>NC_086320.1:56262619-56904865 GCF_036172605.1 Pelobates fuscus | reverse complement strand
ATAGTGTCCCTTTAATGCACTTTTATTACACCTGCATAGAACGCAGTTTGTGCGTGTTTGTGTATAACGATGTAGTAACAGCCTGTCTACCCGTGTGAATTGCTGACTCTGCAAGCTATTAAACAGCTTAACTAACTGTTTCCAGGCAGGGTGATTTCACCATCATTGGATGCATATAATGTATCTCTTTCTGCTTTTGTATTGTTTTGTATAATATATTCTGTTCAAATCTCTCTTATAAACACATAAATAATAAAACCGAAATAATCCCAAACTGAGAAACAAAAAATCCAGTGCAGTAATTACATGCATGAAACTTGTATAACCATAGATTTCATTTAAAAAATTAAATTTAGTACTTGCTAATCATACGTCAACACTGAAAGCAGGTTTTGTCTTTTTCTTTGGTATAATTAAATTGTTTATTATTGTCAGTCATTATTACAAATAAATCCAAAGTAGCGTGTTTTTATAAACACACAAACTCGATAGGAAAGCAATTTGAAAACTTTCTTAGGGAAACAAGAAGAAAAATCTAATTGAACCCTGTCTCAGCTTTTAAAAAACAAAGACAATGCTTTAACGTGATCACGCCCTTTTTATTCTTAATTGTAGGGGGTTTATTTGCTAAACAGTTTGTTGGGGCCCAAAACTCTCTTGGAAAGCACCTATGGAACAAAACAAGATTTCCAGCTCAGCTCTTTTATTCCAAATTCAAACTTTTGTAAGCCAGTTGCCCAAACTTTTAAGTGAATAGAGTTTTAGAAAACCGGAATAAAAATAACAAAAAAAATAACAATGAAAGTAAATTCCTGTATATTTTACAGTAATATTTTCTGAAGCAGAAACATTCTACATGTCCAGTAGCTTTCAAAATAAAGTTTCTAATACTTAAAATGCTTTTTATTTTATTTTTTCTATTTTTTTTTTTTACATTATCACACTTTGACATAAATATTGCAATTTGTCAACTCACTCTTATTTTGTTACTGTTTCGTTAACAAACCCCAAGTTTCCAAACTTTGAGAGTAGAAATTATCTTTTTTTTTGTTGTTGTTAAAGTTCCCACACTCACCTCTCTAGCAATGAAAGTGTTAACGTGCCTTTGACTAATGGAATGAAATTCAACAAATTGCTGGCTGTATGACCGTAAAACCTGTTTCCCCCTATTTTTCCTTTTTTCTTTTTTTTTTTTTATTAGTTACCTCATAGCAATTTGTCAAGAAATATATGGCACATTATTTTTTTTTCTGCCACAAAGATATTTTGCTTTTTTTTAAAAGAAAAAAGGCCAATTACACCCATTAGCTTAGCTTAGCATTCTATAAAAGGCTGGGAAAAGCACAGCTACCAGAAACTCTTTGGAATAATATATCCAGCAGGTGATAGATTAGTTGAAACAAATTGGAACCATTGCACTTAGCGGGTCCTGCTTTCCATCAAACTGTTTTTAAAATGTCGTCATTATAATACACAAGCTGCAGCCGTGGAACAGTCCACACCAGGTTAATTTGAATCATATGATATGTCACTGCCCTCAGCTGACATGGTGCTGCGTTCCATGTGTGGAGCCACAATAAATCCATTCCTTACCCAGGAAAATTCTCTGCAAAGAGGTGAACAAAGCCAGGCCTCACACCGGCATTCTGGCCCTCCGTAATTGAAAGCAGGGCCACCGGTTGCTTGCCACAGCTAGCCCAAGGCTGGTCGCTGCTAAGACTTGAGGATTTTGGTTTGGCTGACATTGGTGAGAGTTACTCTCCCAGGCAGCAGTTGCTATATTCCTGTCAGTTCCGTCCCTTTCCCAATAGAAGGCAGCTAAAGAGCTGGGTAGACCTTTCTCTATCGCAGCTAACAAACATCGTGAAGGCTGAATTAATATAAAAAGCATAACTCTCTCTAACCTCAGGCAGATCAGGACATGTAGATCCAGGAACCACCAGGTGAGATCCGGGTCCTTTGTACTGCAAATGGCCCATAAAAACAAAACAAAATCAGAATTAGTGGAAAATGCCCAAATGATACCTGTTTAATTAAACATGGATTGATTTTATAGATATAGTGAAAGTACTAATTAAAGCATTTCTCAATAAAAAAAAAAGACAATCCATAAAAGCTTATCAGTGGAAAATGATATACCGTACATGATATATGTTAATTTAAATGTAATAATATGCTTTTTTTTTTTTTTCTTCCCCTTATGAAGTTAATAAAAACTTAAAGTAACACTGTAGCGTTGGATTAGATTAATAAAAACCTGTATTCTGATGCTATACTGCCCCTGTCCCTAGCTATATACAGGTGTTCTCCCCCCCGGTTCTACTTACCTTTTTCCAGTGCTGAGGCTCCTGCTCGGTGTTGCTTACCTCTGCACCTTTCGCAACACCATAGAGGAGGCATGGCTTACTCCACCGAGGTCCAATCCCGTTCTCCTCATAGAGGAACATTGGGGACCTGAGGCACATTGTCTTACTTGACTTTTACTTCGTGCAGCGGACGCACACTGACAGCCACTAGAGGTGGATTTAACCCTTCTATGTAAAGATATCCGTTAACATTGTAGGGTTACAAGGGCAGGGCCCCACTGCACCCATTCCACGTGTGGGTGACTTTAGTGTCCCAATTAAGCCATAGAGGAAAAAAAACATCCCAAAAGTGCCCTAACCCAGTTTTAATTATTCAGTTTATCAATGCCGATAAGCTCATTTTTGCCAAACTATATTACAAAGTATGCGTTTATTGCCTTACCCTGTCAGGGTAAATCTAACAGACGTATTCACAAATTCCACTGAAAGTTACATAATTGTATTTTATTTTGCATAAATCAATGCAGTAAGCATATAAGAAAAACAATCGCATTTTAGTAGGTTTACGGAGTATTTTGTCCTTAGGTCCAAAGGCATTTTTTCTCCCTTTGTAATGTTTATTTTAATATTTGCTGCATGATGTGTCTGTATTTTGTAAGCCAGCTTTCGTACACACTTTACTCTGGATTAAGAACATAACACATATTGTGTAATGTTTATTAACACATCTGCTTAAAGGAACAATATAGTGTCAGGAATACAAACCTGTATTCCTAATGCTAACGTGTGCCCTTTCCCCAACTTACTCGATCCCCACCATCCCTACTCTTGAAAGGATTCAGAACCCTTTTTACACTTGCCTCCTTCCAGCGCCAAGACTTCATCGGTAGTGACTAGGTACGCCATAGGCATAGAGTTGGATTTAACCCTGCAATATGGAGACTGAAATGTTTAATATTTTAACCAATGCTTTAAGGCAGTGGTCCTCAAACTGTGGCCCTCCGGATGTTGCTAAACTACAACTCCCATGATTCTTTGAATTACATAGATAGCCAGAGAATCATGGGAGTTGTAGTTCATCTGGAGGGCCACAGTTTGAGGACCCCTACTTTAAAGATTAGACTGTTGAGGACGGAGCTCTCTGCACAAGGTTTTCCGGTTCTCATAATTTACTTTTCAATTTATAAAAGCAGTTAATTGAACTAAAACTACCAGAAACTTTGCTGTGCTTCCTGATGACATTTACATCTATGTTATTGATCACAACATGTTAGGGAGCGACAGAAAGAGAGTACATTGGTGCGGAAACAGAGAATCCAGGGTTAGGAGGCAAAATGAAAAAAATAATAATTGTATTTGTCTTGTTTTTAAACAATAGAAAATAAAAAATATGTAATGAATACAGCTATGTATTTAAGTCATAACCTGTTAAACATATAAAAGTAGTGTTGGCACCTCGAGTACCGATTTTGCTTTTAGAATAAGATTTTTTTTCTTCTTATTTTCTTAATATGATTTAACTAGTCCTGACATGTGAGAAGTGGAACTGACTGCAGAGCAGACTTTTCTAATTAACTGAGGGTCATTTGCTGAATTATGTTACAGCTCCTTGCTAGTTTTTCATTAGTGCTCTTTATAAACATATTTGTGCTTGTTAGCACAGTGGCCTGTATAATTGTACTCGCATACAAAATGTGAGCGTTGCAATCACTGGCTACTACATCATTACTAAATAATACAATGCCACATCCACCTCTGACAAAGACCTAGTTGTTTGGTGATATACACAATTGCTTGGGTGCAATACGCTACAAATCAAAGCATTAGAACCACCGGTTTCGACTCTGCAGTGGAATACAGGTTCTCTCTCTGGAATGTTGGCATTTTCTAGATTCTAAAATGTAATTTCCATACACTGTGCTATCCAAAGAGTAAAATGTTATAGTAGGCTTTTCATAAGATTGCTCCAAGGACAGCTAAGTGTACTATTTATGGCTCTCTTTTATTATTATTTGTTGCTTTGTAGTTACTTGTTTCACAAAAATCTTCAAACAACTGTAATGCTTCAGTTAAAGGGACATGATGGTGTCAGGAATGCAAACGTATTTAGGTCACTAGCCCTACTCCGGTCATGCTGAAAAGGTGATTTTACTCACATTTTCTCCTACTCCATGCTTGATGATCTCAGCCAATCCTATGCTCTGGGAGTTAAAAGCTTGGGAAAGCATTAGGAGACTATTGTGCATGTGCTGCAAAATGCCACCCTGTGCCAATCAGCATCTCCTCATTGGAGACGCAGGAGTGTAGAGGCTGAACGCCAGTGGCACTGACCCAGGAAGCACCTCTTGTGGCCATCTGAGTGGCAGTAAACACTGCCTTTTCTCTGAAAAGCTTTTAGGGATGTGCTATAGACACGAGAACCACTACATTAAGCTGTAGTGGTTCTGGTGACTATAGGGTCCCTTTAATAAAATATCTGTTTGATGACCTGAGTGATGTAAAGATTAAAAAAAAGATTTGTTCTTTTAAGACATTTATATTTTGTATTACATTTTTAGCTCTGCCTGATTCTTTATTTATTCATTTTTTTCCCATTTTTTTCCCCCTTTCTGTATCCCATCTGGCTTGTAGACCTATTGCTGATTAATGGGTCTATGCCAAGTGAGAAAGGTGAATGTAATTTCTAAATAATCGCAAAGTCTGGAAAATAAGTTGGTTTCGTAACACTAAGTGACTTAGTGTTACCCCAGGGAACATTTTCTGCTAACAGTTGTTTCATATGTCTATTTCTAAATTGCTTTGTGTTTCGACTCCTTCCATTCCATTTGTTATATAGTACTCTCAGTAAGGCAAGCGATGTCAAGGTCTGCAAAAATTCACTTTTTACAACTCGTATGAAAATATGTTCAGAACTGCTACAAATCAGGATTTGGAAGCACTCTGAGCCCAAAACCAACTTTTATCACATCCATGGTGATCGGATCTCAGCAAAGGGCAATCTGTTTGAGCTTTTATCCTTTCTCAGTATTCTCTTGTCAGGATGTCAGTCATGGCAAATATAATGTTAAAAGGAAAAAATAAAAAATGATTTTTATATATATATATATATATATATATATATATAACTGTGACATGAGATTTTTGCACAACTAAACAGCTTATATATATATGTAGAAATAGAAATAGCACAACCAATAGCGAACGTTTTGTTAGCTGTCACAGTTCATCTTTAATATAATTATCTATATTTGGTATTTGTAGTTTAATATAATATTTTTTTTTTTTTTAAACATAAAAGCTTTATTTGCAAACCCTTTAATATAGCAGAGCTTGAAAGGAAGTTATTAGCGAGAGCAAAAATTATTTATCCAAAAAGGCAAAACACTAAGCAGCAGTTGTGACATATTCTATTGTAAGTTTATTTGTATACATTTTTCCTACCTCAGGAAATATGTAAGAGTATACATTCTTAGAATTAAGCAAATCACCCGGCATAATACTCTTTCACCCTCTGAGAAATGAAAAGCTGAACAGGACCGGCTGGGAATAGCATCTGGACTGGAACCAGAGATCTAAACAATTACTACAGGTGCTGCACTAACCAACCGAACTATCTCACACAAAAGGATAAATAACAGCGTTTGAGGTAGAACAGAGACAAGCACAAAGGAAAATAAAAAATGATCATATAGACCTGCCCTAGCTGGGATAGAGAAACTCAAATGTGTTCTAAAGTTTGGACATTTATTTGATCTGTTTTTGATTGTTTCTACATCCATCATATGATAATTTCATACATCTATAAAACCATCATAGGGCTATATCCCAGAGGGTTATTGTTGTATGTTTTTTAATTATTATTGTTTATTTTTATTTTGAAATGTAATGTTAATAGTGATCATTATGCAAATGTGAAGTATGCCACACCAGGCCTGCTGGATTTGAGTATAAAATAACAAATCGGTGCATATTCTATTCCTATGTGTCCTGTAGCATTGCTATTATGATGTTCATAGAATTTGTGAAGGAATTAGATATAAAAAATGAAGGAATTAATATAGAGTGTTTGTTTTTTCTTACATTTTATCAGCTGATGTCAATATAGAAATATCAAGGCCATTAAAAGTCAACCTGAGTTTTGTCAAGTTGGATCAGATAAACCATTTCATAGAGAAGATATTTAGTAAAAGCAGCAACGATACTCGAGCAGAGGACATTCCTTCGGTCAGTATGGAAGAATTCTCAAAACCTAAGCCTGGAATGAAGAAAGAGACTGGTACTTCTGTAAGTAAAGAGACCGTTAAAAACTCTTCTGCTCAGGAGGATCCTTGGTTATCAGTATCCTGTTTCCAGAAGATCTCTTTCCAAACTACGCAAGTGGTATTGTCTCTGGAGACTGTTCCACACCCTAATAATCCATGCATCTTGACATCATTCTCAAATCTTCAGGGATCTCTTGCTATCCAAACCGGAAACAAAGCAACAGGTACGTGAATATTTTACATTCCTTTTTCTTTATCATAGTAACATGAATGTTTGGGCTAAAACTATAAAAGCAAATGTGATGTGATGTACACCCAGAACATGCATTTTTCAGCAGTGGTGCTCCTGTACCAACCAAAATACAGTTTAACCCCTTAAGGACACATGACATGTGTGACATGTCATGATTCCCTTTTATTTCAGAAGTTTGGTCCTTAAGGGGTTAAGGAACAGTGCTCACACCAAAAAAATATTGATTTAAATCTTATAAGGCTATTTAAAATTGTCTATCATAGCAACCAAATATAGGGATTTGGTAACATCTATGGTAAAATTAGTGTAGGACCCATCAGTATCAGGGTACTGTGACATAGTGGTGGGCTTAGCATATGGCCATATGGTGTAACCAAAGTCCCACACGTTTGCCATGATCTGTGTTTTTAAGTAGCCTTGTAAGATTTAAAATTGTATTTGTTTTTGAGTTTACGCTGTTCCTTAATCTGTATTTTATAATGTGAATGGCTACCAGCCACAAAGCCTTGCCCACAATGAGGTACCCCCTTAAAGCACTGCTCTGTTGTAGCCTACAACTGTCTTAACAGTCAGTGCTTTGCCATAATGGCCAACCCCCAAAACTGGTATACCCCTCTAGTATACAAGACTTACTTCCCACTACCCCAGATAGCTTTCACCCCTACAGACTCCTGAGCAACTGCAGGTTAACCTTCACACCTGCAGGGTAACACACCAATCTCAGAATTACAGGATTAGATCTTAGGTTTGTCAACAATCAACTCCAGAAAACAGTGCACATAAAAGGGATACATGATACAAAAAGCAAATAAATGTGAATGACATGAAAACTGTCTCACAGTCTCACTTGTCTATGTAAAATAATTCAATGCACTTGAGGTGTCCCGAGTAATAAGGAGCAGATTCCTAAGTTAGTCTCAGGTGTCTTTGGGTGTTATACAGTGTAGCCTACACAATCTGAACTGCCTGAATTGAAATCTCACTATTCCTTCAAGCATCTCACTTCCATTCAGGATTACATGTGATTATATACACCCAATCACTGGACAACCAGTCAACCATGACCGCTTCCTGACAAAGGAGCACAAAAACTGGAGGGGAATTGTGCACCAGCATTGGGGGATTTTAGGTGGGCACGTGCAGACATTTGAATACACAATTTAGTTCAAGTGGGATAGGAAGTCACCCAGGAAGGACTTGTAATTGAGGTCCTAACACCAGAGGGAAGTATCTGAAAGGTGTGAAAGGCACATCTGCAACGGAGGCGACCATACGCCTGTCTGTAATGCATGGGGAAGAGCATTAGTCATACTTCCTACATGAATATGAGTGGAGGGAAGCATGCATATTAACTAGAACAATATACTCTGTATTTTATATGGAAATAATGGCAGACCCTGTACACATACTTGCCCACCCAATGCTTATTTGTCAGAGCAAGAACTACCACTCTGGAATGTGAATAAAAAGATGAAAATCACTTATAACCTATGTTAAACTTTTCCATGAGATGCTCCATTTTATTTTAAATATATACGAATGATATTGCAGATTACATCATGATTTAATTCAGACAAGGCGAATCCAGGGCAAACCTTGCAAATGAAGAGGAGAAATAGTCGGAACATTGTTTTACTTCTCCTGTTCCGTAAATGCGTTCTCTATGCAGACTGTATGTGGCTAAGGATAGGGCATATAACTATGATTGACAATATGGAGGGGCCCAGCTACAGAATAAAAACTTAGTGGATTTCTAAATGTCATTTTATTTTTTACTCCTCGCAAATATTATTATATATATAATATATAATAATATAATATTTTGTTCAAAATAGAGAAAAGTTAATATAATAAAAATCATTGGAAGTAACAGGTTTTTTTTTAATGTTTGTTGGTTTTTTTGGCATTAAAACAAAAAGAACATGATCATATATAAGTAACAGTTCTTCTTTAACTTACAGAATGAGTATGTGTTTATTTTGTCCTTTTGATGTGCTCATTTGCCTAAAGAAATGATATACAACTTTTTCTAAATCTTTATTCCAGTTGCATTTAATTTGCTTCGTATTAAGAGTAAATTCTATTGGAATTGTAAATATATACAAATGTTGGGCTATCTGTTGACACATCTTAGAACAATAAATATGTACGAGATATGCATGAAATGTAGTATGTATTGGGTAATGGGGATCACATCTTTAGACATAGAATATTAGATTTTAGGCTATCATTGCTGCTATAATTGAAATTATCATTGAAACGCTAATGTTCATATCAGAACTATGTGAGTGAAGCAGTATTTCAGGAGACAAAAAAAATGTTATACAATTATTTGTTGTTGACACATAATGGTGAACTTTTAAAGAGACCATGCCAGAGACATAACCACTACAGCTAATTGGAGGTTATTGTGGGGTACAAACAATCCCTACAAATGGCCCATTTTTGAGTGCTTTGGCCTATCGCCTCTTCCGCTAACAGAACCATGAATAAGATTCACTTCCTCATTTGATGACCAAAATCTACGCAGCAAGACCTGGCATCAGTTTGACTCCCTCAAAAGAGTAAATGACCGTTCATCTCAGCATAGTCTGATAACCCACTCAGATATCTTGGAAACTGCTTTGATATCATATGGAAATGGGCTTTCAAAGCTGTGGTGATCCCAATTTTCATCATACCACATGGAAATGTTTTGCTAAAATCAGAGGGACTTCGCTCATAGTCCATTTACCACAACCTCCAAACTAACCTGTATTGGTGTTTGGGATGTCTCTTTAAAAAAAAACACCTATTTGGATACTGCACATTACAGCTAGCTGATGACATCTCAGTTAGTTCTGCATTGTAGATGTGGTACATATTCTGTACACTGCCCTCCCTATTCAGTAACACATTGAAGCAATCTATTTTGTTCTGAAGTGTCACATCAATAGCCTGGAATAAATGTAACATAAAAAGGGGGCTTCCACGACAGGGCTGCACGATAAAATGCCAAATGACTAAAGTCTGTGAAGATGTATAACTTGGAGCAAACAATGCATTAGATCAGGCTTCCCCAAACTCCGGCCCTCCTGATGTTGCTGAACTATGAATGAAATAGGTTGAGAATCATGGGAGTTGTAGTTCAGCAACATCTGGAGGGCCGGTGTTTGGGGAAGCCTGCATTAGATATTTAATAATTTAATAGCAGTATCATGCAAACATATTATTATTATTATTATTATTATTATTTTAATATTTTATTTATATAGTGCCAGCAAAATCCGTAGTGCTGTACATATATATTTTTTAACAATGTACTAGAGGGGCGGCCAGCGATACCTAATGATGCCGAACTTGATATGTTGATGCCTTTTTAGCCCAGCTAAGCTGCCTACATACCTAAGGGCTCATATAAGACATGACGAGAAATGTTATGACAGAATAAAGGTACATCACCCAGAGCTCTAAATATTTGGGAACATGAAACTTTGATCAAATTTATGAGTAGACCGCTTCATTACACGCTGTGATTGGAGTAATGTTTATGACTATTTGCCCAAGAGAATTTCTAAAAATGTTTTAATGAAGCCATTCCAATGATTATGCTCCAAAATATTTACATTACTAAACTAATTGCTATGGCTATACCTATGACATCACACATGTCATCATAAAATGTTGCTGTGTGTATTTTCCTTCTCTTAAAAATGTCTGCCACTGTAAACTAATAATAATTGGTTTATGGCTTGTTTTAAATCCTGGAATTTCTGGTAATATTTGCCTGTAGCAGATGTATTGTGTGCTATTTTGTGTTTGTTCTGTTCTAAGTAGTTCATTATTTGTAGCCATAATTTTATTTATAAAACTATATTTTGTTATATTTTCATCACAGTAAAATATGTGAGTGTATTCATTTTACGCAAGGGCCTATCATATGAATGGATGCCACTGTGTTTTTTCAAACTGTGTATCGGTTATTGTATTTATAGTCTGAGCTAAAGGACTGTTAGAATTTTCATGGCATTTAGAATGTTGGCATGGTTTTAAGTAGTTCATCTAAAACATCTTAAACTGTTTTGGCACAAATGTCTTATTTGACGAAATTCCAGGGGGCTTCCTTTAAGAGGCAGGTTTGGTCTGAATTGGACCTGGGTACAGAAAAACCTCTGTGGAGACATGGAAGGGGGGAAAAAAGTGGCCTTAAAGACATTTTTCATGACCGATCTGGAGATGCCAAGGGCGCCTAAACTTTTCTATAATAAGATTACCTTATAAAGAAGAATAGCAGCTGAAATTCAACATAGCAACATAACAGATACAGGAAATGTTTTGTAACTGAGAAGTACAGATTATGGGCCAAACGTAGGTGATTTATTTCCCTTTTACTTAAAATAATCTGGCACAACTCTATACAATTCAGAGCATTTTGCGAATGCTTTCTAAGCTAAAATGCAACATTAAAGGGTTTGGGAGTGCTTTGGGCCGGCATTCTTGATTTAGCCATAAAGATATTTTAGAACAGTTCTCGACATTGTGCACATTCCCACGCTTACCTTATTAAGGTCAGTGTTTGAAAGCCAAAGACACATAGCCAAACAATTAACGGGCCACTGTAGTGGATTACTTACCCATTATATAATGCATTGCCGTATTTCATGCCCTCCATTGCGGATTGTACATGATTCTGTGCCTCATAAAACGGGCACATCTTCTAAATAAATGTCTGTGGTGGGTTAGGTTCTACAAAACCCAGGCATTTTTTTTTCAGGCTAGTTACTTGGTAAGTGAACTGTAGTTGGAACGTGTTGCAGGAGTCGAGCAGACATTAAATTGGCTTTGTGCATGCTAAAATGAATAAAATGCTGTGTGAAGCAAGAAAACATGATGTGACCCATAGAACGAAGCCAAAATAAGAAAGACTGACTTCCCCTTCAGACACTTTATTAACCCTTTAAATGCTGCAGTTGTGTTGTTCATGGAACTGCAAGACAACAAGGAAACAAATAAATGAGGGAGGAAATGAAAAAAAATCATATTAATAATGTGGTTTTATAAAGTACGGCTTGGTTTTTCTTTTTTTCATGTTTAGGTTTGCGTTGTTAGTTATGTACTTACATTATTATTATTTTTTTATGCTTAATGGGCCATTCCATATTGGATACATCATATTGGTAATGCACTGAAAATTTAAATAAAATATACTCTCCTTTAATGTTCCTGCAACTGTAGCACTTACACTGGCAGGTGTTAGCAGTAAACATGTTTAGTACCCCGTTAGTGTAAATAAGATCCATTGTTTTATATTACATTTTAGTTGCATAAATTGTTTCCACATGCCTGGTCACAACCCCAGTATCAGCCCTAAAAGTAAGGTGTACCTCCTTGTCCATTTGAAATGTTTGGAGGTATGGTTAAAGGAATACACTAAGCACCAAGACAACTTTAGGAATTAAGTTGTTTTGGTGTATAGATCATGCCACTGCAGTCTCACTGCTCAATACTCTGCCATTTAGGAATTATTATTATTTTATAATCTATATAGCGCCAGCAAGTTCCGTAGCGCCGTACAGTGGGTGGACTAACAGACATGTAATTGTAACCAGACAAGTTGGACACACAGGAACAACTTCAAATTACTTTTATTTATGATTTTGCAGCGCAAGCCACACCTTCCCTGGCTGTGATTCACAAAGCCTGCATGAAAAAAAAAGATTTCATTTTGAAACAGTACAGTGTGTTTACTTTAGAAATTTGTATCTATTGCTTTATGAATGGAACTTTAATTATACACAGAAGGCTCCTCTATGCTATTAACAGAACATGAGATAAAACATTCTAAATTAAACAATATGTGCAATAAAGGAAGCTTAAACATTAGATCTCTCTTTACAGGAAAAGTGTAGGGCCGGAGTCTGTGTAGGTCACATGCAGATGAGGTGTAACTAGGGCTGCAATAACTTAATGATTTATCTCCTAATTGGCACAAAATTGAGTGGTTAGATCTATACACCAAAACCACTTCATTAAGCTAGTTATGTTGCTTATAGTTTCCATTTAAATCCCTTTCACACCAAAGAGACCAGTCTTTAGCCTACAAGTGGAAACACTGTTTATGTTTGACTTTTCTTACTTCTATTCTCCTTTTTGACTCTATTATGATATTTTTATCATTCATCCTTGTGAATGTTAGACCGGTCACTCTAAGGTCCGGTATATGTTATCTTTACTATTCTATTACACTGTGCGTGTTGGGTCTCTTTGTATTCCTGACAGTAAGACCTGCACACCAGGTGAGATTCTCCTGATTGGTGGAGCCACTTCCTGATCAGGTGTGGGATTGTCTAGTGTTAAAATTTGCCTCATCAAGAATAGAGGATTTAGGAACCTGTAGGGTTTATGTTTTTATTTTATTGTAAAAAGAATGTGCTTTTTATTGCGTCATTTTAAGTAGTCTCTATATAACAGGGCTACTTCAGTCTTGGAAACAAATCTTCCAACCACCACCACCCACACACACACCCCGAAACAGTTGTTATTATTATATATAATTGTAAATGAGTTTCTTTTGTTTTAAAATATATTTATTTATCTACATTCCTTTAAATCCTTCTTTTCACTTCCTTCATGTGAGAATTTCTGGACTATAACAAACCCCTGCCTCAGTTGGCAGTGTGCTGGTACTTTGCTGTTAATGTAAGCCACAGTTCTACGATTAGCTGAAAGATGTCCTTTGTACCACTTACCATGAAAAAGAATCAGTAGCATTCTTACTGTAACCTGCAAAATGTTCTCAGTGAGTTGTTATACTTAGAACCAGTTAATCAGACTCAACAGTTAAAGTGAGCGAGAACATGCAGTGTATATATATTTTCCTAATAAATGGAAGTCTGAGCATTTTCTCCCCCAACCAAAATGTCATAAAGTATAGAAACATAGAATGTGACTGCAGATAAGATCCATTTGGCCCATCTAGTCTGCCCAATATTTCAAAATACTTTTAATTAGTCCCTGGCCTTATCTTAAGACTAGGATAACCCAGGATAGTAACAGAAATAAGACTTTGAATAATCATTAAAGGTACACACGTTATAAATAGATCTGAGGAAGGTCCCCAGCACCACAACAACGCTGTATTTTATTTTTTATAGATACTCATGATGAATAGATCACTATTCCAATGTCCAGATTAATTAGGAAGCAATACTCTCAGCGTATCCACACCAAACCCATCCATTTCCTAATTCAATAAAAGCTAGATCTCATATAAAAGAAAATCCGGGTAACATTTTATCGATTCTATTTCATACATCTTCCACTGCTTATTTTTCGGAAATCAAATGATGTGTGGAGGGGATGCAGTTTTTGGGGGGAGGGTTTTCTCCATTTTCTTTCTTTTTTTTTTTTTTTAAAGAAAAAAATATTATATCTGTCGACTGAGCAAATATCCTTAGCATTCCGCATTAATATCAACCTTTTTATAGCATGAAACTAATACATGAATACTTGACTGTGTCTTTGATTTTATAGTCGCTTAATATTGCGGCCATCTGCAGCAGCTGCATTTTACAAATTACTTGTTGAACCAAACTGAGCGCAGCAACCAAAGTTGTCATCTCGGATATACAGAGAGAACAGGAGAGCGAAAACGGAGCATTGTTATTAGGTCTTCGGCCATCTGCTCTGCAGATGTTATTATATAGAATTACTTGAGATAAAATGATAGTAGCGTTTTTTTATAATACGAAAACCTCAGCAATTCACCCTCGTTTACATAAATCTGCATTATCTCCCTATGATCCAACATATAATACACTTGAGGATTTGTTCATTCTCACCGGTATTGCCATTCGTTTGTGATGTGCTGACTGTTATAAACATGCTCAGGAATCCTATCCTGAAACCATAATGGAAAAAAACCCCTACAAAGTAACGATGATAAAATCATGGGGGGGGGGGGGGGTGGGGGGGAGGAGGGGGAGTGTTTTGCTCCTTCTCTTGGGCACACTATATTTAGTGAGTGTGCTTGTCTTCCTTACACTTTTTATATGACAGTACCATGTAAACAAAACTGACCTCTTCTCTATTTTATTATTTGGAAACCTAAGATAGGTGATATGTAATTGGACTCTGGGCCTTGCCGTATGCCAAAGATTTTATGTCCTTAGTTGAACGCCATGGGGTTTGCATGCACAAAGAAAACGGTCCAGGTTATTTAACTTCATATTTGATTTAACAGTTAGGTATACAAATCAGTGGTGTTTTGATGACTTAGATCTGTGGCAGCGTTTAACAAGTCAAGATCGGGGAGCTACAACCGCACTGAAACAAATTTTGCTGCCATAGCAAGTTGGAAGGCTCTAGTTGTTAAATGAGAACACACTTATCTTAAAGGGACACTATGGTCACCAAAACAAATTTAGCTTACTGAAGCAGTTTTTGTGTATAGATCATGCCCCCGCAGTCTCACTGCTCAATTCTCTGCCATTTAGCATTGACTATCATCTCATAATTCATACTATCCATAGAGGGTGGATACATTTCCATTGTTGTCATTAGATTTTACCAGCGAGAGTGGGTGTAGCGCCTTTAATTTCCTTTGTAGTATATGAAATGACAAAATGGCAAAGAGTACAGGAAGTAATAGTGTCGTATATCTTTGATATTTGAAGGATAAGAATAAAGAGGTACATTTTCACTTTCCAGGAGCTGTGAGGTAGCAAGAGCTACACTAATCTCCATAAGCGGGGATCATACCGCTCAAGCGCATAAATTGGAGCTACGTCATAGCTCCAGAAAAGTACAAGTGTGTACCTCATTATTCTTATCCTCCAAATATTATCAAAGATATACAACATGCTTCTGTACATCTCACTTTTTTCTAACATATACTTCATTTTAAGTAAATTTAAAAAAAAGATTTGAAAAAAGAAATCTATTCCTTTCAATACTTGATTAAATGATTATTATATAAAAAAATATTTATAGGTGACAGATGTCTTTTTTATTCTTTTTATTTTTATTTTTGTCTTTTGGACGTGCACAGATTAGTACAGACATGCCTGAGGTACCCCAGCGGCATTCCTCCAGCTTTGTATCACGGGTTACAATAGGTTAATGAGTAATACGTGCGCATTTTATAAATTGAGATACTGACAACGTTAATTGTACTCGGCTAGCAAACATAAATTAACTCAGTAAGTATAAGATAGAGCCTATGTATCAAGATTGTAAAAACAAGAGGAATAGGCGCTCACTAAATAAACTAAAGGTGGGCAGCAGTGAACTGAGCAGGAATTCCCAACGCCTACTCAGAATAGTGAAACAAACAAGGAAAAAAGTGGTAAACCGCGCCCAAACAGTACAAGTAATAATAAAGATGTATACATACAAACTGTCCTATAATAGGGATGTATGGAACCTTCAATAGAAAAATACAAAACAATAATAGTGCAGTATATCAGGCAAGTAAGAGTAGTTAAAACTTATAAAAGACTAACTCACACTTTGCAGAGCTACTCAGAGCTCTGCCGTATAGCGCCTAGATGGTACAATCCCCGTCTCAGGATGTCAAGTGATGGTGCAGTGCGGGGTCCAATCCTCCACAATAGTACATGGAAACAGTGTTGGTAAAAAAAGGAAAAATATCATACTTACAGATTTCAGAGCAAATATCTTGCTCTAGTATGTACAGCATACGGTGGTATAATCCCCACCAACGGATATATGTCAGGATTCAGGAAAATCAGGAACAGCAAATAAAGTAGTAAAAACTGTAACTTTATTTAAATATAAAATATGTCTATAATAGAACAAATGAATATAAAATCAACTACTTAAGTAGAAGTAGTTGATTTTATATTCATTTGTTCTATTATAGACATATTTTATATTTAAATAAAGTTACAGTTTTTCTACTTTATTTGCTGTTCCTGATTTTCCTGAATCCTGACATATATCCGCATATATCCTATTTTTTCCATATACTATTGTGGAGGATTGGACCCCGCACTGCACCATCACTTGACATCCTGAGACGGGGATTGTACCGTCTAGGCGCTATACGGCAGAGCTCTGAGTAGCTCTGCAAAGTGTGAGTTAGTCTTTTATAAGTTTTAACTACTCTTACTTGCCTGATATACTGCACTATTATTGTTTTGTATTTTTCTATTGTAGGTTCCATACATCCCTATTATAGGACAGTTTGTATGTATACATCTTTATTATTACTTGTACTGTTTGGGCGCGGTTTACCACTTTTTTCCTTGTATGTATCAAGATTGCATTATGTTATGTGGATTAGTTCAGTAGTTAAACAGTTAGTTGAATGCATAGCCCCGGACCAGGACAAACTAGCGAAGCACTTTACTTCCGAAGATGAAGATAGATCATTATTAAATGCAGATCCTGACATTGAGCCTGTTAAAGCGGTTTAAATGCTAAACACCCCTTATATGTTGGCAGTCACACATATGCTAGACAATATTTATATGCTATGCCACGGTTATGCACATTTATGGTCATGTTCCGTCGGTTGCATCAGTAGAGGTGGAGGTACCGGATCAGACAGGGAATGGTGTAACTTTATCGTGCCCTTCTGCGTGGAGCCCTGTGGAGGCTGTCAGCCCACTCCGCATAACTGCTTTGGTGGAGAGACTGTTGCTTTGGGACGCAATGCCGGTAGGACGACAGAGTGGTATTGTTGTGTATAGTCCTCTCGAGTCTCCGCGTTGTCAATGCCCTCTGTAAGTATATTGCAGTCTAGATGCAGGCCAGCAGTCATTTTGCGTCGTGGTCTTGTCAGGGCTGGCTGTGAGATGTTGTATGGCAGGCAAGTAGTGGAGTGTGACACCTTGCTCCCCTGACATATTTGGAGGGTAAGTTGGTGTCTGCTGAGTTTCGGTATCCTGTGCCGTTTTGCGCTCTTTGGCCTGCTGTGTCTCCGACCCTTTTGTCTTTTTCGGGCCTGCCCCTGTTCTGGAGCTGAGGTCCGGCATAGCATCTCCTGGTGTAGGCGCCTTGCTTGGGTGTTATGATATGTGCCTGTAGCTTGCAGTGGTAGGCGTCGGGCCAGCCTGTTTCTGGAGGCCTCGTTGCTCACTGCGGGCTCGGGGAGAGAGCATATCATCCCTCTGGCATCGGCACATCTGGCAGCCGCCATTTTGGTTGAAGCGCTCGGGCCGCATGTCTGAGTGGGAATTTTGCTGGGCTTGGATTGCGTTGTCTCGGTCTGGGCCACAGGGTGCAGACCGGGATCACCCCCACTGGTCCAGAGGGCGATGGGGGGTGGGAACAGGGCCCGGTCCACACGGCTTCTGGGCTCTGTTAGGCAGGATAGTGGAGCGGCGGCAGTATCTTAACACGGCTTGGAAAAGCTGCAGATCTATTGTCTGCAGCTTTTTCAAGCTCTCCTTTTCTAACACCACCCAGACTTTCTGTGGCTGTCCAATCACAGACTTCCCAATGCAAAACTGTGCTCTGGGTAATTGCCTGCTTCTTGAGGTTAGGTCCACTTAGCCAAACAACCAGGAAGTAACAGGACTGGTTGTCTGATTGAAAGCCAGGGGGGTGTAACAAGGTTAATTTATAAAAGTGCCAATTTCTGTTGAAGTCCGCACTTTTTGTAAAATGAAGGACGGACAAAAGACGACACTATTCACACATAAAGCATTTCAGCAAGCCAAAGTGCATTAGGTGTTTGGAGTGTTCCTTAATAGCTCTAAAATATTTCTATGGGAGTCACTAAACGCCATTTAGTAATCTCTTACTGGTCTCCAACCCTTCTACTGCTGTTGAGATCTGAGTCCCTAAATAAGTGTATGCGTCAATTCACGTTGCAGAATTTCACCTCAAAAGTTAGATGTGTATCCGGCATAGCACAAAATCACTGTTTAGTACATTGTATACACTGTCGCTATCTCCTGCTATGGCCATTCACAGAGTGAGCCCTTTTTTTTTTGACAAGCAGTGGTTGCTATGCTAACAATTTACACAACACGTTGCTTCAATTCTTAAGCAGCGAGTAGCTAATCTGCAGGTGGTCAGTATCTTTATTGGGGTTTAAAAAAAAAAAAAAGAAAACGCAAGATTGAAAGCCAGTTGATAACTAGTTTCCCCTAACTTCCAACTGTTGTTAACAGCGACAACTTACGTCCACTATTTAGCGACAATCTTGGAATCTAAGCCTTAGTGTTTCATTCCAATAAAGACTATAGAGGTAAAATATCCCGGGACAGATCATTTTAGTCATTGAAGGGAATTTCAAACAGGAGTACAGATATTGTAGTAATTAGTACTTTATTTTTCCAAAGTTAGATTATTCTGGCTCTCTTGCACATTTGAAGTCGTTAAGCTATCAGCACACAAGCACTGTGTTAACATGAAGTTCATTTCATGTTGTTGACTATGAAGCAGTTTCTAAGCACCGTGTGGATTTATCACCATCCTTTGTTACATACACCGATTGTGCTTTTTTTTTTTTTTTGATCTTCCCGTTTTAGCTCTTGTACACGTTTATCTAGCACATAATTCATCATCACAAGAGAGATGAACAGGCAAACTAACAAGGCAAAGAGAACACTATACAGATTAACCTGACATTCCCTCATCATCACCTCTTCCCCACCTTTCCCATACCCAATGCACAAAACAGATAGACAACTTCTTTTAAATCTGTCGACCATGTTTTACAGGACATCTGGGTTTCTGAAGAAGCAGCACATGCACTACAGATGTATCATTTCAGAAAGCCTTTTAAATAGTTGCTACTGAGTTTTGCCTATACATGGCTGGCCAGTCAGTGCAATTTTCCATGTAATTTAAGAAAATACTATCGCTTGTAAGGCCGGTGCTTGTTAATCATTGTTATGTGATATAAGGCATCTGGTTTAAGCATGTAGTGTCTGAAATCTAATGCTCCAAATGTCAAAGTCTTCCATCATATGAAATCTGATACAATAAAAATACACAATGTCACAATTTATTCACGTAATAATTCCAAAAAGGTGAATTCCTTAATCACTCTCTCTATCCTTCTGCTCTTTTTCTGTATGATTCTTTTCTGAAAGGTGTGCTTCAAATTTTTCACTTTCATGTATATCTGTCTTCACATACCTTATTTCTTGTTGTAACGGATGCTTACGTTTCTGGAACTCGTGTAGAGGATTGGAGGCCAGCCTCCAAGACTATGGACCGTGTATTGGAAAATATTACAAAATTTAAAAACTCTTTTATTGCCACTGTCTGAGAAGGAAAGACTTAGCACAACTCAATTATCTTAGGTTGATTCACTTAACAGTTCATACTCAGACTTGGTAGAACTGCTATTGTTCTGTTAATCGCACCCTGCAGATGTACCCTGTATAAATATGTGTGAGTTGGTTGACTAAAATATACTCTTTTATTCACCCTTCATCAAGTCTCGACTGATGTTTGGGTGAACTGCTATAATAACTGAAGGTGCCCTGCTGGAAAAGGAGGGATATTAATGTAGATACTAAGGTTCTGTTACATTGGTGGCAGTGGTGGGATACCACTGCGCTCCGCTACATTGGTGGCAATGGTGGAATTGACTTCCACCATGCAGGATACCTCTGGAACACCTTGAGAGACCTGATGGAGAGCCATCGGACCAGAAATTCCTCTTTGTGAGGGTTTGACGAATTGGAGGTCCTTAGAGAGGTGCGATGTTAGCTGGCCTTACTGGGTCCACACCCATCTGAAGAGATCATTTTTCAGGTCATGTCTGAGGTGACTGCATTGCTGCTGGCAGAGCAGGACTAGTAGATCAGGATGTCGGAGAGTTTAGGGATAGTGGCTAGAAGGCTCTAGCGAGAGAAGGTTTTCAGCACCTCTCCCCAGCGGCAGAAAGAACTCCGGGGAGAGAATGCAGATAATACCTCTCCCCAGTGATAGAAAAAGCTCTGGTGAGAAAATGCAGATAACTTCTCTCCCCAGCGTCAGAAGGAGTTGCATGCATGTGTGGTTCGTATAACCTTTGAGGATATGCTGTTGACACGTTGGCACTCACCTGCAGGAGGAACTGTGATGGCGGTGAGTGGAGGTCTGAAGGAGAGCCACGTTCCACTTACTGGGAGGACGGAGAAAATCTGTTTCCTGACTAACCCAGGCACAGACACAATTTTTGCAATTGATTGCAATACAAAAGTTACAGCATAATTATAGTAAAGTATCTGATTACGATCAGTGTACAAGTGTGAAACAAACCTAAATGTAGAAAAAAGGGTGAAAATAAACACTCACCAATCATGTGAATGCTGTTGGCTCTGTTCATATTACCCAGGGAGTGCAGATCCTGTGTGCCAGCGTGCTGTTGTGATGTGTGGGCATGTAGTATACATTGCTTATAAGCTGAACAAGTGCATATAAAATTAAATATGACCGCAGGGAGGACAAAGGATTCAGGGCAAAGAGTGATAACTATACAAAAAAGCCCAGAAAATGAACATTAAGCAATATGATTGGCATGTAGACCATGTTTGTAGGGAAACATTGAGAGTCCAAAGTGAATGGGTGTAAGCAAATGAAAAACCACTTGTGAAATGTTATGTGTGAGACTCCTAATAAGCATGTTTTTCATAATTTGTTCTATATTAGGAGACACAACGTTCATATTAAGTAAGTAACTCTTTTATTTGTTTTTTATTTTATGGGGCTGATGAGCACTATAGTCATTGCTGTCACCCAGGAGTAGTGGGAGTTTGAGCGCAATACTTAATTTTGTATATTCATTGTATACTGTAAAACTTATTTTTAGTACGTTTCCCGTGTCCCTCTGAAACAAACTCGCTAAAGTATTAGACTGAAAATAATGCTCTCTAGTAAATTGTGCTAGCCAAAGTTAGTTCCAAAGGCAGATTGAAAAATAATGAATTTATGACCCCATTTCCAGTTATGTGGTCACAAAGCCTTTTTATTTATTTTAAGAAAATCGGGTTCAAACCTTTGAAACATGAGCACTCGCTATGGAAACCAATGGAATGTTACTGATAATTGCTCCAATTTTAGCAATTTTTCTCACAAAAATTCTAGAAAGTAAACTAGTTTTGTGAGCATGTTAAGATACACTTTACTTGTGACAGCGACGGCAAGAGCAGTTGCAAGAGGTTAACAAAAAAGAATCTTGGGTCTAAGAAGTCCTTACTTTGGTGTCCTTCTACATTTGGATCTGCCAATAACAAGGATCTGGTCCTCGCCACCTTCGCGAAGCATCGTGAGTGGCGATGTACCACACTACATTTATGAGTTTATTTTATAGCAAGTGTGGTAAAATATCAAATGCTATGAAATGTGTTTCTTCATAATAGGTTTTATAAAGGAATAAAATAATTACATAAGTAAATTTGTTTAGTGCATCAATTTATTATTATTAATTTTTAAAATGTGCCTAAATTTATGCATCAGTTGTGCCGAATTTCTCAAGCAGTAATTAGGTTAATTTTCTTTTTTAGGGAGCAGCTGGATAAGTGTTTTTTTAATCAGTTACCATTTTATACCTACACACACAGACAATAACTTTCTCAATTAAATGTTTCTTGCATAATTCTTGTTTTTATTTTATTTAGCTGTCCCTTATAAAACCAGAATATAATCATCCTTTTTAAAGGAATACTATAGGGTCAGGAACACAAACATGTATATCCTATAGTGTTAAAACCACCATCTAGCCCACCTGGCACCCCTTGCCTCCCTAAATATTGTAAAATCTTACTAGTATTCAAGTCTCCAGCTGCTGGCTCTGCCCCTGTCTGCCACTGATGTGCCTACTGTCTGCTGACATCATCAGAAGTGTTGAAGCCAATCCCAATGTGTCCCCATAGGATTAGCTAAGATTGTCAAGGAGGCAGATCAGGTGCAGAGCCAGCACAAGTCAAACACAGCCCTGGCCAATCAGCATCTCCTCATAGAGATGAATTCAATCAATGCATCTCTATCAGAAAAGTTCAGCGTCTCCATGCAGAGGGTAGAGACACTGAATGGCAGTGCTGCTCACCATGCAGCACTGCCCAAGGAAGCAGCTCTAGCAGCCATCTGAGGAGTGGCCAGTGGAGTTATCACTAAGCTGCAATGTAAACAATGCATTTTCTCTGAAAAGACAGTGTTTACAGCAAAAAGCCTGACGGTAATGATTCTACTCACCAGAACAAATGCAATAAGCTGTAGTTGTTCTGGTGACTATAGTGTCCCTTTAACTTACTATTTATTGAATTGTGCGCAGTTTAAATATGCAATGTAAACCATGTATCAAGAGAAATACATCTTTCAAATGCAAGTCACAGTCGGATGAATCCGTTTTACAGGACATGTGTAAATCAATGTATCTCAATACTTAAATGTAAATAAAATGAAAGAGTAAGTATGAGAAAATGACTAAAAGTGGAGCAATTATTAGGAACATTCCATTGGTTTCAATAGCAGTTGCTTTTCTTTCAGAGGTTTCTTCCAGAATGGATTATTAATAACCCTTGTTGCTTTTAGCATAACTGCAAATGGGGTCACAAACCATTTTTCTCAATCTGCCTTTGGCACTAGGTTTGTCTAGCACGATTTATCATAGAGCATCATTTCAGTCTACTAGAAAAGGCTAGTGGGAAGCCAAGGGAACCTCATGGGTCGTAAGTGTTGTAGTATCATGAAACATGATGATTTTGAAAGCCCAAAACCTTGCCATTTGCCAGGTTAGTTCTGGATAAGAGACAGACAGCAAAATGTTCAGAGACTCTAACCCAAAATATTTTCCAGAGGAAAAAAATAATAATTAAATAGAATATGGGAAATCTGAGCAAAATCTCAGTGGAAATAAACAAGAAATGCAGTTTTCAACCAAAATTGGTCAGAACCCGCGTTACTGTTCTATTGCAAGTTTTCACAAATAAATCAAACAAATTAAAACACACAATTTTAACACTAGTGTTTTTGCAATAAATAAGGCTTTTTTTTTTTTTTTTTTTTTTTAAGAACTATAACCATATTTGCGTGATATTAAGTAAATCAGTTTCAAGTTTTGGCATGATTATACAACATATACTCATCATCATATGATGATCATCATTTTTTTTCTTGTTTTATGAGCAAAAATCCAAAGGATCTTGTTATCTCTACAGTATTACCAAAGTGTCACTAGTGATGTCCAAGGGCACACACAATGTTGAGAATTATAAAAGTGGTACTAACAAAAAAGTGGGTCAAAGTTCTAAAAGTGAGGCATCTGACATGGAAACTAGCTGAAGATCCTAAAACGTGATTTTAGATTCCATGGTGACTGCACCCTAATTTTCAATAAACGGCATTTTCATAAATCTCACCCAGTTTTTCACTTGAAGATTTCTAGTCATATTTTTATGAGCTCCCGTAGCAATGACCTCCAAGAAGTTGTTTGCACAAATGTTTAAAGTTATACACCAAGGATTATTCACTAAAGCGAGAATTGTCAGGATTTCAGCGACTCAATTCAGCGATTTTGTTCATATAATTTGAATCTTACTGTGTTTTTAATCACGCACTCGTGTTAACAGTGCAAATTACATTTTCCTTGCACAGAGCTATTCCTCTTTGGTTACTCAACAACTCAGATCTACGGAAATTGATATTAAGATATTAAATGTAACATGGATAACTTCCAAAAGAAGGACTTAATGGCCAAAAAGCCATATATATATATGTTACCCTTTTTGTCAAGAGTTAAATCCAATTATGAGCTGGCATAATTGTTAGGTATATAGAGTTTCTGGCAGAAAATCATTCAATAAAAGTTTATCATCAATAGAGTCCATTCTGAAACGTAATTTTCACAGCTAAGCCAACTGATACGATCACCGATTGTCCCTTCTCCAAAATGAAGAAAAGGCACATTGGGAACCAGTAGGGAAATAAAGCATTAAATTAAAAATGACTACCTACAATAATAAGCAACAGAAACTGGCCATTTAAAATACCCCAAAGGCTTGTTTAACTTTTACAAAGAAATATAAACTCTCTCCAGCACTTGAACAATAGGAAATGAAATCTCCGTCGAAAAAGCCAGAGGACAAGTTAAGTAATGTAAATGGCCATGAGGGATTAAGGTGGAAGCTCGGTATGGCGGACAGCTAAACAAATTACTAACAAAACCTAATGAATATTGGGTGTGGGCATCAGGGTTCTGTCAGAAATGACACCCTGACCCAAGTAGCGTAGACCAAACGTTCCAGAAAAGGTGGAGACCTCATCAGCGTTTTAACATCTGGGATTTTATTTGTCATTTTGGCATTCTCTGCAAGTGCAAAAAAAGAGTAAAAGGGGGATTATCCTGACAATGAAGTGAGTTACTGAATCTTGTGATAATGAAAAGCAGAAGAATTCTAATTCCTTTCTATGGTCCCCGAGGTGGAGGTACATTTATAGCTGAGCAGAAGTAGAATGTAGGAGGGAAGAACAGATGGCCAGCAATCCATGAAACAAGACACCATCTAATCCCAAGGCTGAGTACCACTATTAATCCTGGTCCGTTCCCTACCGTTAGTTTATAACAGCTTTCTGAGTGGCTACTGATAAACTAGTGAAAAGCTATTTCTTGTTGTCCTGCCGTTTAGAAACATTGCAACCTTTTAGAACTGGTGTCAGGTGGAATTTGTGTTTTAAAGTACAAGGATAATTGATGCCAAATAAACCTTTACATAGAGCTTTTTATTAATTGCATTGCTAGTCTTCTGAAGAAGTTGGAGTGTTAAAGTTTAATATTACACTTTGCGATTTGTCACATTAAAGATACATTTTCATCAGACATCCCAAGAACGTCCTGGAAATACCCTCCCAAATTATCAGGGGACTTCAGGTACTCATGGCAAGCCTTGGATTGCTTTCAGTGTGTTCTACAGCAGCTGTGGCTATGATACTTATTGCATTCCCTACCTTGTTGGCCATTAGTAGGCTTTATGAGAATCCAGCTGTTATATTTGTGCTGTTACACACAGCTGAATTAGTCATCATTCAACTCTGGCAATGTTTAGCGTATCGTAAAAAAAACACATTTATTATTTATTATATTTATGAAAATATTTAGCTGATATATCCCAATCCCTAGGGTATTTATTGCCAAAAATTCGAGTTCAGGGAAATAAAGGAAATTTGAATGACAACATTTGGTTCAAGACAATGACATGGATTTAGTGATGATTGTTCTGACCTTACGTAATCCAGTCTTCATCATGCGTCCTCCTCGTCATCCCCCTCAGTCTCGATCGCTCACTTTTATTCTCTATTTCCCATCATTGGTTCTAGTAGGATTGTGTTTAGATAGGGCTCTATCAAATTAACAATTCAGCCCTTTGTATTTTTTGTGTACTAGCAATTCAGCATACCTGCTTGATAGCAATGTCATTCTTTTTTTAATTGTATTAATTTGTTTCAGTTTTATGATTTTTATTTCTAACCACAGTGAAGATGGCTCCATGATAAAAATTTCAGCTTTCATTGCATACTCTGCAAATATTGGTGTATCATACCCTCTTTATACCAGCTGGGTATTTTTATATTTCATGTAAAATCCTAAATACCAATGGTCTTATTAAATGAGAATGGCCGACAAATTGAGACAAATGGGCAGATATTTTACACACAGCTCATCCTGTGCAAAACATCAATGTTTTCAGTTACAAGGGTAATTGTATAGGGGTATGGCACCAGACTACTTCATTGGTGCTTATCGAGTCCCTTTAAGCACTGTGGAGTACCATAAAATATGAATTCATCACCCTGGTATAAGCCTGCAGCTGAAATCTATTTCATAAAACATATTTCATACCATCTCATGATGTACGTTAGAAGATTATAAATGGCGAGAGACTAGTACAGATATGTGGTGTCTTTTGGCCTGGTGCAAGTACAAGAAAATTGCCCTTTTTTGCAACCAAATCATCTTACCTCATTCCTTTTTTTATAATATTTTTTTTTAAGTTTGGAGGCCATGCAAAAAAAGTTGCATATTAAAGGAACACTATACAAATGTATATTCCTGACACTATAAGTCTAAATAACCGTTGAGAGAAAGGTGATTGTAGTCACCTATTTTCATCACCGTGCTGCTCCTGTTGCAGCTGGCTTTGCCCACGCTCCACCTCCTTTGTTGAGATCCTCAAACTTGATGATCTCAGCCAATCCAATGCGTTTTCCTATAGGAAAAACACCGTACTGCGCTTGTCAGCATCTCCTCATAAAGATGCACTGACTCAATGAATCTCTATGAGGAAAGTTCTATGCAGAGCGTGAAGACACTGAACGTCCGTGCTGAGTGTTGTGACTGCCGCCTGAGTGACTGCTGCTGGAGGTGTCCCCAGGGAGCAATGTGAACATTAAAAAGCCTGCAGGGACTGACTATACTCACCAGTGAGTCTGGTAACTATAGAGTCCCTTTAATCATACAATTCTGTGACTGCTTGTGTCAGTAGGCTGTTGATGTGATGCTTTAACTTAGGCAGAGGATAATTTAGAGAGATGACCAGCAGAGGAATCGGCTGACTCGGGCCCCTCACACAAGCATGGAGGTCTAAACAGCAGAGGCGGAGTGAGGACTGACCTGCAACAGCTGCCTTAAATCCGTTGCCAATCTTTTATGCCATTTTTTGCCTCTGAGTCCGGGCATAGTCTGGAGGGGACTTAGCATCTCAGAGCGACTGTTGGAAGTCATTTAATGACCTGCATGACGGTCTCAAGCATGAAAATCGATGGTTTTCCACATTGACTGTCCTAGCACCAATACAGTCTTCAATGCCCTAGTCTTTCATATGTTTGCACCCTGTTATGCCGTTACATTGCTTTACGTAGACATAGAGGGGGGCTTCAGTGGTATCTTGCATATATAGCATGTTATATTGCCAGTTCTGTTACTCACACTTAGCCTAGTACGTGACATTTATTCAGAATGTTCTTTTTTAACTCGCTAGACACGAACACCCTATATGACATCGTAACATACTGGGCTCACGTTCTAAGCCTGCTTTCATCATATTATTCCTATACTGACATTGATCACCATGTCTAACGCGCATAGTTCTAGCCTATGTATTCGCTAGATGTACCTTGCTTGAACCTACTTATAAAAAAGAAAAGAAAAAAAAGTGCGGTTTCTGCGGGCCATGACATGGTTTCTTCTATTTGTTTTCATTAGCTTGTGCCTGCTTTTGTGGCAACCACAAGCCAGTTTGTACCTATAAGCATGGCAAAACATAAAGATTGACAAAAATATTTTTTAAAGAGGCACTTCCGTGGTTCTAGGGTCCACGCTGTGTGTTAATGGGAGTGTGGCTCTCTCAGTGTACCTGCCAGTGGTGCTCTCTCTGTAAAGAGATAAGAGTCTCTGACTTTCTTTATGATTCATCTCTGACCTGAACTCACTGTGAACTGTGTTTAGACAGAAAACAAGCAGGATTCCTGGCCTGTGTTTTAAAATGTAATTAAGACCTTTTGAAATCATGTGTGCTGTGTAAGAGCTCTTCTTAGCCCCCACTTACATCCCCACCACAAGCAATAAAGTCTGGGCACTGCCTGCAGTGGATTAAAAAGGTTTCCAGACGGTACTTTGACTGTTTGAAATGTTTGATGGAATAGGTTCTTCACAGCGAGTGTAAATAGATTATTCATTTCGAAAATGCAATGTATCAAATTTAAAGTGGAACTGTCACCTGTGGATTGGATTTATACACAATGCCAAGTTAAAGCAGCACATCCTATTGGTAAATTAAATTGTGACATGAATTTTAGTTTTTACCTACCGTGGAGACGCCATAGAAGTTGTATGTGGCATGAATTAATGTCCCATTGTACAGCGCTGCGGAATTTGTTGGCGCTTTATAACTAATAATAATAATAATAATGTACGGTACTCATTAACCTTTACTCAATTGGAAAAGAACAACAAACTGCCTTTTTCAGCCACCCCAAAAAGTGACCTGACTACGTTTCCACCCCTTTGTGTCTTTATCAAGCCTTTGAAGGCATTTTATTTCAAAATAGTGTTTAAAATGATTTTGTGGAGGTTCGGGTTGATGTATGTAGCTTGTGTATCTCTGTATATCCCAATTTCATAGTACTTTAGCAATGGCTGATGAGAAATACGAAGACCTGTTGGATAAGAATTAGAAATGTGGCTGCACTATTCTGAACCCTTAGTACTTTTTTCAAACACACAAATTAAATCTCTAAACATAAAAAACATAGAATGTGACAGCAGATAAGAACCATTCGGCCCATCTAGTCTGCTCAATTTTCTAAATACTTTCGTTAGTCCCTGGCCTTATCTCATAGTTAGGATAGCCTTATGCCTATCCCACGCATGCTTAAACTCCTTTACTGTGTTAACCTCTACCACTTCTGGAAGGCTATTCCATGTGTCCACTACCCTCTCAGTAAAGTAATACTTCCTGATATTATTTTTAAACTTTTGCCCCTCTAATTTAAGACTATGGCCTCTTGTTGTGGTAGTTTTTCTCCTTTTAAATATACTCTCCTCCTCTATGTACAATTAAAAACCTGTAGTGAAAAAAAGTTTTATGCTTACCGCTGGAAGAGAACCGTTGGTGCCTCTCTTTTTCCGCCACAGATCCTGGCAGCCTTGCATGCCAGGCGTAACATCACCGCACAAATTACTGTAATATTCGTAGATTACATCATGGTTCTCTATGGAACATCTTGCAAGACGTCTGATGTCATCAAGATGTTCCTGCATGATAAATCCCAATAGTAATTGATGAGTGATTCAAATAGTAATTTAAAGTGACCCTTTGGGTCTTTGCATATTTTGTAAAGACCTCTGATGATGACATCAATGCATATGCTCAGAAAAAATATCTTTTGTATTGCGGGGAGGGGGGTTGGTGACAGAGCCTTTTCAAATATAAAAATCTCCATCTCTTTATTTAATGGTAATATATTAACAATCTCTTTTTTTTAATTTATAATTATTTTAAAATGTTCCAGTGCACTAGAAGCGATTGTGCAGAAGTTTTTGGATATGAACCAAGCCCATGTAGAATGTCATGAGAGAGCTGGGATTGGCTTAGATCAGGGCTGCCCAACAGGTAGATCCCCAGATGTTGTAGAACTACAACTCCCATGATGCTTAGTCCTACTAAATGCATTCTAAAGGCAGGCAAAGCATCATGAGAGTTGTAGTTCTACAACATATGGGGATCTACCTGTTGGGCAGCCCTGGCTTACATGGTTCAGCCTCAACCTCGTCTAATTAGAGCTCGCTGCAACAGCTGAAAAACGTGGGGATGTGTAAAAAAAAACCCGCCTGCTGCATTAGGGGGAAAAGTGGAGGGGGGAAGGGGGACAAGTCTAGCATGAAGTGTCACTTTAAGGTTACAGTGGTCACAAAAATGAATTACATTTGTAGAAAAGCGTATTGGATGTCACTATAACATTATTTAAAGACGCACCTGGACGCTTTATAAAACATTCCTTAAATAGAATGTTAGCCATTTTAAAAAAAATGTTTAATCAAGAGATGGATTTTAATGTTGTTGTTTTTTTTTTAAGTTGTTTAATAATTAATTCAGAAGTCGTTATCCCATAAATATGCATTTCTTCTAAATCTCTTTTTAACGTCCTAAGAGCAGTGTGAGAGGATTTACACATGGTTTCGAGAAGCCATCTGACTTGGAAAACGTTTCAGATTATTGCAAATCATATTACTTCGAATCCAGTTTGGCCAACATGTTGTAAAAATTAGCCGGAAAATATGAATGGACTGCATGCATGAACACATTACCAAATATTCTTGGTCCTTTCTCCTAATAATTAGTCCCAAGAAATGACTTTACTCCACGTTTTAAACAGGTTGCATCCTGCTGTTTTCCGTGATATTAGTGTCCGTGTTTCTGTAATCCAGTGTCTTTCATGTGGCCGTTCCAAAATAAACAGCAGGAAGGAAAGAACAGCTGAGACGGATTATTTTCCTTTAGGTTACTAGTTTATAAAATGTTAGTTTTGTATAAAAATATAAAAAGGGTGGGTTTTGGGGGGAAACGCACAGTTTTCTCCCGATGGAATGTAACCAAGATTAAATGTTTTTCCTTAGCAACCCTAATAGCAAGCTGTATAATTACTGAGATTTCATCAGTCCTGAAGAAGTCCGTGTAGAGGGTATGATTATTATTAGCAGTATATAATAAATATACGCACCTTAGTCCCCATGTATGTTATAAAGCAGAAAAGGAACTGTATAAGAATCTCAACGTTCACATCAAAAGGGGCTCCCTTGCTTAGTAGTATTGTTGTATCTGAGATTGCAGCTAAATTGGAGGTTCCCAAGCAGACAGGATATTCTTTGAAAAAACATCTAACAAAATGGGAAATAATTCTAAAGCCAAATTTGTAAAGGAGAGCAATCACCTTAGAAAGCAATGGAATGTCCTCACTAAATGCTCCGCTTATCACATTTTCACAATACTTGCTCTATACATGGTACTCAGCAGGTATGTAAAGTGAAAATATTGCACTATTAGATTCTTTGGAGCTCATAGCTAAAAGTTCCTAAATATAAACCAAAATTAAGTTAGAAAAAGTTTCCAGTTCTGCTGTTTTGGCAAAATTTTGCAACTGTTTAAAGCTGTAGAATAAATGTGAACATTTGAACTTTTAGGATTTTTAGTCCTTTGCAGTGACCGCTCCTGTGAAATGCGCAGGGGTGGCACAATCCCATTGTAATGTTTCCTCGAGAATCATTTGGTTCCCCCAGTAATTTTCCATATACCCTTTTCATCTCAGATATTGTTGTAATTGACCATGGCTTTGATGGTCTAGAATTGAAAGGTAGCCAATCTCCTTGATGACTGCACAATGCCCATGTGTGCCACTTGACAGTGCCTGGCATAGTAAACACTCCTGAGGGTTCAGAAATATAACTTCTGTGTACCTCTTGTCTGAGCACTGTTTAGACATTGCCTGGAAGTCATAAAGACTAGCCTAAAATCTCCTGCAATTCGAATCTTACTGTTCAGCCCCTTTAAGAGACTGGAACTTGGATTACTAAGGCCACATTAAACCACCAGGTATCCTCCACCTTAGTACCCAGAAGAAAGCGCCTTTCGGTTATACTGACACCTCTGGCCCATGTTCTTCTTTAGAGCTTAAAAAGACACAGTAGTTTGGATGTTGGATGCAGCTCGTTAACAAGACTTTTACTAAAGCACAAAAAAAGTACAAAAGCCCCCCAAAAACCCTATTGGGCAGCAGCAATTGCTATTCCATTCAGCCTTAATATATTCAGAATAAAACCGAGCCAATAAAGATCCCACAGTGCCATATGCAGATTACAAACCTCCCCAATCCTTCTTTACAAATATAGAATGGGGAATGTGACCAAGCTTTGCCCAGTGTCTCCTTAGTGACCCAGGTTCCTATGCAGTCCTCTTATGGTTAATGTAGCTGCTCTCTTGTTCATGCTAGCGAAGTTCAGTGCAGAAAATCTATTTATCTGGGTGGAAAAGGCTGCTTTTAGACATATGAACAATAATGCAAAGTGAGTTTGTTTAGCTGCTGTTTTTTTACCTGGTTCATTAGAAGCATATGATCCCAGCCACCATGTAGAATTTTATAAATATATTGAGGAATTTGAAGTAATTGCCCACATTCTTTTTGTTATTTCCCATTGGATGTGTAATGGTGCATCTAGTGTTACTCGGCTTATTCACATCACACACCCCTGAATCCGGAAGAGATGAAGGTCGGAAGAGCAACACATGTAAATGTAAGGAGAGATCTCATCAAGGAAGTTGTCATTAAAAGGTTATTGAGATCTAACTCCAGCTTCTGAGGACTTGAGCCCTCATGAAGCTCAGCCAGCCAGCCAGCCAGCCAGCCTATTGGGAATTATTTTCTATAACCGGTAGACAGCCAAAGTCAGTGATGATGGTGTTAGGTTGACAGCAGTGTAAGGGAGTGAAGACTTTTAGATTAGAATATTTAGAAATCTGCAGCTTTAACTCAGCTGGCTCCAGCTTTTGGCATTCAGCTGCATTTTTATGGAAAATGCGATTTTGTTCATTGTCTCTATTTCAAGAGACATTTTTTTTCTTTTACTGTGTTTAAATGATTTTGCCTCAGGGAGTGTATATAGTTAGCGAAGAGGCTCACTCATGCCAAACAATGCTTTTACGCCTAATATAACTGTTCTCATGTATAAAGGGCCACAAATCCTTGAAAATAGTCATTACATCAGGTTTTGATCACTGGTAAACATTGTACAAAATATGTTCCGTCCAGATGGCATGTACAGGCGGCTTATCACACTTTCTATCGGTTTCACATATCACTGAAGTGCTGTGCATTCAGACCAATGAAAAGGTCCGCAGAACCCTTCAACGTTCCTTACACTACAGTAAGTGGGGTTGGTCTGAACTAAATCATACTATATCTCCAATGCTAGTTAAAAGTTAGATCCATTGTTAATACTTATGGGCTGGAGTTCAATCACAGTAGAAGTTGGAGTCCCACAAAGAACAAGCAATAGCTCCTGATTCTGGGCTTCTGAGTGCCAGGGCGACTGTACCCCCGTGTAGCCTGTGGTTATCTGATGATCTAGAATAGGGTGCAGGTGATCCGTATTGCTCATACTCGTGCCCTAATTCCATCTAGGGACTTAAATCTTCTGCTCCCAGTGGTTGGAAGGGCATCCCATCCTTAAACCATCATGGTATGTAAAACAGAAGGCTGTATGTAACACAGAAAATAACACATACATGGATCCCTGCATTAAATTTATACCCCTACTTTATTTTACAGTTTCCATAATATAAACAGGAGCCATAACATCAACAGATTTTTATATTATGTTTAGTTTTCCTTTATATTTAACAAATATGTATTTATTAGGTCTTTATATATAAATGTAGAGATCCACACTGCTATTTGCCTCTGTCCTGAAACAGCATCCATGTCTCGTTAAAGTGTTACTCCAAGCACCATGATCACTTCAATGTTTTGAAGTGGTGGTGGTGCTTGGAGTCTGTATGTGCAGCACTGAAACACTGCACCACTGCACATATAGAGTTTAACCCCTTTGTTGCTGGAGGTGTGCTGGCAGTGTCTTTAAAGGCTTCAATAACCTAGGACTAAAGAACTGTTCCAGTCCTGCTAATGTGAATTCTGTGTATATTTCTATACACTGAGGGTCATTCATTGGCTGAGAGTGATCCGGTGATCGTTTTAGCCACTGATTGGCTGGTGAGATAGGCGGATGAGGCTTGGACCCATGGTTTGCCACATTATCAATGGTGCAGAGATACTCCTCACTCCATAACCACTACAGTGGGCTTGTATGAAGTTATTAGTAACCTTTTTTTTGTAAACTGCAAAAACATGAACAGCAACATTGAATTTGGCAGACCTTCCGTCTTTTCAATACAGTGACAATGTCTTATTTACCCAATTATCAGTGAGACAAATCTTTGGGACAAGCTCCAAAATAGACACAGTCTTTGCTTCAAATTTTATAGATGAAAGTGTCGGTGTGTGTTCTACACCTTGGGGGGGATTGGGCAGAGTAATACTGCAGAAAACCTCATACATGGTGAAAAGCCATTATAAAACAAGAGTATACCCAGAAGATATTTTGTGACTTAATGGAACGAGTTGAGTAAGTGATGAGAACCGCACTCAGTCCCAACGGCCAAGGGTGCTCCAGAGCAGGACCAGCAATCCCAGTACAATAATCCAAGAAGAAAAAACTCATAGGCACTCCAACTTCAAGCCGCAGGCAGATTTATTATGACAGAATGCAACGCAACGTTTCGACCGGAAAGGTCTTTTTCAAGCTGACACCACATGGTGCAAAATGTGCTTATATAACAAACACTAACAACTAAGAAATCAATCAATCAATTACTGCTAATTAGTAGAAATTCCTAATTGATGAAAAGGCAATTTAAAAAGGCATTGTAAAAGAAACAAATATCAAATGTGAAATATTACAATATATACATAAATCAGATCAATAATGCACACTATATCATTAACTTCATACACACAAGACATGAATCATTCTATGATCATATTAATGCTAGGAATTCTAGAATGTATATATATATATATAGGATAACCTATTATGCCATGAGTATTCCCTGGTTACAAATACTATGCCCATAGAGGAGAGAAAACAAGAAAACGGCAAATAAAAAGAGTAAATACATGCAGCGTATCCTCCATGGTATCCAAACGTAACCCACGTCCGGGTCTGTGAACCACACGTGACAAGCTCCAAAATAGACACAGTCTTTCCTTCAAATTTTATAGATGAAAGTGTCGGTGTGTGTTCTACACCTTGGGGGGGATTGGGCAGAGTAAAACTGCAGAAAACCTCATACATGGTGAAAAGCCATTATAAAACAAGAGTATACCCAGAAGATATTTTGTGACTTAATGGAAAGAGTTAACAAAAGCTGAAAAGTTAAAAGGACACTCAACTTCCAAAAAACGGGCAAATTAAAAATCATAATTTAGTAGGTATACCCCCAATGAAAACATGCTTGCGTTTTATAATGCGACTTATGATAACAGATTAGACATTGCTTCTAATAATGTGCTCACTCTACGATTAATGGGAACAATTCCCTCAGTGTCCTTCCCTTCTTACCAGCAGGCACAAGCAGGGCTGATGCAAGGATTGTTGCCCCCACTAAGCAAAAGTTGGTGCCCCACGCGCACCACCCATGCTGTGACCTGAACCAAACCCCTGTATGCTTAAACCTTGGTGTAACATCACAATGTCCCACCCATTTAGGTGGGACATTGTGATATACAATGTCAGACACAAGCTCACTGGCACAAACATATACGCACAAGCTCTCTGACACATTCAAAACTCATTGTTCACTAAAGGCAAGTTCACTGAAGCATACAGACACAAGTTTACTGACATGTAAAAGCTCACTACAGACAAGCTCGGTGGCACACACACATGTTCAGTGTCACTCACTACATGCTAGCCATTTTACACTTATTAATACGTTGATTGTGGACTGAATGTGGTAGGTTGCCTCATACTTCTGGAAGCCATTTCCTTCTTCTGTCAGGTCTCAGTTTTTTTGTGCTTGGGGGAGTTTTGGGGGGCACTGGAATCAACCTATATAGAACTCCCTCTTTTGTCTCTGTTGGTCCTGCTGCCCACCAGGTCCTGTGCCGCATTGCTCCACTTCCTTTCAGCCTCATTGGTCCCTCAATGCTACATGTGACTTCAGGGCAGGGAGCAAGAGCACACGGGAGAGCCGTCAGTGTGGTGGGCACCGGCAGCCAGCAGTTGGATATGGCACTGCATCTGCATGAGTGATGGCTGCGCCGGCGGATGTTGACACCTGACTGACATCCAGTAAGCATCCTTTACTGTGTCTGTGGAAATGGGTCTGTTTGGGAATGTAGTGTGTTTGTGCCTTTGCGGTCTGTCGAGTGTATGTGTGTGTGTATAGGGGCTGTAGAGATTGCAGTTTGTAGGGTTACAATTGTAGAAAGGAGAGATTTCTATATATTTAAATTTAAACAATGGGCTTCCAGCTAACTTTTTTAAACCAGATATTTTTATTTTTTTATTTTGTGGTGGTGTAATGATGCTGCGGGCATACACCCAATTCATTGTGGATATTATGACGCTGCTTTTTAACGGGTGGTGTTTTAAATGTATTTGCCACAGCTGGGAAATTGAGCATATATTGTTGCCTTTCTCTGATCTCCTTCTATTGCCTAATTTTTGCTATACATTTTAAAAGTGGAAACATCTGTGTTCTGCCTGTGCCTCTCCTAAGGCTATTGTCTCTCCGTGTTATTTCAAGTTATCTTATTTCATTAGGTCAGTGAGCAGGCCAGTCTTGCAGAGCTCTGTGCAATTCAATATATGACACTATAAAGTTCAATCTGTATCAAGGGTAAATAAAGATTTCTTATTTGGTTATTAAGTATATTTATAACAATATATTTATATAGATAGAGAGTTTGTGTATTATGTATATGTATTACTGTGCGTTTTGTACACATATGGTATGGGATGGCCTACATACGGTAGACATAAAATGCAAAGTTCTCGAAACGTTTTAGTATTGTCAGTCTGAACTAATCTTAATTTCTTATTGTCCCAATCTGAATTCTTAAAATGTGGATTAAAGCATCATGATGGAGATACTGAGGGTTATTTTAATTACTAAGCATATATTTATTTGATTTGCATTTCAATCAGAAATGCAAAAATACAGTAAATCCATTGATCACCTCTTTATGTAGAAACATTCAATTCAAATATTAAATTATCTGTTCTAAAATTATTATTGTAAGAGTATGCCAGTGTACTAAAATATGTACTTTATTTTAAACAAATTTACAGATATCTCAACACTTGCACGGGTAGGTAGAGGTATGTTGCCGCTGAACGGGGTAAAAATTTATCATTAATTCAATGCAGACGAGGCTAAGGTTTTATGAAGGGGTGACCGTGGAGCAATATAATATTTAGCTCTCTGTACATTTAGACCTTATATCTGATACAACTGAGCACAAATTTGACAAAGCTCTGTTTTTTTTGTTTCCCTAGACACCATTACCAGTGCATCATTTACCCTGCAAATTAATGATTTCCTTCTAAAAACAAGCCTTAAAGAAAGACTGAGGAATCTGCTAGGCCCCGTCTCTGGCTCTGTTAATCTAGAAGCCAACTGGTGTAAACACAGCGGAAACCCCAGCCCCAAGCTCTCCATTCCTAAAATACTTGTCGATTTCCAGTGCGGAGTTATGCAGGTGAGTGAACAGCTCTGTGTTACTACTTTCATCTCCTTTCCCTCGTAATGAATATTGTGGGATTTATATTAATATCTATACAGGAAAGATTAGTCAAATCAACGCTCAAGAATAGAAGTTTGCATGGTATTAAAGTGCAATTCCACTGGTGTTTTGAACCCTAGGCTGATCCCTAGAATTTTAAAGGTAACCTCTAAGCACCATAACCACTACAGTGTGCTATAGTAGTTACGGTGATGCAGTGGTCTGATGCCCCCCTCCACGATATAAGATATCACTCTATTTTCTTAATGTTTTGACTCCTTGCCCGGGGTCGACCTGGCACCTCTCCACCACTCATTGACTGAGAGAGATCAAGCAGATCTTAGCTCAGGAAAACTAACAGACACTCCAAGCATTAATTCCACTATGGGTTTGGGATCTTGATTGGATGAACACGATTCTGGTTGTTAGCTGACTGGCACGTGTAAATGCGAGGAAGGACAAGAACTCTATATCATCTGTAACTTTTCATCTATTGATAAAGGAGTCCACAGGTTATCAGTCATTGAGCTTAGAGGCTGTTACAAAGCAATGTATGCTATCCATGCAAAACATGAAACTTGTGATATACATTAGGTGTCATTGCATTTTAGTCTCTTATAATTAGAACGATTAGTATCCGTAACATTAACACAGCCGAAACAAATTCCTTATTCTTAGTAGAACTCTTCTGGTTTTAACTTTTACCATGAACTATAGATGAGCTGTTGCCAAACAAAATATATGATCAACATGAATAACTTGTGTTTAGATCAGTTCCAGATTTTGCTGTCTCACTTTATACCTTTACAAAAACTTTATTTTTGTAGGTTTTCTGGGGTCAGGAGAACCTGAATTGTTTAACACTTTTAAGTGAGCTTCTCCAAGAATACTTCAAGAAAAGTTCCAGACTGGGCCCAGTGACTAGTGATCAGCCCTTGTCAACAGTCCCTCCTGCAACAGGCAAACCTCAAAGCTCTAAAACGGAACATAGCTCTGATGACTTGAGAACTGGGCTCTTTCAGTACATACAGGATGCTGGTAAGACACAAATCAATTTTAACGAATCCATTCTACCTAATATTTCTGTCTGTCTTGGATTAATTCCATTTGTGAAAGTAGCTTTGTCACTTTCGTGTTTTTTGGGATGCGTTAGCTGTATATTGCATTGGAATTTTACTAAAAACTTCAACACAATCACAAGATGTGTCTAACTACAAAGACAAATCAGCACCTGGTAGCCTCATGTGTCTGACATTGAAGAAAAGAAGACTTCGGGACTGAGGAAAGGGAGTTCAAGGTGATAAGATCTCCTCTTCCACTAGATGATGTGTGATGGTCTTGGCACTGAAAAAAATAAAAAAAAAATAATGCAAGTACCCCATAAATGACTGCCCTACTTTATTTGTGTACAGATTCTCACATGTCACTGTTGTACCAATAAGCACTAACCATGAATACAGTAAAAGGGGGCACACACTGAACGTCATATGATGGGGTTTGTTTATTTGACATGGATTTTGGAGAAGTGAAAAGATAATGGCACATTTTAGGTCAATATATCTAAACCGGAATAATATGCTCTTTTTCCTGCTAAAATATTTTGGTCTACAATGTGCCTTCCTCGTCCATTCTCCTCGATTCCCCAGTTTTGTAAATACAACCTCGTGACTAGTGGCAACGATTAAAAAGAGTAAAGAAGGGAAGTTCTTCAACTCTTGTATCTATTAACAGTATTGTGTTTGCCATTACTTGCTGACATACATTTCTAGCCAAAAAAACTATAAAAATTATAAAAATAATAATATCATTATTTTAATATTACTTCTTAAATTTATATAAATTGAAGAATATGTTGGCTTTAGTGTACTAATAATCTTAATTTTAATAATGACAGGATACAGTCCACTTTAACAGGCGTGTCCAATCATACTGAAAGAGAGTATAAAAAGTTTTAGTCTACGGAATGGGTTGCATGAAGCATATACCCTGACTGTCCATAACAATACCATACAAACTAAAATCAACCCCACTAACATAACTAACTGTGCATAACAATGTCCAACCAAATACACATCAAATCCAAAACGGAAGAGTGAAGCATAACAAATGAATCGTAGTATACATGTAAACTTACCAGGCCTATATAGAATAAACCATACAGTGAGTGATACAGATAAAGAAACTAGTAGATACAAGGGGGGGAAATATTGGTATTCACGTCACTGGAGTCCTGCAATAGGTCTCCGACGTGCCAGGAACCCCAGAAAGCGTCCAGGCCACCAGTGGAAGGTGACCTTTTATGAGGAGTGCATGCGGATGTCCCATCGGATTCTGGAGTATTGTCGGGCCGGAAGGCAAGAGGTGGGGACGACAATTCCAGAAGTTCCAGGAACCAAGGTTGGTCAAGTCTGTAAGTAGGCATCCACCGCAATGCTTTCTGGGTCCAGTAACCAGCTGAATAAGTCCTGTGTCTGGCAGTTGGTGCGAGAGGTGAATAAATCAAGGGAGAATGGATCCCTCTGGTCGTTCAGTGACGCAAATATCCGTGGGTCCAATTTCCAGTCGCTGCCATCCCTCCAGTGACGTGAATACCAATCTGCCGTGAGGTTCGATTCTCCCTGCAGGTGTTCTGCTATCAGGGTTATGTTGCGGGGTAGGCAGGAATTGAAGATCTCCTTCGTGAGTTCCACTAGCGTTTGTGAGCGCGTGCCCCCGAGGTGATTGATATATCGCACTGCCGACACATTGTCCACCCGAAGAAAGCTGCAATAGTTGGACTTCCGCTTTGTGAGACTGCTGAGTGCGAATGAGCCCGCTAGCAGTTCCAGGCAGTTGATGTGCATGGAAAGTTCCAGACGCCTCCCATGGAGACTTTGCCATCTGTAGTGCCCCAGCCTATGCAACTGGCGTCTGACTCTAACACAAAGTTCCGAAAATGGCTCGACCATTCCAGGCTTGCATTGGAGTTCCGTCCGTATCTCGTCCGACATCGGGACCGGTTGGTCGTACGTCAGATTCTGGCGTAGGAAGCGTGCATTGAGTCGTTGCATGGCTCGGTAGTGTAGGGGGCCTGTAAATATCGCCTGGATGAAGGAGGATAGGAGCCCTACTATCCTTGCGAGCAGACGAAGCAGTATGGGTGGCATGCGCAAGACCTTGCAGAGTTCCTTGCGGATGGAGGTCACCTTCGTGGTTGGAAGTCTATTTAGAATCCTAGGAACTAAACCGTTTGGGAGGGTTCCAGTGCCGACTTGGCGTGATTGACCACGAATCCCAGCGATTCCAGTAGCTGGACCGTGTAGCCTGCGTGATCCCGTAGGGGGTGGGGGGATGCAGCGCAGGAGAAAACTGGGGCCCAGGAAGGGTACATGGAACCCAGAGGGAGAAGGGGAACCAAAATGCTCCAAAAGGAGAGGGGCAGTAGAATGGGGAGGAGAAAAGACCCCAAGATTAACGAAATAAGAGGAGCCCACTAGAAGGCGTCGGTGCGCCCTAATGCGGCTGCGTGTTCCACCTTATGGACGCACAGGCCGTGAATGCGCTGGCCTCTGACATTATCGGCAATATTGGTATCAATAGTGCCCGATACCGATATTTGCCAAAATCCGTAATATCGTCGGTAATATCGGCCAAACCGATAATCGGTCTATCCCTAATATATATATTTTTGGTTTGTTTGTTTGTTTTAGATTATTATATATTATTTTGTATTTAAATTTTTTGCACCAATGGTGTTTGGGTTTTCATCTCCGGTAACACAAATGTTGACAGGTAACACAAATTTAATACACAATCACCAGGGTAATTTGTATTTCTTATTTATTTGTATGCAGATTGTGCATTGCTTACAGGCTTTTAAACCTAGGTTCTTCCTTACTAGAACTTCATGTCTATGAACTAGTCTGTCGCCTCCTCTAATTTGCATTATTTTCTCAGATGCACAGAAACTGCCCAATGCATATGAAGTGGTGTTTTATAATGAGACAGAGGACAGCCCGGGGATGATGCTGTGGAGATATCCAGAACCTCGAGTTCTGACCCTTGTAAGAATAACACCTGTGCCATTCAATACAACAGAGGATCCAGATATCAGCACTGCAGACCTGGGAGATGTTCTTCAGGTATGTCAGAGTAAAAGTGCCTTATAATATTTTACTTAATGCTGAGACATCAGAACTAGCATGTTCTATCGGTGTTCACCTTGGTAACTTCAATGGAAGAGATTTACAAAAGTATCGCTTAGGAAAAGGTGCGTTAAAGGCCTAAAAGTGCAGTGGTTACCATGGAAACCTGCTAATTCCATTGATTTCCACGGAGATTGCAACACTTTTACAATGTTGCCACAGTTTATGGCTAGTGAGACTCAACAGTGTGTTACAGAACGGTGACACATCCACTTCCACTGGGCAGTATAGAAATGTATGAAATAGCCCAACCTTTTTCTCTTTAAATGTTTCAGAATTCATTTTACATTAAGGTACCTAGTGTCACTTTCCGGTAATGCAGAGTACACACCGTTACTAGAATTGTTCCTCTTCATAGATTACTTTCTCAGTAACAATAGTGAATGCTTAAATGTGTTTGTTAACTATGTAGTTAATGTGCTAACCTTCCCCCATACTCTCCTTATATGGCCTACGCTTAATTTTTTTTTTTAATGGAATATAGAACTACTAAAAACTTACATACTTCTTGATTTCATCCATTGGGTTTATGTTTTAATTTCAGCAGCATTGAGTTTTCCCAGTATTGTAATAAAAGTGTGATCTGAAAGTGACACGAGCCGCGTTGCATTGATAGCTACGCCAGTTAATATTCGTAGAAAGAAGATCATTATATCTCTGGCCTCCCTCCTGATTGATGGAGAATTTGCACAGCCTGTCCGCCACTTGTGATTATCACTGAACAGTGTCAGGTAGCACTGCCCCGGTTCTGAAAACGAATTCAATGACCTAACCGAAAAGTATGGTGGAATTTTAAAACTTCAGCCAAATTAATATTCCTGCTATTGGCTTTAGCTCCCCTGACGACTGTGTAGAGTTTTGCCCCAAGTGTCTGTAACAATTACATTAATTTACCTTTACAATATGTATTTCACGTTTATTTTTATATCTTATACAATCATTGGTCAAAATAATTAATACAGGTTTCACTTTTACATGCCAATTACAATTCTTAAAAGAGTCAGGAGGATCTTCGCCATAATTAGTTTACATTACTCAAAATATTGTAAGAAAAAATTATATGCTTTGCACCGTTTTATTTTTTTTTTCTACGTGTTTTAGTACGTTTCAGCATCAACTCGTGTGCTTAGAACTCTTTGACTATCTTAATACTTCCTAGTAGTAAAATGACTATATCTTCCTGCTTGCTTATTTTGTGTGCTTTAATTCATTACGATAAAGGTGAGCTGTAGGAGGGAACATTTTTAAAAAAATCGTAGTTATTATATAGATACTTTTTTTTTATCGTTTGTAAATGTATTTTACGACAACAGTTCCACTTTAAGGGCTAACAGATTATATCTGTACTTGGTGAAGTTTCTGTTGTAAAAAAATAATAAATGTAGCTAGGAAATCATTGTGTAATCATTCAGCCCATATTGGCATGTAACATGCCTTTAGTATTGTGTGCAATAGCCATCTTTCTAGCCATAAAATAGTTATAGCTTGCAGCCTTGCACAAACAACAAATGGGGCTCTTAAATGACAATACTTCTTTGTCTTCATTGGGAGGAATATGTCAAATTTATTGAGAATATTACTTTGTTATCCAGGAAATAAAATATTTCCTTTGTTACTCATGGCAGTTCTGGTATATGGATTAAGTAATGCATCAATGTGATAAACATTATACAATTATAGTAAAATTATAATGAAAAACAGGTCACAATCTCCTCCAGCCTAGATATATCTTGTGTTGTTGACGTTATGTTGATTGTGTGCCATTGCTGGAAATCGATGTCTAGATCTTTCATTCAATCAATTCATGCAAATCGGGAACGATTTATGACTGCTGTCGTGGGCGGATGACAAAAACACCAAATATCAAATATAAAAAAAAAAAATACAGCAGAATTCCAAATCAAGTTCGTCAAGTCCATACCAAGTCCTTCTGAAAGTATCCTGGTAGAAAGCCCTAAAAGGATCCAGGCAGGGAACAAGGGCCTAAGTTGGACCAGGTAGCTAAAACTTGGTGAAGTACAACTCATATAAATCTCAAGTCAGCTATAGTATTCAAATAATTGTGGGAGTTGTAGGCTGCCAACACCTGGAGGGCCAGATTTTGACAGAGGTCCCTGTCGTAGTTGCTCTCTCTCTTTAATATAGATAGATAGAAAGATATAATTATAGGCAATACATGGGGATAATTTTTTCTCAAATACGATAAACATTAGTCTGTTGTGTTTAGTAATCAACACAATGCATCCCAGACCTTTACATGGTAACATATTCAAATGTTTCCAGTTCTATGGATAGCATTTAATAATGATTACTTACTGGGGGTGAGGGACAGGAGAAATATGGTTGATGGCTTTTACTTTTTTTTTTTTAATTATTTAAGTACAGCGTACTGTACATAATCTGTAAGTAAACTTCTATACAGTAGTTTCTTTTTCAAGTTTAGAAATTTAATTATTTTTAGTAATATATATTTTATATTGGCATTACTCTCTTTTTTTCAGCTCAATGCCTTTCCATTCCTGCAATAGTTGCAGTGAATTTCTGGTGTTCTTGGTTAGTTCTTTCTGTAGGTTTTTATAAAATAACTGGTGCAAGACTGTTTTTATCTGTATTGCTGCATCTTTGCTATGTAAGCCCTTCTTATGTGACCTTTTAATTTTTTTGTAGGAAGAGGAGATCTCCGCAAAGGATTTTTTTTTTTTTTTTTAAAGCAGACTTTCAAGGATAGGCTGCCTAGGCATTTGTTGTTCCTGAAGCCTAAGCCTTATGTTTCCATAGAATTGGCTTTAATTATACTAGATTTTAGAACGGTATTTGTTTTTCTATTTAATATAATCTCCAAGTCCTCATTCAATAGTGATAACACATTTTGTATCAATGCTTAAGGCCATCATGTATATATATTTATATGCTATAGAGCAGGGGTAGGCAACCTTTTAGCAGCACTGTGCCGATATAGGATTGTGATGTTCCACAGCGTGCCGATCCTATTTTTTTAAATTGTGTGTATGCTGCAGTATTCTGCTTGTGTTATTTTTACTGTTATTGCTTTGTATCGTTGTATTTGTGCGTATATGAGCTTTTATAATGTATATGTTCATTATTACCATATATACTCGAGTATAAGCCGACCCGAATATAAGCCGAGGCCCCTAATTTTACCCCAAAAAACTGGGAAAACGTATTGACTCAAGTATAAGACTAGGGTGGGAAATGCAGCAGCTACTGGTAAATTTCTAAATAAAATTAGATCCTAAAAAAATTATATTAATTGAATATTTATTTCCAGTGTGTGTATATAATGAATGCAGTGTGTGTGTATGAGTGCAGTGTGTGTGTATGAGTGCAGTGTGTGTGTATGAGTGCAGTGTGTGTATGAGTGCAGTGTGTATGAATGCAGTGTGTGTGTGTGTGTATGAGTGCAGTGTGTATGAGTGCAGTGTGTATGAGTGCAGTGTGTATGAGTGCAGTGTGTGTGTGTATGAGTGCAGTGTGTGTGTGTATGAGTGCAGTGCGTGTGTGTGTGTGTGTATGTGTGTGTTGCAGAGCCTGGGGGGGGGAATTTTATTATTTTTTTTTTACATTATTTTAATATTTTTTTTTCATAATTTTTTTATTTACTTATTATTTTTTTTAATTATTTTCATATTTTGTTATTATTATTTATTATTTGTAATGTTATTTTTTTTTTATTATTATTTTATTATTAATTTATTTTTGTTTCGTCCCCCCTCCCTGCTTGCTAGCTGGCCAGGGAGGGGGGCTCCTTCCCTGGTGGTCCAGTGGGGTTGGCAGTTCAGTGGGGGGGCTGTGGGGGCTGCAGAGATGTTACTTACCTTTCCTGCAGCTCCTGTCAGCTCTCTCCTCCTCCGCGCCGTCCGGTCAGCTCCCTCTGTCAGCTCACACTGTAAGTCTCGTGAGAGCCGCGGCTCTCGCGAGACTTACACTGGGAGCTGACCGAGGTGCTGAACGGACGGCGCGGAGGAGGAGAGAGCTGACAGGAGCTGCAGGAAAGGTAAGTAACATCTCTGCAGCCCCCAGTCTGTATTATGGCAATGAAAATTGCCATAATACAGACTATTGACTCGAGTATAAGCCGAGTTGGGGTTTTTCAGCACAAAAAATGTGCTGAAAAACTCGGCTTATACTCGAGTATATACGGAAGTTTATGGTATCGTGTATGATACATATGAATGTGGGTTGTGTATGAGGGCTGCTTGTGGAATTGTGTGTGGATGGATGTCTCATTGTGTGTTTGGTAGTGTGTGGGGGCTGTTTGGGGTATTGCACATGAGAGGCTGCATGTGGGGTTGTGTGATTGTTAGTGGTGTTGCGTTTGTGGGGATTGTGTGGTGTGTGTGTGTGTGGGGGGGGGCTGTTCATATTATTTGTATGAGGGGAGGCTTATTCTGCAGGTCTGTGTATATCTAGCAGTGTGGGTGGGTTCCAGTGGGGACCAGGCTGGCCAGCTACAGGTCAATGACAGGAGCTGCGATAGCTGTCGAGGGCTGCTCTACTACAGTGTGGATTCCCATTCACAAGTGCTGGGAGGAAGTGATCAGAGATCACTTCCTCTATGTGCTGCAATGCATAAATTGAGGATTGTCCTTCACCACCTCTTCATATTAGCAGATATCTGAAGTTTTACTGGGACTCCTGATAGGCCAGAGTGCGTTTGGCTCTAGCAGCCTTGAGTGCCGTGCAAAGACACCTCGAGTGCCGTGCATGGCACTAGTGCCGTAGGTTGCCTACCCCTGCTATAGAGTGTGCGTGAATATTGTGTGTTCATGTCAACAAGAAAGGATAATATAGTAACTCAGTCTTATGTGTTCTCTCAGAATGCTGCTACACACATGTAGTGTTTAATTGGCAGAGGGGAAGCCCCGCTCTGTTTAAATTTGTTAAAGTAAAATACATTTTTTTTTTGATAGGCTGTTTGAGCAGAAACCATGCTTCATTCCCCTAAGACACCATCCCTAATTTACGGTTTTGTAAAGATCCTGGGAACGTATTATTACTTACAATAGTCAACCGTAAAGACGCTAAAATTTCATCTATATTAGTAGTTTCAAAACTAGTCATCCAGCCACAACAGCGTTCCTGGGTTTGTCAGTGTCCCCACTGGAGCATAACCTAGACCAGGGATAGGCAACCTTCGGCACTCCAGATGTTTTGGACTACACCTCCCATAATGCTTTGCCAGCATTATGGATGTAAAAGCATCATGGGGAATGTAGTCCTAGACTTTGGGCTGCTGGTGTTTCCCCAGCAATGGGTTGAAACATCTACACATCAGGGCCAATCACTAAAGTGAGAAATCGGAGTGAATTGAAACTAAATGTCAAATTTAAGGCCAGAGTAGCTGATTGGAAAGCATAGATGACGTAGAGTATTTTTCCAGTTTGGCTATTTTGACCTTAAATTTGAAATTCTCTTTGAATTTGCCTCAAATTCTCACGTTGGTGAATAACCCCCTGTGTACATTGTGCTGGCTGGCCACATTGTTAGAGAAGAAACTGGTTCAGCTGGCAGAGTTTGTTTTATACTGACACTTACTGTCTGTCAAATTCCTAAATATCATTATTACATGAATAAACACTGTATATTTATATACTGAATATTAAAAAAAAAAAGTTTACACTTCATCTGTAATTGGCAATTTATATTCCAAAATATCATCGTTTTATATTTAAAGGACATATCTTTGAACTATAGTTAAAGGGGAACTGTCAGTTTTCTGGAAATAACTTAATTGGGGGGAGGGGGTACTATAAAACATTGAGAATCACCTATAACTTGCATTAACCTTTTTTCATTAGATGCCACAATTTCTTTATGATACACCGGGGGCAGGGGGGGTGTAATAAATGACATCAAAATCCATTTCAGTCCAAGCACAGCCAAACTTTGAAAAACAATGTTGAATTTCTTCTCATCTCATCACATATGCTTTCTCTAAGTTGATTGACAGGTGCAAAGGGTGGAGCTTATAACAATAATGGACAGCCATGCCACTTCAATTCATCTCAGTATCTATATAAAAGAAAAATCCTATTAGTCTGGCTTCTTGCAGATCGCTTGGTGTATCCTTCCAAAACGGCCAATGTGTCTGGAGACTCGCACATACTAATTTATGATGTACTACAGCACACAGTGAGTCTTTGGAACAACAAATCAATATTTGTTTGTTTGCACAGCTGCAGACATTCCTGGGTATGTTTAAAAAATGTCCTGTTGGAAGTGAGAGCTGCAAAGCTGCACCGAAGATGTTATTACAATCATTGTTTTAGAGGAAATTGGGATTTGATGATCCTGTCTGTGCTTGAGGAGTCCCTCTTTGTATACGGCTTAGAGAACAATGAATACATCTGAGAAGGCACACATATCATTACAAGGACGTATTTGTACTCCGATCCCAAGACTGTATCTTTATTAGATTATCTAATATTTCCACATGTCGGGTTTTTGAGTAGCTTGCTTCGGTATGACTTTTTCTTCTTGTATGTTTTACATTTTTATTTTTGTTGTGCAAAGATAATCTGTTACAACAAGTTTCATGTTGTCTAATGGCATACAACAGGTATCAGATATAACAATATAAACTTGACTACGGTGCTGCACAATTGAAGCTCTAGAAGAAGAGAAACGGTCTTGTAACCAACAGAGCAACACACCCAGGAGACCCCCGGAATGTTCATATTAACCCCTTAAGGACACAACTTCTGGAATAAAAGGGAATCATGACGGAATATATCCGTCATCTGTCCTTAAGGGGTTAAAAGCAGAAACAGAAAAATCCAACAAATAAAATAATAGAATGATTTACAGTTACTCATTTAGGGAAGTAAAAGTAACTGGCAAAATGCCAGAGTATGTCCTGGAACCCAAATGAGTCTATGCCCTCCAGGGGCAGAAGTAGGGTACATAATCGCGTATGTGGAGCTTGATCAAGACTAGAGATGCTTAAATGTTCTCTTTAATTGCCATTTAATCAAAAGTCACCCAAAAAGCCGTTAATAATTGTATGAAAGCCTAGAGCCACTCAGGACATGTTTGTCCAGCATGGAAGTCATGTTCTGCCCTCCCTCAATATGTCTTTTTATGAGATGGGTTTCAGATAAGGTCCAATGGATATGATTACCACGCAGTGGTCTGAGGTACAATCTGCCAATTTCAAATTCACCTATTTACCTATTTACCAAATACAGCTTCTTATCTAAATGTATGATTAGAATATGCATGATAGAGCACAGGTAGGTAGAACATTTAAAGCCTGTAGCTACTTCTTGAATCATCTTCCTAACCACATGCACTTGTCATTGTCAATATTTGCTTTCCCTGGTAAGTGAGTAGAAGAAAGCTGTGAGATCAATGCCTCATGTTTTAAACACTTTGTTTCTCTTGAGTAAAGTTAGTTTGTCGATTTTGTACTTATTTTTTTTATTTTTTTGGTTGTTATGTTTTTATACACAAAATATGCAAATATACCAGAAGATGACAAAACTACTTTTAATTAAATCATCATTTAAAGTGGCACTGTCACCTTCTGGGATCTTTGCATATATTGCACAGACCCCCGGTAGTGACATTGTCTCTTGAGGTACAGTTGCCCAGGAATGTAGCTATGGTGAGTTACACTGAACTAATGCAGTCCCCCGCAGGTGCCATCATCTTTTTTTTTTCACGTCAGTGCTGCACTCTCGTGCATGTTGACAACATAATGACTGAAGGATCCCACGAGACAGTGATAGTGATGGCTGGGGGAAGTGACAAACCTTGGTGACGGTAGCTACTCATTATGTCAAGGTAGGATTTTACCAAGACAATGTAGTCCTTGCTTTGACTCTATATCTTTTGACTGTATTTGGAATTTTAATGAAATTCCAGTACAGTCTGTCAATTTAGGAATATTTCATAAAGGTTTTGTCCATGAAATGCTTAAAAGAAAATCCTGATGGCAGAGCCCCCTTTATTAGTTTTGCTTCACTCTTTCTTTACCAGTTATAGATGCACATGGTATTGTAGTTAAGCTCTCTACTGTAGAAAACACTTGCACAGCAAATCCCTATAACCATTTTCTATAAAGTACTGATTATCGTATAAGCACAATAGTGCTATAGGAATTTAAGTTTGCGTCATGTTTTAAATCCATTCCTAATTTGGTGAGAGATTTCTGCAGCAGCTACACGTCTAGGGATTTTCAGCAAATACAGGAACTTCAAATGTGAGTATCTTTTTCATTTCTATTTATTATTTTTTTTATATATGTGAATGCACTGCCTGTATAATACATTATAAAAAGGGCTATCTCCTCCTCATAGTGTTCCCTTGAATGGCACCAAACTTTGCTATGGATAAAAGAGTAGTCTTTTATTTCAATGGATAAGCTTTTTAAACTCGTGGAACTAAGGTCCATTGGATCTATTGAATAAGGGTGAGTGTGAAACAAGCTCTCCCTGAGGTGGTATATTTGGGGGGTGGGGGGTGTGGGGTTTGCACCTTAGTGTAGAGTTTGCTAAGCCACTGCTCAAAGAGCACCAGGTTTTACTGGTTGTAACAGTATACCCCTTGGAGCCTAAATCCTGGACCACCATCAGCCTTTTGAGAAGACCCATATTAGTGCATCTGGTCCAAGCAGCTAATCGTATTCATCTTTTCATTCAAGTATGCTCCCCCCCCCCCCCCCCGTTATTTGGTTGTTGTTTTTCTTTAATTTAATGTTCAGTATCAACTTTATTTAAGAGCAGAACAAAGTTGTGATCAAAAGATAATCTACGTGTTTCTCAAGCAATGGACAGGTGTCTCCATCACTATTCACTCTTCAAGCTGAACGGGAGGACCCGGGGATGTTAAAATCATGGAACACGTTGATCTGGTTTTGACAGATGAGTGCTACAGGCTGTTTGGCAGTGGGATTTGTACTTAGGTTTTGTAAATACGTGGCAGATGTGAATTTCCAGAGCATTGGAAAGTTAGCTTATTGCCCACATAGTAAATAGAAAACAAAAGTTTACACAAGCAGGTTGAAATAAAGGTTATAACTATTTATAACAGGCTCCAGGCTTGCAAATTAATAAAAAAAAAATATATATATATATATAAATATATATATATATATATATATATTTTAGTTAGTAGTGTGTATATATAGTCTGTTTTGATATATTTTGTATATTCTTTTTATTGGTGAATCCCGGATGATTAAAACCGCAGTTGACGACATCTTTGTATTTAGTAATGTAGTTCCACCCTACCAGTCACTGCTACATGCCGTTTCCTTTTTTTGTCATTTGAGTCCTGGCCGTGCCAAAAGTCATTTTTGAAATCTTTAATATACCTTTAGGAGAAAGCAGAGATCATGTAAGAAAATGTTAAACGTAATTAAAATTAAGTTGTTATGGTGCCAAGAGGTCCCTGGCAGCGGCTTTCCTTAGTTGGTTAAACCGTTAATTAATGGTTTAACCCCAAGGTTTTTTTGTCCGGCGCTGTTCAGCTCTGCTCCCTCCACATCTGATTGAACTGGCACCCAGTCTGAGGCTACCTGATTTAAGCTTCAGACTCAAACGGATGTGGAGGGACCAGATCTGAATTTCGATAGGCAGAAGACTGCGGTTAAACCGTTTGTAACCATTTAATCCATGATTATAAGCACCAGAGAAATCCTGGCACCATAACAACTTAATGTTATGGTGCTTGGAGTGTCCCTGTAACACATGTTATAGGTGATTCAACATTTTTATTCAATGTTGTAACATATAGTTCAACACTTGGCAGCATAGCTTGCATAGCATTCATGAGCTTCCTCCTGTAATATCTCTCACGGAAGGGACAAGTTTATAGCCAGATACGTTTTCACATGTTGCTGCAGTTAATGGGATTCTTTAGTGTAAGAAATACAAAGTTCTATAATGCCCTCTGGACCCCACTACCTCACCTCAAGGGGAACAGGGATACTGCATCCAGACCACTTAAATGAGCTGAAGTGGTCTCAGTGCCTATAGTGTCTCTTTAAGAGTACATTTGTGCAGGCTAGCAGGAGCAGGGACCTCCTTGAACCACAAGCCAGGCAAGGATTATAAATTGTTATGGTGCTTGGAGTGTTCCTTTTAAGAATTTACTTTTCTTTTCCATTCTATTTTTAATTGCAGAGTTAATTTTTTATTTTTTGTGTTGGACGGTGGTTTGGCAATGCATCGGTCTGCTTTCTGAGCGTGAAAGGGTTAATTATGATTGATATTATCGATATTTATTCTTTGCAATGTAAACATTGTTTTAAGAGATTTACCCGCTGCTATGTGGCTTTTCATTTGCTCAAAGTTATTTTTAAACGTTCGGTGACCGTCAAGTATTTTCAGATGATTTGAAAAGAGCCAAGAAATCCATCAAAAAGCATCTACCTTAACCCTTTGCACGTACATTTAGTTATATGAAACCTTGCCACGGCCTCTGTGAGAAACGCTAAGCCCTCTTTCTGATCCCTCGCACATTCCACGCAATTCAGCTGCCTGTATATTGTTACTACAGTTATAGACATTTCCCCAAATGAGATCTACCGATAAAAAGAAGAAAAAAAAAACGTACAAATCTTATCTGTTTTACATTGCACACCTGCATTCTGCTCTGCTAATAATGAACTTGATCAACTGATAAACTTGGGTCACATATTAACAAAAAAAAAGGAAAAAAAATGGAACGATGGAAAAAACTAACATAAGATCATTATAAAGAAAAATAGTTACATATTTCATTGAAAAAAAAGTTAAAACATATTTCTCAGGCCTCTTGAATTACCACGGTGCAGTACCAAGGGAAAATAAAACCAGGTCTGAGATTCGTGTTTGTACTTAAAGGGGTTTCCGGACAGGAAAGTAATCTTGATGCAATGCAGTAAGCCGCAATACCAGCAGGGAGGTACAGGTGAAATATCTGCAGCTGTACCCAGCGCTACAATGTACGGCAGCAATACAGCACAATATTTCCACTGCTCAAAGAGAGGGTTGGTTTGCTAGGTTCCCAAGAGTAGATCACATTAAAATGTTATAAAATCATGATTTCCTGCACTTGAATGCTTGTGGTTTCTCAACTGTTTCCAATATTACAAAGGAGGGAGTTTTATGGATTGCATTAGCTGGAGATGTATGGAGTCCTCTCATATTCTAAACTCATTGTAAGGCAGATTTAGAAAACATGACTTTTTAATAAGGCTGCAGGCACGGTTGCATTTGAGTACTTCGGTAAGTGTTTACCTTGTATAGGGCAGAGCAAGCAGCACAGGGAATTGTTAAACGATAGAGAGAGGTGCTATTGGCTGGGCAGTACGTGGAAACAAGGAATCGACACTTATCTACAGTATCTTAGAACTACTGTTTAACAGGCAATGTCTTGGCGTGAAATGAAAATCTGTCATCACATGTGTATGCACAAGGAAGGCAAGGACGTAAAAGAAAATCTCAGAAAATCTAGATTGAATGTAAGGACTTTCAATCATTTATTATTGTTCGTTGTCAGATAAATAATGGTTAATTCTACCGTAGGTTTAATATCAACAGATCAGCTCTTTACAATACGGCTTAAGCCTGACCCTCTGCAGGTCAATCTAGGGGTGTAGGAAAGCTGGGGACTTTCTGATATTATTATACGGACTGGCTCGGAAAAAAATAAGCAGGGTCATACTCCGCAAATCCCCAGCTATTGTCACAACTTTGCTATTTAAAGTGAACCTTTTTTCTGTTTTGCAACTTTAGCTAATCTCCCCTTAAATGCATTGAAGACATCATGCATCAGAGATACTTGATGTATTCAACATAAATTCTCAATATATGCTCACATTGCCTCCTTTTCAGTGCCGTCATGTTCTGCATTACATTTCGTGTGACAACCATTTCTGGTCTATTTTTTTCTTTTCTTTTTCTTTTCTTTTGTAAATGTTTTTCTTTTTCTAATTTTCTTTTGTGCATTTCTGGTTTGCCCATTACTCTTCCTTGTCTCTTGATTGTTTTGCCCTGCTCGGGGACTCTTCCTTAAGCAGGGCAAATCTTCTTCGTGACACTGACACATTTGCTTTCTTACCAGCATGCCGGCGTCTGAATGGAGTAGCGTCACTTACTCCGTTCGTATACTCCTTAGCCAGCGCTAGCAGCATTGGCTATGGAGTGCATGCACTGTGATTGCCATGTGTAGAGAGCAGGGAGAAAGACTGTCAGTCAGCTATTCATCAAAAAGTATATGTTTAAATATTTTTTTTTCTCCAAATCTGTACGTTTGCTAGCAAGAATAGATAGAACCTTGACAGAATTGTTAAATTGATCACTACCGGTATCCTTTAAACCTCAGTTTCAGAATTTGGATTTTAATTTTCTACAGTTGGAGTCCTGTGAACAAACTCTATGCCACAATGTTAGATTTATGACTTTAAAAAAAAAAAAAACTCACTATCCCCGCTCCTTTTCATCCTCGCTTTAGAACCCCTAGCCCACAAGGTCAGGAAAGACCCGCTTATTTCAGGCATACACATAAAAAATACAGACTATCGATTATCAATGTTTGCTGATGATATTCTAATAACTGTCAGCAACCCAGAGTCATCCTTGCCTCGCATCATGGAGCTGTTGCAGGACTATGGGAAGATATCATATTATAAGCTTAATAAAGCCAAAACACAAGCTCTACCATTACACCTACCCAGCACACAAAGTGACAGACTACGTCAGACCTTCCTATTCGACTGGAGACAGACACACATTACCTATTTAGGAGTGAAACTAGCCCTACATGCCCAAAAAACTGTATCCCTAAACTATGGCCCACTGCACCACATCTGCACTTCCCATTTTCAGACTTGGAAACGTGTCCACCTATCCTGGCTGGGTCAAATCCAAACTATCAAAATGGTACTACTACCTAAAATCTTATACATCTTCCGAATGCTACCAATATATGTTCGACCGCATATCCTTAACACTCTCCAATCCACTCTAACCAGATTCATCTGGAACAAAACAAAACCGAGATTACCTATCGCCTTACTCCAACTGACACCACAATCAGGAGGCCTAGGTGTACCAAAATGACGGAAAACAGTAGTATACCAGCTAATCATAAATAATAAATCTGCCAAATTTGAAGGGGTTCCAGGTGAACCTCACTAACACCCAAAGTGATAAAACAAGAAACAAAAAAGTGGAAAACACCTTCAAATAAGCATATAATTGATACAACCTGGAGAATATATCCAGAATATGAATATTCTATATAAGAATATAGTGAAATCTGAAATAGTAAAAAATATATATCATAGCGTAATACAGTAAAGTATGATAGTGGGAATGTGAAGCAAAATGACGCGCTTATTACGAAGCGGCCATCCTTGATTCGGCTATTCGACTTCACGTTCCCAGACACACTTTCCAGTGGGTGGATATGGAACATGACAAAGTACACCCACACTCCATGCTCCAGATAATGTGGTCTCCAAAAATATACAGACCGCCAAAATTGGCATTATACCCCACCACTACTTTAACATTGACATTTTGGGATAAGGTACTAACCGATATTTCTGAAAAAGGGAAATTCTGCACATATGCCCCAATCGAAGCACTATAGAGGTTGACCCCATGGTTATCATTGAAAACTTGGTCCACATATGGTATCAAACACATCAAAGACCTATGCCAACAAAATAAAATCAGGGCATTCCCAGATCTACAGACACAATACAAACTACCTAATTCTCTTATTTTCCAATATCTACAATTAAAAAGCATTGTGAATACTAAGGTGACATTAAGACCCCAGACTACGCCACAAGTTACGACCAATACTATAGCTGTCATCTCTAGATGCCACTCTGCACCGCTTAAATCCAAATCAATATCGATATGTTACAAAACGATAACAGACAGAACGCCTCCTCACTCTTTCAAATACGTAACACAGTGGGAAAAAGAAGGTTTACACAAACTTACTGATGAGCAATGGCTCCAGGCACTGAACGCCCTTAGGGGCATCACATCATGCTTTTCCCACATAGAGGCCCACAAAAAGGTAATATATAGATGGTACCTCACTCCGCAAAGGATCCATCAAATTTACCCTACCGAGAATTCCGTTTGTTGGAGATGTAACTCGAAAGAGGGCAATATGACACACATCTGGTGGGAATGTGAAGAGATTAGACCTCTATGGTCACACGTTCAACGACTTTTGAACAACATAATAAACCACTCAGCGCCTGTCACTCCATCTCAAACGCTCTTACTCCAATTCCCACCCCAATGGAGTAAGGAAACAAAACAAATAGCTTCCCTCATTGTTTTAGCAGCGAGGCCCCTACTAACCCAGAATTGGAAAAAGCCACTATGCCCCTCCCGAAAAGAGTTACGGAGCAAAATTTACCAATATTATAGATATGAGGTTCTCGCCTCAGACTCATATAAAAACAAATAAGATAGTACAAATGTGGAAACCATTGTTGGGTCACTGAACCCAGAAGGCCAATACAGGCAAACACACTACGATCCAGGGTGGGGACAACGGGGCAATTGCCCCCCCGCCCCCCCCGAGATTGAAGTGCAGCACGAAGACAGGGCTTTCCATGGTCCTGCTTTGCTGCTGCCCTTCTATCCACAGCCCTTGTACATCGGGAGCACCAGTCTCCGCCCACTCATGGCAGTCTCCGCCCCCTGTTTAGGCCCCGCCCCACCCAGATCCTTACCTCAGCGGCTGCTGGAAGGAGCTGTGTGCACAGCAGCACATCTCCCACCGGAACAACAGGGAACAGGATTCCCCCTTCCCTGATCCAAGGTAAGCCTCAGGGAGGGGGAATACACTATTGTTTTTTTTCCAGCCCCCCTATGTGCAGCCCCTATGCCCTAATACACCCCTTACCATCCACTACAGCCCCTAACACCCCCTTCTAAAGCCCCTTACTCCTTACCCCCCACTACAGCCCCTACCACCCCCTTCTAAATCACCTTACTCCTTACTACAGCCCCTAACCTCTCCTACTAAAGTCCTTACTACAGCCCCTAACACCCCCAACTAAAGCCCTTTTCTTCAGCCCTTAACACCCCCAACTAAAGCCCTTTACTTCAGCCCTTAACACCTCTATTAAAGCTCCTTCCATTTTACTGCAGCCCCAAATTGCAGCCCCTCACCCGCAATTGCAGTCCCTGTGCCCTACAGCCCTAAGCCCTCTTCTACAGCCCTTTTAACCAAACAGCAGCCCATACTCCCCCTATGGCAGCCCCTACAGTCCCTACCCTCCAAATGTAGCACATATGCACCACTACAGTCCCTAATTCCCTAATGCAGCTCTTACCCCCCCACTACAGTCCCATTCCCCCACTACAGCCCCTAACACCCATACTACAGTCCCTAACCCTTCTACCACAGTCCCTTACTCCTCACTGCAGCCCCTATCCCACACTACAGTCCCTACCCCCTATATGCAGCCCATATCCCCCACCTTACAGCCCCATTCATCCCAACTTCAGCCCATACCCCCACACTACAGCCCCATTTATCCTAACTTCAGCCCATATCACCCCACTACAGCCCCTGTTCCCTTACTACAGTCGCTACCCCCACTACAGCCTCTCTCACCCAATTGCAGCCCCTATCCCCAATTGCATCCATTCCCCCCACTACAGCCCCTATCCCCCTACTACATTTCCTAACCCCCCCCCATTTACAGTCCCTAACCCTCCCACTACAGCCGCTATCCCCCCATTACAGCCCCTATCACCCCACTACCAGTGCCCCTCCCGAGATTAGGTTCTGGATCCGACCCTGACGCCAACAAACTCATAGCTCTAGAGTACGCCGCACATATCACTGAAACAACCCGGACCAGATGCCAAGCAAGAGTTTCAATAATAGGACCACGGGGTAAAGATAGGACAGACACAGGGAAGGATAAATATATATTTGAATGTTCGATGTTTGTTTCCAACACTGTAACGTGCATTATGTGATGTCAAATTGATACCGGAGAAACTGACGGAAGCCAAGCACAGAGAGATGGACACAGGTTTCTTCAGGAAGGAAGAGATTCTTTATTGGATCACCGATCGGGACTCAGAGGGACTAGCGTCACCAAAATACAGCAAAGTCTGAGTACTGAATACATAGAGTACATTCCTTATATAGCACTGTAGCTCCTCCCACAATTAACTACACCCACACATACCCTTAACCTATTTAATAAATAGAGTCTAAACTCATCCATCCGGTCTAACCACGTGGCTCATCTGATACAAAGGAGAGGGACGCGTAATTCCAGTTCTTACATTCCTGCACCTGGTCAGTACAGTGATGACAGTATCTTAGCTACGTGTTATTAACTAACTGATACTACAAACACATATACATACATATGCCTTGTGGCAATCTTAGCCTGCTAAACTTGTATTTTACTGGAATTACATCACATTCCCCCCTTTGATGCCTCTGATATTTCACAATTACTTGAGGCATCACTTAACCTTGGTTTGCATATACCTCAGGTTACCATGAACCAGACCAGACTTATCTTATGATGTGAATCTTTTAACACTCATCTTCCTGCATTGGTTCTCCTTGATCTAGAGCCTTATACTTATATATCGCCATTATCTGTGCAGCAGCCTTCCTCTCTGCTATACTTCCTATCAGGCTTTGCACAGACCTAACTACTAAGGGTATAAGACACGGTAGGAGTAGACACAACAGTAAAATCAGTAGGACTCCACCTACCACTGCCTTAAGCCCTCCAAACCACTCATACCAGCTACCAAACCAACTACTTGGATTGTACCCTTTCCATACCTGAGTAGGCACATGCACTAGTTTAACCATATGGCTAGTAAGCTCAGCTATTGCTTGCCCTTCGTCATCTATTTGAAGACAGCAATTGCTCAGGTTAAACTTCCCACATACACCTCCCTCTACTGCCAAAAGGTAATCCAAGGCTAATCTATTTTGGTACACTGCTGTCCTCATCCTGGTATTATGCTTCGCTAGAAGATTGAGTGCTTGTGAGGTCTCATTAGTAATAATCTCAACCACCGCCTGTAATCTTATAATACGGTTGAGCATATAAATTGGGGTTCTATAACCAAAGGTACCATCTTCTGCCCACGTGGCTGGCCCATAATAATCTATGATACGCTGGGGAGGCCATTCATTATCTTCCCAGGTGCCTATCTCTAAGGGTCCCCTTTTCTTCCTATGATTCACATCATACACTTTAACACCTAAAGTCTCACCTGTTTCAATCGGTAACAAGAAGAAGGATGGTTTGAGCATACCCAACACACATGCCCCTTCCCAGTCCTGTGGCAACTCCGAATAGGCTTTCTTACCACAGATCCAGTACAAATTTGCTGGGGCTCTCCAGGTAGATGTGATGGATAAATCAAACCACACATCCTTTAAACTGGCATATCTAGCAAACGGGTTAGATGGTTCTGAGACATTTGAAGCCGACCACCAAGTTGTATTTTTAGTATCATCATCATAAGCTTTTTGCCCTAGACAAGTTAATTCTCCTACAGAAGTATTATACATTATTCCTTTCCTTGCTATGCAAACATAACCTATGATGGAGGTCTTTAATCTCCACTCAGATTTACCTCTAACACTCAAATGATAATCGGCTTGTGTAGATATTAGTTGGTCAACTGCCTCAGAACCGGACATTACCTCCTTTGCTTCCCAAGGCCATTGGTCTCCCATGTTAGTACCTCCACACACATAGCAGTTGGTAACATTAAGACTACCGGCAATACTTTCAGCTAGGTCAATGAACAGGTTTTTAGCGTTATGGGGGATCTTATTATCTATACTCATCTCTTCATAAAAGGAATGGTATACTTGATGAGTCTGGGAGGATACCGTATCAGTCTCTATTCCTATAAACAATAATGTCCCAGGATCTAAACCCGTCCCGTATATCTGAAACCCAAATAAATTTCCATACTTATCTAGGAACTTGTCGGGGTTATTAATAAGTATATGGACTGGGTTGCATTCCATAGACTTACAATAAGGGCTAGTCGGCAACTTAGTCACTATCATGTCTTTATCTACTGTCTGTCCCCAAGTCGCCCACCCCACACAAGACCAATATGGACAAAAGTTATAGTCTTTATTTGGGCATCTAGGACTCACATATTTATTTTTACTACTGGGACAAATATATTTATCATTAGACCCATACGTCCTCTCCCATCTAAGATCCCCACATACATTCCACGGTTTTCTACCACTTGATATCGCCTTACATGCATCAAATAGCAGAACACCCGAAGAATGTACGGATTCTAACACCGTCTTATTAATTAGGGTCCCCTGAGGATCTCCATTCCTGAGAGTCAACCAAATTGTACGAGGTTGATACTCTGGACTGAAGCACTTAGGTTCTCCTACTCCTAAATGGCACACACTATAGTCTATATTTAGGTATCTACATCTTGATACCTCTCCTTTACATTCGTATTGTGAATGCCAAATTAGGGTTTGGGAAATATGGTTACCTGTTCTCGTAGTCTTAATGCATACCTCACAGCTAGGAGTGTCGGTACCTCTACCTTCCTGAATATAAAAACACATATAAATAAACACAATCAAAAGCACATCTTTCGCCGTCATCCTCAGTCTTCGTCCGTGCGATGGAACCTCAGCTTCCAGGATGTGAGGGCTGCAGGGAATGGAGTTCTGCTCGTCTTCACAGGTGTCCCTTCGAGACTTTCCTGGCTTATACACTATGTGTTGGTAAGCGGACAGGCTTTATTATGGCCTTCTCACTCACACCTGTAACAATAAAATTTGTAATCCACAATAATTCCTCGTTACTCCGACTGAGTAGTGCGTTTCAACCGGATCTTGCAGGGATTCTCTGGATCTGCTGTAATTTGCCAAGAATCGACTGCTGCTGGTTTAACCCTGGAGTGATGTATCCACGGAGTTACTTCGGCTACTTTTATCGCTGTAGGGGTAGACAAAAGAACAACATAAGGACCTCTCCACTTGGGCCCTAACGGTACATTATTCCACTCTTTAATCCACACTTGGTCTCCTGGATGATAACTATGAACAGGGGGATAAATATTCACAGGTAATCTATCTTGTACCCATTTCTGTACCTCCTCCATAGTCTTACCCAACTCTACAACCTGCTGCCGGGTAATTCCTTCTCCCAACTGACTCAAGTCCCCCCTTAAGTTACCAAGTACGGGAGGTGGTCGCCCATACATGATTTCAAAAGGAGAGAGGCCCATCCTTCTGGTAGGGGTACTGCGGATTCGCAATAAAGCTATGGGTAAGAGAACGTTCCACTTAAGTTGGGTTTCCTGACACATTTTAGCCAACTGGTTCTTTATAGTTCTATTCATTCTCTCTACCTTACCAGAACTCTGGGGTCTATATGCAGTATGAAGCCTCCACTTTATACCAAGCATATGAGTCAGTTGTTGTAGGCACTGATGAACAAAAGCTGGACCATTGTCCGATCCTATAGAACAGGGTAGTCCATATCGGGGTATTATTTCTCGTAGCAGGAATCTTACAACTTCTCCTGCTTTCTCTGTACGAGTAGGACATGCTTCTACCCAGCCTGAATAGGTGCACACAATTACCAACAGGTAACGATGTCCACCCGATTTAGGCATTACTGTAAAGTCTATTTGTAGATCGGACATGGGGAGTCCCCCCATAAACTGGACTCCTGGTGGCTTTACTGGTCCTTGTCTTGCATTATTCTTAGCACACGTTACACATCTGCGTACAATGGCCTGAGTCAAGTTGGACAATCTTGGTATGTAGAAATGTTTCCTGAGAGATTCTTCAGTACTGTCTCTCCCAGAATGTGTCCCGTTGTGATAATTTTGGACAATTTCTACCGCTAGTGATGCTGGTATGACTATTCTTCCATCTTCTAGCTGATACCACTTGTTCTCCAAATACTTTCCCGGTTCAGTCTTTAACCACTCCTCTTCTTGAGCTGTATAAACTGGAGTCCATTGGGACAGTGGAGTTGGTATAAGAGCAGCTATATGCCCCACATACTCCTGTCTTCCTGATTCAGCAGCACGCTTAGCTGCACTATCTGCCATCCGATTTCCCTTGGTTACATCACCATCTCCTCTCAGATGCGCTCGACAATGTATGATACCGACTTCTTTCGGCTCCCACACTGCTTCCAATAGTTGTAGGATTTCAGCTGCGTACTTGATTTCTTTGCCTTCTGAATTCAGTAGTCCTCTTTCTTTATACAAAGCTCCGTGGGCATGAGTGGTTAAAAACGCATACTTAGAGTCCGTATAGATATTTACTCTTAAACCTTCAGCCAATTGTAACGCTCGTGTTAGTGCTATTAATTCTGCCTTTTGTGCTGATGTTCCTTTCGCCAGTGGCCGAGCTTCTATCACCTTGTCTATTGTTGTCACTGCATATCCTGCATAGCGGATCCCTTCTTTCACATAACTACTGCCGTCGGTGTAATATTGAACATCGGGGTTCTGGATGGGAAAATCACGAAGATCTGGTCTACTTGAAAATACTTCATCCATTACTTCCAAACAATCATGTTGACTTTCAGTAGGTTGCGGCAAAAGGGTAGCTGGATTTAAGGTGTTTACAGTCTCTAAATGCACTCTTGGGTTTTCACACAACATTGCTTGATACTTGGTCATACGGCTGTTACTAAACCAATGATTTCCTTTGTAATCCAACAACGTCTGTACTGCATGTGGGACTCGTACATAAAGTTCTTGACCCAGAGTGAGTTTATCGGCTTCAGCTACTAGCAGGGCGGCTGCAGCTACGGCTCTTAGACAAGGTGGAAGTCCGCTGGCCACTGCATCCAGTTGCTTAGACATGTAGGCAACAGGTCTTTGCCATGATCCCAAGTACTGTGTCAATACTCCCACAGCCATTCTTCTTTGCTCGTGTACATATAAGTAGAATGGTCGTGTGTGATCAGGTAGACCTAATGCTGGGGCACTCATCAAAGCCTTCTTCACATCTTCAAATGCCGTTTGCTGTTCTTGGGTCCATAAGAAGGGGTCGTGCTCTGTACCTTTGATAGCTGCGTACAGAGGTTTTGCTAGTATCGCATAGCTGGGAATCCATATCCTACAGAAGCCTGCTGCCCCCAAGAATTCTCGCACTTGTCTTCTATTCTTGGGTATTGGTATTTGGCAGACAGCTTCTTTTCTCTCTGGCCCCATAATTCTTTGACCTTCAGAGATATGGAATCCTAGATACTTGACAGTTGGCAAACACAACTGAGCCTTCTTTCTAGACACCTTGTATCCTGCCTTCCAGAGAATGTGTAGTAGATCGTGCGTTGCTTGCTGACAGATTTCTTTTGTAACTGCTGCTATCAACAAGTCATCTACATATTGTAACAATACACACTCTCCTGGGATAGACTCGAAATCCAGTAGATCTTGACTTAGAGCTGAACCAAATAGGGTAGGTGAATTTTTAAACCCTTGGGGCAGTCTTGTCCAAGTCATTTGGCGTTTTGAGCCCGTTACAGCGTTCTCCCATTGGAAAGCGAAAATACATTGGCTTTCTGCGGCAATTCGGAGGCAAAAGAAGGCATCTTTGAGATCTAAGACTGTGAAGTAAGTAGCCCCGCCCGGAATTAAAGCAAGCAGGTTATATGGATTGGGTACAACTGGATGTATGCTAACAACCGCATCATTGACTGCTCTTAAGTCCTGTACAGGTCGATACTCATCTGTACCGGGCTTTTGAACAGGCAGCAATGGGGTGTTCCAGGGGGAAGTACAGAATTTTAGGATACCATACCGTATGAACTTATCCAGATAGGATTGGATGTTCTTCTTAGCCTTCTGCGGAATGTGATATTGTCTTAGGCTCACTGGATAAACCCCATGTTTCAGTTCAATTTTTATTGGTGGAATATTGCGGGCCAGTCCTGGTGGGTTGTTCTCTGCCCAAACTCCTGGTATGTTAAACAATGTCTCATCACTCCTAGGGTTTTGGCTAGTCAACACTGTATAAAGTCGCCACTCTTCTTCCTTTGGTACGGATAAAGTCATAATACCTGAAGGTCCATTAAACTTTAAGGATGTTGTTCCATTTGGTAGGAACGTAATCTGCGCTTGTAATTTTGATAGCATATCACGTCCCAGCAATTGGACTGGACATTCAGGCATATAAAGGAATTGGTGTTTTACTACGTGGCCTCCCAATGTACAGAGTCGACTTTTAAGAACCGGTCTTTCAGCACTTCTTCCAGTTGCTCCTATCACAGTAATAGTCCTTCCAGATGGAGGAGCAACTAGATTAGTCACCACTGAATGTTCAGCACCAGTGTCGATCATGAACGCACTCCTCTTTCCCCCTATTGATACATCGACCATAGGCTCCGCTCGACCAAGGGGGATGGAGCCCGGTCGGTATCAATAGTCCTCCATGACCGTGTCAGCCAATCCTACGAAGTCCCTACCTTCTCTATCGCGGGACCTTTGCGCTGCTGGAATATACCTATCTTCCCTAACACTTCCTCTGTTCCCATTACTCCCTCTATACCCATTACTCCCTCCGGGGCCTCCTCTACCTCTCGCTCTACCTCTAAAGTTTCCGTAGCCTGCCCTGGGTTGGTCTCTCTCGTACTGCTCTCTTTGCGGACATTCGTTCCTCCAATGCCCTTCTTCCTTGCAATACGCGCATTGATCCCTACTCAAAGGCTCCCTACTCCATCTATTATTGCCTCTATCTGGGCCCCGTTTATCTACGCCTGCGATCGCTACCGCTAGCATATCAGCCTTTTTACGCATCTTGCGCTCTTCCTCTTTCTTACTTTCTGTATCCCTGTTCATATAGACCTTATTTGCTACCTCCATTAGTTGGGTGATGGACATACCTGCAAACCCTTCTAACTTTTGTAGCTTGCGCTTAATATCTCCGTATGCTTGGCTGACAAAGGCGGAGTTAACCATTCGGGAATTGTCTGCGTCTTCCGGATTAAAGGGGGTATACAAGCGGTATGCCTCCAATAATCGGTCATAAAAGACACTGGGCGCTTCATCGCTTTTCTGGATCACCTCAACTGTCTTCGACATGTTAATGGCTTTCTTTCCTCCGGCTTTCATGCCAGCAATTATAGCGTCTCTATAGGCTCTGAGTTGAACCATATCAGCACCATTTACGTTCCAATCGGGATCGGTGTTGGGATAGTGTGTCGCGGCCCATGCTGCTGGATTGGCTTGGTTCAAAGCACGGGCTCTATCCTCTAATGCTTTAATGGCTGCTTGATTTATTCTTGTCCTTTCCTCATTGTTAAATAAAGTCATTAGTAACTGCTGGCAATCAGCCCATGTCGGATTATGCGTCTGTACTATTGAGGTGAACAGATCAGTCATAGCTTGTGGTTTCTCAGTATACGAGGAATTATGGGTCTTCCAGTTTAAAAGATCGGTTGTGGTAAATGGGACATATACGAAGACTGGGTCAGCGTGTGCCATTTGACCTGCGGCATCGATATAAGCTGACCCGGGATTCAGACGAAGAGGCATCTGATAGTGCTTTAATTGTTGGGCACCAGTCAACTGTCGGGTTTGGATGGGGCTACGTAGAGAGGCGTCAGTCATGGGTTCCGGTCGGGGAGAGATAGGGTATGGGGATGTGGGAGGTCGGTTTTGGGAAAAGGTCGTAAATAGAACACTTCGGGCCGAGCTAGATGAAGCTTGACCGGAAGTCTGAAGTGGCGCCAAATCAGGATATTCGTTTCTAATGGAGGTTGGTCTATCTGGTTCCGGAAGGGGGGATTTAGTACGAGGGGGGGTGGATCCTGCACTGGAGGAGGAAGCGGAAGTGGATGAGGGTAATGAGGGAAGGGTTACAGGACTTCCTGTATTTGCGTCACTTCCTCTTACCGGAAAGTAAGGGGGCGGCAAAGGGATCTCGGACTCAGGGGGCGTGTCCAAAATGGGCCTAACACCAGTCCTAGTGGACGAGCAAGTCCTAGCTACCATGAGGCGACACTGCTCCTCGTGGCATGTCTGGAGCCATTTTGGCGAGTCATTTACGGCCTGTCTCCAACAGTCAATATAAGGAAACTGGCCGTAAAGTTCAGGCCTACCCGATACAGCCACGTGTAAGCGCTGTACCAGAGTTGGATCCAAACTGCCACGTGGCGGCCATGCCGCAACCAAAGTAGGCCACTCCCTAGTACACAAAGTGACCAAACGTACAGGAGACATCTTTACCCCAAAATCACAAACTTTGAATCCCTTTTTAAAATTCTTAACCATACATCCTAAGGGATCCGGAATCGTTGACTGCGACGCACCCATACTTAACAATGGAACGTCGTCGACAACGAATACTATACACGCGTACTATTCAACAGTCACACCCGTTTCCTCTGGCAACAGCACCACGTGGTACGGTTACCAAGTGAAACGTACACAATAACAATAAACACTCAGGGAATTCCCGTACACACACAGCTGCTACACCAGTCACTATATAATCAATATTATGCCCTTTGGCGTAACTATACAGTCACCCACGCTATAATTCTCTATATACGAATTACCCGTCTATAACACACCCCAGTAACATCGTCTTTTACAAATAGCGGTTACAGTACGGTTAGCATAGGTCAAAGCACAAGTTAAGGTCACAATACAATTATTAGTGGTTATGGTGTTAAACATGCAATGGACGACAATGATTAGTACTTATTATATAATGTCAGTAAATATACAGGGTTATGGTACCGTGCACTATAATACAGCAACACACTATTAACACTCTCGCTAGACGGCTGAGCTCGCGCTATCTAACAAGATATACACTTTACTAAAACAATCGTTAACACATTTACAATTCCCAACTAAACTATTGGCCAGTACCTTGAATGGACTACCTAAAACTATATACACCCGTTTTGGTTAGCCACACTGCCCAATCACCACATATACATAGCGAGCTAGAGAACCGAATTTACACAGGCGCCTCTTAGTCGCACTATACAACGAGCTAGAGATCCGAATTTACACAGGCGCCTCTTAGTCGTACTATCAAAAGTCTAGTGGGTTCCAAATTTACACGCCTTCCCACTTAGCCCAGATAGGATGAGAACTAGCGAACCGAATTTACACAGGCGCCGCTTAGTCTCCCGGTCCCTCCGACCTAGCGAACGTAATATACACCCTAGAACGCTAGTCTAGACAAGACACCGGTGTCCGGCTAGGGCTATTTACACCAGGACCCCGCCTGACTAACCAAATCAAACGGTCTGACTAAAGAGCGTTCGATCGAGCGGTGCGCCTTCGCTCCTTCCCTCCGACAGAGGGGGCAGATACACAGATTCAAAACCCCTTTGGGCCTACCGCACAATCGGTATACCCCTAGTGGGTCCTGCCGTCTAAAACAGCAGTTATCTTACCTCCTCGTTCCTGAACCTGAGTTCACACTCATCGACGGGGACACCCCAGCACTTCTCACGTAGAGGCCGATGATCTCCTGGACAACAGACCAGTGGCGCCGAGACGAAGGGAGGTCCACGCAGAAGTTCAGGGGTGCAGCCGTAGAGAACGTGGGCAAAGATAGACCGTCTCACGCCTCTGCCTCTCAGCTACCGTTGAACGATGAGCTTCCCGGCCAATGCACCAAATGATACCGGAGAAACTGACGGAAGCCAAGCACAGAGAGATGGACACAGGTTTCTTCAGGAAGGAAGAGATTCTTTATTGGATCACCGATCGGGACTCAGAGGGACTAGCGTCACCAAAATACAGCAAAGTCTGAGTACTGAATACATAGAGTACATTCCTTATATAGCACTGTAGCTCCTCCCACAATTAACTACACCCACACATACCCTTAACCTATTTAATAAATAGAGTCTAAACTCATCCATCCGGTCTAACCACGTGGCTCATCTGATACAAAGGAGAGGGACGCGTAATTCCAGTTCTTACATTCCTGCACCTGGTCAGTACAGTGATGACAGTATCTTAGCTACGTGTTATTAACTAACTGATACTACAAACACATATACATACATATGCCTTGTGGCAATCTTAGCCTGCTAAACTTGTATTTTACTGGAATTACATCACAAAATGAAATGCTGTACTGGTCATGTCGACATTTTCCCCTTTCCCCTTCTTTTTATTCTGTATCCCTCTCACCTTTTTTTTTTTGTTTGTATAAAAATAAAAAACTCTAAATGAAAAAAAATAAAAAAAACTGACAAGGTTCCTCTTGGTGGAGGTAGTGCACAGCGCCTGGCAGACCTCAGGGTATTAGTCAGACTGTTCAAAAATGGTTTCATTCCTGGAAATGGATGGACACCAGGGCACTATTGCCACCCTAACACTATAGAAATAGGTAGTGATTATGGTGTTCGGAGTGTTCATTTAACATAATTTGTCGTTTGTTACTCTAGTTGTTTGTGCTGGCCTGGTAAAATGTTGCTTCCCGCTTCTGCTCTTTATTATTATTTTTATCATTTTATAATTTATATAGCGCCAACAAATTCCGTAGCACTTTACAACTTATAGCAGTGGTTCCCAAAAATAGTCTTTCCCCCAGGTACTGCAGAACTAGAAATTCCAAATGGAACTGACGTGTGAATTATACCATGGTATTAAAACATAAAGATCACCTTTTTTGTGATACTTCATTTTTATTTAAATAAATATTAAATACTTCAAATCCAGTTGGGTCCTGGCACAGCCAGAGCACACACTGCATTAGTTTCCCACTTCTCCAGCTCCACATACTGTTTGCAATGATAGAAAAGGGCAGAGCTTACCTACATGAGGCTATTTAACTCTCCCCCATCTCGTTGTGCATATCGTTCTCATATTACATGTGTTTATATCACTATGATTGGCAGGGATCCAAGATGGAGCTGCTCAGTTACATGATGTGTGAATTTCATCAAAAACAAATTTGTTAGATATATGGCATAATTAAATACATTTAAATTTTTTTTTCCAGAATATGACCGTCACCCTTCAAGGTTGTAAAAACAAAACTGGAGTCCTCGATCTTCAATATCTAGGTGGTCTACCTTTTTGGCACCCTTCGTTTTATAGTAATTCTACGTATAGGTTCCTGTACGTCAGTGCACGTTTTTACAGGCCTGGGCTGCTCTGATACACTGACAAAAGCAATAAGCAATGACAACATCCGGCAATGTGCTAAGTGAATACACCTAAAATCTTCTAGATTAATCCCATTAAAACCAAATGCTGTCAGCATCTTGTCCGTTCTGAATGATCATGAGTCTAGATGTAAGCGATTTGTGTGGAGATAATTAAGTTCTGTTTGTGAAGCTTTGTTCTGTTAAACAGCAAGGGTACAGTAAAAAAGCTGCATACTATCCGCGACCTTTTTTTGGATCCTCATCAGAAGTTTAATGGATTGATCTTACAGATTGCAGCCCAGCCAAACCTGGGTCTTTTTTCCATAATGTTCTAGATATCATCTTGCCTTCTCAGTAGGAAGTCAAACAAAAATATAGAAGGCCCCCGAAGGCATTTGTGGGTCAGTGCAGTGGGTTGCTTTACACTGTGCTTTTTCGAGAAGTTTGCTTGGCAGGTGCACGTGTTACAATGTGATGGCTGACTTTGACATCCTGCATGTTACTGAACCATATTTCCCATTACACTCAGCCAGCCTTGGGCCTGGCTGATGAAAACGTAGCTCAGAAACATCTGGGGTGCCTACTCCCACCCTTAACTGCGTAATAAGCTGCAATAATTAGGAAACCATGTTAACAATGCAAAGGAAAGGTCATCTTAGATCACAACTGGTAAATGATACAGGAAACTTCGATTTTTTTTGAATTTTTTTTTAATTCCAGAAATATGTTTTACGTATATATTTTTTTTGTTTTGTTTCATATTTGGTATAATTATTGCAATAGCTTTTGACAAGAGACTTTTGTCAGCTCTGAATTACCTTCAGCAGAAATGATAAAGATCAGTGTTAGATGAAAAATGCTTGTACCGAGTTACAGTGACGTTTGCCAAGATTTTCCTTGTTTCGAGACATGTGGACATTTTGTTTTTCTTTGGTTGAATCCGTGGAAGGTTTATGTTTTTATAGAGCTGGCTTCAGAACAGAAAAGAAAAGAGAAGAACATGAGTGTGATAAGCAAGCAGTTTGTTCATCCTCAGGAAGCCTGGATTCTTAATATCCCAGTGTGAACTGGCGTCCAGCTCCTTATACAACATGACATTGTGTTCAGCCTTCACGTTTTCTAGGTGGCCCTGTTAGAGAAGATAAAACACACACTTCCTGCCTCCTCAGTGCATCTTACTGTACGGTAGTTATTTCTGGAACAAGAATCATGTTCTCTCCAAGGAGAGGCCCACCCTGTGTGTGAGACAATCTAATGAAGGTTACCAGCAAAATGGTAACAAATTAGAGACCTCCAGAGGAAATGGACAACTCATTGCACAATAACCCAGCTGTGAGCGTGTGTGTTTCTCAAACTATCTTTCCCACTGTAGATTTTGATGAGATTCATCCCTGATCTTTGAACAGGTGGTAGGATCTGGAACATTTTAGATGCAGCAATTATCAGTCAGTTCATTGTTACGCGTGTTATTCCAGAACCCAGTTTGTGGCCTTGCTACTTCTCATTCTGACCTCTGCGTTGAACAAGATCTTCCTACTCTATTATTCTTATTGCTTTGTTTTTATTGTTTGTAATATGACCTACCTTTAGAATTATGTGCAGTGTATGCAAAGAAAAACATATGGAGAGAGAAAAAAAACAAACCACATATCGTAATCCTGTTTAATGTCCCAGTAAGGAACAGAGGTTAGCCCAATACATACACTTTTTTTTTTCTTTGTTCACAAAAGACCATTTTATTTGTGGTTTTAAAAAAATAAATGCATTCTTTCCGTTTTTATTTGGAAGTTTTAAAAAGCAACTTAATTTAGTCATTGCCAATATTTTAAAAGCTACAGTTTACAACATGCCACTGTCTTTTGTTTAAAAAAAAGTATTCTCTATTTTTTCTTTTTCATTTCTGTGTGTGTGTGTGTGTGAAATGAAAAAGAAAAGACAATAGATGCAAATGGGGTCTTCCAACTTCCAAAATCTTGATAAACATCTTGATAAAGACCTGAACAGGTCGAAACATCTATTTGATTTATTCGGAAAAAAAAACGGTTGTTAAGGACCGTACTAGGTACGTCCATGGCAAAAATGATCCATGTACTTACCTCTACCGGCAATCACGGTCGGGTGGGACTGCCCCAGACCCCAGCCGTTCCCCTAGCAGCAGCTCCGGCCACCACAGTCCTCCAGGGTTATGTGATCACCATGATCACATCGCCTCAATAGGAGTCTATGGAGATGCCAGCAAAAGAGAAAATAAAGAAGAAAAAAAATAAAATAAATATAATATGCATATATTACATATGTATAATATATTATAAAATAATTAAAGCATTTTATAATACATTATATGTATATAATGCATACATATGATTTCATTATAAGTGTACTTTGAGATAAATACATAGATCTCAAAATACACTTATAATGTAATCATATATGTGCAATTTTATAAAATATTCTACATATATAGAAAGGAAATAAAAGTGTGTGTGTATATATATAAATTTAAAAAAAAAAAATATATATATATATAAAAATATTAACTATTAATTATAATTTAAAGGGACCTGCCTGACAACCCTGGGCAGACAGTCCAGATAATTTAATTAGCAAACCCTATATTTAATCCCATAATTTTCCAAAACATGGTGGGAGGTATTGTTATACTCGGGAGTTTTTTAAAAAGTAAAACTTATCACGGCAATGATATTACCAGAAAAAGTGAAGTTTTTGTTAAAAAAAATAATAATAATTTAAACGCTAGCTTTCGCCAGCATTTGTGACTAAGTGACTACTACAAAAGACTGGACATACCCCATTTAGAATAACCTGGGTTGTCTACATTTTCAAATGGTTAATTCACATTCCTGGGCTACCATGGTCTCAAAAGATAACATAGACCCAGCAAACCAATCTGGCAAGCCCTATATTGACCCTGTACTTTTTCAGAACACCATAAAACCTGTACATGGGGGGTATTGTTATACTCAGGAGACTTTACTGAACACAAATATGAGTTTTTCAAAACAGTAAAACATATCACAGTGATGATATTGTCCGTGAAAGTGAAGTTGTTTGCATTTTTCACACACAAACAACACTTTTACTGCTGATATTGTTGTGATATGTTTTAAGTTTTTTAAACACTAATATTTGTGTTCAGCAAAGTCTCCCGAATATAACAGTACCCCCCATGTACAGGTTTTATAGTGTTTTTGAACGTGTCAGGGTCAAATATAAGGCTTGATTTTCATTTTTTTCACATTGAAATTTGCCAGATTGGTTACGTTGCCTTTGAGAGCGTATGGTAGCCCATCAATGAGAATTACCCCCATAATGGCATACCATTTGCAAAAGAAGACAACCCACGGTATTGCAAATGAGGTATGTTCAGTCTTTTTTAGTAGCCACGTAGTCACAAACACTGGCCAAAGTTAGCGTTCATAATTGTTTTTTGCATTTGTAACACACAAACAAATATAAATGCTTACTTTGGTCAGTGTGGGACTAAGTGGCTACTAAAAAAGATTGGATATACCCCATATTGAATACCCTGGGTTGTCTACTTTAAAAAAATATTTACATGTGAGGTGTGACTCAGAGATATATTGATACATTTAAAAAATATATATTTTGAAACCACAATGTCCTACTTGTACTTATATCCCTATAACTTGCAAAAGAAAAATGACATAACTTAGAAACTATTTAGGTGTTTTTTGGAGGTTGTAGATGCGTTTGACAAACGCCGCTTTCCACAGACGTTTGCCACGGACTCCTGGAGGAGTGTGGAAGCTGGCCTACTGCCCACCGACTATGGGCCAGGTCAGCGACTGTAAAGACCCATATTTTATTCCCCCTGGTTCGGCAATTTCCATTCATGCGCATAGAACCGAACGCTAGCTCCCTGCCGGACGTTCTCATGGACCAAAGCATGAAGACTTTGCGGTACCCATTCAGTCGCCAGCGGCACTTAGTCGCGATTCTATGGAAGTATTTTCGGCATGGGACCATGCGGGCGGTCTGTCAAATTATGACTTAAAGGAAATTCCTGAACCCCTGAACTGATCTGAGTGATTTTTGGATATGTTGGTCACCCAGATCATGGCTATCAGGGAATGTAACTTTAGTGGGGATTTTGGTGTTTTTTGTAAAAAAGTGTGTTTTTTTGTGTCTGGAGATAATTGAGTTTAATACAGTGCTGACTTAATTATCTCCCAGGCATAGGGGAGGGATTGACCTTTTTTTGTATGGGAGTGTCCTGGACCTGAGAGCCAATGTAATTGTGTATATGTTTTTACTGTAGTCTGCTCTCAGGTCCAGAGGGGAGGGCCTCTAGCATGGGGACCTGTCTTCTTACTCTGTCTTCTTCTCTTTCTCCACCTCTCACTAAAATTCTCAATCTATCTCTCCTCTGGCATATTTCCATGGCCCTTCAAACTTGCAACTGATCCTCCCCCTCTTCTTACCCCCTCCCCCTCTTCTTACCCCCTTCTTACTCCCCCCTCCCCCTCTTCTTACTCCATTCTTACTCCCCCTCTCTTCTTACTCCCCCCTCCTCTCTTCTTACCCCCCTCCCTCTCTTTTTACCCCCTCCCTTTCTTTTTACCCCCCTCCCTCTCTCTTCTTACCCCCCTCTTCTTACCCCCCTCTCTCTTCTTACCCCCTCCCTCTTCTTACCCCCCTCTCTTTTTACGCCCCCTTTCTTTTTACTCCCTCCCCCTTTTTGCCCCCCCCTCTCCTCCCTTTCTCTTTTTGCCCCCCCTTTCTCTTTTTGCCCCCCCTCCCCTCCCCTCCTTTTCTCTTTTTGCCCCCCTCCCCTCCTTTTCTCTTTTTGCCCCCCTCCCCTCCTTTTCTCTTTTTGCCCCCCTCCCCTCCCTTTCTCTTGTTGCCCCCCTCCCTTTCTCTTTTTGCCCCCCTCCCCTCCCTTTCTCTTTTTCCCCCCCCTCCCCTCCTTTTCTCTTTTTGCCCCCCTCCCCTCCCTTTCTCTTTTTGCCCCCCTCCCCTCCCTTTCTCTTTTTGCCCCCCCTCCCCTCCCTTTCTCTTTTTGCCCCCCTCCCCTCCCTTTCTCTTTTTGCCCCCCCTCCCCTTCTCTTTTTGCCCCCCTCCCCTCCCCTTCTCTTTTTGCCCCCCTCCCCTTCTCTTTTTGCCCCCCCCCTCCCCTTCTCTTTTTGCCCCCCCCTCCCCTTCTCTTTTTGCCTCCCACCCCCCCACCCCCACCTGTAGCGTGGCCGAGCTGCTCTCCGGTCCGCGGTGCCCGGCCGGAGTGATAGGACCTTCCTATCACTCCGGCCGGCACCGCGGACCGGAGTGCAGCTCGGCCACACTACAGGGGAGGGGAGGTGAGAAGCTGCAGCCGCCTGAGCGCTCTTAAGAGAGCGCTCAGGCGGCTGCAGCATTTAAAGGGGCGGCCGGACCATGTCCGAAGTGCCCGACCGGTCAGTCCGCCCCTGCTCATTGAGCAGGGCCCTCAACCCCTCTGATCCTGTGTGTCCAACTTGTCTGGTTACAACTACATGTCTGTTTGTCCACCCACTGTAAAGCGCTGTGGAATTTGTTGGCGCTATATAAATAATAACATAATAATAATAAGGCCAGTTGTGGCTGCCATTAAACAGATTAGTTTTACCCTTCATGAAGTCTAGGCTCATGTTTGGGGGATTGCTATAATCACTATACTCCCTTAGATCACAACAATTGCTCTTGTAAGAGCAGCCTGCTTCACTCTCTGGACTAGGAGAGGTCTACCCACTGGAAGCTGGATCCTGGTCTTGGGTCCAGGGTGTGTGGAGGACAGCGAGACCCCAACCAAGCTACGGCGGTTTGTGGGGTTTACGGTGGTTATGGTGTCCATTGCGGTGCTTATGTTACTCAATGATTACTAGGAAGCAGCGATTGATGGAGGTACCCAGTCGGGGTGCCAGGCTGTTCTTTACAATGCGTAACAAATGTTGGGGTCAGAGTTAGAAAAAGTGTGTTTTAAAAAAAAAAAATGTCATCATATTTTATAATTTTTAAAATTATGGTATCTTTAGATCATGTAATGGCGAGAAAAACGGTATATAATGTGTGTGGGTACAGTAAAGAGGAAAATTATAGCTAAACACAAACACCGCAGAAATGTAAAACCAGCCCTGGTCCTTAACAGTAAGAAAATTGAAAAACGATCTGGTCACTATGGGGTTAAAGTGCTGCAGTTAATAATAGAACTATATTATTAATCTTAAATACAAACAAATTGGATAAAAGCATCTGGGTTCCCCAGATTTTTTAAATTCAAGAAAATTACAGGATATGTGAATGATAATCAGGACATGAAACCCACGCTTTGCAAAAATAAAAGTCCTTTGTGTCTTAAAGGCAGACAGTCATACCTCCATGTAGAATAAGTACCATATTTAAAGACAATAATATGGAAAGCCAGAATGGAGTCCTTCCACTGGTTGGAGTTGGGTGGTATGTGCTAGACAGGAACATGGCCTGTTGATTCTCAACAGATACAATTAGTTGAATTTCTTTGCAAGCTACATGAATACAGTCAGGTCTTCATTGCTGTTATATACATATTTTAGTCCATTCATCACACTGCCCAAGTCTGTTCTTGACCTCCTCTTTGCCAGGCAACCCTTTGGCCTTTATATACCAACTTTCTTCTACAACCAGAGTCGACCTTGGATTGGTCTTTACTCTACTCAATCCTTCTATTGCAATCTGCTCAACTCTCATCCATTCAGTCTCTTGATGCGGCTGATCCACAGAAGCTCCTAAATATTAAATATTAAAATATTTTTTAATAAAGGGTAGTTTGTACATCTTGCAAATTGTCCTTTTCTATGTAAAGCACATTACGGACAATGTACGACCTTCAAAGATGCTTCAGTGTAATAATACAATAAACATTTGTAACAGAATGGCAGTATCCTTAATGAGAGCAACATATATACTGGATAGGTACATTTACCAAAAAAATCATCATAAATAGACACAGTTACCAAATATAAGACAGTATGCGGTTTTATATAGTAAAATATCTGTCACCATAATCAGCCCTTCCAATAAATGCAGCCATTCTTGGTGTTTTTTTATGTAATGATATATTTTGCAGAAGTGAAACATTGAAGTGGAATTAAGTTTTTGTCTGCCTGACACACATTTAACCTAAATTGAATTAATCAATGAAAGGCTGATCTCTGGTTTCCAATAGCCTACACACTAGCGCTACAGTATGTAACCATAATGTAGCATTTTATACAATTTGCTATGCTTCTTGATTAGCTAATTTTTGTTCTAGGATTCTTCTTTTCTTTGTGTTTTTTCCCCCCTTTTGTTAAATTTATTCCATTGCGAGTCACGCTACTCTGTGACTCACTCCTAAATAATGATTTCTATGTATGGTTGTGTATTTTTCATATTTATTTATTTAGACTTTGCAAAGGTCTTTTAAGGCAAGATTTGCATGCTTGCATATTTTCTTGCATATTAAATTTTAAAGCTGAAATAACTGGAGTTTTCATTGTTTTTATAGATCCCTTGTAGCCTCGAGTACTGGGATGAACTCCAGCGGTCATTTGTAGGCTTTAGAGAATTCAGTCTATCTGAGAGCAAAGCATGTGATCTACAGCTGCCCAGCATCTCCTCGGTAAATGACCAAAAGGAGCTCATAACCTCTGACCTTTGGCGGATTGTCCTGAACAGTAATTCCAGTGGAACCGATGACCAAAGGTAACCCTACTCTATGTTGCCACATTACATTACGTGTTGTGTTTATGACCTCGCCCACAGGTCCATCGTTAAATTGTCTACAAACATACATTTTTACAACTGGGTAAAGTAAATTTGCCGCGCATGTGTGGTTTAATGTCCGGCAACAGTTCTTTGGCATTGTGTTTATTTGTTTACGAAATTTTCCTGATTTCAGATGATGCACGCTGGGTCCTAGAAAATCATCTTTTTCATTCAGTAATCATAGATATAGGGGGAAAAGTCACGAACAAATAAATTTAACTGTAATTGTGAAAACAAAATTGCTGATGATTGTAGGAGGTAATGTTTAAATGTTAGTAACAGTCAGGTAACAGTAACAACTAGTATTCATTGGCTGCCCATGTCTCGATGCTCCTTTTATAACCTCTCCCAAGTCTGTGCAGATTTATGATGAAACCCAAATATAAGGAGGGGTGAGAACTGTCAAAATGTCCATATCTGAGAAGCAAAATCATTTTGTCCTTCTTTATTTGAAGTGCCACATTTTTGGGAACTCAGACTGTTTGGTGTATTGCAACAAGGAATGAAGAACACAGTTATTTGTGTTTAAAACTAGACAGAAACTTATCTTCAGAAGCAGAAAATTGTATCCAGTTCTCAATAATTAACATGGCCATATAAATAAGTACAAGTAATGGGTTCACAGCTTGAGCTAAAATGCAGAATTACTATTAAAATAGTCTGGTCATCATTATAGCAAATGAAAAGCAAACACCCAAAGGATAGACAAATGATAGTGTGCATCGGCCTAAAGTAACAGCTAACAGTAGCTGCACTCTAAAGACCAATGGTAAGTTGATAAGTAAAACGCCACACTAAAAACACAAAAGAAATAAACTATCTTGTGCTTTATGGGCTAATGGATTGACTACATACCACGCTCACTAAATGCAAATCAAAAGTCTGATAAACTAAGGCCCTACGTGATTACAGCCATACGTGCCAGTCTATCAAAGAAAACCCAGAGACCAAGAAGACAGTGGAGCAATCGAAATATTATTGACACAAGATAACAGAAAAATAATATATATATAAAACCAAAACTCTGTAACCAATCCGTATCAGTGATTTCAATAAGGAAGTGTTGAGTCTTTGAGGATAAGATCAGACGACCATAGGTCACACTTTACACTTTGTCCTTCATGACCACTAGGCTCAAAATCCATAAGGGTCTGCGACTTACTTTCCGTGTGTGTGTGTGTGTGTGTTTCATACACTATCTTGGCTACAACTAAAGTGGCACCCTCATAAAACACTAGCAAAAGTCCATATATTAATAAAATGTGTGCTTCCATAATGAATGGTTTACTCCAAGCCTTTACCATGGTCAAGATGCTTGGATTCGGTATGTGCAGCAGAGTAGGATAGGTCTGTCGGGTATTCCTGGCCTCGGTGTTGGAATGAAGTCAAGTTTTAGCCCACATATTAAGAGTTACTCTGACCAGGAACATTATTTTATTAAAACACTGTTTTTTCGGGGGGGCAGGGGTGGTTTGAAATAACCTTAAATAATAATCTCGGTTTAAGAAAACTATTTAGAATATCTTCCCCCAAGAAAAACAAAAGATACAAAAAGCACAATGTGCTTCTTGTATGTTGTGTATCCATAGATTTCCTTTCGTTTTTGTTGAAATTGAAGATTGTGAGGAATCTTGAAATCTCTACAGATTATTGAGAATAGGAGAGTAATATCTCTTCTCACTTTTTTACACTGGTGTTGTAATATAAAGTGCTGAATATATGAATTTTTTAAAATCTTTTCCCAATGTATATATTTTAATCAACTCTGTGGGGATCTAAACTGCAAACCCGATTGGTTACCTCCACTATTACCTTCTTTCAGCCACTCTGGAACCATCAGCACAAGTAAATACCCATTCCCCCAGTAACCAGATGAAACATAGTCCTGGCAGTCAACTCAACTGAACTGTTTAATGGGACATGGTACAGACCTCCATACAATTACACAAACCTTTCCCCAATGGGAATACAGAACAGGTCACCGAGAAAGAACTACAAAGCAACAAAGTGATTCCTTACACTAGTTACCACCTCCCCCTGTGCCAACACACCGTGACAAAAAAAGGTTATCTTGGTTGGACCCCCTGTCCTTTCAGAGCTATCTCTGGTTACATCAACTCAGCCCTTTGCTAGTCCCTTTGATAGTCTTGTTGGCTCCGCATTTAACTTGATTAGCCCACAGAATACATTTCACACCTAATTATACTTTATGGTTTATAGAGCTGCTGCCCCTCCCCCCTATTGCTGACCCACAGCTGCATATACAGACACACACTGCTCTATGTAGAATACAGGTACACAATACAGCGATATCTAGATACATGGAAACCTGTCACAGAAATGGTGCCGCAAGCTTGTGGCTTGCGCCAAACAAAACAGGCCATCCATCACATATCTCTCCCCCCCCCCCCCATAGAAATATACAGACTTGTGGCCAGACCCAAATCTGAAATCTGAGCACAATATACAATATACAGAGCTGAGTAGACTGCAGATATACCCATACAACAGGTAGAGCTGAGTAAAATACAGAGAAAAAACATACAGAGCAATAAGGAGACACTCATAACTATCAGGATTACTGTGATGGATTACATTTATCTGCTGGATTACACTAATCCGCTGTTATAAAACATGTCAGCTACTCCATTAGCTCTCAGCACACAGTGTGCACATGGTTAAAGCGTCAAGATACTGATAGACTCCTTATTGCTTTGCGTCTGGTAATATAATTCACCTGCAGTGGAAATATGGAGCCAAGAAGTAGCTGACATGGTTAACAGAATCAACAATCATTGCATATTGAAACAGATTGAAAACAGAATCAGATCAGTCGTCAGAGTCTCAGCCCCGGTCCTGCATTTTGAAGCTTCACAACTTTTAAACTAGTCACATCATGAGTGTCTTAGGTCTCAGCTGTAGAGTGACTGAGAAATGTAACGAAGAAGATGGGTATGTGCAATATGAGCTATTAAAACTATTATTGACAGTCACTACAGTGCACTGAGCCAGAAATGTCTCCCTGCACTTGTCACTCCTGGCATTCCCTGGTTTTATATATATTGCTTATATATTTGAGTAAATGCACTTGCTTAAGCAGCTCTCCGGTAGTCACTAATGCTATTGGGGGGATACAAAGGAAATATTATAGACTTACATTTGGCAGGGGCCATTAGCTGCTGCAGTGCTTTCTCTGTGTTGCTTCCAAAATGGTTTCTTGTTCCACTCTCCTGTGAGCACTGTAATCCCACCCCCTGGTGCTACCAGCCAATAATGACCCCTGCAGTTGAGAGGACAATAGCATGCCTCCACTAATGGACAGCTTGCTCCTTTGCCCAAATGACAACTTAATGGAAATTCCTTCTTAAAGGAGATGAGGCATGTGCAAAACCTGATTAAACATGGGAGATTTCAAACAGCCCCAATTTTTTTGACACGCCTAGATGCTCTCCAGTAAGATTCTCCAAACAGCTGAGCAGGGGCCTTGCAGAACTGAAACCTATTATAGAATTAAAGAGACACTTTTTTTTTCCCCATTTTGTTTTGGCTTACCACCCTCCCCTCCTGAAAAAGAATGAATTTGCTTCTATATGACTGCAAACAATTCCCCCTACATAAAAACTGGTAGGGTGTTGTCCCCCCTCATTATGATTGTTACAGATTATTGGTTGGTTTTAGGGTGTTGGGAAATGCTCTGCCTGAAAATGGTTTGACAAGACCTGGAGAGATAAAACCCATTGTCTCTTTGCACCATAAACATTACAATAAAAATCTATAGTGGCGATGATGCTCGCAGTGTCCCTTTAAATATTCACAGTAAGAGAATACATAGGGTATTCACACATCACCTGTGTCTTTTCATATATTGCTGTATATATCTATACAGTAAGGTTTATTAACTAAATAACCAGGGATGCGATCTTGACAAACTTAGACAAAAATAGACAAATTGGAATAAAATAACTAATCTAACTAAAAAAAAACAATTTTGCAAGCTGGTTCTTTTGTCACCACACCTCACTATTGCATATATAGACTCCAAAATGTATGAATCATATGAATAAGAAGAGGCCCACATATAGAGTCACTGTAACATATTAGGTTCAAGTCAGATTGCCCATTTCTGATAAATACAGTAATGGGTTCTTCTTTGTATGCTGGAACAGTAAACAATGACTGTTGCAGACACCCTCAGGCATAGCATATTTCCTGATATACCTGCCAAATATACGAGTGTTTTTATGCCTTCAAAGATGCAAGTTTTGAAGGCCACAGAGACTGTGGTCTATCTTCTAAGTGACACGCAAGCCTCTTCGATCACCAGACATAGTAATTGCAATCTGCATCAGAGAGTATGTGCCATGTTTAAAATGTATTCATTCCACACTTCCACCCACTATTTCATTAAATATATATGAGAGAAGATAGGTCCCATGAACGCCTTAACTAGTGAATGCAACCTAGGTAGGGCTTATAAATCCCATCTCCCTCCCACTTGGGCTGGTGGAGGTTATCTAAGCATTAAAACAGAATAGTTTGATCTGGACCACGTCAACACCATCATTCAGGAGCATCCCACATGGCAAAAGTTTCTAATCGTCAGTTCATCAAACGGTTTCTTCAACATTGGTAAAATAGTGTTATTCTAATTACTTTCCTAGTCAATCTGTAGAGGACAGGGCGTCTTGGAGGTCACAGGTCCTGTCTGGCCCGACACCCAAGATGCAAAAGAACGAGCCCTGGAAAATCTTTGGAAAAGCAAGAAGAGGCTTTGCTAGTTTTAGTCATCACTGGCACCCATTGTGTAGATTATTCCATCTAGGAGGGTAGAAAATTGGAAGTTGCGGTGTAAGGGAGAATGCACAACCTTTACCTGCTGACTAACCAGAGGCATCTCCTGGTTATGTCTTTGGACTGGCACTAGGTGTAGTATGGAAGGACACTCTTAGTCTTTTGGAATGTTTGGAGTCCTCAGCCTGGCGACTTGACTTTGGACAAGCGTTAAATTGCAGACACTATCCTTAGTGTTGCTATGTTTAGCACACCTTCAGTGCCCCAAAGCATAATCAGTTACCTATATTCTTCCAATTTGGGTGCATACGTTTCCACCATTTATGCCTCTGTCTATCATTGCATGAATAATTAAATGGATATTTTTTTTGTGCCACTTGGTATTGTTTGGGGGGGTGGGGTTGGTCTTTTTTGTCTTTTGCATTCTCCAGTATTTTCAATATCATTGTAATGTTTGCCTGTTAAAATATGTGTGTTTCAAGTTGTATAGCAGACTTTCCAAGATTTTAGTATGCGGTGTATGTACTAGTCGTAATCCTTGTTTTGATATTTGTTACAAACAAGGTATGCCAAACAATATATGCTCAATACAGGACGTGGCAGGTGAATAGGAGTTGCACCTATATCACAATTGTATAGATTTTGAAAACACATTTTTATGTTATCCTCCCTCATTGTTTTCTGTATGCTTCATGCATGTTTTTTCATTAGCAAAACATTAAAAACTTGAATTAAAATAAAATGCCGCTGTCACTTCTGTTTTTTCAAAATCTGCTCAGATCTACTGACTTTACACGACGTTAGGGAAAATCTCAACAGTCGGATAAAAAAGGACAAATTGTCAGCAGTGAAGCAGTTTTTGTTGTAAACAAGAAAAAAAAAATCTCTAAAACTATTTGGATGCTGTTTGATTTGCGCTCCCAGAGCAGATATATGTTGGATGTCCTTTAACAGTTTTAAGCTCTCCTTGGAGATAGATGGATTTTTTTTTTTCTGGGGATTATATTTGTACTGGGTTGACAATCCAATTTGACACTTTGTCTCCCAGTTTTGCAAGAAGAATATTTTATATGAATGACGGAGTTCTTATGATCCTTCAGTTTTTGTGATTTATATTCTTATATTTTTTTAATTACATTTTTTTTGGATAAAAGAGGACCACAGTTATCAAGGGGATCTGAGAAAGTGGTGCACTGTGGATCTATTTATAAAAACAAAATAAAAAATCTATAGCAAAATTAAACATCTGTTTTCCATTAATTGGATAGGGTAGGAACTGAATTTTTGATATTAATTGTACAAGAATGCCTTTTTTGTCATTGAGAAGTTAATTGTTTTCGACAGGGTTAATTCTTTGGAGTTTGAGACCACCACAAAATTACCTTTATGCGGTCAACTTGGCACCGCAGTAACATGAATACTGTGGGAATGATAAATGCAGTTGGTGGAAAAGAACAGTTTACTGTTTTTAAAATGTTCAACATGCTGTGTTCTAGCAGGATATCAGTGCATTTAATCATAACGGTGGAAGGCCAAGAGATAATTCAGTTAAATACTACTTAAGGGCAATCCTGAAATAATAATAATAATATATGGTTTTTGGGTAGTCAATGCTTTATGGATCTTCATCCTACATTCTATTTACTATAACTGCAATTTCTTACAAAAAAAAAAAAAAAACATCAAAACAAAGTCCCAACTAGATATCCTTTAGAGCAGTGTTTCCCAACCCAGTCCTCAAGGCACACCTACCAGTCCAGGATTTAAGGATTACCCAGTTTTGTCTAAGGTGTTTTTTCTTTTTTCTTTTTTTCTAAAAACACCTTAGACAAAACTGGGTAATCCTTAAATCCTGGACTGGTAGGTGTGCCTTGAGGACTGGGTTGGGAAACACTGCTTTAGAGAGCTCGTAGAGTGACCACACATACCTGTATTCATGAAGAAGAAAAAACACACTGAATGAAACACTGTGGATTCTGTTAGTTTCACCCATGGCTTTTCATTAATGAATCTACTGTCTACTAAATGATATATCCAGCAAACATCTGTCGGGAAGTTGTTGTTGTTTTTTGGTTATTCGCTAAATTGTTGGAAATTCAGAATGATGCAAAGTGAATTTTAAACTTAAAGGGTTACACAAAGCACCATGACCATTAAAGTGATTGAAGTGGTCATGGTGCCTGGAGTCTGTATGGGCAGCATTTTGCTATGAAATACTACACGTACATTGTTAAACATCGGGTTATCTGTGCATTTTTTCCTGTTCATTATGGGGAGTAATTGCACAGATGATTTCACCATTCATGTATGGGATTATAAAACATGACCTGCCTGTTGAATGTCTGTGTGTACATGAATAGATATATATACACATATACCTCACCAACAACCTGTCAAAAACAACGCAAATCAGTCACTTTTTGGTGTCGCTTGGGAGATGTCAGACACCAGGGCTATTTAAACTCTAGTCCCCCGGAGAGTGTGTTCTTACTGTTTGCTTATTCTGCAATTAAACCCTGGCTTGTTGTTTGACTGTCCTGATCTCTGTGCTCCTTGACCTTTGGCTTGTCTTATCGTCGTGTTGTCTCTCTGTATCCCTTGACATAGGCTTGTTATAATGTTAAGCCTGGCCACCTCTAAGGACTAGATCAGTAACACATTCGGTCTTTCTAGCATTCCTATATTTGCATGTTGGGCAAATCCTGCCCATTGTTTGAAATAACTTTCCTGTCAAGACCTAACATTATTTATAATAGTTTTATGGGCTTCATGGAGTTATTTTTACTTTGTGGTACTTGTTGTTTGATCCTACCAGTAGTAGAACTCACTGGATGAAACATTAAAGCTTTGTCCTAACAAGTAATAGGTCAACTTGCTAACAACATGTTAAAAATATATAAATGTAATAAACTATGTAAAAATATAGGACACAGATAAGGTGGATATAGATAAAATATCTTATGAATTGATTAACCTCTTTTACATTTGCTAATTTATTAAATCGTTTTAAAACTCTCAATTTAATGTTATAGATTCAATTATTTTGATTTAATTGAGCTTTCAATATGTGTATTTGGCTACCAATCCTACGGTATTTTATTTAATTAACGTCTGGAGTCTGAGATGCTGACCTTCAGAAGGTCAGAGAATGATCTGGACAAAATGACCCTTCAGTGCTTGAGCTTTTTTTTTTAGTGTTTTTACACACTTTTGCTGGACTGTGTAGTTTGATATTTATTTTTTTCTTTAAGATATGTCTATATTGTATGTTTCTCAAGGTTTTTTTTTATTATTATATTTTGTAATTAACTTTTTGACAACCTCTTGTTGGCTGGTTAAGCTGCCATAGTGCACACGGGGACAATGAATCCCATGGCAGGCCACACCGCAGGTTTTCTTTCACACCTCGATTTAGAAGATGACGTTCTCACAATTTCTGTGATCATTTAATGCATTCATTAATCATCCAGACAGGCCGGCATTAGGAACGCAGTTCTATCTAACTCATTATAAACATACTTGTGTGGGGAGTAAATCATATTTCACAACTCAGCTAATTTGAGCCGAGTCTACAAGTAAACACTTCACAATGGAATAATTTCAGCATTGTAGGTTGGGACATAACTGTGAGAATATAAACAGCTTTTCCCAAACTGTGCCGGGCTCCAATGACAGTTTAAATGCAATTTAAATTGAGGCCTTGTTTGTACTGGCCAAGTGCAATAGCAAGAGAAGTATTATTATCTATCATTTAATGTTTCCAAAAAGACGGCAGTTTGATTCTCGGGGTCAAGAACTGATATTAGTCTGGAGAAATCCAATGGGAACTTTCAACGGTCAAAGTAAATTCACAGTTCTTGCAGTGATGGCCTCTTGGTGAGTTCCTCTGAACATGAAGCAAGGCTGTGTCGTTGCTTGACCTTAGGCTATGGGTGGTCCACAGCAGTTCTGAAAGCTTACGTTTTGGTGAAATATGAAATAAAGCAGTACTGCTCACATGGCACCTTAACGTACAGAATGTGTCTTTTGAAGCTCTCTGTAGTGAACTTGAACTGTTTCCACTTCTCAGTGTTGGTTCCCATACTCTGCAGATTGACAGAGTTCCGTTTATATTTAGATTTACTGGGATTTATTTATTTTGGTGTGTGGAGTGACAGCACCAAGCACCAAGCTTTGAAACTTTTTTTGTTGACGGTAGGTTTTGTAATATTACCATAGATTTCTTATTCAGTGTATTTTTTTAGATGGGTGTTATAATATTAATTTCTTATTTTGTGTATTTTTTGGGAGATGGGTACAATAACATAATAAGAGATATTTATTATATGGTAATTTTTTTTGAGTATGTGATAATTATTATACTATATTATATTTAAAAAAAAAACGGTATAGTTTGTATGCTGATAGTTTGGGGATTTATAAAATATTAAAGTTTCTCATATTAAAGGAACACTATAGTCACCTAAATGACTTTAGCTAAATAAAGCAGTTTTAGTGTATAAATCATTCCCCTGCAATATCACTGCTCAATTCACTGTCATTTAGGAGTTAAATCACTTTATTTCTGTTTATGCAGCCCACACCTCCCGTGGCTATGATTGACAGAGCCTGCATTTAAAAAAAAAATAGTTTCACTTTCAAACAGATGTAATTTACCTTAAATATTTGTATCTCAATCTCTAAATTGAACTTTAATCACATACAGGAGGCTCTTGCAGGGTCTAGCAAGCTATTAAGAAAATCTTAATTAAACCGAACTTGAAATAAAGAAAGCCTAAATAGGGCTCTCTTTACAGGAAGTGTTTATGGAAGGTTGTGCAAGTCACATGCAGGGAGGTGTGACTAGGGTTCATAAACAAAGGGATTTAACTCCTAAATGGCAGAGGATTGAGCAGTGAGGCTGCAGGGGCATGTTCTATACACCAAAACTGCTTTATTAAGCAAAAGTTGTTCAGGTGACTATAGTGTCCCTTTAACTATTAGTTTCTCAAATTTAAAAAAAAATCATTAATTGTATTAATTAAAATCGAAGCATTAAAACATTCTGGAATAAGCCTGACTTTTAGGAAAGCAGTTTTCACACAATTCTTGTCTCCTCACGCAACATTATATTGTGTATTGGTTTTCTTGCTGAGATATCTAGCTAGAATCTTAAACCTCATTAGAGTTTTTGCTTACGCAGTGATGCTTTTAAGACAATTTAGTCAGTAAAAGTTTGACTTATATTACTTATACTGTCAACGCAGGTCAAATAATGAAGGAGAGTTGACCAAGCTTTTAAGTATAACTCTGCGGAAACGAACAATTCACTTGACTCTAAAATCTCCACCTTCCTTTTTTTCACATGGGGAGTAGTGGGAGAGAAAAAAGGGTGAATTAACTGTAAGGATCCATAGCTGGAATAAAGGTATGCCCAACAGGTGGAGTATGTGCAAAACTCCACTTGCACAGTCTGGAGAATGGAATGGAGTGGAGTCCTGAGTCCTAGAATCAGCAGCATTTTTCTTACCATCTACTGCAAATCCAAGGAGCTTATCTATCGGACCTAGTTATAAACTTCTGTTATTATTTTATCTACCTATCTCACAGGTAAACGGAAATATTACCGTTAATGCGTCCGATTATGGACATTTGGATCTATATATACTTTTGTCTCCTTGTTTTGTTAAGCAAATAAACTACAGCTGTTCCAATTTTTTTGTCTTGAATCTTTTTTTGGCTCATTAAATGCAGAATTTTAAAATAAAAATAAGAAAGAATAACAGTATTCGGATATAATTACACAATTGAATGCCACTTGTTCCAGATAAATATGTATGCAAATTCTAATGGTCAGATGTGAAATTAAATCTAATATTTTTGGCTGCTCCTTCAAGAATATTTTAGGCAAGTGGACAAGACCATCTGCTCTTATCATATAACATGTTATAATCCTGGAATTGACGAATAATTTTTTTTTCTTTGTTTTATGTTTCCCACAGCTCTGAAAGCGAATCTGGCTCACAAAGTGGCTGCGACCAGCTCGTAACTCCCACGGCGTTAGCTGCCTGCACTAGAGTTGACTCTTGCTTTACTCCCTGGCTTGTCCCGTCCCTTGGTATCTCGGTACACTTTGCTCACGTGGAGCTCCACCTTTGTCATCACCTGGATCAGTTAGGCTCAGGTAAAACTCTGCTTTTAATATAATATAATATTTAATATAATATAATATATGCACTGTAAAATGCTGCAGTAAGTTAACGGACACAGATTAGTGAACAATTCCATCAATCACGTTCTTTACAAAATAAATATTTATTTATTTGTTAAAGTGGAGCAACTAGATAGTATTTAATCCCATAACAACCAATGGCGTATGAACATGCCACTGAAAAAGATTATGAACGGATCAATGATGTGACAAAAGGTCGATGCAGCGCCAATCTGTACTCTGGAATCACAAGGGAAATGTTGATCTGTCACTTAACTGTCACGTCTTAAATGACATGCCAGAAAACACTTTACCCACATAGACGGCATTAGTTATGTTGTCTATGTGTCCCCCTCTCTCCCACCTCCCCATGCCTCCTCCGATTTCTTTTAAAATGTCTCTAATGCTCACTCATTCCTGTTGTGAGTGTGTGAATGGCTCAGAGGTTAATTTAGAACTTTCCTCATTGTTAAAACATAAAAAGTAAGTCCTTGATTCCTTGATAATATTATTATAAATAATTCCTTGAAACCTGTCTATTACTCAGTGATGTTAAGTGTAAGGAATCATGGATGCATTGTGCATTACAAGTGCTCCTGTTACTATGTCTTGGTTATAGTCTTTTGCATCCCAAACACCTGGGACACCAGAGAAGTAACCTAGAACGTTTTTAGATGGTTCTCAATCAAGACAGTCCTGTTAAACTTAGAAAGTAAGGATACTAGATCCTAAACGTACCAGGAAATAACTAGTATTTCCTGGTACGTTTAGGATCTAGTATCCTTACTTTCTATTGTATCTTTTAAGCCAATATAAGGGCTTTTCTATACTAGTTGAGATTTGTTGTGAGTTTGTGTCTAATTCATTCAACGGGTTGTTACCCGCCAGTAGGTCCACGTTCATTACCAACTTTCCACTCTATCTGGACAGTTTTTTCTGTCCGTACTTATTTCATTTTAGAAACTTAGAAAACTAGGAAAATTAGGCACCAAGTCCCAACTTTTATCTTTTGTTTCCCAGCTAGTCCACAAGTCAACACATGGGACAGTCGTACAACAAACAGCTGAGGTTCGATAGAACCCCAGGAAAGTGGCTGTTAATTTCCTTGCTATTCCTTTTTCTTGGTTACTTATGTAAATAGGCAGAACAGCGTGTTAAAAAATGCCTGGAACGTAATTTGCTTTTGGAGCACTTCTAAAATAAAATCCCTTTTGTTTTTTTTGTTTTACAAACAAAATGTGAAGAGACACTTTTTTGTTCATCTAACATTTTTTAATTTCTCAACTTTTTTTTTCTAGCTCCACCCAAACGCTTACAGCCTTTCATTTCGGATAAGACTATTCCAGGTGACCTGGAGTACGTGATCATCTCATTTGAAGAACCCCATGTATATATACGGCAATGGAGCGAGGTTTCTGTTTGCAAAGAGATACAGTTTTCAACAAAGGCTGATTGCAAGTTATTGGAATTCAGGAACCTCACCATGAAGCAGTTTATAAAACAATTTCACATCCAAGGACAATTGGCCATTTCTGACAGTGCTCTGGAAAAGTTTCTTGACCTTACTGTCCTGGTGGATCCAGTGTTTGTGGACTTTGGGCAGCATTCTGTGCAGTCCATTAATACTGCAATTCAGGCTTGGCAACAGGTAGGAAAAATGCCATTTAACAATTTTCATTATACGCAGAAATCTCAAGGTGTACACATATTTGTGACATATCTTATCTGCCTAACTCTGAGTCTCGTCTTTTTTACCAAATGTATCAACCAGAAAACTAGTACATAGTCAGTGGTCAAAACATGTTGTATATATTTAGTATTTTTATAAAAAAAAAACACCAAATGTAACGATGTGGCCTTTTACAAGAGTGATCCAAATAAATCTATTTAAATCAGTCAAACGGCTGTGGTTTGCCAGTGACAACATGAAATACAGTTGATATAACCATAGACAAAAGTACCCGCATTCTAATTCTGAGCCTAGTGATAACGAGAAAAAATGGTGCATGTGATGTAATCCAATATGGAAGAATTAAATACAATACTCTGTAGACATGACAAATAAATTGGTCCTTGAATTTACAAGTGTGGTCAGGGATAAGGACCGTGTTTTCTCCATCCATCTATTCCTTCCAAAATCTTTCCAAGTTTGTGTTTTCTTTGTGGGTTTTTTTTTTCTTTCTTTAATGCTTAAGAAATTATAGAAATGGTGCATCAAATTTGTTATATGTTAAAGATTCATAATTTCCATATTTTGCACAAACCGTTATCACGTTGGTGGCGCCTGCGTTGGAGAGAAATACTAGGTAGGAATTTATACTGTTCTGACATTGACCTGTCATGCCAGCATGGTATAGTGTCACTGAATATATCACTAAGAAATGTATAGATCAATTTGTTATTTTACATTTAGCAACTTATACTGTATACTACCTTGCTCTAAATGCAGGGGTAAAACCTACAAATATATAGCACCTCTGTGCATGCAGGTTCATCTGTTTCCTCCCACAGTGGCAAACGAGGTATCCCACAAATTCTAGCTTTTGGGATGCTAGAGTCACTAACTGATGACACCTCGCATTTAACCTGGAGAAGGCAAAAAAGGACAATTAGGGTCTAAGCCGTGAATTAAAGAGAATTATTCCAGTTTGACTGTTTTAACCTAAAATTTAAAATTTCCCTTCCATTCCTGAAATAATTCCTGAAATAATTCCCAGGCAAGCCGAGTGAAAATATATTACAGGAATGCCCAAGGCCTGTAGCGGTCAACCATTTACAAACGGTTTGCTTCCCATCAACCCCCTCTTCAGGTATCACTACAGCTTAAGGCACTACTTTAGTGTCATTAATTCTCCCAGTCTTTGTACAAAATTAATTGACTGAGAGCATCGAATGACTCTTCCAGCCAATTATTTGTCTTCCAATAGGATGGAACATTACTAGCATTCACTAAAATAAATATAGACTGACCTGTAATTATCTCTAGCATATAAGCTCATTGAGCAGGGCCCTCAACCCCTCTGTTTCTGTGCGTCCACTTGTCCGGTTACAATTACGTGTATGTTAGCGCTATATAAATAATACAATAATAATAATTTGTATGCTGAATTATTTAGCTTCCAGCACACACACTTTTTTTTGGCATCGAGAGTGTTAGAACTCACCTAGCTGCCTAGCAAGCCAGTAGGGGAAACATGGCCCCTGTGAGTTGCATTATTGGTAAAACGCCTTTATTAACAGTCATACCTAACACTTGAAAAACACGAGTCTTTAAGAATGTTACATACAAATACGGTTGCTTGATCTCTATTGCAGTTAGGAACATGGAAATAAAAAATAACACACAGTTCAGATCTGTATTTGAATCAGTACAGCCCTGAAGTATACATTTTTTTATAGGTGTCCCTCTTTAAAATCCAGATCTGGCAACTCTACATACAAGGCATGTGTTGGCCTTCTATTCCCTCATTTGCGACCTCGCACAATACCGCGGCTGTCCTCTGCTCGGTTTGTCTCGTGCAATAAATAATACGTGTAACATTGGGAGCCAGGATTCCTAGTTGGAAACCCTTAGCTAATAAAGTGATCTTCTCTATCTCCCCCGGGGCTTACTGTGCGCTCCTCCCATGAATTAACTTAAGGAAAACAAAGTCATTTTTATTTATATGCCTGCAGAGCGCTAGAAGCTTTTGGATTAATTACCCAACATGGCACTACAACAGCAGGACTCGGAGAAGATAGAACATCTGTTTTATATCAAACATTCTTTTTTAAGGGCATTCCATGCTTTTCTATTTGCAGGGGGATATTCATAAAACAAGAGCTAGTGTGATCTAAACCCCGTCAGCTGGTTCAAATATCAATGTGAAAAAGAGAAGAAAAAAATCTCTGCAGCTCCAAATCCTGGTTTTTGTCTTATTTTGAAAAGTACGCTGAAAGACCTACTACAGCAAGGATTCCTACATGACTAATTGCCAAACAGGATTAGAGAGATACAATAGATATAGTTACAATAGACAGATATGACAGACAGGTAGATCTAATAGATATGATTATTTATGGTTTTGTACAAATGATAGACACAATAGATTCAATACAATACATACAAACAAAAGGTATACATAATACTATATGATATAATATACAATGGATAGGTAGATGGGTAGGTCCCCACTGGCCCTGTAACAAGTGCTGGTAATTTAGACACGTTACAAATCGCTATTTGTAACTGGCCCTTTAAATGAGAAATTGCCCTGCTTCCCTGGATTGTGGAGAAGCATGTTTGCCAGCCTCCTGCCTCATGACTATGGCCCCTGGAAGATTGTGCCCCTGAAAACTTATTAACATTTATTGGGTGTGTATGGCCCTTTAAGAACCGTCTGGGGACATATTGTGACTTTGCTGAACAATGCCCCTTTAAGACTATGTCCCCAGACCGGTAAAATAACTTGTTCCTGGCTTTCCCCCACTTGGTTCAGTAAATAGGGCTTACTGAACCAAGTACCACACAGGCAGACCACCCAGAAGCTAAAGTGTGCAGGCAATTTACCTCCCAGGCTGTGAGGTTACTGCCGGTCAATTGCACGTGGCGGCGGCCATCTTGGTTTCCTCGAATGCGGTCAGCGGTGTATGCTAAAGATTCTGTGGAACTAAAATCGGCTACACATTCTGCCGAACACCGCTGACCCTTACCTTCTCCCATACTGAACTTGCAGCTCCAGAGACTAAGTCCCGTTCGAAATGGGACTTAGTCGTTTTTTCGCATGAAATTGACCGACCGCACAGCCCAAATCTATGGAACTGTTTTGGGCAGGAAATTGTGCTTGCGGTCGGTCATAAAGGACTTCCAGCTAACTTTTGATCCACTGGAGGGATTTGGCTGATTTTTGGAAGGGTTTATGTTTGATGTATGCTGAGTCTGAATATGCAACTTTTATTGAAATTGAATATATGGTTTTAAAGTTACAGTGTGTGTGTAAAAACTGTATTTTTATTGTATGTAATAATTGGTTTAACTGTTTATCTGAGGGGAGGGAACCTGTGGGCTGTACTATGCTGTTATTGGTTAATTTCATCCTCCCCCTGGGAGTGTCCTGTGTGTACCTTATCCTAATAAAAAGCAGGCTGGGTGTTCCAGTCCTCAGACCTCTTCTGACCCTCAATACGTAGCCGTGTCTCGTTATTGGAGGGAACTGCTATATCACACTGGGGATTGCTATGCTCTGCATATTCCCCTGAGCTCTTAATCACTTAGCTCTTTTAAGAGCTTGTTCCAGATACGCTCTCCTGGAGGAGAGGTCTTCCCCACACGGTCCTGGAGGACAGAAGCCGATCCAGGGTGGAAGGAAGACGGCGCGGCTCCAGTTAAGCTACGGCGGTTGTGGAGTCTGCGGTGGTTGTGGTGTCGTCTGCAGTGCTTGGAGTCCTCTGAGAGCGCTAGGAGCATCCATCAACGGAGGGTACTCGGTCGGGGTACACGGAGCTCCGTTACATTGGTGGCAGCGGTGGGATGGCGTCCTAGTGCGAGGAGAAGCAGCTCAGAGACACTGGTAACGTTTGGAGTTACAATTGAGGGCAACGCTAGCCATTGGGCAGCGCCCCTGGCTACAACAGGATGGAATCAGCTGGTTTGCGGACAGCATTCCATGATGAGGAGGAGAAGGAGGCCGCAGATTACAGGGATGCAGCCAGAAAGGAACTCTGGTATGATGCCCTGGAAGACGCCCAGTGGCGGCGAGGTGAGAGTCTCCCCAGTGATGAGCAGCGGCTACAGAAGCGTGTGGCAATGCGAATGTGTCTATTGGGAGAGCAGCCCCTGGATGAATGGGTGGCAAGACTAGAGACCCTGGTATGGCGAGAGATCGGGTTAGACAACGCATACCAGGCCCTCTGGTGGCATACCATTCGACTTACTCCCTGGACAGCCGAGCACGACTTACCGGAGGGGGATGATTATGATGGTCCTGGTCTACTTCTGGACGCCATGGAGGAGGAGCCTGATTTCGGCAGCACGGAGGAGTCTAGGTTCTGGGACATCTACGACTACCGGATGGGCATGTATGTCTGGGCTGACGAACGAGAGGTGAGAAAAGACATGACCCACCTGGCAACAAGGGAGTGGGAGCTGGAGCAGGACTACCTACACCTGCTCAGCTTCGTGCAGCCCCAACCTACCCGACAAGCAGAACCAGACCTCCCTGACTGGTCCGGCGAGGCCCTCCAGATGGCAGGTAGAGATGGGACCGAGGTCTCTCTACCGGCCCTACAGGGATGCTGGGCAACCAACCCAGATCTCCAGCGGCAGTGGGAGTTACAGGGGGACGAAGGTGCCGTCCTTCCCCCCCAGCAGCAGTGTGTCCTACAGAGAGCAGAGACAGTTGGTCCCTCTCTACAGCAACAGGACAATGGTAAGGGAGTGGAGACAGGCGGTCTCCCTCTCCAGCGGCAGTGTGTACCCCAGGGGGCCGAAGGTGCCGTCCTTCCCCCCCAGCAGCAGTGTGTCCTACAGAGAGCAGAGACAGTTGGTCCCTCTCTACAGCAACAGGACAATGGTAAGGGAGTGGAGACAGGCGGTCTCCCTCTCCAGCGGCAGTGTGTACCCCAGGGGGCCGAAGGTGCCGACCTTCCCCCCCCAGCAGCAGTGTGTCCTACAGAGAGCAGAGACAGTTGGTCCCTCTCTACAGCAACAGGACAATGTTACGGGAGTGGAGACAGGCGGTCTCCCTCTCCAGCGGCAGCCTGTGTTTCCGGGAAAGGAGCACAGCACCCCCTCTCCCCAGCGGCAGCTTACCCTAACAAGGGGAGACACCAATCCCCCAGACGGCGCAGATGGGACCGTGGTCTCTGTGCCTGACCTACAGGGATGCTGGACAGCCTTTCCAGATCCCCAACTACCCTCACCGGGACACCCAGAGGAGGGGGTAAGTACAAATTCCCCTCCCCAGGTAACTCCTAGCGTGGCACCAGAGTTAACAGAGGCAATGTTAACCCCTACTGACGTCCATGTTCCCTTGGCTACTGAGCCGGACTATGTCCCAAGCATCCCAGCAGACGAGCTGGCAGCTGGGCAGAGTGCAGTCGGCCTCTGCCCTACCTTTGTCCCTGGTCCAGAGCCTGATGTCCTGCAGGCTACCCCAGCAGAAGAGCTGGCAGCTGGGCAGAGTGCAGTCGGCCTCTGCCCTACCTTTTTCCCTGGTCCAGAGCCTGATGTCCTGCAGGCTACCCCAGCAGAAGAGCTGGCATCTGGGCAGAGTGCAGTTGGCCTCTGCCCTTCAAGTACCCTCGGCATGTGGCCTCATTACCACAGCCAAATACCCAGGTGCAGTGACTGTGTGTTGTGGGTGGGCTGTTCCTGTACTTTGATGTTGTGGGGGGGCTACTCGGACATCTGTTTATTGTGGGTTGGTGGATCGACTAACGGAGGCACTGACCGACAGAAGGTCAGTTGCCTGGTTAGTCTTCCCCCCAAAGGGGAGATGTGTTACAAATCGCTATTTGTAACTGGCCCTTTAAATGAGAAATTGCCCTGCTTCCCTGGATTGTGGAGAAGCATGTTTGCCAGCCTCCTGCCTCATGACTATGGCCCCTGGAAGATTGTGCCCCTGAAAACTTATTAACATTTATTGGGTGTGTATGGCCCTTTAAGAACCGTCTGGGGACATATTGTGACTTTGCTGAACAATGCCCCTTTAAGACTATGTCCCCAGACCGGTAAAATAACTTGTTCCTGGCTTTCCCCCACTTGGTTCAGTAAATAGGGCTTACTGAACCAAGTACCACACAGGCAGACCACCCAGAAGCTAAAGTGTGCAGGCAATTTACCTCCCAGGCTGTGAGGTTACTGCCGGTCAATTGCACGTGGCGGCGGCCATCTTGGTTTCCTCGAATGCGGTCAGCGGTGTATGCTAAAGATTCTGTGGAACTAAAATCGGCTACACATTCTGCCGAACACCGCTGACCCTTACCTTCTCCCATACTGAACTTGCAGCTCCAGAGACTAAGTCCCGTTCGAAATGGGACTTAGTCGTTTTTTCGCATGAAATTGACCGACCGCACAGCCCAAATCTATGGAACTGTTTTGGGCAGGAAATTGTGCTTGCGGTCGGTCATAAAGGACTTCCAGCTAACTTTTGATCCACTGGAGGGATTTGGCTGATTTTTGGAAGGGTTTATGTTTGATGTATGCTGAGTCTGAATATGCAACTTTTATTGAAATTGAATATATGGTTTTAAAGTTACAGTGTGTGTGTAAAAACTGTATTTTTATTGTATGTAATAATTGGTTTAACTGTTTATCTGAGGGGAGGGAACCTGTGGGCTGTACTATGCTGTTATTGGTTAATTTCATCCTCCCCCTGGGAGTGTCCTGTGTGTACCTTATCCTAATAAAAAGCAGGCTGGGTGTTCCAGTCCTCAGACCTCTTCTGACCCTCAATACGTAGCCGTGTCTCGTTATTGGAGGGAACTGCTATATCACACTGGGGATTGCTATGCTCTGCATATTCCCCTGAGCTCTTAATCACTTAGCTCTTTTAAGAGCTTGTTCCAGATACGCTCTCCTGGAGGAGAGGTCTTCCCCACACGGTCCTGGAGGACAGAAGCCGATCCAGGGTGGAAGGAAGACGGCGCGGCTCCAGTTAAGCTACGGCGGTTGTGGAGTCTGCGGTGGTTGTGGTGTCGTCTGCAGTGCTTGGAGTCCTCTGAGAGCGCTAGGAGCATCCATCAACGGAGGGTACTCGGTCGGGGTACACGGAGCTCCGTTACAAGACATTTATAAGCCGAACAGGCAGCTAATATTTTACATACATAATACATAACTACCAGCTGTTGTGGATCTGATAGAACCATTCTAACTCAAGAACTACTGTCCCTGGGTTACGTCTCTGGGGGCCAGCTTTGTTAGGCTTGAAAGGCAAAAAGGCAAGTTCTCCACCCGTGAATAATAACTGGAATATTATAACATTGCTCACAGGTGTTCTGTTCAGCAGGCAGTAAATCATTGAATCTCCCACAGGAGACTTTAAAGCACACAGAGTGATATGAAGATTTATGTAATAGACAGATAATCCCAAGAAACTGCAGGATACACAATCGATAGATAGAAGAGGGAAGGCTGGCTAAAAATATAGCGTTCTAGATCATTATTGAGAACCCAGTGTCCTCGTCCTGTACAGAGGACAGGTGCGCCATACTGGTCTGGATTTAGTATTACATTTCTTCGTTTTACAAAGAAGACGAGCGTGGTACCATCATACACACAATATGACACATAAATATTTATATGTTCTAATCCACATCACTGTGAGAATGGGTAACGTGAACTAATCCTTCAAATGGTACAGAAGAGATAGGAGACGTTATAGCTCAGTAAGTGAAGCCATATGTCTCCCTATGTGCTGCTGACAGGGACATTTTAAGAATAGTGGATTCTGATTTATGAAGGGATTTAGAAAGGTTAACACGAGCCTCAGGAGGACATACTGTATTTCTGTAATTGTTTCTGTAATTTTCTTGTTTCCTCACATGTCATGGGTACTTTCTGCTACATTCAGTAAATTCAGCCTGTGCTTCCCGCACAGATGGTCATTTTATAACACGGAGGGTGTTAGATCCAGTGGTGCTTTAAATCAATACCCTATTTATTATATCTGTAGATCTAGGTGTACAGGTAAAAGGAAATCCTTTCCTATAATCAAAGTATTATACACAGAAGGAAATATTAAGACTTAAAGAGCATTTCAAACACGTAAAGCACTTGAGCTATGCTAATTTTATTTGCAGTTTATAAAGTGCCGATTTCTGTTTTAAATTGCTACTTTCATAAATGAATGCAGAGACCCAATTCTGTTAGTTCTACAGAGCAAACGGAAGTGTCAAGCACGACTGCCTTCTCCCCCAGGTCACAGTGAGCCTGTGAACAAGCGCCCACATGGCTTATTTTACCACTGCGTCCTCCCTGGCTCACCGCACACTCGCTTGGAAGTACGCGTGCAAATTTGTGACTCAAATTCATCATTTCCCAGGCACGGTCATAAAATCTCAGTCGAGGAAAAAGGAGAGGGCTTTCAAAGGCTGCAGACAAGATATCTGCAACTTTAACAAGCTGTTTTTAAATTAACCCCTATTAAAAAAAAAGTATTATTAAATGCATGCCTTCATTGAGGGTGCATCTACTAAACAGTGATTTATTTATTTTTACTTTTTGGCAGTGGAGGTAAAGAACTAACACTGATTCTGACCTACGATACCTAAAAGCAAAGGCGTTATTTTATTCAGTGTTACTGATTTTATCAAGCTTAGAAGGATAAGAAAGTTGATTTGGCCTTGGCATTAATCAGACCTGCAAAGCTGAGGGTTGAGCAGATTCTACAGTCTACGCATTAAGCAGGGGAGCTAGGTCACCATGTTAGTTAGTTAGTTAGTTAACTTTGTGTTTGTTTTCTCCCTAAAAGCATCACTCTGCTATTCATTAAGGCAGCCAGTGCTCCAACAATAATACAGATGAACTGCTCGTTAAAATGTCACCAAGTACTTATCTTCGCAATTATTGTAATAAGATTGCAGTAAAGAAATATGAAAATCATCACACATCTCTCTCTATCTCAGATTGCAATTTCCATCATATGTTGCCAGAAAAAAAGCGGGTGCAACCTTTTTTAGGTTATTGAGAGAGGTCTCTCTAGTCTAAGAATGATAGGGTTTGCATTCCACTCAGTGTTTAAATCTTTTCTCTGTCCTAGGAGATTTAGTTAACCTAACCGATCTTGATTTGAAGTAAATAGCATTGGCAGATTTCGTTCTGGAAAGGTTAGCGCTTGAAGTAAATCCTAAGGACACAGAGAACATATTATGGCATTTTCTATATTAAAGCAATGTGTTCTTTTTTTGTTTTAGAATCAGTGCCCCGAGGCAGAGGAGTTGATCTACAGTCATTTTGTCATCTGTAATGACACACAGGAGACACTGCGGTTTGGCCAAGTGGATACTGATGAGAATATAGTATTGGCCAGTCTCCATCACCACCAGTACTGCTGGAGATCACACAAGTCCCCACAGGTATTATATCAAAGTCTTTTCCAAGCCACCAATATATTTTGTGAAGTCTTGAATATATTTTCTCATGCTTTAATTTGTTTTTTGAAATACCATTGTTAAGTCAAAACAGTGCGTTGTTTCCCCAAATGAATCTACAGATCCGAGAAGAAAAATTCTTGTTGATAGTGAATTAGTAACAAAAGAACAATATACTGCTTTTTATACTAATTTTGCTGTTGCTACTGAAGCTTCGGCGCCACAGCAGCATTCTTCTGCACACTCTTCCAGGAGAAACAAATAGTCTTGTTGCTCATATTTTGAGCGTCTTTGTTTTTAGAAGTCTAAATAGGAAATTCTGATTGGTTACACTTTCCATTATAACAACTAATGTGGTGTTGCGGATCGCTACATTCACAGTCACAAAGAGCCTCTCAAGCATCTTCTCCAGGGACTGAAAAATTTTTTTTCACTATATTTCTGTATTTCTCCTAAAGATACACTATAGTCACCAGAACTACTACAGCTTATTGCATTTGTTCTGGTGAGTAGAATCATTACCTTCAGGCTTTTTGCTGTAAACAATATCTTTTCAGAGAAAATGCAGTATTTACATTACAGCCTAGTGATAACTTCACTGGCCACTCCTCGGATGTCTGTTAGAGATCCTTCCTGGGTCATGGCATCCTAAAATGCATCCAAACATTCAGTATCTCCTCCCTCTGCATGCAGACACTGAACTTTCCTCATAGAGATTCATTGATTCAATTCATCTCTATGAGGAGATGCTGATTGGCCAGGGCTGTGTTTGAATCATGCTGTCTCTGCCCCTGATCTGCCTCCTTGTCAGTCTCAACTAATCTTATGGAGAAGCATTGTGATTGGATCAGGCTACAACTTCTGATGATGTCAGCAGACTGCTTGTTTTTCTCAGGCAAACAGCATGCAGAGTTACAGCTTCAGGCTTGAATACAGTAAAATTTCGCTATATTTATGGAGTCATGAGGGGCCCAGGGGGGCTAGATGGTGGAATACATGTTTGTGTTCCTGACCCTATAGTGCTCCTTTAAGGACGCCAAGGTGACTTGTGTGTAATTATAGCTTTGGGGGGAGAAGCTGCTATAACATTCTCCTTCTGCATAACAATCTCTCCACCCGTCTCCAAATATACGTGTAAATCATGTCCACTCTTAAGGAGATTTTAATAATGGGGTGCTTAGAAAACGTCCAGTTGTGGATGAAGAGCTGACAAAAGTTAATACTGCTTTTTCAACTTCACTATCCAAAGGTTTGTATTACATGGTACGAGGGACGTGGTATATGCAATATGAAGACTGTCCACTTCTCTTTGATTTGTGCTGGACTCAAACGTCCGCATGTAGTACCTATCATTACTGAGACAGGGATAGACTTTGCTTTTGCTTCTCCACCCAGAGAAGCACTTGCACTTCCCTTCTTATCAGCATGCCATATGCTCAAAAAAGGCCTTGTTATGTCATTGTAACAATTTATACAGTTTAAACACTGCAGTATTGGTATCCTGGCACCATAACCACATCAATAATCGTTATAGTGGCCCGATTGTCCTTTTAGTTTGGAAGAAATTGTGTGTACATTGACTGGAGAACTTTAACATCAGAGCAGCTTGGGGGCAATTGCTCTTGTATCGTTCTTTCAGATCTCTTCCTCCTACGTTATAGTTTATCTACATTCCAAGAAAAATACATATGTGACGTATGGATCCCATTGAATTGAGAAAACACTATAAAATATAATCTGGAAATATAGTTATTCTATAATTGAAACATAATGAGAAGCATTTGTGATTTTGCCATATAAGGGTTGTTTTTATAGATTTTTTTTCTTAAAGGAATATTCCAAGCACAATAACCACTACCGTGTGCTCAGGCAGTGAGAAAAGTCCTGCACTGCCGGGCTTAGCTCAGACTGAGATCTTCAGGCTCTCTGGCTCAGGTACTGGAGGTGGGGAGCAACTCCCATGGAACCCCACTTAGGAATTCAAAATTCTTCTAAAACGTTTTGACTAAGTAAGGGATGGTTGCACCAGGTTACTCCTGGCACCATAACCACTACAGAGTACTGTAGGGGTTATGGTGCTTGGAGTGTATTTTAAAACTCTAATAGTGTGCCCTCCAATTATATGATTCCTATTTATAACCTGCATATTAATGGTTAAATGTTTGTGTTCTAAGCTGAATTGGTCTAAAATAATGACTCACAAGTAATGTTTCATATGTTTGTAAGAGAATTCTGAGCATGAGGCAAATCAAAACTAGTCTAAACTAAACAAGAGTCAAAAACAATAGGCATACCAGAAAGAGGGTGTTTTATCAGATTGTGGAATAGAATGCTTTAAATCACCTTCTAAAAATTCCATGGCTACTCCTAGTTTCATAAACACCTCATTACACCAAGCTTTCATTGTGCAGAGAGGTTATTTTCATGATGAAAATGATATAGTTTATAAAACTTTAATTTCAGAATTTTCTACATTTTATTTCAAGAGTTCTGGCAGAAAATCCTATCTTCAGCTAGTGCTGGCCAAAAATCTCATGTTTTAGAAAGGTACAGACCTCGGCATACACATGAACTTCAAAGTGAACTGAAGAATATGGAGAATGTCGTGAAAACTTAACAATTGTTCTGGTGTATGTTGTGTTTCAATTTGTCTTTGGATGGGACATCTAACGTGTCAGAAGATGCAAGTAGTAGCATCGAGGTACCAAACCTGGGACACACGTGCAAGTCATCTAGAAAATTGAGACTTCAGAATTTCACTCTTAGACCATAGAAACACCTGCTGTACTAGCCAATCACAGCCAAGGTACTTACATGCACTTAAAAATAATGAGTGGGGGGAAAGAGAAAGGGAAGTGTAAATCCACAAATGTTTAAATAACATGTTCCCCTTCAGGTAGGAAGATATTTAATGTCTACATTGTTTTGATGTGAGCTCTCTCCCTAAACCTTCGAGGCGGCTATTGTAAGTGGCCGGGCCATGCTAGGAGAAATGCTGTGAGTACATGGCATGGCTTCTTGGTTTTCCTACGGTTGGGAGTAATCCGGTGTGCCACAAAATTACTAAATGTCTGTTTTTAAATGCCCATTAAACTTGACTTCCATGTGATACATATTGTCTGACAGCAACACATTCATAAGATCATAAGTGGATGTAGTTGATGGAGTTAAAGGGATACGTTCTGAAAACATTTTTTCCATGAAAGTTGTGTCCGTCACAGCCAGGGGAGGTGTGGCTCGGGCTGCATGAACAGAAATAAAAGTGATTTCATTTTATTTAGAATGATGTGATCTAATTTAGAATTTAGCAGTGAGACTGCAGGGGCAAGATCTATATACCACAACTTCTTAATAAAGCTGAAGTTGCTTTGGTGCCTATAGTGTCCCTTTAAGTAGGGTCCAAGGAAAGTCTTTTCTGTAGACTCCGACCATTGCTCCTGTTCATTTTGCCCTGCTCTTGGTGTGGCTCTTGTGTACTTTCATTGTCACCTATTCAGGGGCTTACTGGTTGTGTAGGACATGCCACATTTATGTGGTTCTCATTTGTACTCTCTCAGTGAGGATATGTACTACCCGAACGTCTTTCATGCAGAATTCATGCCCACTCTGTATATTTCACATAAATATTCACAGCTCCACCACTCAAACCTCCATCTTGTGTTCTTTGGATGGACCATGTCTCGATGCTGAAACATCTGTGCTTATATTTCTGCGGCAGTTTAGTTAACTGCTACCAGTTTCAGGAATTGCTACTCAAACATATTCTTGATTCAGAGGTCATGCACCTCTACGTGACACAAATGGGCGCAGCATTACAAGATGAACAGACCGACAACTTATCTTATTTTACAGTTAATATATTCACTTATTGCACATGATTTATACAACAGTATTACAATAGCTGGATTTAGCCTAGTGTGACAGACTATGCACAACAAAATTAGAAGAGAACTAGACCTAAAATCTCTGAAAATATTAACACATCCTGGACCAATTGCAGGAATTAACCTGTAGATTTACCACGAACTAGAAGTTCCGGATGTCTATGAATTCTCGGTCTCTCCACTCTGCCAGTGACCTTCTCCTGTAGGCTGCTCGCACCCATACGGCCAACTAACGCTTGCAGGACTTCTCACAGGCGACTCCCTTCCTATGGAATAGCCTGCCTACGGCCATCAGGCTCTCCCCTAGTCTTCAATGGTTTAAGAAGTGCCTTAAAACCCTCTCTTTAGGAAAGCTTATGGTCTCCCAAAGTAACCTCTACCTCACATACCAGTCTCGTGCTCTCTCCTAAAGGGCAGCACTTTGCTCTCTCCTCCAGCTCTGCTTCACTCTCATATTATTTGATTGATATTTCCTGTCCTAGTGTGTTTTATACCCCACCTCCTATAGACTGTAAGCTTGTTTGAGCAGGGCCCTCTTCAACCTATCGTTCCTGTAAGTTTTCTTGTAATTGTCCTATTTATAGTTAAATTCCCCCTCTAATAATATTGTAAAGCGCTCCTTTACAATCTGTTGGCGCTCTATAAATGGCAATAATAATAATAATGTATTAAGAATGCAATGTCGTAAAAGTCCTTGTTGGTGTAATGATCAGGTATCCCAATACTTGAAAAAAAAAATAGAACAAGCAAGATAAGAGATCTAAAAAGATTTTTTTTTTAAAAATTACAAATATTATTTGGCTTTTTTATTGTTTGTTTTAGAGATATTTTTAGACCTCTTATCTTGCTTGTTTTCTTTGGCGCCACCTGTAATTTGTTCTACTTGCTAAGTTCTTTTTAGGGTTTTTAAGGGAATCCCCCTATACTCAGGTGAGCTGCCTCTCCTATTCACTTATTATTCAGTTGTTTAGCACTGCTCCATCCCCTTTGTTTGCTTTGTATCCCAATACCTTTGTCCATAGAGAGTGTGTGTGTGTGTGTGTGTGTGTGTGTGTGTATGTGTATATGTGTATATATATATATATATATATATATATATGCTTTTGAAATCTAATAACCATACTATTTCAGATCCCTTCTGTATTTTAGATTTTTCCATTTCTCAGTTCTGCATTCTTCTCGCAGGATTTGGACATATGATATTATAGGACATTACGCCCATGTTTAATAATATTGGTGCAGTGTTGAGACTGTGAAGGGAAATGCAGATTATCGCTTATCCGGTATATATTATGAATTCCACCATACACACGAAGCACTTGTGGCTTTCCTGACATGCTTAACCCCCTCTGCCTCTAGAATAATTTCCATGTTAAATGAATTAATGAAGTGGGATTACCTGTAAGTCAAAACAGTGCCCGGGCCGGGACAATCGCTACGAGTGTCAGATTCATGGAATTTAGAATGATCTCATAGTTATGAAATTATTTCATTTCTCATGATAATTCCCCACTTGCCAAGTTAGTGAATTTTAAGAACTCTGAGAGCAGATTGTGAGATAAATGTGAATAATCCATCCTTTTTGTAGAGTGGGGTGTCCCCCAGGCATTAGTTCATACTTGACTTACACTTGGGAATATTGTAAGACTGGACAGGCTCTTATATACCACATTGTGTTACTGGGAAAGAAGACCATCTTACCTCTCTGGCTGGTTCATATTTCTTATGGTTTCAACAGCAAAAGGCAGTGGTTGCTATAGAATACTTTGTTTAACCTTTCAAAATGTTTTCTTAGTATGGTAACATAGTTCATGTCAATGAAAATTGTTTCACGGCCATTGCCTTTCTTTTACCTTCCGATCAATTAACCTCTTTATTTTCTTACTGCAATTAAAATGAGTATATGGAATTTCAAAGGGCACTTTTTTAGGAATCCGGAACAAAAAGTCTACAGTATTGGGTTTACTTAGCTGATCTGTTCAACATTAAAAAAGTTGTAGAGAGAAAGAAAATAATAATTTTTATGCCGATTACCCTATTAACGAAAAAAAAAAAGTGGACATAGAAAATATCACAAGACAAATTATATCTGGCGATAAATTATTTAAGCAAGCATAAAAATGTTAAGTGCACCTGTTTGAATAAAGCCAAAAAAATATTTGTTTCAATATATGATCTTATTTCATTTTCAAAGTTGATTACATTTTAATGAAGCATAAAGAGTTTCGGAGACTAGTAGTTGTTTTGGAATTTATAATAGGACACTCCTTTTCTCATTTCTGCTTTTTTTTTTTTTTTTTTGCCATCAACCAAACTGAAAAAAAAATCCTTTCTCCGTCCATCGATCAGCACTAAATCAGCAGTGGACACATTTATTCAGTAACTTGTTAGAGATATTGAACATCTGTCCATTTGAAATATCCCATATGTAGAGTGGGTGGGGGGAGATTAGGATTCTCTAAAGGCAAATGTGTTTTTGAGTTGCAGAATAGGATACTATAACATGCAGGAGGACATCTCTATTTAGCTAAAAGTTGGACAAGTGTCCCAACCCAATTAGATTTTATTGCTCTTATTTAACCTTTTCATGATTTTTGGATGCGCCATCATGTCCTCGAAAGCCTGGGGCGTTCTAACGTTCTGGTTAAATTAATGCTCACAACATGGAGACCTAGGTATTAGCCCATATGCTCACACCCCGGAGGCCCTGGAGATCCCCTCTGTTAGCTATTTTTTGACTATCTTGTGTTTATTAAATAATTTTCTTATTTGTTGGTTGTAGTACAAATAAGAGGTAATAGACAGTAATAACAGTAAGTAACAGCAAGTAACTTCCAAACAGTCATGTATGTATTCCATGGTCCAGCAGCATAACAGACATGTTTCTAGAATTCCCAGAGTCATGTTACGGGCATCCTTAGCTAGTCGGACTTACCGAAGGACTTCATTAACCGCTCAGGTATGCGCTGTCTGGCCGTATTTAAAGGGGATTGTGTGTCGGTGATTGTCGCTTCGGGGGTACTGGAGAGCTGTCCATGGCTGCCGGAAGAGCCAGTGTCTATGTGTGGTGTTCAAGTGGGGAGGGACTTTTTACCCCTGTGCGTCCCCATGTAAGCCTTCCTGATTACCGCTGTGCTACATTTTTAAGTCCCCATGTAAGCCTCCCTGAGTTTGGCCCTTGCTCGGGTCTCCATCAAGCACTCCGCAGCCGCAGCCTGTCTGTGATGCTCAGTTTTGTCCCAACCTTCCCCTGAGTTAGTGATTCCTTTGCTCGTAGGAGGATGTTCCCCTCCTGGGTCAATGACTGCCTCCGCTATGAGCAGACCATGAAGCTGTAAGATGGCATAGCAGTATAGAGGGAGGGGAGTAGGGGGAGCATAACGTTCTCAGTCTTAATTATCACAGTATTCTTGCTGTGTGTAAAAGAGTAAGCAGGTGTTTGATCAAGTAGTGAGGGGAGAGAAGGTGTTAGGGAGGGAGAGAACAAGGTGAAGAGAGTGAGCACGCAGCCCTGTCATGGCCATCAGCCATCCAGTTCCTAATAGGACCACCCCGAGCCCACCTTACGCTTCTATATCCAAACCGCTACCTCCCCCGGTTGTAGTGTATTTAGTCTTGGGTGCACAAGTACACCATCCACGTCCTTTCAGACCACAGGGCACGGAGCACCCTATGTGCTCTGTCTAGCTGCTGGACTTCACCAAGCTTGTCATTGCCCATTATGGTAGTGAAAAGGGCTTGCAGAGTGGCTTCCAGGAGTTCGCTCTGGGGGGTTTCAGGCAGGCCGCAGATCCAGATGTTACTGCGGCGCCCCCTATTATCCAAATCTTCAACCTGGCGCCTGATATCAAGAAGCATGTTGCCTTGCTTTGTGGCTGCTAGTTCGGCAGTCTCATGGAGGTGTTCCGAGCGTGTGTTGGAGGCTTCCAGTGAGGTGAATCTCTCCTCAAGTGCCGCAACGTCAGTCCGTATGCCAGCCAGTTCCGTGCGGATCGTGGTGGTCAGGGAGGCCTCAATTGCGTTAGCGTCCGACTTAGAGAACATGGCGGTGTGGATCTCCTGCAGATCAGCACGGAGCTGCGACAGTTTCCCCTGTTTGTGAGGTTCCCGGGCTGGAGGGAGTGGACATGTATCCTGCAGGATGAGAGGATGCAAGTCCCTCGTGGGCCCATGAGGTCTGCTGGGGATAAATGGAAGCAGTCTGTCGGGCCAGTCCACCCGTGATGCGTGGGGAGCTCCAGACCTCCTGGTATGGCACATTCAGAACCGGGATCACCGCTGTTTTCTGCTATTATCGGGTACAGGTAGCGGGTGCAATTAGCTTACGCCACCATCTTGACCGCATGTCAGACCACGCCCCCCCCCCCCCCCCCGTTAGCTAAAGCCATATTTAGTGGCCCCAAAACTGTCAGATGAGCTGTATGCAGCGCTGAAAGTAACCCTTACCTTACACTAACCCACCCCTAACGCTAACCCTAAATCCGAGTGATTTCCTCTACTAACATAAGCAAAGGAATTTCCACGCTCACACTGTGCAGAGTTCTCTGATAACTGATCACTATCGGCATGAGGGCTTACAGGGAATCCCAGTCATGGAGTGTCTCTCAGACTGGACACAATATTACATGTGAATAAAATATTAAAAATGGGGAAAAAATTTAAAAAAACAAACTATTTTCTTTCAGATTTTTGCATATAATAATATTTACACATCCAGTGTAACACATTAAAATAATTCAAATTAGATTTATATATCAGTCCTGATTATTAAATACCTAATATGTTTAGTATCTAAATTCATTTTTAGTTAACCCCACAATAACGCTATACCAGCCATACCCCTTATCCAATGCTTACTCTGGCTCTATGCCTACCATTTCTGATAGCAGAATTAAAATAGTAGTGGGTTACCTTAACTTTAACCCTAAAACAGTGTTAACCCACACCCAGCATTAACTCTAATCTTACCTTACACTAACCCTAACCCTACCCCAACAATAAGTGTAACCCTGCCCCACTCTTACCCCCAAATCTAATCCAAACTCTACCCTAAGCCATACTCCACCACTATCCCCCACCCTAATCCTAAGGTAGCCCACTGCTAATATCAATTCTGCTATAAGAAATGTTTTTTACTGTATTTAACACAGTAGAGGATGGCATGTTGCCACAATCTATTTTCCATTTTCGTTGTTACACTTAGTGTAATAGTGAATGAGTCTAGTTCCCAGCCGAATATATAGAGATCGGTGCCGGGAACCTGGCAGAGTCCAGCAACGGTCCATATCTGCTGGGACAGGCTAGTTGACCTCACCAGTGTCTATTCAGACCCTGGAAGGTCTCCCCTTAGCAGTCTGCACCCCACAAAAGCCACAAAGGAGCAGGATTGATCAGCCATGGTTTTTAATCAATTAATTAAAGGTCAACTTTGACTTCCAGCGCACCCCAGAGCCTATCGGTCAGTCTGGAGTTCGTGGTGTGACAGGGATTTAACTCTGCTCACACACCGCAATTTCTAAGTAGGTATTTAAATGCCTATTAAAAGGGCCGTTTGCAGCGCTGGTTTTCCATCACTGCAAACATCTAAACTAAAAGTCTGGGGCCACTAAAAATGGCTTCAACAGACAGAGGGGAACCCCTGTGATCGATACCAGGGGTACCCTGGTGGTAGCAGGGATTTCCCTGGACACATCAAATATGCTGGGCGTTCTATGACGCTCTATAGGCTTTAACCCCTTAAGGACACATGACATGTGTGACATGTCATGATTCCATTTTATTCCAGAAGTTTGGTCCTTAAGGGGTTAAAGCCCACTTTATGTTGGAAAGCATAGAACAAGCAAAACAACATTAAGGGGTTAGTCAACCAAAATGATTTAAAGGGGTGAATGCAGCGCTCACAAATGGTATTTGAGGGCTAAGATCCTGCAAGTAGTGGCCAACCAACCTGACGTGCTGGTAGACAAGGAACGGTGGTGGTGGTGGTGGTGGTGGATATGGCAATACCCAATGACTATAACATCAGGAAGAAGGAACATGAGCAGGTGGAGAAATTGAAAAACACCATGGACTGAAAGAGGGGCTAGAAAGGATGTAGAAAGTGAGGTCAGTAGTAGTCTGAGTTGTGATAGGAGCACTTGGGGGAGTCGTTTCAGCAGATTCCAGGTGGGACATCTGAGATCGCTGTCTAGAAGAGTGCAGTTCTAAGAACAGCTAAGATACTGCACAGAACCCTCAGACTCACAGGCCTCTGGTAAAGGACCCGAGAATGAGGAATACACAAAAAATACCACCTGGAGGGGTGAGAAAGTCAAGCTGTACAGAATGATAAGATTTGTGATATGCACTATGAAGGATCAGATTAGGATAAAATTCATGAAAGATCTGCACGCTGTTACAAACTATTGTCTTTTTTTTTTTCTTCTTCACTAAGCCCCTTGTTTCCCCCTTGTTTTCTTTCATTTGTGAACCATGGAGTCACAGAAGCATTAATCTTTGTAATGTATGGAATAGGCTTCTGTGCCAACAAGTATGAAATAAAGTCTAACAAATGCAAACTGACAAGTATATTCCTCAGTGACACTAAGTCAGCGAATACTCTGTTTATACAGGCTAGGTTTTTGCTTTAGCCGATGTTGCGCAGTAAAGTAATATGCGATCTGCTATATTTTTACCGCATGATATTTATCTTCCTTAACCGAGTTATTCTGTGAAAATTATATCAATTTCTGTCCTACAGACAACTCCTGACCCCAGTTCATACATGGATATAAGTATTATGAGCCTCTTTTTTTTTCCCCCTTTTCTTGTAAGTGATGTACTTCACTTTTGGCTGGTGCATTGGCTGACAGATATGTTTATTTCTGAAATTATTGTTTTACAAAAAGATATAAATATTTTTAATACACTGAACACCCTACGTTTAGATTCATAGGTTTATTCACTATACTGTGCATTGTGCAGAGTTCACATCTGATTGTTAATTGAGGTCAAATTAGCACAATATTATACATGTTGAACTTATCTAATTTGAATTAATATCTTTACCTTTTGTAACCTGACCAAAACTATTTTATCAATATGTTTTATATGTAGTACATATTTATCACTTCCTGTTTATACACAAAATATAAAAATAAATTTAGTTTTGTATTTAAATAATCCTGTGAATGCTAAACTATAAAGCCTTTGTAATTTCGATCTTTAGTAATGAACATGTGCCATTGTGGTCACTGTAAAGCCCCCCCACTGCCCTGTTTATGTCTGTTCTCCGGTTGATGACAGGGACATCACCAGCCGGCCTAATGCCTATACTCTGGGGCTTGTGTTATTGATGGCTGCCAGACTAAATCTTGAAATGTACAAACTCCCACAGTGTAATTCACGCTCAAATGTTAATTCTTTACTAAATCTTGTCAACAATTTTTATTGGATAAGGTCACAGTACAAAGCCACTGGATATTTGAACATTTCATTTATTTTCTGTTATAGGAGTCTTTTTTTTTTTTGTCTTTTTATTTCTTTTTCTGTCTTTATTAAATGTCACATGTGGGAACACAAACAATTGTACATATTTAAAAAGTAAAAAAATAAATAAATAAAAATCCACAAAAATAACTAAGAATAAATTATTCAGCATAAAACATTTCACTAGTCATTGTAGAGACAAATAATCGTAAACTAATTTTGTTTTAAAAAAAAAAAAAAAAAAAATTGGTCACCTAACAAGCATGCCTGAAGGTCAACCGTATAATACTGTCATGTCAGAACGTGAAAATACCTAGGCAATGTTAAGTCACACTGTTCATAACTAGATACTGTTCTTCTCTAGCATAGGTGATCTAGCAATGTTAAGCAACTAACACCTTTATTATATTTTACTATATCTAAACCTACTCTGCTAACCTCCTGTTTAGTTCAGCATGTTAAACTTAAAAAATTGTGCGAATTACTATGCCACTGTCTAACTTTTAAGACACCTTAAATACGCTGATGTGGCGTCTGTTGTTATATTATGTTCATCTGCACAACAAAAATAAAGAATTGAAAAAAAAAAAAAACAGATTTTGTTAAAAAAAAAATATTTTGGTTCCCCCCAGTGATGGAATATATTGCATATAATGACTCCAAGGACTAGACTGGCAACAGTGCAGTGTATGAAGTTAATGGTACTGAATTGTTAATATTGCACGTAGGAGTATGTCTTGAGACAGAGAGTGTGAAAACACTGTTACTAAGTGATATTTAGAATATTTCATCTTATTACAGTGCTGAATTAATGTGAAATGAAGTTGTATTATTTACTCCCCCTTGACACAGCTAACACAGAAACTCTTGTTTCCAAAATGGACGTCCTAATGATATTACTAGAGTTGAAGTTACACCTCCGTCAGCAAAGGGTTCAAACTCCATATATGCAGCATACAGACTCCGGGAACCATGACCACTTAAAATCATTGGAATAATCATAGTTTTTTAAGGCAGAGACAGTACATATTAGAAGTATTTCTGCAACTAATAGGAAAAAATAAATAAATGAAAAAACCTTTTCTTTCTTTTTTTTTTGGTACAGGTTAACTATACTTTAACCCCTTAGTGAGTACGTCCAAGTACGTCTGCGGCAAATATGAGTGCTGGAAGCATCCAGCAATACCCCCCCCTTCACTGCCGGGCCACCAGGTTGCTCCAAGTGGCGCCCGCCAGTGTGGCAGAGCATCAGAAGCCCTCAGGCAGGCTTCTAATGCTCTGCGTGCTGAGTGCCTCTAGGGGTCGAGGCACTTATTTAATTAAAATTGTCAGATTTAAAAAAAATAAAGAAATTACATTTGTAAACATTTTTTTACAATTTAAAATATATATATATATATATATATATATATATAATTAAACTCCCCCCTCGGACGTACCTACGCCGAGGTAATCCTAATTACTTACCTGATCGCTGCCGTTCCCCGCCGGCTATTGGTCTTCTTCTACATTTTATCTATATATAAAATTACATATATTTATAAATATATATATATATATATATATATGTATATGTGTGTGTGTATATATATATATATATATATATATATACATATGTGTGTGTGTGTATGTATATATATATATATATATATATATATATATATATGTATATGTAATTTTATTTTAACTGTATTTTGATATTAATATATACCGGTATATATTTATATGAAGATACACTTATAATGAAATTATATATGTGTATATATATATCTATGTATATATTAATAAATAATATACATATGTCCATATACATAATTAAAAAAAATATTTAATAAATATACACGTAGACTTCACATTTTTAAGTATGTATATATATTTAAATTCTACATGCATACTTATGTAATATTTTTACATAATTAAGTAATTTTATTGATTGCAATTTAGGGGACCTGCCTGACAACCCAGGCCGAAAGTCCAGAGAATTTAATTCTGTATTTCACCCTGTAGCTTTCCAAGACACCCTAAAACCTGTACATGGGGGGAGGGGAGGAGTGCTGTTTTACTTGGTAGACTTCGTTGAACACAAATATTAGTGTTTCAAAACAGTTAAACATATCACAGCAATGATATTGTCAGTGAAAGTGAAGTTTTTTGCATTTTTCACACACAAACATCACTTTCACTGATGATATCATTGTTGTGATACATTTTACTGTTTTGAAACGCTAATATTTGTGTTTAGCGAAGTCTCCGGTGTATAATTTTTGAAAGTTACAGAGTCAAATATAAGGCTTGATTTTCCGTTTTTTCACTTTGAAATTTGCCAGATTGGTTGACTAAGTGGCTACTAAAAAAGACTGGACATACCTCATATTGAATACCCTGAGTTGTGTACTTTTAAAAATATGTACATGTGAGGTATGACAGATAACAGTGTTACAATGTCACTATTGATACATTTTAAAAAATATTTATTTTAAAACAGCAATGTCCTGCTTGTACTTATAGCCCTATAACTTTTCAAAAAAAGCTAAGAACATGTTAACATTGCGTATTTCTAAACTCAGGACAACATTTTGAAACTATTTAGCACGAGTGTTGTTTTGGCGGTTGTAGATGCGTAACAGATTTTAGGGGTTTGAAAAAGTTTTTTTTTTCAAATATTTTCTTCATATTTAAAAAAAAAAGTAATAGTAAATTATGATATGATGAAAATTGTATCTTTATAAAGACCATTTAATGGTGAGAAAAACGGTATATAATATGTGTGCGTACAGTACATGAGTAAGAGGAAAATTACAGCTAAACACAAACGGTAAGAAAATTGAAAAGCGGTCTGGTCACTATAACAGGATGCAAAATGCATATGTTGAGCTTGTTTAACCCTTGGGAAATGAGTCGGGTGCAGTGTACTTCTATTTTATAGAAATTAACTAAAAGGAGTGGACCCTATAAATGAGGAAATATCCCTACCAAAGAAAAGAAATCGCCTAATAAATAAAATCACCTTTATTAGATCATCATACAAACATGGTAATCGACAGTCCCTTTCAATTAGTTTTATGTTTATATGATTTTTATTTTTTTCACCTACACTGTTTTTGTTTATTATGTCGATTACCTTGTTTGTGTGACGATCTAATAAACGTCATGTTATTTATTAGCCAATTTCTTTTCTTTGGTGGGACTGCTTCCACATTTATAAGGTTCATTTCTCTAATTTTGTGGGTACATGCCCTGTTAATGCGTTTTTGACAGACTACTTTGCATTATTTTGGATGCCAAGATTTTGATTTATTTTATTCTATATTCGGTCACTCAAAGAATGCTTGGACTCCATTTGGTAATGATGCAGACATTCTATGTGAATAAAAATTAGGAGGTTACAAACATTTCACTTCTCTTAGGAATCTGTAAACTTAAGTCTTTACAGGGGAGTGGGAATGAATACTTAATGACAGAAAGCAATGTATTTATGGCCCTAACCTTCTCATGGCATGGCTATTGTATCTCTGCAGCTGCTCCACATCTGTATCGAAGGCTGGGGAAACTGGCGTTGGTCAGAGCCATTTAATGTGGACAATGCCGGAACATTTATCAGAACCATTCATTACAAGGGACGGACAGCATCTCTCATCATCAAGATCCAGCTGCTGAATGGCGTACAGAAACAAGTAGGTGATTGTAGCCATGGAAAGGGTTAACCATCTGCTCCTGGAACTGGCGTCACTGGCTTTATGGCTTAAAAATACACTGTGAAACATAAGAAATCACGTTAAGGGTTAATAATAACATTTATAAATCAGCCTTAAAACCTTTCCTTTACATCAAGGATAAATGTTAAGGGTTAATAGACAGTCGGCTTTATATATGTATCCCTTACATTCAAGGTTATTAAGACCTCAGCAGTAAATTTTATAATCTTTCCATTGGGACAAATATTCCAAGCCTAAATGATTAAGACTCGCTTCTCGATTCCGTCCCTTATATTTGTTTTAGACTGTTTCTCTGACTTTTTGTTCAATCATTGTACAGCACTGCAGAGTAGGTTGTTGCTAAAGAAATGAAAATAGAAAAAAGTAGAACATACAAATAATTTTTACAATGGGCATGTCTGGCCGCCAAGGAAGATGGCCGCTTAAGCCTTTGTGCTTCCCGTCACATCAGCAATAATTAGCTGTCTTAAGCCCCTTTTTTACCACTAATCTTCACAAATTAATCTGAATAAAAGAATTTCTGATCAGTGGCGTACGCACAATACATGGGGCCCCTACTTTATGCATTATTAACAATAATAATTGTTAATAATGCTCAGCTCCACTCCCACCTAATTTGACTTCTATTCCCTGTCCTAATGTGTTTTTATACCCCACCTCCTATAGAATAAGCTCGTTTGAGCAGGGCCCTCTCCAACCCTTCGTGTCTGTAAGTTTTCTTGTAATTGTCCTATTTATAGTCAAATCCCCCCTCTAATAATATTGTTAAGTGCTACGTAATCTGTTGGCGCTATATAAATCGCAATAATAATAATACAAATAATAATAATATGTTGATCCAAAAGTAAATCCAATTTGTCTCCCAAACGGGGACCACCCCAGTGCCCCATTGGAAGGCTCCCACCAATTATCTAGAACGTTTGCACTTGCAACATAAGTGTGAAGCCACAACGTTCACACTGGCAACATAAGTGTGAAACCGCAAGGGAAGTAATTATTGAGTGCTCCCCTGGGTGGCGGCCATTTTGTATAGACGAACACCAACCATTCATACCCCGAAAGGAGACACTTCCATTGCAGGTTTCAGCACAGGAACCCCGCGAACTGAGGTTGATCGGAGAATATGCCATTGTGAGGTCACCTGAGGTTGGTGGGGACACTTTTGGGGCACTGGCTAGTTTGGCGGGCTTTTATGTGCCTGGGAGACAAAGGGACAGTCTCTTTTCCTGCACCTTGACTCCCAGACACAGAGGCTCATGGGATGAAGATCCCCCTGTCTTCCTGTGCAGGAGACCCCTCGTCTGAGTGGCAGACTTTCCATATTTGGGAGACAAAGGAACAGCGACCCCCCAAGTATAGAGGAGCCTGGGATACAACCCCTGTTTGTGTGTGTTGAAGACCCCTTGCATAAAAGCCATGTGTGGCAATAAAATTGTGTTGTACTCCCAGAGCTGTGTCTCGTCCAGTTACTGGGGGGAAATGGGTCTCGGATTATTCTGAGTGGTTCCTGAGCGTTTGAAGAAGGAGACTAGCAGAGGCAACCAGTCAGGTTACCCGGGGTCCGCTACACAGATCCTTAAGACCTCTAAGCTCAGAAAAGCAGAATCCAGACATAAAACAGATCGCACTCCTAGATCACAAAAACAATTGTGAATAAAGGAGGACAAGGCCCCTGGCTCAGATGGCTTTGAAAGCTCTTATTATAAAGTTTTTAGTGATCAGTGTTTAATGGAGCAATAAGATGTGACTCTCTATCCCCTGAGATGACACTAGCTAATAAAATATTACTACCAAAGGAGGGGTGAGCTGATACTATGGTAAGTAACTATAGACTCATCTCGTTAATTAACACTGATGCCAAAATGTTCGCAAAGGTGCTGATCACCCAACTTAATCCATTACTGCGAAAATTAATACACCCAGATCAGGAAGGATTTATATCTCACAGACAACTATACGAGAACACTAGAAGAGTAAGTAATTAACCTTTGGAGAATCGTGAAGACAAAAGTGTTCTCTCAGCTACTCTCTTTGGATGCTGAGAAGGCTTTCAACAGTGGCCATTTTTGATTGACTTCTTTAGGATTTGGGGTCCACCCCCCTTTGTAGAGTTTTATCTCCTGAGCGCCAGCAGAGGTGCTCACTATCCCCTCTACTATTTGTTCTCTCCTTGAAGACCCTCCTTCACTTCGGAGAACCACTCGATAAAGGGGATTGAGGTGGGAGGCAAAAGTTTCAAAATAGCAGCATATGCATTGATGTCCTGAATTTAGTGTCGTTATGGATATACTTAAATAAACATATAAGTTGCAGATCAAATTCTCATTTCAGAATTTGGTCATCCAGATTAAACGACCCAAAAGCCTTATTTACAGCAAACTATACTGTCATGTTCTGCAAATTTAATAGAGACCTGGAGTCATGGGGGGGGGGGGGGGGGGTGAGGGGGAGGGGAGAAACCAATCTCTTGGATCTCTACAATGCATAGCATAAAAATGAATGTCCTTCTAAGGTTGCTCTTTCTATTTCAGGCTCTCCCAGTTCGAATCACAACGCGTGACCTAGAGGGTGTACATAGCGCAATAGAATACAATTTATACAATTTTGTATAACTCTAAAAATATGAGACAGCAACTCAGAAACATTTGTCAATAACTCTGGTAATTGATAAGATTGTTTCAGAAATAAAGAACTCAAAAAAGTGATCAAGCATGCTTGTACCATTACTAGTGCAACATGAAGAACATTCCCTGTTTATAACCAAACCATTGATACATTGTTTATGGCATTTTCTTTGTTTCATCTAGGTGACAATCTGTGGAAGGCAGATTATTTGCAGCTACCTATCAGAGAGCATTGAGCTGAAGGTGGTACAACATTACATGGGACAGGATGGCCAAACTGTAGTTCGGGAACATTTCAACTGCTTAGCAGCCAAACAGAAGCTGCCTTCCTATATCCTCGAAGACGGTGAGCTGTCAGAGTTGTGTGTGAAGGCAAAAGATGATGAAGATTGGTCTCGAGATGTTTGCCTACCATCTGATGTTACTGAGCACAGCATGATCATTCAGGTATTGAGAAGAGATCTCTGTGTCAGGGTCATCCATCACAATTGCAGAACTCAGGGCAATAGATTTGTTATATCCACCTCTGTGTGCAGACATCATGGATTCAATTAGGGAAACATGACCGCAGTACAGGCCTTTGCATGATATAGTCTATACATCCTTCACTTGGTCTTCTTCAAGTTTTGCCTCCCTGATGGCAGGATTAGCCTCTGTGTGCAATTAGCAAGCAGTGTTGCACACGCACATTTCTCACTGCTCTCTAAAAACATTCGTTTTCCCAAGTCAGAACGTTGAGGAACAAGAAAAGAGGGCTAGGTTCAACAAGCAGAGTGATTGTGTTCTGCCAGTGGATTTTGTTAAATTGCTTTTGCTATTAGTCAGTTCTCCAATCTTAATAGTGAACACAATTAGCATCGTTTTTACTGTTTTACTTATACCCCTTTTCTATGTGAAAATATAATTTTTGGAGCTCAAATAATCTGTTATCCTGGGAAACTTAAGATTGAGTACTCAATATAGCTCACAATTCCTGCCTTAAAGCAACACATTTATGATGCTCTGATTTCTGACTCTTCGGGGACTCAAAATTGCGCTCCTCATTATTTATTTTTTTAATGACTTGTGAGACTTGTTTAAACATTCGCTACAGTTGGGCACAGCTATATATATATACATTATTTATATACACTGTGATTCCTGCTGACATTTAGGTTGAAAGGTTTCTTCCAAATGTTTAGTGTGTGTGATCAGAAAAGTGCTATTATGGAGTAGAATAGTCAGATCACTGTGGGCCGCAGTAGTGATATGTCTTGATCACATTACATGACAGGCTACTGAGACCCAGCATGCAGCTTGTATATGAGAGAATGGTTGAACGTTGCTCTAATTTACACACCCTGTGTTCCTGGCTTGTTTAGAAGTTGGCAAAACCCTTGTTCTTTGATTATGTGGTGTAGATATCATACATCTGTTCGGTTTACAGTTGTTAGACATGGATTTCCTGCGCTTGAAAAAAGAAAAAAAAAACCTCGCTTGACAAAATAAATTCCACTCTCTCCTAGGATTTTCATTTGGTTGTTTAAGGTGAAGAATGTGGTCAGTGAAACTTGTGTAGTGTCGGTGCGGTATGAAGTGTGCATATTGTGTGCGTTGTGGTGTGCGTATGGTGTGCATATGACCATCTCAGTCCATTTTTAGAATGCAAATTGAGTGCGTTAAAACTTTATCAGCAACTTAGAAATGATCTATTTTCTGGCCATGCGTGCAAACGTTAAGATTTTATATTAAAATGTAGACAAATGTAATATGCTTTAAAATGATTAGTGTTATTATTTACACATATCTGTATCCATTTTAAGATTTTATTATAATGGAGACAAATTTGACTTGCTATTGAAAAGTTATAAGATTATCAAGTTATCAGAAGCATATGCGTCCGTCCATCGACACGAATACCCCAGCGCAGCTGTAATTTACTAAAAAAAAAAAATAATATACACTTTGATCTAAAATCACAGCAATCAATAGAATACTGTTGATGCCTGCGTAATAAACTAATTATTATAACCAATAGAGCTCCAGAGGATACCGCGATGTTGTGCCACAGTTTGCCAAGTGACTATTTGTAAGCTGCAGTCTATCCATAACACCAGCTAGTACTGTAAGACTTGTGAAGTTACCCTAAATAAGTATAAAAGTAGTCTAAAAGGGAAATATTAGACTAGAAAGGGAAATAAGGTAATTTAATAAATATCTACTGTTTCCCCCACAGGTTCCATCGTCCAACCCATCCATTATGTACGTGTGGTGTACTATTCTAACTCTGGAGCCCAATTCTCAAGTTCAGCAGAGAATGGTAAGTGCTTCCCCTCCTGGCTGTAAATTGCGTATTGGAACTGACCCCTCACAAAGTGGATAAAAGGAAGGTCATGCTGACCTAGAAAGTTGCAGATTTATAACAGCAGACAGCTGTAAAGAGCCGAGAGTTAATGTCATTCTGTACTTTTGTGTTTTTTAGATCATGTTCAGCCCTCTGTTTATCACGAGGAGCCATCTCTCTGATTCCATTATCATACATTTAGAGAAAAGAAGCCTTGGGTTAACTGAAACACAAATGGTTCCAGGAAAAGGATTGGAAAAAACACTCGATAACATAGAGCCAGACATAACCCATCACCTGACATTTCAAGCGAGGTATCTCTCCAACACGATTATCTTTTGCTAATTTATTTCTTTAGTTTTAATTAAAGTGCAAACATGTTCTTGTATTTTGCTGCATGCTCTTTGTGAATTGGTTTCACTGTATCAGCAGAGAGAAGAGGATATTTTTTACAACAATAATTTTGCACCTCTCTCAGAATGAGGTGTTTTAGGTATTCATAAAGAGCATTCTCTTATACAGAGTCAGTTTAGCACCCTTAGCAGAAAGGTACGTACGTATTCAGCAAAAATTATGAAAATTAGACCTTTATTGAGAAAGAGTGAGTGTAGTAAAATTTAGATCAAAAATAACAGTTTGAGAAATACAAAATATCTGTTATTTTGAATTAATGTTTGCAACTTAGCTGTCAGCGTACCACCAGCGGTGACCATAACACAGCAATGTAACACCCCAAAAATAAACCCCACAATCTACATGCTTTTTTTAAACTATCAGGGTTATTCTCTAAATTGAGAATTCATGACGAAATTTCAAATATAAGACCAAAAGAGTCAAACTGGAAAAATTCTGTGAGTCAGCTATGCTTTCAGGTCGGCTACTCTGGCCTTAAATTTAAAGTTCACTTAGAATTCTCAGTTGTGTCAATAGCCCTGTATGTGTCTGGCTATCCAGGCACAAATGGAGCTATGGGAATTAAGTTAAGCCCCATAGCACATGTACATATAGCACTATGGAAGGAATACCTGGGCGCACATGCACTTTGATGCCCCTTCCCAGCAGATGCTCAGCACACGAGGGAGCAATGACGCCTCGTACGCATAAAGTGTGTTTTTTGCTTACTATAGTAAGAGCTACAGTAGCATTGTGACGGAGCTCCCGTACTCCGCCTGAGTACCTCCGCCAGATCAGATTCCTAGCTGCTACCAGGGACTCAGGACCACTACAGACCCAGTCACAAAGCTTGACTGTAGTCTCTGAGGTCCTCTTCCCCCGGACCAGGTTCAGTAGACCTTCTCTCCTGTAAAGCAGAGATTATAGCTTTCCCCCCACACAGCAGATGAGTCTGAATGCAGGAGGTATAATGATATTTATTGCACAGCATACAGCTATTTATACTTAGCAATGTTGACTCTCCTTTGCAGATGGCCTTTTATACAAAGCTATGTACAGTACATTTGTCCTTCTCTGGTACCACCCTATTTGGGACTTAAATATATTATCACTAGAACCCCCTTTCTCTGGACCATATCCCCACACAATACATATCCCTGGAAAGCTCATCAAGCACCCTCACTATCCAAAGAGCACCTTAATTGAAGAATACATACCCAAGTTAATACGTGCAAAATTGTTACAGTGCTGCAGCTATCCTCTGATCTGGTGAGGAATTCCAGGCGTGTAACTTAGTCCCATCCTCACAAAAGGGGTTACTCCACCCCTGTGAAAGGCAGGGCACTTAAGTCTCAGGTATACTCCAATGCCTCTTGCCTGCCCAACTTCCCCTTCAATCTGTTTGGAGGTCAGGGGCCGAGGCGATACCAGTTTTAAGATTTACCGGATCTCGTGCAGTCTCAATCCAAGGAACAGTTCCAGAGTGTTTCAGGGTATCTCCCGGTCAGGCATCATGGTGTGAAACAAGTCCAGGTGATCCCCAGAGATTCTCAAGTCTGGCTGGGAAGCACAGTAAGTGCCTGGGCCCTCATAACCTTCCCACAATAACATAGCCCCTTTTATGGGCTCTGAGGACTAGGCCCATAGTCCGTGGGCAGGAGACTGGCCTTCAAGCCTCTCCAAATGTCCGTGGCAAGGGAACTTCTGTCACAAGCATTTACTTTTCTGTGGGAATGAGCAGCTGTCTGCTCCAGAGAAGAAAATACACATAGTAAGTATTGTTAAAGTAATTTTTCATCACTGGAAATGCAAAATTAAAACTGAACTGAAGGGCTCTCTAAGCACAAACCACTTATGGTGCAAGGAATATTTGAGTGCATGTTACAGGGGACGTTTTTATTTTTTTATGCAAATCCTTCTAAATGTAACATTAAGGAGACATGATTTACGTATTGGCTTTAAGTACAGGTCTGTACACATACATGAACATACGTAATTGAAAACATCATAGCAAGCAAGGTACAACATTAAATGGATTTTCCCCTCGTTGCTTTGGTAACAATGCATTCTGCTGCTGTTTTTCAGGGAGGAAGATGACCCTTCACAATGTGCTGTCCCCATCTCAACCTCTCTTATCAAGCAGATCGCAACAAAAGCACATAGTGGGTATTCTGCAAATCACATAATTTCAGAGTTCTATGTAGGTGATAGCAGCCCTCAGCCTGTTTGGCCATATAATAAAAAGGATACAGAAGGGTAAGTTGATGTCTGGATATATATATATATATACACACACACACCACTGTTCTCTCTTATATTTCTGTGAGCTTTAGCTTCACTTCATCTTATTTACTGAACAGTAAGTACTGCTCACTTACCTCTCAGCAGTGCAAGTAACTGGTTGATTCTTACCGTTAATGTTACATTGATGTACAGTGGCCTAGACAATATGTGAGTAATATATTTAAATTTTCATTGCTAAATGAAAATGTTAAAAAGATAATGGATTCTGTAATACCTTGTAATATTTTGATTGACTCTTTGTCATGTACTGCGTTTTGTAACTTATTCTTTAAAAACATCAATAAAAATTCGTTTAGAAAATAAATACATTTAAAGTCTCTTTAAATGCATTGTTTTGTGGGCCTGGCTGCAGCTACTGGCACGCTCATTCCTAAATCAAGCATATCCTGGACCAAATGAATCTGTCTAACCAAGAAGATCAGACACCCCCCTCCAGCTGAAGTGGTTTGGGTTCCTAGAGTGACCCTTTACATTAACTCTGCCATTTGTATATTATTTAAATATTTGAAACATAAATTAGATGAGAGACCATTTTGGCAGAGTTTGACAAGGCTAGAACAGAAATTACTGCAATATTCATCCACCTGTGCGCAAGGCTATTATGCGTGATATTACAACAAAGTCGCCTCAAGCAACTCACACTATACGTATGAATCAGAGGGGTGTAATAATTCAGGTGATTTTCGCACATCGTTGCTGACATACCGAATAAAAAGTAGGAAGAGAAACAGGAATCCATCATCACTCTAGAACTAGCGTCAGTAAATAAGAAAATATATTTTTTACAATATTATACCTTTCTTGCTATATAAAATTAAAATGAAAGAATAAAAAGATGTTTTGTCTAATTATATTGTATATATGTAATCTCCTGTTCGGTCCATTGTGCCCTCTCTTAAAGGACCACTCTAGTGCCAGGAAAACATACTCGTTTTCCTGGCACTAGAGTGCCCTGAGGGTGCCCCCACCCTCAGGGACCCACTCCCGCCGGGCTCTGGGGGGAGGAAGGGGTTAAACTTACCTCTTTCTCCAGCGCCGGGCGGGGAGCTTTCCTCCTCCTCTCCTTCTTCCTTGCGACGTCATCGGCTGAATGCGCATGCGCGGCAGGAGCCGCGCTCGCATTCAGCCGGTCGCATAGGAAAGCATTTACAATGCTTTCCTATGGATGCTTGCGTGCTCTCACTGTGATTTTCACAGTGAGAATCACGCAAGCGCCTCTAGCGGCTGTCAGTGAGACAGCCACTAGAGGTTTAGGAGGCTGGATTAACCCGCAGTATAAACATAGCAGTTTCTCTGAAACTGCTATGTTTATAAAAAAAAGGGTTAATCCTAGAGGGACCTGGCACCCAGACCACCTCATTAAGCTGAAGTGGTCTGGGTGCCTAGAGTGGTCCTTTAAGGGGACCTGTAATTATACTTTCAATCAACCTGGAAAAGCACACAGAATAGGCACATTTATTACAACAGCTCTATCACTATCTGGAGTCTTTGCATAATATGTACAGTTACATTGCCGCTGCGGGGCTGGTGGCCAAGGTAGTCACAATGCTGCATTGTGAAATTCCAACACAGCATCATGAGTATTTCATAAAGATTTTGTCCTTAAAATTGCTTTAAAGAATTCAAGGAAGTGTGACAATAAATAATGTTATATTTTCAGATTGCCATTTTAAAGTAACACGTATTCTTTCTTTCTTTATTTTTTTTACTAACAAACTCTATCATGCTAATAGGTGTGAAGTGTTTATTTTAATGTTACTTGTTTCTAAGTATATTGCAGTAAAAATATATTTTTCTATGTGCTTTACCCCCATTTATCCGGCAGTGGCGAGCATTTAGCGCAGTGGGATAGTCCAATGCGGGTGAAACTTTCTCTTTGGAAGCCTCATCTGAAGACGTTACTTATTGAACTTCTTCCATGGGCCCTGCTCATTAATCAATCCAGGTGGGACCTTTGGCTGTTTGAGGGGGAGAACATTGTCCTCCAAATTCCTGCTGGGAAAACCATCATACCTCCTAACTTTCAGGTAAATAGTTCTATATCGCATTCCATAAGCAATGGCTGTTTTGTATTTGATAATTTTGTTGTGTTTTGTAATTTAGTGTGTGTTAATGTGTGACCATCCAGCTGCTATGCTATATTGTTCAATAATCTCCGCAGAAGTAAAATAACGGTCCTGGCAGCAGGATGCAGATCTTGGTGGGGTCAGTGAAGAAACTCACTGGAATTTTAGGTCAAGGATTGGAAATAATCAACATCCCCAATGTCTCATTGCAACAATGGCCACAGAAACTCAACTACAATCGAACCAAGATACCTGCCTATTAGTGATATAGTGATATTTAGGTCACACATCAATCCATGGGGGATTCCAATAAGTATCACAATCTCTTTTAAAAAAATAGTCTTGAATCCTGGGAAGCTGGTCGGCTGTGAAGACTAGATTAGGCAATATACGATCTGTAGTTAAATCCTTGAGATGTTGTCAATATTCTTTCTAATGGGAGTATGTCAGTATTACAGAGTCCTCTCGTGGCCAGTTTTGAGCCTTTGGCATGACCAGCATGTCATTGTAACATTAGACACTGTGTTTGCCCAAAATCCTTCCATGAGCTTCTTTACTTCTACAGACCAAATTTAACTCCTGATAGAAGACTATTATGACCCTAACTAAGCATGGGTTTTCTGGAGCTTGAGAAAACAATCAAATAAATTCCCAGTGACACAATCCAAAGAGCTACTAAGTCTGTACAAGCAAAATGAACAGCAATTCACCAGGCGTTGGCTAGTATTCAGCATTTAAGATGCAGGTGATTTTTTATTGTGGCCCATATAATCATTCACAGTTGTTTGAGTCTTGCAATGGTAAACCACTCGTGTACCCGTAATGCATGAACGTGTTTGGCTCGCATTTATATGTGTTACATTTTATCAGATATTCAAAGTGTGAACCATGCAAGCTATTCTCATTTTCTCCTTCTCGTGGTAAGTATACTAAGACATAAAATTGTGCCTATCGTCCTCAACTTTTCAAAGTAAAACAATTCCCCACTCAACCCCTCAAATGTATCAGGCTTTAATTAGCTGTTAAGAAAAATAACTTTCAAATTAGCTGCCTCTGTTTTGCCTCAGCAGCTACTGAATGAGTGAATTGTTAATGTGAGGTCAAATATCTTTCTGTGATCCTTTACCTTTCAATGAAGTGAGGACCTTTAAAATTAAAGGGTCAATGTTGCTCTCGCTCCTCAATGTTTAGCTAAATCGCTGACTTTGTTTTACCTGATGTAAGCATTAAACCTCATTAACATTTCCAGAGTTGAAAGTGCCTTTTAAGTACTACAAACATGGTACCTCTTATTTGATCACCAAATGTATTTATTTATTTTGTAGGGGTTTTTGTTTTTTGCTTTTTTTTTTTTTAATTAAGTGCTGTCTGTATAGCATTCGTTCATCTATGTTTTTATAGCATGTGCAACATTCTGTCTGCATTAATTAAATTCTGAAATTGATTTAATAGCTGAAAGAATTTAAAGCTTTCCTTTAGGTACATATCTTTGTAGATATCGGTATGTCTGGACTGTATCGGGAAATTATAGCAGCAGGCCACAGTGCTGTGGAGCAAGATGACTACAGATGGTTCCTGATTGGGTTTATCTAAAAATATGCTGTTTTACAGAGATAATGGAAGATGCATTTGATATTTTTCCTTTAAAAGTGGTTAAACTGGGGATGTCCATCTTGGATTCTTATGCTTTGATGGCTGTAGATAACTATGGGAAATGTAGTCCAACAGCAGCTAGAATAACAAATTTAGAAAACTTTGTGCTGGGGGCAGAGTTTTTCAGTGCCCTCGTTTATTCAAAGCTACTGACAAGGCTTGGAGTTGCTGGTTTAATCAGCAAGAAATCACTCAGAGGGACTCAGGGCCAGATTAAGAGCCCAGTGGGCCTGGTGCTGACAATTATGATGGGCCTATTTACAGAATCTTATCGACCAAAAACACAAACAACCATACCTCCCAAGCATCATGTATCTGATGGAGATGGTGTTGGAGGGAAACTCAAAGGATGCAGCTATACGAAAACACATACTCTATGCTAATCTCTCTCTAGTCCAGTGAAGTAGGAAGTCAATGTGCAGGGTAAAAGAGTGTGCCACTGGCGCGAATCACGTGATTAGAACTGCCAAACGGCGTGAATATGCCCAAAAAGGGGGCATGTTTGTCCAAAGAATTGGAAGGCCAGCCTGGCATGAAAGCATGTCAGGCTGCCTGCCAATCATGCAGGCTGTCCAACTAAGGGCATACTATGCAGGCAGCACCCTGAGCTTAACATAAATGCATCAAATGATGTGCCTACTCCATGCTTTCTAAGGTCTGTCCCCTTGCACTCACATGTCCACTTGTCTCCTTACCTTCTCCTGGTATATAGTCTGGGACAGAGAAAATGTGGATGTAGTGAGTGTAGAAGAAAGGGGACATGCCACAGTGTTAGAGAGACCAAAGTCTGCATTATCTAAACTAATTTTATTGTCAGCCAGTCCACACAGGTGTTATTCCCATGCATCCCTCTTAAACTTCCAAATTTAAAGGGACACTATAGTCACCAGAACAACTACAGCTTATTGTATTTGTTCTGGTAAGTAGAATCATTCCCTCCAGGTTTTTTGCAGTAAACACTGTCTTTTCAGAGAAAATAACTCTGATATCCACTCCTTAGATGGCTGCTAGAGGTGCCTCCTGGGGCAGTACTGCCTAGTGTGCTTCACTGCCATTCAGTGTCTCCACCCTCTGCATGCAGAACTTTCCTCATAGAGATGCATTGAATCAATTTATCTTCATGATGAGATGCTGATTGGCCAGGGCTATGTTTGACTTGTGCTGGCTCTGACCCTGATCTACCTAGTTTACAGTCTCAGCCAATGCTATGGGGAAGCATTGTAATTTGCTCAAACCACCACTTATGATGATGTCAGCAGACAGTCAGTTCAGAGGCAGACAGGGACAGAGCCAGCAGCTGCAGACTTGAATACAAGTAAGAGTTTACTATATTTAGGGAGGCAAGAGGGGGCCAGGGGGGAGGGGGAGGGGGCTAAATAGTGGTTTTAACATAATAAGGTTAGAAATACATGATTGTGTTCCTGACCCTTTAGTGTTCCTTTAAGCAAGAGTATGTGAAGAGTAGTTAGGGTTGCCACCTTTCTTGGAAAAAAATACCAGCCTTATACATTTGTATAATTAATTAGTTATGCGTGACATCACATGATGTAAATCACAAGGAGTGACATAAGAGAAAATTCTGTAAAATCACCAAGAAACTACTCACAGTTTGATTCTGCTGTATAGATGGACTGCTCCCAGTGGGGTCTCCCTGTCTCCCAGTGTCTCAGTCTCGGAAGTCACCCAGTCTCTGTGTCCCTATGTATCACAGTGTAAGTGTCCCTATGTCGCCCAGTCCCCTAGTCTCCCAGTGTCTCAGTGTTCCCATTTCTCCCAGTGTTCCCATGTTTCACTGTGTCCCCATGTCACTGAGAGACCCGGGGACACTGAGACACTTGGGGACACTGGGAGACATGGGGCACTGAGACACTTGAGGACACAGGGAGACATGGAGACACTGAGTCACTAGGGACACTGGGAGACATGGGGCAACTGGGAGACATGGAGCAACTGGGAGCCGTGGGGACACTGAGACACTAGGGACACTGACATGGGGACACAGACACTGGGAGACTAGGGGACACTAAGAGACTAGGGGACACTGTGTCCCTAGTGTCCCAATGTCTTAGTGTCTCCCAATGTCTCTATGTCTCAGTGTCCCCATGTGTCTCAGTGTACCCATTTCTCCCAGTGTCCCCTAGTGTCAGTGTCCCCCGTATTTTCCAGTGTCCCCAAGTGTCTCAGTGTCCCCATGTCTCCATGCTGCCTTTCCCCCATCCCTCACTGACTTGAGCTGTAGAGCTGCTGTGTGGACTCTCTGTGCTGTGTAGCTGCTCCCCCACAGATTAGTGAGTAGTAAAGAAAGGCAGAGAGGGATATGCTGTTACTTCCTATACCTGCATCTCTCCACACACAGTGACCCCTACTGGCCCGTGCTGAAATTGCAGAGTAATTTCCGTTTATACTTAAAAAAATAACTGCATTTGAATTGCCGGTATTACTGCAATACTGGTACTGGACAGGCAGCCTCAAATACCAGCTGTGCCAGTAAAATAGCAGTTAGGTGGAAAACCTAAGAGTAGTCTGTTGAAAAAAAAAAATGTGTAAAAAAAAACAAAAACATTTTTTTTTTTTTTTTAAATGGGCCTATTCCATGGGCCTGGGCCTGGGCCTGGAGCTGCAGCTCCATCAGCCCCTATGTTAATCCGGCCCTGGAGGGACTCATGGTGTATTTGACCCACCATTATTTATAAACAGTGTGGTGGGAATGGTGGGGATTCAACAGCAGTACAAAGTGTGTCTGGTAGTTCTCAAGAAAGATATAAAAACGTCCACTGGTCGAGTCAAGACTGTTGAAAAAGATGTTTTAGACATGTAGGGACACCAATCCAAAAACGCCTCTTATTTCTCAAAGCCAATATACAAAAAAATATATAGGTTTTACAGCTCTGGACCGAAACTCTTGTATGTACGTAGTGGGGTATTACGATGAAGCATAAACATAATTAACCCCATTCAACCTTCCCCCCAATAACGACAGACAACGTGGTATGGATGAACAGGCCACAGCATTTATTATAACATAAATAAATTACTGTATAACACACCCATTACTCCATATATTAAACTCTTCTTTCTGTAACGAAATTGTTAGAAACAAATAATCATAAATAACTTATATATATCTACAACTCAACATACAGTGCTATACAGAGAACCCCCCGTCCTTGCCAATGAAAACCTGCAGTGGCTCCTAAACACCACTGCCTCTCACCTCCCCCCCCCCCCGTCATAAAAACATATTCCAATGCCTGCCATCAGCCGACCTTATCCACTCTCGATGGGCATGAGACCTCAGGCAACCTAAAGTTAAACCTTTTGAAGCAGGGGAGGCTGAGACCTGTAAACATGAGGAACTTATCATCCTTAACATAACCAAACTTAATTGGCAAGGACATACCCCCGACTCGCTGTGACTAACGAAACCTACGCGCGGTGGGCGGGCGGGAAGCTGTTTACTGGCCCGAATCCCAAGTGGCACTGAGGTAAGACCTCCCCCCTACTAGCTCACATAGCCCTAACCCCACCCACACGATACACCCACTATCAAAGACCCTCCCCTGCATCTATCCCCACACTCCTACATGTGCCCTTGTCCGCTTAGCTGCGCTATCTCCCCAGGGCCTTGATGACGAACTAGTGATAGAGTCTGAAAGTGAGCAGCATTGCATCAGATGACTAAAGGAGTTACCCCATTTCTTCAGCGACCATGCCTTTGTTGCCACCCAAGCAGTTCATGACCCTAAAACCTGCCGGCATCTTCAGACTGAATAAGTACCCAAGGGCACCTGTAGCAGCTTCTTTAAATGTTCTTATTGGATTTCAAAATTATGCCTATAAAGCTGCAATTATCTCTGATGTGCACAAAAAGACACAACCACTTCACAACCACTCTTTCTTTGTGTTAAGCCACACTGAAATTGTAGCAGTCATTAGCATCAATAAAATTGTGCGACTATAGCGTCATGTATCCCAAAATCCTTTATAGTTTTTATTTTTTATTTTAAATTTTTTTTTTTGCAGTGCATTTCAAAATTAACATGCTCACGAGAGGTAACCCAACGGCATTCCTCATGCATTGGCGAAACAGGTGTAACAATGGGTCTACCGAAGGACTTGCACAATTTTTCATTTTTACAGTTAAGTAGATACATGAGGGTAGGAACATTTTTGACAAGGGTCCAGCTGGGCTGATAATCCTGCCTAGTTATGTAATCAGAGTGTGTTTGCGATTATTCAATTGCATCACATGCTAAGAAAGTTGGGTAAAACATCGTATATAGCAGGTACAGTCGTAATATTTTTTGCAAACTTATAACTGAATAGGCAACGGATTAGGTAGGGTATTCTCAGGATCATATACTTGTCTACGCTTTTGGCAACATGAAGTTGAACATGAAACAAGCTGTTCCTATCCCCGGTTGAGTTATAGAGGTTAAAGACCACTGGCTCTGTATCTATATGTCACTTTAGTATATACAGCAGAGGTCTGGATAGAACACTAAACTAGCAAGCATAAATGAGAAAAGCATAAACATAAAAATCAATATCTGGCAGCCGTCGTTAGTGTGCATATGGAGAACTCAGGCAGGTTGGCATGTGTGGGTAGAATATAAGAGTCCCTTCAGTGGCATCTGCTATTGTGGTCTGTCCCATAGTGATGGCACTGCTTTAGGCAGCAAGCCTGTGTTCAGCCTATGCCCGAGGGCGGGAAACGAGCGTCCTGTGCACTGGGGGTTAAGGAGGCTGCAGTGCTCTGGTGGCTCTGATGGGCATCCCTCCTGCCCCAGGCCGGTCTGCAGGCCAGCATCTTCTTGCCATGGACATGGGGGCTCCAGGGGTCCCAGTCTTCCCCTGTACGGGGTAGACCGGAGGTCCTGATGGTAGGTAGCCGCTGTCTGCGGGCGATCCTCCGTCTGTGTGGATGATGCCGTGGGGCTCTACCCCTAGTAGCCCTCGGCCTGGGTGATCCCTTAGTGGAGGGTTTCTGTGCTTTGGAGGTGTGTGTGATCGGGGGGGGGGGGGGGGCACTCACCACCCGGCCCTCAGCCTCCTGGTCGTCCTCTTGATGCCGCTGCCTTGCTGCAGCTTGGCGAGCCTCCAGCGCGGCCCAGAAGCGGTCGAAGATTTCATCCAGCCTATCCTGTGTTAGCTGCGCAGGAGTGAGAGGCGCTGCCTCGGATTGCTGGATGTCTGAGTCCCACTGGGTATTTCGTGCCGCCATTTTGTGTGTCTGCTAGGCTGTAGCTGTAGTAGATTAAGTTGCTTTTATGCAGGATACAAGCCAGGGTAGACCGGGATGACCCCCGCCGGTCCAGAGGGGGGGGGGGGGGCGAACAGGGCTGAAAGGCAAGCTTGGAAGGTCCCAGCGTCGCACGGAACTGGGGGTCGGCCGCTCCACCCGTCTGTGCTAGGCTCATTCCAACGAGCTCCGTCTGATGTGCCGTGCACCCGCGGGCAGCGTACCCGGGGTTCCTTGGCTGGGTCCAGAAGCAGGTGAGTCTTGTTTTTGGCGTTTTGGCTGGCTGGCGTGTGGTAATCAGGCTAAATACGAGAATTGAGCTCGGAGCTCACACGATGTACGTCCAGCCGCCATGCTGTCCAGGCCCCGCCCCCAAATCCTTTATAGTTATTAAACTCACTTCAGTCACCGAAGCTACATTCCTTTATCCACCATGGGCTTCCTTGGGGCCATCCAGTTCTGACACTTTGGATGTATCTCCTTTTTTGTGGTGGGTCAAATGGTTGGTGTAGGATGAGAAATTTACAGGTGCACCATCTGCATCTCTTTAAAAACAGAATTCTTGGCACTGTTCCTGCGAGTTAGACACATTACCTTATTTTATTTTGTTCTGTTTTCTTCACTTTTCATTTTGTTGATTTACATTTTTGTTCTGGCAAGATGTATCCTTACTGTATCTAAAAAACACAATATTACTGTACTATATGGGTATATTACACCCACCCCTCCCCCTTCTCATGACTACTCAGCACTTCAGACATTGAGTGGAAGTACGGAGGCAAGGAATTGAGCATCCTCTTGGAGACCATGGGGTTAAACTGCTTGCTAAGAGTACAGTGCTAATGTCTGCTCCTGGCAGATTCTGATGGTGGTGGCTGTAAGGGACAGATTCAGATAAGTAAATCTCACGTTCCACTGCACAGCATAGACACCAAGTGGCAAAGCCATCATTGTTGGTTTTTGCAAAGACGCAAGAAGGTGACAGAGCTGCTTTATGACAGCAATAGATTTGATTTCTTTTTTTTGCACCAAAAACTTGGGAGCTCTGCTCCACATGCCTTTAAAAAGCAGCCTTCATTGCCTTAACGCACATAGTATGGGTTCAATCACATACTATTTGAGGTACCCCTTTTTAAAATAAATCTAAGGAAAGAAAGGATTTTCAGCTGTTGCTCCAAGTTAAAAATTAGTCTTACTATGAGGTTTTATCCCATTACCGTAAGTTGTTTTTTTTTTTTTTTACTAACCATAAAAACGTTGTTGTGTTTTTTTGTTTTTTTTTTAACTTGCATAAAGACAAGTCTTGGAACATTGTTACGATATTATATACCAATGTGGGAGACGGGATGCGTCAGAAGATTCCCTCATACACTCATTTCCTTTTAATTTAAGTGACCACAATCCAAATGTGTTCATTTTATAGTGACCATAAACTACAACAACATGGCAGAGCACTTATAAACACAATAAAACAAAGAACTCCATAAGAGAGTTAACTTAAAAAGATTTGTGCTTTGATAATAAATTACATCAATTTATAGCATTGTGAGAAAGATTTCAAAGCAGTTCTTTATATCAGGGTGAAATTAGATGAAGTTTAGGATATATTGACTGCACGTATTTATGTCTTTGTTCTTCTGTTTTGAATTTTCTTTGCCATCCAGCAAGTCCACAGAATTATATTGTTACTCGTCCTCTGGCAAGGCCACAGCATTGCTCTACAAAAAGAGCCAGTGAAACTATTTAACAGCGAAAGTTCTCATGGTCCATAAATTTGACAAGTTAAATTGGTTTGTCTATGTCCGCCGCAGGTGAAATAAAATGTTATAGACACAGTACCCAGTGTTGATGTCATTAAATAGATATTGTCTATAAAATAAACAGTTGATTACCTATGTAATACATGTTTGAAGAAGGGGCCAGCCTGTGCCAAATTATGCCATTGGGAAAAATATATTCGCAAAAATCAGATGAAAACAGACAAGTATTGGATACCTTTTGAAGTTTAGTCTTTTGTTTAGTTTTATTTATCGACTTAGCAGGTGTTTATTAAAGGAACACCAAACGTTAAAAAGAAATATAATAATGCCAACATTGGGGCGTTCCATCCCTCCCATTCCCTTTTTATTAATAAAATAAGATAAAATCACATTTTACTTGTCTTCTCACCAAGGCAGTCAATGTCTCCTCGATGTATCCCAATCTGCCTTTGCTGAGTTTACTGGAAACTTAAGCTACATGCATGGCAATTGCCCTTAATCCAATGCTTTTCGTATATAAGCATTGGTTTTAATACGTCTACATGAGAAGCCTTGCTTTCGTCTTTAACGATAGTTTAAAGTGAGTGAGGCAGGAAACCCTCCCAACTGTTTGATGGACAACTGGGAGGGTTTAACTAAGGACATTTATAAAATAATACGGAGGGGATCTTCAAGCTGAAGTGCTTCAGGAGAATGGAGTGCTTCTTCAATCAAAAAGTGTTTGTCAAATTTAGAATGATGAAGATGTGCAACACAATGCATTGTTGTTGAAAGTCCACATTAATTGAGGGACAGACAGCCCAAAAAGGCAAAGTTTCAGCTTAGGTGAGATGTAATCATATTGCATGATTAAGGTTCATTTAAAATTTATTTTTGGTGTGGTCTTTCCTTTAATAATGTGGATTTACACTGAATTGTGTTGCCTGCTTTAACGGAGCACCAACACTGTGGAAGGGGCCATGCAAGCGTTGTCAGTGTGTGTGGTGATTGTTTGGCAATTGTGTCCTTTATCCATCTACAATTTCTTGTTATTTGTTTAAAAAGCAAGAACAGAATCTAAACCTGAATACAACGTAATGTCGACGTGCATTCATTGTTACATGGAATAAAAGGCCTGTGTGCAAAATGTAGTTATAGCAAGGATATGTTTTTCTTTTCTTTACTATCCGTATTGTCCATATTGTTCCCAATATAAGTACCAGATAGAGCCCTTTCGAAATTCTAATTATCATCAAATAATTAAATTATGTGGTTGCAATAATACAATTTGTAGTTGCTTATTTATATGTTTCTTGTAATTTTCCTACAGGGATATTTACTAAAAAGAGAGTTGTCTGGAATTTACAGTGAATTCATAGTAAATTTAAAAATTAAGGCCATAGTAGCCCAACTAAAAGCACAGCTGACTTAGAGAATTTTACCAGATTGGTTATTTTTGACTTAAAGTTCAAATCCACTTTCAATTCCTGACAACTCCCCCATTAAGTAAATAATTCTGTTAATCTTGTTTTGAAGTTGTAATTCAACTAGCATTTAAGATTCTGACTTGTTTTTGTTTGAGTGTGAACAGTTTACATAATCCCATGGAGCATTTAATGTAGTTATAACTCAAAGGACTTGTGAGGCTATCCTGGAATGTTCAAGTTAGACAAGGTTAGATACGTCGGTATGGAAAACACCAACATCAGACCTTGGGAGGCTATGCAAGCCAGTCACAGTGAACAAGCTTTCCAATATAGCTTGCCCGTTAATGTATGCATTTCTATAATCGGAGAAATTTTTTCTGAAAATGTCTGCTTTGTGTATATGTCGGTCAAGTTGCTGTTTTTCATCACATTTTGACAACATTCTTGAATTGTTTCTTTTTGTAAGAAGCAGTGGCTCGTTATACTTTGAACGTTCACTGTAGGTATTGTGGCCTGGACGCTGCTAACAAAGAGGTATCGATGCCCTGCTCTGTTTCATCAACCCACTAGGTTTTCAAGACGGAAGCAGTATGAAAAAAGAGCCAACATTTATCAATATGCCTATGTTATTACTTCTAAGAACATTCTTATTTTTTTCCAAAGTACTGCTTAAGACCCTGTGTTATATTTAGTAATTCAATCTGTCAGTGAAGATGTTCGCAAAGCCTTTGAGGAAGGAAATTGAATGGTAAGAAAGACCCCGTAGTGTTTAATGAGTATTGCTTTTGTATTTTTTAGGAAGCTTTTCAAATAGGGATTTACTGGGCCAACACAAACACCGTGCACAAGTCTGTGGCCATAAGACTGGTTCATGACATGACGTCACCAAAATGGAAGGATGCGGATAATGGGGAAGTCGTCACCTTGGATGAAGAAGGCTTTGTTGATGCCAGCATCAAACTGGGTGCTTTCCCAGGACATCAAAAGGTTAGGGAAATTGAATTAAATTGCTATTACTCTATTGAAATATTTTAGTGGCCACACTGCTTCATTTATGTTTTGTGCTATTGAAAAAGCTGGGCTTATGTACCCTTATTATCAAGTACCAATGTAAAGGAAATGTTTGACATTCCGTTCCCGTCTGTAAAGTAAATGTGAATATAATCAGGGAGGTGTGGCCCCTAATTGCCAGCAGTTGACATTGCTGAAAAGGACATTAGATCTTTGAGTTCTACATTACATTGGTAATACATCATTGCAAAAAGACTATAAATGCATTTGTTTAATAATAATACAGAGACAGGAGTTTCCTGTTAATTATTTAGATTTTAGATTTTTTTTTTACCTGCCCAGTACTATTACTAGTACTGTATGAGGCTGATAACACTAACTGGCGAATCCATGGAATAGTTCTAACTTGCTAAGCCTCCTAATACAATATTGTCGTGCAATGTAACCCTTGTAACCCATGCTTTATGCTATATGTGGTTTTATACTTCTGGAATTTATCCAATATTAAAGAATCTTACCATGAAAAATAAATAAAAAGGTTTGAAACTAAAGAAAGTTTTAATGCATATGGTGACATAGTCGGTAAAGTAAAGCAATAAACATGTAAAGAGAGACACTCTGAGGAACCTGCAGATTATTATGTTATCATCCTAAACTGATAACTGACTGTAATCCAGTTTGGGCCTACCTACCCTCTGCTTTGCACTGATTTGATGCAGTCTCACCTCTTCTAACCGCAGTTTCTGAATCTGGATTTAATCCGTTAATCTTCTGAGTCTGACATCAAAACCTTAATATTGCTCCAGAACTTTGTTTCTGTTGGCCCTGGCTTTATTTGCTACTGTTTCTGAGCTACTAGTCTTGAACATTATTTATCTTGTGTTGATATCACCATCCCTTTTACCTCACTAATAGTTTAGACAGATTTCTTCTCCTCACTTATCATTCTGATTTCAGTGTCTGTATCGGTCGTCAGCCCTGCCTACTACAGCAGGTATTTGTGAATAGTCTTTTAAGAGTAACTGTGCTGTCTAACACTCTGGCCACTGACTCATCTGGTGTAACAAAAAAAGCAGAACTACAGATAAGTAGTTGTAAATTTGGATAAATTGGGGGATTGGGCATGCAGGAGGCAGACAGGTAGGACATTTGTTGATACCTTGACGTGAGACACATTGGTTACTATGCGTCTGACTGATTCCAGGATACCGTATTCACAAAGCATTGTCAGGGTTCTCGAAAGAGAAGCTTGGAATTTGATTTTCACAGGTGGGAATGTAGCTGATTCTAACTGTAGCTGAATCTGTTGGTAAAAACTGTAAAATGCAGACTTATGGTGGTATCTGATTGAAATGATGTTCACAATGGATTGATGGGATGTGTATTCTTAACCGCACGGTAAACATAGTGGACATCAGACTCAACCTTGTGTTTCTCAAGGAGCGCATAAGCATCATTTTTATCTCTCTTGGCTCCAATTAATTATATTTAAAAATTCTTTAAAATGTAACATTTTAGGATGCTAGAATTAATTTAACTACAGTTATATATCTCAAAGGTAAAAATCAACCATCTACCATCATGGGTGGAGAGGGGAGAATAATCAATTGGTATTTTATGTAAATGCTATAAGATGCATTTTTGCACTTGTCTACCTAGTGTTAGTAATAAGGCCAAATATTGCTGTCAAATGGAACAATTGTGTTCTTTTCACCTTTTGCGAATCGGTAATGGCAAAAATGAAATACAAACTATAAAACCCTGACATTAAATTTTCTCCAACATCCTACGTGTTGTCAACTGCATTTTCAAATATATTGAAATATCTGCCGTTTACGCAAGGAGGGAAAATGCTCAATCATTCTTCAGTCTGTCGGTTCTTAATAATCCTCAGTACGCAAGAATTAGTCCAGAATCCATGTCTCGTTGAACATTTCCTCATCTCGTCTGTGCTTGGCTTCCATTCCTTTAACTGAACAGCATATACACCTGTTCTTTTGGAATTGTGTTCTTGTCTTTCAAACTACTGGCCTTTCCAGTTCTTTTTCTTCCTTCTGTTTCCAAACGTCATAAACAATATCGCGCCTCACATACTTCCTCAAAATCCTCTCAGGTCTCTTTCAGACGGCTCCATTTATCAAACTGGCCAAAGAAACGTAGCTGCCGATCCATGTCAAAGTCATTACTCTCTTCTCAGGTTGTTCCCTCGTATATTTTAAATCATGGCTGAACTTACTAGCCAAAAGAGTAATTTGATATAAAAGATTTATTTATCTTTTAAACAAGTGGAGAATGTCCTGGAGAAAGGGGGAAAACAGAACATGGTGATCATTTATATTACAAAGTGCTCTGCAGATGTCATGACGTATACCTCGTAGCTAAACTCTTTGCTTGCTGGATCAGTGAACGCAGTGTTCCAGAATCCTGAGTGTTACCATACGAGAAGCTTAAATCGTTGTGTAGGTTACATAGTCGTGTAGTATTCTAGTTTGTAAAAGACCATTAAGTTCAACTTTTCACAGATCTGTTTATGCTGTTGCTTGAAAAGAAAGGAAATCCTTTGAATGTGCCACAAAGAGGGACTCTTGACTCCATACTGGCAATCAGAAATATGCGGGGATCAGCATGATATTCATCTGCATATTAATTATATGCATGAATATTCATTTTTTTTCCAGAAAAGTATCCAAACTTTTTTTTTTGTATCTCTACCAAATAGAGATAAACAACCTATATAGTCAGAGTTTGCGTCTTTTATTCTTGAGCTTCTAACCAGTAGAGTTACCTTCCTACACAGAGCCCCGTGCTGCAAAGCATTGTGTAGCCTTTTTTCTTACAGTGTTGCCTGCTTTCTCCAGTAGTTCCCTGTACAGCCCTCTCCTCCCCATTATCTATTTCCTACACATCGCTGCCCACCAAGTGCTTCTATGTTCTGATGGGTGGATTGGTGTGAGCAGTTGCGGAAATAATGTAGAGAGCCCTGGTGCAAGAATTTCGTTTGGGCCCCCCACTAGCGTGAGGGTGGCCGAGAGATCCATATCTGTTGTATAACTTGATGTTTTGCTGGCTTGGGATCTACTATTTGCTAATCCTTGCCTGGATGTGTTTGTGAGGTAATGTTTGTGTGTTTGCATGTCTTTGTATGGACTATGTGTGTGTGCATGTAGGGGGGGTGTATTTGTGTGTACTGTCGCCACCTGATGTGCCTCCCGCCCCCTCCAAGGTGTTGGCCCAGGTAGTTCTGCCGCTGGGTGTGAGACGTTTTAAGGCAGAGTAGAAGAATGGACCAGTGGGTGACATAATGCATGCACATATTGCTGTTGATGCACAGCAGCCGGTGCACCTGAAAAGGGTCATGTTAGTCAGTTAGCGAAGGCTTGCATGCCCAGGTTGTTGTCAAAGCTCTCTTGCAGAGGCAAAATGCCCTGTCCTAGATCTGGACACAAAAAAAGGGATTCTTGTCAAACTAACAAAGGAAGTGGAGCCTGCCTTAAGATTCACCCTTTGTCAAGATTGTCAAGTGCAGGAAAAATACATAAGACAAAATAGTTCCTACTTTGTCTTATGCTTTGTCTTATGCTATTAATGAAGAAAAGAAACAGGAAGAGAATAAGAAACAATAGGAGAAAGGTAAGTTTGAGGTGACAGAGCCACTTTACGTTTCTTGTGTAAATAATGTTTGGTTATGTAAGGGATTGATTCTATGGTCTAAGTGCTTGGAAAAAAACTGAGGTAAAACAGCTGATATGGAATATTATCCAACTCAGCGATAGTCACAATTTATGCCTCCGTTTTGGATTTCGTGAAAATTTGGGGTTTAGTTAATAACCGTGCATGTATTGATACCATGGAGCCCACATATGGTTAAACTTTTCAATTGTAGCAACATAGGTTCAAGAGTTGTGGGTCAGTCCCGTTATTATTATTATTGCCATTTATATAGCGCCAACATATTCCGTAGTGCTTTACAATATTATAAGAGATAGATTTAACAATAAAAGACAATTAGAAAAACGTACAGGAGCAATAGGTTAAAGAGGACCCTGCTCAAATGAGGAGAAATAGGACAATTTTACCACAAGACCACCAAATACATAGTCGTTCCCACCCCACCCTGGCAACACCTCATTGAGATGCATAATTCCCTGGTATCCTAAATAAGCATGTGGAGTCCTGTACAAATGGGTTATGAGTTTATGATTCATCTTTTGATATCTGGAGCAAATAGAGCTGGTGAGATAAGAGGATCATCTTCCCCCAGAGAGAATCACGGATGAGTCTGCCAAGTTCAACCTGACATTTTGCATCCCTTTCCTGTAACACCTGATTAACTTCAATCGCAAGGTTTGCAGCACGTCATACATACAGAAAGCCTTGCAACACTTTAAATTAAGTTCATTCTAGAGTTTTGCCACCATTCCATTAATACTATGATACTTGATTTTGAACTTAGGGGGGGGGGGGGGAGCAAAGAAGGACCTATAACTGATATAGAGATTGTGGTGGGTTGCTTTCCTCGTCCCTTCCTGCCTGACATTGTTGTTTTTGCAGCTCTGCCAATTCTGTGTTTCTTCGATGGTTCGACATGGAATCCAGATTCTGCAGATTGAGGACAAGACCACGGTCATTAACAATACCCAACTGAAGGTCTATTACAGCCCACAGATGTCTCTAGCACCCCAGGATTCAGAAGAGGAGGTTAGTCTTCATTTGTTTTGGGGTACTTAGTGAAAATATTTTCCATTTACCAACATTACAGGACGTAACAATTAAAACAGGGTTCTCAACCCTCCCTCCCCCTCCCTCCCCCTCCCTTCCCCGCTGCCCCCTTGTTAACTAAGGGTAACTAAAAACCTTGAGTCGGCGTGGATCCGTTCTGAGCATTCCGCTTAAATCCTGTGTTGATATAAGTTGGCCGGCTAATAATAAGAGCTGATATAAGTTGTCCGGCTAGTAATAAGAGTTGCTATAAGTTGGCCGACTAGTAATGTGACATGCTTAGTTAAAGTTGTAACATGTTCTTTACCTCAGTTAATTACGTTTAACTTTTCTTAGTGCACCAGTCCACGGCTGTCTAACACTGCAATGGCACGCATATAGGCTAATAGAGTTCTGATTACTTACTCTAAATGATAAATCGATGCCTCCTTACGCGTCACACTCACTATAGCTATATATACTAATTTATTTGAATAATATATTATTAATATTAAGGGTTAACAAGTATGTAGGGGTGGATATATAAAAAAATCCCCCTCTCTGTCTCATTAGAGATATCTTTGCCAAAAGCTCAAGGAAGCAAGGTGAATGGTTGGTGTAGTACCCACCTGAGAGGTTTGCCTTGACGTGGCAGGTGGGCTAAAGTCCCTCATGGCCATTGGAGTAACTAAAAACCTCCATTTGTTTAAATAAACATAGGGGTTTGGGAAGAGCGCAGGTAACTCTTTTCTTTTGGTTTTTACTGTATGTATTGGGGCTGATGTGTACTATGGTCGTTGCTGCCGCCCAACAGTAGTGGGAGTTTGAGCGCAGGTTTCAACATACGTGATAATGAACGCTAGTCCATCTTAAAGTAAAGGTATAAGGCTAGGTGTAAACGCTTGCACTGCTACTAGTTATTGTACCACGATTTCAAAAAAATATGTGCAGTTCCTCTTGACAATGTATCTTATCTATATGTCAGTGTCACTCGGTGTATGTTTAACTGCACCTCAAAAATAAAGAATTTTAAAAAGTTTTTGTGAAAATTAAAACAATTGCCTGAAACGGGATTGGGTTAGACACATATATATATGCACATGACTTGATAAGTAAAGGGTGATGACTCAGTATGGGACATGTCCACAGCTGTGTGAAGGTTATGGTGGAATTTGTCCAATATCAAGTGCTTGCTTGTCGTCTACTGCGTTTATCTGTCTACAATATGCTAGAAACGTAAGTGTTTTTACAAAAATAATTGTGTTTCACCTGTTACTTAGTCAAATGCTGATCGGCATTACCTTTCAGTGAACTATGTTTAAAGCCTAAGGAAAAATGATATCTTTGCACTCTGAAATCTGGCAGTCCTTCAACAATCCAATGTTTGGCTTCAAATGTCCAACTCATAATAATAAGTCAAAGCTCGGTGGACTGAATCATCTGTTTCTTTTGATCAAACTTATCATTTTTGTATTTTTTTTTTTCTTGATTTTTTTTTCTTTCTTTCTTCCTTTCATAGTATGTGCCTGTACCAGATAATGCTGTTTTCAGTGTTAGTCCAGCTGGGGAACATCCTACCATAAAGTCCAACACACTCCCTTGCTGGGATTTAGTGTCCGACGCAAGTCACGTAGCAGTCGAGGTGTCGTCCCTTCAGAAATCCGTCCTGCTGAGCCTTTGCCCGAGTGTCGGAGCGGGTAGTGCCGAATGTTGGAGCTTGCCAGTCATGATACGTCCAGAGCTCCCCAGGCAGAGTGTGGCAGTGCCTGTGGCAGAGTGCTGTAAAAGTGAATTGTGCACAAAGTATGCTTTTATCCTTTTTCTTTTACCTATCTCATACCATCTTCATATTAGACAATTGCGTATTGTTTAATGGAGCACTATAGGGTCAGGAACACAAACATGTATTCCTGACCCTATAGGGCTAAAACCACCATCTAGCCACCCTGGTCCCCCCCATGCCTCCCTAGATTTTTTTAAAATCTTACTTGTATTCAAGTATGGAGCTGCTAGCTCTGGCTCTGTTTCCTTTAGACCTTCCCACTGCCTGCCAGCAGAAGTGGTTGCCTGATCCAATCACAATGCTTCCCCATAGGATTGGCTGAGACTGACAAGGAGGCAGATCAGGGGCAGAGCCAGCATGATTCAAACACAGCCCTGGCCAATCAGCATCTCCTCATAGAGATGAATTGAATCAATTAATCTCGATGAGGAAAGGTCACTGTCTGCATGCAGAGGGAGGAGACACTGAATGTTTGGATGCATTTTAGGCAGCCATGACCCAGGAAGGATCTCTAACAGCCATCTAAGTAGTGGCCAGCAAGTTATCACTAGGCTCTAATGTAAGCACTGCATTTTCTCTGAAAAGACAGTGTTTACAGCAAAAAGCCTGAAGGTAAGGATTCTACTCACCAGAACAAATTCAATAAGCTGTAGTTGTTCTGGTGACTATAGTGTCCCTTTAACTTATGGACTTTTATATACCATTCAAGACTAACTCTTGTCTTGGCAAGCTTGGTTTTGCATCACTAGAAATAGCGTTCTAAAATGTCTAAAGGGCTCAAAGTTATCCATCCCTGATATAGAGAGTACACAAAAGGTAGTGCACTATAGATGAAAGTACCAAATTAAGACAATTGCTATAACTAGAGTAATATATAAACTTGGAGAATGTTAACTGTATACGTTTACATAAATAGATTGTTACATTGTAGTTAGTAAATGACTGATACACTTTTAATCAGTAGACAATATTTTAATGGAATGGATGGGTTCCCTCTCTCTTTCTATAAAGGGCTTTAGTGCTGACTTATCAGGAGCATCTCGGTGTGACTTACCTAACTCTTACTGAAGACCCAAGTCCTCGCATTATAATTCACAACAGATGCTCAGTTGCATTGCTTCTGAAAGAAAACATTAAAGGTATTTTTTTGTTTGTTTTTTTTTTTTTAATCAGAGCTGTGTTTTAGCTCACGTTTTCATCATTGCACTATCATATTCTGTAGAAACTGTAATTTCAGTAGTATTATTGTACAAGAGACAAACACTTCTTATTCACCAGGGTTCTTTCAGTAAAATGTAAAAAAACAAAACTGAAAAACCTTTTTTCTAGCAGCAATGTCCTTCTTAGTGACTGTACACTTCTTCATTAATAAACCAACCAGTGATCGATCAGTCTGTCACTAAGGAGTCTTTTGGCCTGTCTGTACTTTTCGTTCCTCTGTATGAGATCCACAGACTAATTAATACATCATCATACATTTTTATTGTCAATCAATATTAGTTAATGATACCATTTCACAAATACTTTAAAAGTCATGATTGCAGTGCATCTGCAGTGAAACAGGACATTATTAGTCTGGTCTGTACATTAGTTTTTAGGGGTACCTACTTACCCCACTTTTTTTTTGCTAAACTTCCTCTACGTGTCTGTCTGTCTTCACTAGTCAATTGTATTTACACCCCTCACAATCCCCTAGGCCTGTGACTATGTGATGTACTAGGTAAATACAGAGAGTTGTTTGAAAAAGTACAAACACAAGTATATTAAAAATAACAGTAAAACCTTTTTTAAACAATCACAGATTCAAAAAGGTCAAAAAGAGGGACTGACTATTCTGTAAAAATCCTGATCACTTCGCACCCGGTGTGACCTGTAAATTAGAGTATTTTCATTCCATTCCATTTGTACCTGTCCTTCTTACAAACTCTTCAACAACCCTGATGAAAATTCTTGCTCTGCTTTTCTTTCAGAAACGCCAAAGTTCAAAGTGTATTGCAGGAAAATCCCAGCCGACTGCTCCGTTCACCATGAGTTTTATCATCAGTTGTCAAATTTTCCTGACTGCAAAACCAAAGATTTACTGCCGAGCATTTTCCTGAAAGTCTTGGCGTCTGATGAAAGTACAGCAGAATGGAGTGACATGATGGACATCAATAACCAGGGTCCTCAGGTAATCCCTTAGAGCGGTGTGCCCCAGCTGAATCATCAAAGTTCTCCCAGTAAGGCAGGCTTTCACAGTGTTATCATGTGACACTACAAGTAATGCCCCCTGTGTAAATGACATTTAACAGGGCAGTAGTAACCACATGGACTTCACACCACTACTGGTCCTCCACACGTTTTGATTTGCTTTTGGTGCCAGGAAAATGAGAGGTTCAAAATCCAGGATGATCTGTCGAAGGAAGCATGGTATCGGTGCCTGGGAGATATAGATTTGTCATCTCTCCTCCCACAGAATATGGCATGGGTATATCCTCATATTTCTATACTCTGTGTGTAGTACAGGATGTGGTGACTTTGAACAGCTCACATAGATCCAATCCCATGCATCCTCTGATAGAACATAAGGTAGACGTTAGATTTTGGATCGACCACTCCTCTCAGAATCCAAGAATCAGGTGCAGCTGACCATCTCCTCTCCATGGCATTTATTGTGATGGTGGTTACCTGTGCTCCTGAAAACACAACCCGATGAGGATATCTTCAGGAATGTCTTTGAGGAGCACTGCCTCTAAGCAATCACTTAGACGTAAACTATTGTCTTGGTACAAGCTCTGTCAATTTGTGGTGTATAAGGGGAAAGTCTTATTGAGTAAAACATATTTTAAACAATGTTCATCACATGTCAGTGAGCACATACAGTATTTTATAAACCATTACTTAAATCTGAATAGGCTTGTCATATTCGTTGAATTACCATGTATCATAACAAAAAAGCATCATCTCATTATCTGCTGGAAGTCAAAATTTGTCATCTTAGATTTGCCTTATCGTTTGTGCTCTGATGGAAATTATGTCTCAAGGGCAATCAAGCAGAATAAATGTATATTGTTTGTGACATAACGGTTCTAGTTACAGGCTTAATTGGGATTTATGGAAAAGAAGACTGAAGACATCTGCTATAAAACATGTTGAGCAATGCAGACAATGTTTTTTTTAGCAGAATGTAAAGTACTGGCTATGCTAGCACTCTAACATTATCACCCATGTTTGTAGGTGGTGTTCCTGGCAGGATATGGATATGTGCATGTGGATGTGGTCCAACACTGTGGCACAATGATCCTTACCCTTTCGCCAAAAGGTAGAGCAGGACCTGTGCTAACAAGTCTTAACAGGTATGTAGCTAGCAAGTTTTAATGTTTATTTTTTTTATAATTCTTAATTTTTGTTGTGCACATTATCGCAGAGAGGCTTTTGGTGCCACAACAGCGAACACAAGCATATTCATTTCAAACATAGGAATACTTATGCATGGCATTGAGACAATAGCACATTTTTTTAGGTAATGATATTAAATGAGAATAAACATATTGCATGGCATGAGTTGGTCCTACTCTAGATAGATCTAAGAATGCTTTCAGTAACAAGTTGTTAACGTAGAGAAGGCGTAATGCCAAAGTTATAATCATGTTGGGGTCATAGAAAAGATATAGGCCACTAGTGCCAACCTAAATGTATTACAGGAAACATAGATATCTCAGGTCACAGTAACAGCTGCTTAGTATGAGCTTAGAGGTCTACAGCAGGGAAAGTACAGGGAAACCAACAATGGTATGTGAGCGCTCCAAATCAAAATATGACCACTAGAAATTATACTCCAAAGCAGCAGCTGTTGAATAAAAAATTTAAATATACACAAAGTATTTATTTATACATATATAAACAATAAAATGAATCAAACATGAATACAATGAAAAAAATTAATGTTGCCACAAAAATATATGTCCAGGCCAAAGTTCAAAGATACACAGTGTGGGGCCCCCAACACTAATATTGATAGTGTATCAAAAATAAAAACCAAAGGACTGTGCACATCAAAATTAAAAATTAAAAAATGTAGAACATCAAAAAATAAATATCAGACCCCAAACACATATATCGTTCCTGGGGGAGGGAGCTCTTAAACCCGCCAAACATCTAGGTAAAGGTAGAGGGTGCCGCTGTGAATAATCTCCCAAAGTTGCAAACCTAGGGAGTAAGTCAGAGCAACTTACCCTATTCACCCGACCTTCGTGTAAGGTAAGAGGAGCACGCCAACTCCCTACCACGAGATAGGATGTGTAGGTCCGAACTCTTTTGAAGTTTAAAGTACAGGGAACCCAGACCCCAATGCTAGGAAGGGTGCTTATCTTATGCCCGCCAGAGTAGCTGTACTTGTAATCCATATGGCAGTGCCCTGCCAGCCCCTGGTGCTATCACAGTCCTGAACATGTGGCCCACGGTCTGATTGCTGTCTGCAACCCGGGCGCGAACCTGGGGACTCTCATCCTCCCCTGGGTGTGAGCGGTATCGGTGGAGTCTTCTCCATGTGTACTGATACCCAGGTAGGTGTCGGCTTTGTCTGGAGCAGAGTCGTTTTGAACGGCGCATCTGCCGTGGTTTCCGTCTCCGCCTTCCCGCTTTAGGTGTCAGGATCTGGTGAGTCACAGCAGGTTTTGGGTCGAGGGTTCCACCTGGTTGCGGCTGTAGAGAACTCTCCCCTTCTGTATCTCGTGGCTTGGAGGCTCAATTCAGCCATGAGTCGCTCCCACATCCGTGCAAAGGCCTGGTCAATGCACTCCTCAAGGAGGTCCCAGGATATGACAGCAACCATCTTGGAATGGTGGCGTTGGTTGTTCGGCCCTGCAGGATTAGTAGAGTATCTCTGCTGTCTGCTACTGCTTTGTAGGATCAGTTCAGCACAACTGTGGGGACCGGGTTAACCCCCACCGGTCCGGTGGGGGGGGGGGTGGGCGGAGTGCAGAAATCTGCAGTGTATATCCGAATGTGTAATCCAGAGAGCGCCTGTCTATCCAGCGCCCGTCAAGTTTAAAGGCCCCAAATATTGAAGGGAAGTTATTCCGGTTCAGAATGACACCTAATGTATTATCAAATGGGTCCCCACGATGCGGTACACTTGTTTCAAGTTTAAAAAGCTTATCAGGCAGGCTATGAGCAGGAGCTAGCTTATCATGTGACTGCTCTGCTTGCCAGTCAGGCTCTGCCCCCCAAGTTTTAATGTTTTAAACCTTACATGTGCTAATTGTACTCTGCAAGCAGGGAATAGTTGAGAATTCACAACTGATTCCATTGCCTTTAAAACCAAGTAATGTGATGAGAAGGGACAAAGCAAGAACATTTTCTTTATTTATTTTTTAAATTTATTTTCAGACAATACATTGAGGTAACCTTTTATAGTTGATTACACAGGATCAGTAACAAGGAGATATATTAGAACTTTGACAATTGCTGTGGTATTGTGTGTTAGATGGAGATGGGGGGAGTCTGAGTAACAGAGATCGCATATGATGGTTGGCTGTTGATAACCATTTGTGTGGCCAACAAACATTGCACCAGACCCAGTACACTGTACTTCTAGATGTCACCATAACCTCTACCTCTTATTGGAGCAGAAGAAAAGTTGCTTTCTTCTGCTCCAATAAACCTGCTCACTTTGGATTTACCTTGAGTGACTGGACCATCATTTATTTCTGGAACCTAAAGAGAACTGACCATCATGGGGTTACAGATATTAGAGCTGCCAAGGTGAGTCATTACAGCTCCATGCTTTTTAGTGTGTAGGAGAGGTCCATTTCATGACCTGGGTTATTTTATAGAAAGGAAAGTCTTTGTCCTATGTGTCAGTACCATGGACAGAGGAATGGACAATTAAGCTTGTCTATACCAGGACAGATCTTACCCTTTCTGCTATATTTGAATTCAATGTATTGGCAATCTGTCTTGTGCATACAATGGGTAGAATGAACAGCTGGATCGATTCTATTCCAAGCACACATTTCGATGGGAGTAAAATGTTCTACATTTAGAAGTCCAATATTTTTCATTCTAACCTCCAAAAGGATGTAAATTATGTCAATAAATATTTAGAAGATAACATGGCACCGTTCTTTGATCTGGTTAATTGATCAATAATCTCTACACCAGCACATGTCCAAAATCACACTGTGCCATGCACACAATGGGCTATACTCGATCTACAAGTTATTTTATTGAGTAATGTATGCTACCTAAAACAATCAGCACACAGTATGCTAAAGAACTATCTAAAATAAAATTTGAATTGCTATTTACAAAAACAAACACACACTAAATAGAAGATTATCAAAAGCACTATCATTTTTTTTTTTTTTAAAGCTATTGCTTGCTTAACCTGCAAAATATTTTTTTTCTCCTATCACTGGGTGCACGTTGAAAACAATTTACCAAAATGAGAGGTTTGTATCACCTGTCTATAACACTCACAAGCTAAGGCTCCCTGGTATGGTTTTGGCTCTGTAAGTTTCCCAAGCTCCCTGCTAAAGCCGTGAGTGCATACAATCACTGGAAAAAATCACTCATCGGCACTACTTAACTTGGCATTTGTTAGCTAGTGCCGCCATTGGCTTTTTTCCATGCATTAATCTGCATTAGCACAGCACTAGCTGCCGATAGAAACACAATACAGAATTCATAGTTGTTTTAACTAATGTGAAAAGGTGAGTTTCATGCCAAAATCAAAATGTAGAGCAAACTACAGTTTCTGGTAGTCTGCAGCTCCTATTACTCTCAGGCTATCCAGGCTGTAGGGAATCAACTGGCAATATCCAATTTATTGATTAAGTGAATAAGGAGACTTTAAATTGGATTTATTGAATACGTCTGTTAATTCCAGTTCTTCCCTACACTAAGCTCTTGAGCACTAACTGCTATATTTATTGTGACCACATAATCCTTAATGATATTTACAAGAGGATTGTAAGCTAAATATCCTTATTACCTTGCTGGTCCCTGACCTTCAATGACAAAATTTCTAAGGCATGGTTTAAAGCAATGATTATTATCCCTTGTGTTCGAACTGAAAACAGTCTACATGTTATCTTAGTGTATTCACATTGGCAGAAAAAGGCACCATGTATTTTTAGAATCCAGGTAACTGGGCACAATAGCAGCTCTGCAATCCCCAATGAAATAGAGGCATCCTTGGTATTGGAATGAGTCTAATGTAATTTGCCAAATTTATTTCAAATGAGTAACGTTTCACCAAGCTAATTCAATGTAAGGTAATAATTGTTCTGCTCCTTGAGAAAAATATTAAGATCTTCTGGTTTAGAGCAAAGAGTCTTTATTCTTTGTTTTTCTGCAGTTGGTGGAATGTTGAGTGTAATTTAAAGTCTGAAGACACCTAGTTGCCTTTAATATTTTTTTGCATTTGCCTCATTCATAGGAAACAAAGTCAGAGGATTGTATTCAAATTCTTCATCACTCAGCTCAGCCTTGGAATTTTTGACGATGTGACAAACTACAAGATGTCCTCTGAGCTGCTACGCCTTACACTTGACAGTATTTTCATCAGCATGGCCCCAGTCAGTAACTATCTCAGGCAGCCATGTCGAGAACAGCAGACTGATGTTATGTGTGGCATACCACTGTTTTATAGCCTGGAGGTCTACTGCGGAGACTTGCAACTGGACAACCAACTCTACAACAAGTCCAACTTTCATTTCCCGGTACTGGTATGCCAAGAAGAAAGAGGTGATGCTGCCAAGTGGCCAAAATCAAGTAGTCTATACACTTCTGCAAAAGAACTAGAAGATTTTAAAGATTGTTCCTTCATCAAGCTCTTTATTAACCTGACAGTCGAGCCAGACCTTTATGACCTGAACGAGCTAAACTTTGAACTCAAGCCATCCCGACTCTACGTGGAAGACACATTTGTCTATTATGTTAAGACCTTGTTTGACACCTATCTTCCAGATAAGCTGTTTCATAGCACAGTGAAGAGCCCTGGAATCACAGTTCCTCAGACATTACCTGAACAAGTCCAACAGTATGCTGTGGCTTTAGTTCGCCCAGTGAAGCTCAGGAAACTAACAGTACAACCCGTGAATCTACTGGTTAGCATTCACGCCTCTTTAAAACTCTACATTGCCTCTGACCACACTCCTTTATCCTTCTCAGTGTTTGAACGAGGACCAATCTTTACCACTGCCAGACAGCTTATACATGCCCTTGCCATGCATTACGCTGCAGGTGCCCTCTTCCGAGCAGGTAAGATTCAAAACTGTTCTGCTGGCATCAGTCATATTTTAGTAAATACAAAATCAGTTTTTATACTTATGTATTTATGCTTGTTCAAAAAGTGTACATTACAAATAGAGTCTGATTACTGGCTGTTTTTTAGATTAGCCAAGTAACTTAAAGGAGCACCTTAACATTATAAATAAATATTTTATATTACACCGTGATTAAAGAGATGCTTAAAGAAACATTAACAGAGTTCAGCATCAACATAAGGAGAAGCCTCTAGTGGATGTAACCCTGCCTTACACTCCAGGAGTGCTATCAGACAAATATAAACACTGCAGTTTTTGTGAAATTGCATTGTTTTACATGTTCTTGAGTGAGGGAGAGCATTCGTGCACCAAAACCACTTCATTATAGTGGATTGTGGTTTTTTTTTGCCTACAATGTGCCTTAAACACTGCAGTTCTCCCATTAATATATCCAGAATAGCACATCTACTGCAGGGTCCCATTTCAATAATACCATCCTACTGTTATTGGCATAGGTCAGGCTTCCCCAAACTCCGGCCCTCCAGATGTTGCTGAATGATTCTATGAATGAAATAGACAGGCAGAGAATCATGGGAGTTGTAGTTCAGCAACATCTGGAGGGCCGGAGTTTGGGGAAGATGGCATCGGTGAAAATACTCAAAACTATTAACCCCTTGAGTGCTGTGTGGGAGAGCAGCATTTTGATTTCCCACATATTGATCCATCCAAAACTACTGATGTTAGTCCAGACCAGAGGATGTAATCGTTCAGCCTTTTTCTTGCAGAATGTTAAGAAAAAGTCTGCTCACTACAGAGGAACTGGAAGGGTTAATATGTATCTTGTAGTTTTACAAGCAAGGTTGGTAGGTGCTGGTGTCAGCTGATTCACACCGTGTTACTTAGCATATTCACAATCTCTTCTAATCTCCCTGGTACATGCCCAGAGACTGGACTTGTGATGGACGTAGGGTAAAGTTTGTTTGTACTGGAATGAAAGTCTGAATGGAAGAGGCATTGTATGACTGAAGCCAACCTGACAAGCGTGCAGAGCCAGGAGATCAATAGTGCACAAATGTCCCTAATTAGCAAGGTATTACGTTTAGCACCATCATGCTAGACATTGTTCTGGGTCACTGATCCAATTAATGATAAACCTTGATTTTCACACAAATAACTGCAGATAAATTTGACGTTTGATCAAATCCGACAGCTTTTTAGCAATGGTAACTTTGCCTCTGTTTTGTAAACTTCTGATCCTTTCAGAATAATTATCCCTCCCTCAATAAGATTATCTCAGCCTTGCCGAATTATACCAGAATCCGTGTTAAAAGCATGGCTTTATGACCCGTTTCTACTGTTTGCCCAGGCTATGGGTATATATTGATTGTTTTATTTATATTAATATGTGACATTGTGCAGAACACCGTGTATTACTATATCTAAACAAAGGTTCTTCTAAGTTTATTATGTTGGCTTACACATTGGATGTTACAGATTGTTTAGATTTACTATTCCATTGATTTCCACACTAATAGCTCCACTTTAGATCGTTGCCCCCAGCTTGGCATCATTACCTAAACATCATGTTTTATATAGAATGTTTTACTTTGTCAGATATGGTACCAGTCTCTACCAACTCTGATGGCTTCACCCTCTGTGTTCCTTTGGTTGATTAAAAGATTACATCACAACAAAAGTTAGCATGTTTTGATGGCACGACGGGGCTTCTGATCTATATATCCTATTTCAATTTACATTATTGTTGGAAAAGTGCTTTGAACCAATCCAGTACAGGGTGGGAAGGGGGGCATGACAAATTCTAAGCCAAACCAGCAACGAATGACAAATAGCATTGCAGGTATACCATATGGTTCCTAGAAGATGTTGAAGGAATACAATTTAAACTTGCCTTGATTCATAGGATTTCACTAAATATTAAGTGAAAGTTTGAGCCGTCAGTGAGAAGTGTGGAACGGTGGTTGATTAAGATAATCAGATGGATTATATTCATTTATAAGTGATGGAAAATGTATAAACTTTTGAGTGCCCAGGGAGGGGGGTTGGGACTTGTTTAGTGCCTTGCATTACTCATGTTCGTGGACCTTATAGTCATCTACAAAATCATCCAAATGAATAACTTTAAATCGTAGGGGAATAGATATGGAAAAAGTCTAATTAATTCAGTCATGGCTATTTATGATAACAAAAAAAAAACAATCATAAGCTATCACTATAAATCAGCCACAAATTGAGTAAAGTAGATGGCCGTATCTATCAACATGCAAATAAACACTGGTGAAGCTTATGGGAGTTACGCACAAAATCTGTTTTCATTGGACGCAAAGTGTGCATGTTTCCAGGATAGAATGAGCCAGGGTCTGGGTAGTATCTCTCCTAAGTACACTTCATTACTTAGGTCAGATTTTCCAGATAAATCACTCCAACACGATTACTATAATTTATTTATATAGCGCCAACAGAATCGCAGTGATAGAAACAATAACTAAACAGAATTACAAGCATAATTATACAGAAGTAAGCAAAACTGTTTCACAGTCTCGTATAGTAGTAGATGACAATTGCTTTACACAAACATTAGTCTCATCAGTATACCCCTACCAACCACTGATACACTATACACAAAGAGTTCTAGTATATCTGGATCTATGATATCCCAGCCGTGGAGTATACCATAATGCACAGCCAGTTTAGTCATCAATGATCTTCAAGGTTTGTATAACCGTAATAATGTGCCTGTATACTTTGTTCAGCTGAACAGATATGTGTTTTGGGTTTTCATTTTATTAAATATCTTAGGACCGCCGTGTAGTTGTCTCAGAGCCACTCTTCTAGGCCAACTAATGAACCTGGCGTATGAGTCGTGTGTCTAACCTACAATGTTACACTAAAACAAACATGACAGCTGCTATAGCTGAATATATGAGGAATCACATGAACGTTTAAGGTCCAATGGCACCACATAACAAATAAATGATAACTAAAAGCAACAGTACATTGGTATGTTTTGTGTCTTCACTTGGATCGTCGCTTCTAACGGTTTCATATGAGTATTCAAAACAAGAAACCTCAATAGCAAGGTTTTAGCAGAACATCGGAATTGTTACTGCAGTTGAGAGAAAACAGACGTGTGTGCATGCCAGAACTTTAATGAGCCATAATTGTCTAGGACACTGGATTGGATAGAACTCTGAAGCAGATACAGTAACATTCCTTCTATCTTCACAGTCTTCAAGGTACCCCCTCCCATATTGGAGGGATATTAGTAGACAGCTTTGCTAAGCAATAACGGACAATACAAGGAGGGTGAATAATTATGCGCTTTTTACGTGTCCTCCTCTCACACACTTGTTTTCACTTGATTTCAAATATTTTCCAGTTATACGTCCACCGGTCATAAGGTTTTATCCATTTTGGAGTGACCCTGCCAAAACCAATCTACTGTGATGTAATTCCAGTAAAATACAAGTTTAGCAGGCTAAGATTGCCACAAGGCATATGTATGTATATGTGTTTGTAGTATCAGTTAGTTAATTACACGTAGCTAAGATACTGTTATCACTGTACTGACCAGGTGCAGGAATGTAAGAACTGGAATTACGCGTCCCTCTCCTTTGTATCAGATGAGCCACGTGGTTAGACCGGATGGATGAGTTTAGACTCTATTTATTAAATAGGTTAAGGGTATGTGTGGGTGTAGTTAATTGTGGGAGGAGCTACAGTGCTATATAAGGAATGTACTCTATGTATTCAGTACTCAGACTTTGCTGTATTTTGGTGACGCTAGTCCCTCTGAGTCCCGATCGGTGATCCAATAAAGAATCTCTTCCTTCCTGAAGAAACCTGTGTCCATCTCTCTGTGCTTGGCTTCCGTCAGTTTCTCCGGTATCATTTGGTGCATTGGCCGGGAAGCTCATCGTTCAACGGTAGCTGAGAGGCAGAGGCGTGAGACGGTCTATCTTTGCCCACGTTCTCTACGGCTGCACCCCTGAACTTCTGCGTGGACCTCCCTTCGTCTCGGCGCCACTGGTCTGTTGTCCAGGAGATCATCGGCCTCTACGTGAGAAGTGCTGGGGTGTCCCCGTCGATGAGTGTGAACTCAGGTTCAGGAACGAGGAGGTAAGATAACTGCTGTTTTAGACGGCAGGACCCGCTAGGGGTATACCGATTGTGCGGTAGGCCCAAAGGGGTTTTTGAATCTGTATCTGCCCCCTCTGTCGGAGGGAAGGAGCGAAGGCGCACCGCTCGATCGAACGCTCTTTAGTCAGACCGTTTGATTTGGTTAGTCAGGCGGGGTCCTGGTGTAAGATAGCCCTAGCCGGACACCGGTGTCTTGTCTAGACTAGCGTTCTAGGGTGTATATTACGTTCGCTAGGTCGGAGGGACCGGGAGACTAAGCGGCGCCTGTGTAAATTCGGTTCGCTAGTTCTCATCCTATCTGGGCTAAGTGGGAAGGCGTGTAAATTTGGAACCCACTAGACTTTTGATAGTACGACTAAGAGGCGCCTGTGTAAATTCGGATCTCTAGCTCGTTGTATAGTGCGACTAAGAGGCGCCTGTGTAAATTCGGATCTCTAGCTCGCTATGTATATGTGGTGATTGGGCAGTGTGGCTAACCAAAACGGGTGTATATAGTTTTAGGTAGTCCATTCAAGGTACTGGCCAATAGTTTAGTTGGGAATTGTAAATGTGTTAACGATTGTTTAGTAAAGTGTATATCTTGTTAGATAGCGCGAGCTCAGCCGTCTAGCGAGAGTGTTAATAGTGTGTTGCTGTATTATAGTGCACGGTACCATAACCCTGTATATTTACTGACATTATATAATAAGTACTAATCATTGTCGTCCATTGCATGTTTAACACCATAACCACTAATAATTGTATTGTGACCTTAACTTGTGCTTTGACCTATGCTAACCGTACTGTAACCGCTATTTGTAAAAGACGATGTTACTGGGGTGTGTTATAGACGGGTAATTCGTATATAGAGAATTATAGCGTGGGTGACTGTGTAGTTACGCCAAAGGGCATAATATTGATTATATAGTGACTGGTGTAGCAGCTGTGTGTGTACGGGAATTCCCTGAGTGTTTATTGTTATTGTGTACGTTTCACTTGATAACCGTACCACGTGGTGCTGTTGCCAGAGGAAACGGGTGTGACTGTTGAATAGTACGCGTGTATAGTATTCGTTGTCGACGACGTTCCATTGTTAAGTATGGGTGCGTCGCAGTCAACGATTCCGGATCCCTTAGGATGTATGGTTAAGAATTTTAAAAAGGGATTCAAAGTTTGTGATTTTGGGGTAAAGATGTCTCCTGTACGTTTGGTCACTTTGTGTACTAGGGAGTGGCCTACTTTGGTTGCGGCATGGCCGCCACGTGGCAGTTTGGATCCAACTCTGGTACAGCGCTTACACGTGGCTGTATCGGGTAGGCCTGAACTTTACGGCCAGTTTCCTTATATTGACTGTTGGAGACAGGCCGTAAATGACTCGCCAAAATGGCTCCAGACATGCCACGAGGAGCAGTGTCGCCTCATGGTAGCTAGGACTTGCTCGTCCACTAGGACTGGTGTTAGGCCCATTTTGGACACGCCCCCTGAGTCCGAGATCCCTTTGCCGCCCCCTTACTTTCCGTTAAGAAGAAGTGACGCAAACGCAGGAAGTCCTGCACCCCTCCCCTCATTACCCTCATCCACTTCCGCTTCCTCCTCCAGTACAGGATCCACCCCCCCTCGTACTAAATCCCCCCTTCCGGAACCAGATAGACCAACCTCCATTAAAAATGAATATCCTGATTTGGCGCCACTTCAGACTTCCGGTCAAGCTTCATCTAGCTCGGCCCGAAGTGTTCTATTCACTACCTTTTCCCAAAACCAACCTCCCACATCCCCATACCCTATCTCTCCCCGACCGGAACCCATGACTGACGCTTCCCTACGTAGCCCCATCCAAACCCGACAGTTGACTGGTGCCCAACAATTAAAGCACTATCAGATGCCTCTTCGCTTAAATCCCGGGTCAGCTTATATCGATGCCGCAGGTCAAATGGCACACGCTGACCCTGTCTTCGTATATGTCCCTTTCACCACTACCGACCTTTTAAACTGGAAGACCCATAATTCCTCGTATACTGAGAAACCACAAGCCATGACTGATCTGTTCACCTCAATAGTACAGACGCATAATCCGACATGGGCTGATTGCCAGCAGTTACTAATGACTTTATTTAACAATGAGGAAAGGACAAGAATAAATCAAGCAGCCATTAAAGCATTAGAAGATAGAGCCCGTGCTTTGAACCAAGCTAATCCAGCAGCATGGGCCGCAACACATTATCCCAACACTGATCCCGATTGGAACGTAAATGGTGCTGATATGGTTCAACTCAGAGCCTATAGAGACGCTATAATTGCTGGCATGAAAGCCGGAGGAAAGAAAGCCATTAACATGTCGAAGACAGTTGAGGTGATCCAGAAAAGCGATGAAGCGCCCAGTGTCTTTTATGACCGATTATTGGAGGCGTACCGCTTGTACACCCCCTTTAATCCGGAAGACGCAGACAATTCCCGAATGGTGAACTCCGCCTTTGTCAGCCAAGCTTACGGAGATATTAAGCGCAAGCTACAAAAGCTAGAAGGGTTTGCAGGTATGTCAATCACCCAACTAATGGAGGTAGCTAATAAGGTGTATATGAATAGGGAAACAGAAAGCAAGAAAGAGGAGGAGCGCAAGATGCGTAAAAAGGCTGATATGCTAGCGGTAGCGATCGCAGGCGTAGATAAACGGGGCCCAGATAGAGGCAATAATAGATGGAGTAGGGAGCCTTTGAGTAGGGATCAGTGTGCGTATTGCAAGGAAGAAGGGCATTGGAGGAACGAATGTCCGCAAAGAGAGCAGTACGAGAGGGTCCTACCCAGGGCAGGCTACGGAAACTTTAGAGGCAGAGCGAGAGGTAGAGGAGGCCCCGGAGGGAGTAATGGTTATAGAGGGAGTAATGGGAACAGAGGAAGTGTTAGGGAAGACAGGTATATTCCAGCAGCGCAAAGGTCCCGCGATAGAGAAGGTAGGGACTTTGTAGGATTGGCTGACACTGTCATGGAGGACTATTGATACCGACCGGGCTCCATCCCCCTTGGTCGAGCGGAGCCTATGGTCGATGTATCAATAGGGGGGAAAAGGAGTGCGTTCATGATCGACACTGGTGCTGAACATTCAGTGGTGACTAATCTAGTTGCTCCTCCATCTGGAAGGACTATTACTGTGATAGGAGCAACTGGAAGAAGTGCTGAAAAACCGGTTCTTAAAAGTCGACTCTGTACATTGGGAGGCCACGTAGTAAAACACCAATTCCTTTATATGCCTGAATGTCCAGTCCAATTGCTGGGACGTGATATGCTATCAAAATTACAAGCGCAGATTACGTTCCTACCAAATGGAACAACATCCTTAAAGTTTAATGGACCTTCAGGTATTATGACTTTATCCGTACCAAAGGAAGAAGAGTGGCGACTTTATACAGTGTTGACTAGCCAAAACCCTAGGAGTGATGAGACATTGTTTAACATACCAGGAGTTTGGGCAGAGAACAACCCACCAGGACTGGCCCGCAATATTCCACCAATAAAAATTGAACTGAAACATGGGGTTTATCCAGTGAGCCTAAGACAATATCACATTCCGCAGAAGGCTAAGAAGAACATCCAATCCTATCTGGATAAGTTCATACGGTATGGTATCCTAAAATTCTGTACTTCCCCCTGGAACACCCCATTGCTGCCTGTTCAAAAGCCCGGTACAGATGAGTATCGACCTGTACAGGACTTAAGAGCAGTCAATGATGCGGTTGTTAGCATACATCCAGTTGTACCCAATCCATATAACCTGCTTGCTTTAATTCCGGGCGGGGCTACTTACTTCACAGTCTTAGATCTCAAAGATGCCTTCTTTTGCCTCCGAATTGCCGCAGAAAGTCAATGTATTTTCGCTTTCCAGTGGGAGAACGCTGTAACGGGCTCAAAACGCCAAATGACTTGGACAAGACTGCCCCAAGGGTTTAAAAATTCACCTACCCTATTTGGTTCAGCCCTAAGTCAAGATCTATTGGATTTCGAGTCCATCCCAGGAGAGTGTGTATTGTTACAATATGTAGATGACTTGTTGATAGCAGCAGTTACAAAAGAAATCTGTCAGCAAGCAACGCACGATCTACTACACATTCTCTGGAAGGCAGGATACAAGGTGTCTAGAAAGAAGGCTCAGTTGTGTTTGCCAACTGTCAAGTATCTAGGATTCCATATCTCTGAAGGTCAAAGAATTATGGGGCCAGAGAGAAAAGAAGCTGTCTGCCAAATACCAATACCCAAGAATAGAAGACAAGTGCGAGAATTCTTGGGGGCAGCAGGCTTCTGTAGGATATGGATTCCCAGCTATGCGATACTAGCAAAACCTCTGTACGCAGCTATCAAAGGTACAGAGCACGACCCCTTCTTATGGACCCAAGAACAGCAAACGGCATTTGAAGATGTGAAGAAGGCTTTGATGAGTGCCCCATCATTAGGTCTACCTGATCACACACGACCATTCTACTTATATGTACACGAGCAAAGAAGAATGGCTGTGGGAGTATTGACACAGTACTTGGGATCATGGCAAAGACCTGTTGCCTACATGTCTAAGCAACTGGATGCAGTGGCCAGCGGACTTCCACCTTGTCTAAGAGCCGTAGCTGCAGCCGCCCTGCTAGTAGCTGAAGCCGATAAACTCACTCTGGGTCAAGAACTTTATGTACGAGTCCCACATGCAGTACAGACGTTGTTGGATTACAAAGGAAATCATTGGTTTAGTAACAGCCGTATGACCAAGTATCAAGCAATGTTGTGTGAAAACCCAAGAGTGCATTTAGAGACTGTAAACACCTTAAATCCAGCTACCCTTTTGCCGCAACCTACTGAAAGTCAACATGATTGTTTGGAAGTAATGGATGAAGTATTTTCAAGTAGACCAGATCTTCGTGATTTTCCCATCCAGAACCCCGATGTTCAATATTACACCGACGGCAGTAGTTATGTGAAAGAAGGGATCCGCTATGCAGGATATGCAGTGACAACAATAGACAAGGTGATAGAAGCTCGGCCACTGGCGAAAGGAACATCAGCACAAAAGGCAGAATTAATAGCACTAACACGAGCGTTACAATTGGCTGAAGGTTTAAGAGTAAATATCTATACGGACTCTAAGTATGCGTTTTTAACCACTCATGCCCACGGAGCTTTGTATAAAGAAAGAGGACTACTGAATTCAGAAGGCAAAGAAATCAAGTACGCAGCTGAAATCCTACAACTATTGGAAGCAGTGTGGGAGCCGAAAGAAGTCGGTATCATACATTGTCGAGCGCATCTGAGAGGAGATGGTGATGTAACCAAGGGAAATCGGATGGCAGATAGTGCAGCTAAGCGTGCTGCTGAATCAGGAAGACAGGAGTATGTGGGGCATATAGCTGCTCTTATACCAACTCCACTGTCCCAATGGACTCCAGTTTATACAGCTCAAGAAGAGGAGTGGTTAAAGACTGAACCGGGAAAGTATTTGGAGAACAAGTGGTATCAGCTAGAAGATGGAAGAATAGTCATACCAGCATCACTAGCGGTAGAAATTGTCCAAAATTATCACAACGGGACACATTCTGGGAGAGACAGTACTGAAGAATCTCTCAGGAAACATTTCTACATACCAAGATTGTCCAACTTGACTCAGGCCATTGTACGCAGATGTGTAACGTGTGCTAAGAATAATGCAAGACAAGGACCAGTAAAGCCACCAGGAGTCCAGATTATGGGGGGACTCCCCATGTCCGATCTACAAATAGACTTTACAGTAATGCCTAAATCGGGTGGACATCGTTACCTGTTGGTAATTGTGTGCACCTATTCAGGCTGGGTAGAAGCATGTCCTACTCGTACAGAGAAAGCAGGAGAAGTTGTAAGATTCCTGCTACGAGAAATAATACCCCGATATGGACTACCCTGTTCTATAGGATCGGACAATGGTCCAGCTTTTGTTCATCAGTGCCTACAACAACTGACTCATATGCTTGGTATAAAGTGGAGGCTTCATACTGCATATAGACCCCAGAGTTCTGGTAAGGTAGAGAGAATGAATAGAACTATAAAGAACCAGTTGGCTAAAATGTGTCAGGAAACCCAACTTAAGTGGAACGTTCTCTTACCCATAGCTTTATTGCGAATCCGCAGTACCCCTACCAGAAGGATGGGCCTCTCTCCTTTTGAAATCATGTATGGGCGACCACCTCCCGTACTTGGTAACTTAAGGGGGGACTTGAGTCAGTTGGGAGAAGGAATTACCCGGCAGCAGGTTGTAGAGTTGGGTAAGACTATGGAGGAGGTACAGAAATGGGTACAAGATAGATTACCTGTGAATATTTATCCCCCTGTTCATAGTTATCATCCAGGAGATCAAGTGTGGATTAAAGAGTGGAATAATGTACCGTTAGGGCCCAAGTGGAGAGGTCCTTATGTTGTTCTTTTGTCTACCCCTACAGCAATAAAAGTAGCAGAAGTGACTCCGTGGATACATCACTCCAGGGTTAAACCAGCAGCAGTCGATTCTTGGCAAGTTACAGTAGATCCAGAGAATCCCTGCAAGATCCGGTTAAAACGCACTACTCAGTCGGAGTAACGAGGAATTATTGTGGATTACAAATTTTATTGTTACAGGTGTGAGTGAGAAGGCCATAATAAAGCCTGTCCGCTTACCATCACATAGTGTATAAGCCAGGAAAGTCTCGAAGGGACACCTGTGAAGACGAGCAGAACTCCATTCCCTGCAGCCCTCACATCCTGGAAGCTGAGGTTCCATCGCACGGACGAAGACTGAGGATGACGGCGAAAGATGTGCTTTTGATTGTGTTTATTTACATGTGTTTTTATATTCAGGAAGGTAGAGGTACCGACACTCCTAGCTGTGAGGTATGCATTAAGACTACGAGAACAGGTAACCATATTTCCCAAACCCTAATTTGGCATTCACAATACGAGTGTAAAGGAGATGTATCGAGATGTAGATACTTAAATATAGATTATAGTGTGTGCCATTTAGGAGTAGGAGAACCTAAGTGCTTCAGTCCGGAGTATCAACCTCGTACAATCTGGTTGACTCTCAGGAATGGAGATCCTCAGGGGACCCTAATTAATAAAACGGTGTTAGAATCCGTACATTCTTCGGGTGTTCTGCTATTTGATGCGTGTAAAGCGATATCGAGTGGTAGAAAGCCGTGGAATGTATGTGGGGATCTTAGATGGGAGAGGACGTATGGGTCTAACGATAAATATATTTGTCCCAGTAGCAAAAATAAATATGTAAGTCCTAGATGCCCAAATAGAGATTATAACTTTTGCCCATATTGGTCTTGTGTGGGGTGGGCAACTTGGGGACAGACAGTAGACAAAGACATGATAGTGACTAAGTTGCCGACTAGCCCTTATTGTAAGTCTATGGAATGCAACCCAGTCCATATACTCATTAATAACCCCGACAAGTTCTTAGATAAGTATGGAAATTTATTTGGGTTTCAAATATACGGGACGGGTTTAGATCCTGGGACATTATTGTTTATAGGAATAGAGACTGATACGGTATCCTCCCAGACTCATCAAGTATACCATTCCTTTTACGAAGAGATGAGTATAGATAATAAGATCCCCCATAATGCTAAAAACCTGTTCATCGATTTAGCTGAAAGTATTGCCGGTAGTCTTAATGTTACCAACTGCTATGTGTGTGGAGGTACTAACATGGGAGACCAATGGCCTTGGGAAGCAAAGGAGGTAATGTCCGGTTCTGAGGCAGTTGACCAACTAATATCTACACAAGCCGATTATCATTTGAGTGTTAGAGGTAAATCTGAGTGGAGATTAAAGACCTCCATCATAGGTTATGTTTGCATAGCAAGGAAAGGAATAATGTATAATACTTCTGTAGGAGAATTAACTTGTCTAGGGCAAAAAGCTTATGATGATGATACTAAAAATACAACTTGGTGGTCGGCTTCAAATGTCTCAGAACCATCTAACCCGTTTGCTAGATATGCCAGTTTAAAGGATGTGTGGTTTGATTTATCCATCACATCTACCTGGAGAGCCCCAGCAAATTTGTACTGGATCTGTGGTAAGAAAGCCTATTCGGAGTTGCCACAGGACTGGGAAGGGGCATGTGTGTTGGGTATGCTCAAACCATCCTTCTTCTTGTTACCGATTGAAACAGGTGAGACTTTAGGTGTTAAAGTGTATGATGTGAATCATAGGAAGAAAAGGGGACCCTTAGAGATGGGCACCTGGGAAGATAATGAATGGCCTCCCCAGCGTATCATAGATTATTATGGGCCAGCCACGTGGGCAGAAGATGGTACCTTTGGTTATAGAACCCCAATTTATATGCTCAACCGTATTATAAGATTACAGGCGGTGGTTGAGATTATTACTAATGAGACCTCACAAGCACTCAATCTTCTAGCGAAGCATAATACCAGGATGAGGACAGCAGTGTACCAAAATAGATTAGCCTTGGATTACCTTTTGGCAGTAGAGGGAGGTGTATGTGGGAAGTTTAACCTGAGCAATTGCTGTCTTCAAATAGATGACGAAGGGCAAGCAATAGCTGAGCTTACTAGCCATATGGTTAAACTAGTGCATGTGCCTACTCAGGTATGGAAAGGGTACAATCCAAGTAGTTGGTTTGGTAGCTGGTATGAGTGGTTTGGAGGGCTTAAGGCAGTGGTAGGTGGAGTCCTACTGATTTTACTGTTGTGTCTACTCCTACCGTGTCTTATACCCTTAGTAGTTAGGTCTGTGCAAAGCCTGATAGGAAGTATAGCAGAGAGGAAGGCTGCTGCACAGATAATGGCGATATATAAGTATAAGGCTCTAGATCAGGGAGAACCAATGCAAGAAGATGAATGTTGAAGATTCACATCATAAGATAAGTCTGGTCTGGTTCATGGTAACCTGAGGTATATGCAAACCAAGGTTAAGTGATGCCTCAAGTAATTGTGAAATATCAGAGGCATCAAAGGGGGGAATGTGATGTAATTCCAGTAAAATACAAGTTTAGCAGGCTAAGATTGCCACAAGGCATATGTATGTATATGTGTTTGTAGTATCAGTTAGTTAATTACACGTAGCTAAGATACTGTTATCACTGTACTGACCAGGTGCAGGAATGTAAGAACTGGAATTACGCGTCCCTCTCCTTTGTATCAGATGAGCCACGTGGTTAGACCGGATGGATGAGTTTAGACTCTATTTATTAAATAGGTTAAGGGTATGTGTGGGTGTAGTTAATTGTGGGAGGAGCTACAGTGCTATATAAGGAATGTACTCTATGTATTCAGTACTCAGACTTTGCTGTATTTTGGTGACGCTAGTCCCTCTGAGTCCCGATCGGTGATCCAATAAAGAATCTCTTCCTTCCTGAAGAAACCTGTGTCCATCTCTCTGTGCTTGGCTTCCGTCAGTTTCTCCGGTATCACTACAGCAAACATTGGTAACGGGGAACTAATCAGCGGGAGGGTGTCACTGTTTTGCACAAATGGAGATGAAATAAAACAGTTCTTTGGCACCAAAAAAATGGGACTTCGCAATAAAATCTTCCTTCTTCCAACAGCAATCTGTGTAATGCTGTGTTAGCATTTAACCCGTTCCTTGCCTTTTTTATTCACTTTGTTCTGTGTGTTTAATCTGAACACGCCATACTGTCCAACTTTTGAGGATAACTGATGAATGGGCCAAGAACCCAGGGCCAATAGATCACTATGGATGATTAGTGTACACTGCAAAACAGGTTCATTATAGCTGGTCTATACAGATCCCCACCTATGTTATATTAAAGCTCAGATTACCGATCACGTTTGTTACAGAACAGATACTGTACCCTGCCTATCTTATTATAGTGCAGATTCCGTACCCCTGTTATGTTACAATATCGATTGCTTTCGCATTTTATTACAGTGCAGATTCCCTAGCCCTGTTTTGTTACAGTGCGATTCATTTACTCATGTTTATTACAGTGCAGATCACTTACCCCTATTTTGCTATAACGCAGATCACTTATCCCTATTTTGTTACAGCGCTAATCACTTTACCCCTGTTAAGTTACCCCCCACCCCCATTATTTTACAGTGCAGATTCCTTACCCTTGTCAAGTTTCATCCTGTATTGTAATATACCTGGGTTAGGGAACCTGTATTGTAATATACCTGGGTTAGGGAATGTGTATTGTAATATACCTGGGTTAGGAAGTGTGTAATGTAATATACCTGGGCTAGGGAATGTGGATAAACATTCCCTAACCCAGGTATATTACAATACAGGTTCCATATGCCCTGTTTTGTTACAATACAGGTTCTCTTCGTGTATATAGCAATATAGGTTCCCTCTTTGATGTATTTTGTTAGTTCCCTTTCTATATATTGTGACTTAGTGGTTCATATAGCTTGACTGTTACCAACATAATAGGAATGTATATGACGTTTGATTGCTGTATTCGTGGTAATCTCAGTATTTCATCCTTCCAAGGTTGATAAAATGAGTACCGTTAAGTTGGGTTATAACTTGTAACCCTGGGAATTACTTGAAAGCTAAAACCCTTAATTTACCATCTTTTATATTGTACGAGCTGCGGAATATGTTTGCGCTATATAAATAACATTTTGTGTTAACGCAGGTACCAGCATCTTTATTGTTTAGAATACACAAGGGCCCAGAGAAATCTTGCCAATTATTTCACGGTGTGGCAGTATTGAAGGGCTGCACTAGATTTGTTACTCATATCTGAGCCGTTTCATAAAACCCATTACCGTGTTTCACACGAAGTACCCTGTAAAGTCGCCTGGATGCCGAGTGTGATACAGACGTTCCTCTCCCTGGTGTTAAAACAGTCACACTCAAGCAACTTAATGCTTTATGCATCACTTCACAGCTAGCCTACTCTTCAGAGTTCCTAGCTAATTGCCCAGTCTGCAAACACTGCGTGTGTTAAACGTGCTCTCGATGCTTTATTGTGATAGAAAACTTAACAATGTTCATTGCGGTCAGTGAACCAGGAATGGAAATTTAATAAAGAAAAAGCAAGGTTTTGAGGCCAGCTGTTATATAAACTCAGTGAAAGTGGGGAATCAGTAATTTGCGCGAGTGGTAGAATTCTTCACACCCTTGATTGAGAGGAAGAGCAACATTTCGATGACCCTGGTATTAAATCCAGTTTTGCTGTATAGTGATCTGGTAAATGTCCTAAATTAGATTTTGGATTAGCGTTTGGGAGATATGATGTGTTTGTTATGCATTCCATACTGACCCTACACAATGATGGGCTGTCAGATGCTCTCAGCTAGGGGTAGAACAATCTAATGTACTAATGTGAGGGAATCTTCTTTATATGCAGGGACATGCTCTGCACAGCTTAATCCGGTGGTTTGATGTTACTATGAAAAAAAAGTACAATGTTTTGTGTTATTGTTATTATATTTAAAGTCGGTAATACCATACCTTTCAAGTGTTCTTATTTAGGAGGGAAGGTCGCTGTTTTTGGACCCAAATCCCTATTTTTTAGGAGTTCCATTTTGTTGGTGTGTCTGAGCGTATAACAGAGCCCCAACACAATAATACTCCCAGCAATGTGTCTTTAAACTACAATAAATGTGTTTATAAATGTTGTTGTTTTAAATTAAATTTTAGTTCTATAAATTGTTATAATTAAGTCACCTGAAATATTTTAGAATTTCTGGTCATCCCCTCTAAAATTAAAGTGTCTCTCTTGTCCATTTAAATTGGAGGGTGGTATGGGTAATCCTCACATTTTAAAAGGGACTTTTTAACTTGAACTATTTTTTCACCATGCACATAGAGCACTAAAATTCTAAAAAATAAAACCAACCTATAACTGCCAAGAGCCAATGTCAGCCTTGTGTATTCCCAGCTGGCAAGGATCTTTGGGGGTTGTAGTTTGCGTAGGTAGAGGTCCGGTGTTTTTAATATGCCTGACACCGGACGTGAGAATGCAGTCAGCATCATGCTAGGTTAGTCATGACTCTGCTTTGGTACAGCAGAGAAGCTGGTCTGTGTTTCCTGAGATGCTTGCCAACTTTGCCATCATGTTATGCGTTCTGACATATCTGATTTTATTGTATCACCGTGTCATGGCTATGTGTAAATAATTTTTCTGTATTTTACTCATTGATTTGCATGCCGTGCCAGAGTTGCACCACCAAACTCTTTTCTTTTTTATGTTGCGCATTGTAAAAGTGCTCATTTCGAATACTGTCTTTATTCCTTCCCGAAATTTTCTTTCCTAAAACAGCAGCCTAAAGTAAGTCACGTATTAAGCCATCCTGTCTGGAATTGGCAAAAGAAATCGTCTCACACTAAACAAATTAGTGTGGGATGGCAATGCATCATGGGAAGTGTAGTTGATAAACATCTGGGATGCCAGACAGGAACATCTGACAAATTGCTCTGGAATTCCACATTTATATTTGAAAAGTCCAGAACCTCATACCAAAGTCCACTTCTCTCAGATGAAATGCCATGTTGGCATCCCCTAACTAACTTACTGCTTTTTGTTGATTTTTTTTTTTATTTTTTACTTTTTAATAAAACACCACTCAAATTAGTCTTTTATCTGCAACACATATGGAACATTTTTCTAGGTGTGTGGAGTTTTCCTGGCAGGTTATTGGGTGTCTCTGGCTTGTGGAGAACACGGTGCGTTAATAATTAAGCTGCAGTTTCCTGCTATTTCCTTAAGGTCTGATGGTCTTTGTTAAAATCTGACATCTCCTCTATGTTTCATGTGAATCCTTTTTGAGTTATTACAGGTATACACATTAGCCGTCAGACATGAAAAGTTATCCTGCTTGTGTTTCTTCTCACGCTAAACGATATGTATTCTGTTCTCCCCAGGCTGGGTGGTGGGGTCTTTGGAAATACTTGGAAGTCCTGCAAGTCTGGTAAGGAGCATTGGGAATGGAATTGCTGACTTCTTCAGGCTCCCGTACGAAGGACTCACACGTGGCCCAGGAGCTTTTGTTAGTGGAGTCTCCCGAGGCACCACTTCTTTTGTAAAACACATCTCAAAAGGTATTGTCTTTGTACTAAGCAGCAATTGATTAACTACAGTCAAATGGGGTTCGTCAGAACATGAGGGTCTCTGAGTGGATATCATTTTCCAATCCTAAAAGGCAGTTAGTAGTAGGAGATTTTTTTTGAGAAAATTACATTTTAACTTTTTGCGAGACCCTGTTCTTTGGGGCCTTTTCACAAAATAGAGGATTTATTCGATAAACAAAGAACTGTGCAGAATTTACAAAGGGAATTGCAAATTTTAAACCTACATTTCCGAGCTAGAACTATTGCTGAATTGGATGTTTTTTTTTAAGTTTTGCTATTTCTACCTAAATTTTGCAGTTGTCATATCTCCACAATTCTCTGCTAAATAAAATCATTTGCGGTCATTTGCAAAAGTGAATTGCAAAATTTCGGCAAACATACCGGAGTTGTAAGAATTCTCCAGTTCAGCTTTTTTCCCCAACTTGACGTTTTTAGCTTAGTTTTTGTAATCCGGGTTTTGAGTTCACCACAATTCCCACTTTACAGTAAATCAACCCTCCAGTGGTAAAAATCCCCAAAAATACCAAGTCAAATACAAAGTGAACTCGGATTCACAGAACATACTGAGTGTTTCTATTTGTAAATTTGTGTTGGGCTGCAGAGTTCCTGGTGAATACACAGAAGTCCCCAATAACATATAATAATAGAAATATATATTTGCAGTGTCTGTTAAAATATGGCAAGTTACACCAATTTGTGCTGGCAAGCTAAATACCTGGCACTCTGAGCTGATGGTTTATAGCAATTCTAAGACTAGATTAATTAATGTTATTAAATTATGGATTACAAGGAATTCAAGCGAAAATATGTGTACAAAATAAATAAATACATTTCAGAAATGTGAATTTCATTCAATATTCCAGACAACCTATATTTTATTGAATAACCCTGCTTGTCTTGCCATTGTTATACGTGATAGAACAATTTCATTGTTGGCAAATTACATTTCTGTTACCTAAACACATTCTCCAAAAAGCTGACTATTGATTTAATTAAGGTATGTCGCTACTGACATAAAAAGATTCTCTGATCTAAAATTAGAATTTGAGCCATTTGAGTCTGTAAATGTCTTAACAGAAGGTGGCAATGTAGCAGTTTATAAGTGTAAAGGAAAGTCGATTTTCAGGATTGGGTTCCCTTAGAGTGCAAATTTCAAGAGCAATTGTTGTCTAGAATGCCATAATATCACCTAATGGTAAGTGTGGATGGTTGAAACGAGAAAATAGCCAGTTGTCACCTGCGATTCTAAAGCACAAAAACTAACAATTTTTTTTTCTTCAAATCAACATTCCCCGAAGCCAAGGATTATTGTACATTTTGATTGAGGAATTGGCAAATTGTTATTCTGTTTCCTTGAGTGAGAATTCTTGGGGTGAAAAGAGAACTTTCAACAAGGAAAACAGAATTTTCTAAATGAATGTACCTGAGATGATTATTGATAACCCCCAATGTCCTGATCTATGTATATGCCAGAGGTATTATCACATCCCGTTATCATGTCCCGAATACCTATATACCAGTGTTATTCCATTCTATTAAGGGTATAATGTATCTGCACAGATGAAATGTTTCTGTGTGGCTGAGATATATCCCATGTACCAGGAGGAAGACAGTATTTTAAGTTCACAGGAGTATATAAGATCCTAAGTGAGGTTTTATATAGATCTTCTTTGTGGGAAGCCTTCAAAAAAATGATCCCCCTCTCCCCCCAGTAGTAATGTGATGCTGGCTGTAGAGCATGCTGCACGTGATATATAAAGAAACATTAGGGATATTCAGTTTTTCTGCAAACCATTAGAAACTTTACCCTGTATTGGCCCAGTCTTCTAACATGGATTTGTGTAGTCACAGGCTCACTCCTGCATTCTAGATACAGCAGGAAAATACAGAAACAGTGACATCTGGTGGAATGATGTAGTAACGATACAAGTGTTTAAGGAAAATTGGGTAAAAAGCTGTAATAAGCATAAAATAGTATGTTACTTCCAAACCAAGCCTGGACCTGAGAAACCTCCTGAATGCACTTTGCCTTCTGTTAACACACAGGTTCTTAAACCCTGGGTCAGGGCCCAAAGTTGGTCCACATGCTCGTTTTTCAGTGGGTCACCATTGGTTGGAACAAGCATATTCTATTAATCATACTCCTGGCAAATGCCCACAGTAAATTGCTTATACACACACACCAGTGGAGGAGTTAAGTTTTCAGTTTATTTTATATATATATTGTCTCTGGTACCGACACCGGACATTACATTGTTTCTGGTATCTACACCGGCTATTACATTGTCTCTGGTACGGACACCGGATATTACATTGTCTCTGATACCGACACCGTACATTACATTGTTTCTGGTACCTACACCGGATATTACATTGTTTCTGGTATCTACACCGGCTATTACATTGTCTCTGGTACGGACACCGGATATTACATTGTCTCTGATACCGACACCGGACATTACATTGTTTCTGGTACCTACACCGGATATTACATTGTTTCTGGTACCTACACCGGACATTACATTCTCTCATACCTACACCGGATATTACATTGTCTCTCGTACCTACACCGGATATTACATTGTCTCTGGTACCTACACCGGATATTACATTGTGTCTCGTACCTACACCGGATATTACATTGTCTCTGGTACCTACACCGGATATTACATTGTCTCTGGTACCTACACCGGACATTACATTGTCTCTGGTACCTACACCGGACATTACATTGTCTCTGGTACCTACACTGGATATTACATTGTCTCTGGTACCTACACCGGACACTACATTGTCACTGGTGCCTACACCAGACATTACATTGTCTCTGGTACCTACACCGGACATTGTATTGTCTCTGGTATCTACACTGGGCATTGTCTCTGGTACCTACACTGAACTTTACATTGTCTCTGGTACCTACACCGGACATTACATTGTCTCTGGTACCTACACCGGATATTACATTGTCTCTGGTACCTACACCGGACATTACATTGTCTCTGGTACCTACACCGGACATTACATTGTCTCTGGTACCTACACCGGACATTACATTGTCTCTGGTACCTACACCGGAGATATTAAATTGTCTCTCGTACCTACACTAGACATTACATTGTCTCTGGTACCTACACTGGACTTTACATTGTCTCTGATACCTACACCGGACACTACATTGTCACGGATACCTACACCAGACATTACATTGTCTCTGGTACCTACACCAGACATTACATTGTCTCTGGTACCTACACCGGACATTGTATTGTCTCTGGTACGTATACCGGACTTTACATTGTCTCTGGTACCTACACTGGACTTTACATTGTCTCTGGTACGTATACCGGACTTTACATTGTCTCTGGTACCTACATCGGACATTACATTGTTTTTGGTACCCTTTCACACTCTCAATCAGTGGAGAGAAGGCTCTTTTTTTAAAGATCTAAAGAGAAGGCTCTTTTTTAAAGATCTAAATACTTTATTGAACATGTATGCAGGAAGAGAGAAAGCCAATTAAAAGAACACTCCAAGCACCATAACCACTACAAAGCATCACAGGATTACTCTTAGTGAATAAACTAAGCCCTGGAATGCAGGACATTACCAAAAGTTCCTGCTGAGGATGTAGTGGAGGTGGGGAGTGGTGGCCAGTGAACTTCATGTAAGAAGCTAAACCGATCAAAAATGGTATGACTCCTTACACAAGAGGGGTGCCAGGACAATCATGGCACCACAAACATTAGCCAGCTGGAATGGTTGTGGTGTTTGGAGTATCCCTTTAAGTTCTAAATCGCAGATTTGGGAAAATACCCAGCTCTGTAAAATTGGGGAATTTATCCAACTCTATTTTGGCCATAATTTGGGAAGGAATACTACACATACGTTTTTAGTAAATATAGGTAATTATTCAGACATGTAAATGAACTGGTTTTACGTGATTTCATATAGGGAGATCACCTAAACTTAATTGGACCTAAATTTCAATGTGCTAAGTCCCCAGTGAATCCATCATGCAATGCTATCAGACCATGAAAAGTTATATAAAGTTTCAGAACAATAATAATTGGGTATTCTGCATGTTTTCCATCACTACTAATCAAGTCTGGTCCTTCAGGTGTCTAAGGAAGAAGTAAATAGCATTACTTGGCTAGCACTTGTGTCCAAAGTTTTCCACGGAGCTTGTGGGTTGCATAGATAAAGCACAATACAGTATTATTTATGTCGGCAAATGTTGTTTTGTTGTTTAGTGTTATAGTGGAGGTTTATTTCCCGATGTCTTTTTCCGCAGGTACATTGACATCTCTCACTAACCTAGCCACAAGCTTGGCCCGGAACATGGACAGACTGTCTTTGGATGAAGAACATTACAACAGGCAGGAGGAGTGGAGGAGACAGCTGCCAGACAATTTGGGAGAAGGGTTAAAACAGGGACTGTCCCGTCTAGGAATAAGCCTGCTCGGTAATCTAACCTGAACACTTCATTCTGCCATATTTACATGGTATTTTTTCCATCTTGCTCACAATGGTCATCTCTCTTTCTTTCTTAATTCCAATTCTATTGAGTTTTCTTTAATAATATTGCAGTTGCAGCTATAGCCAAAATTATAATTTACAATTAACCATAAGTATCAGTGGGTAAATATCTGATTATAACTGTATTGTCAGACCGTGCAAATGGAGTCAACCATGAAATAGCCTACGTGAAATTAATAATATGTTTGTAAGTAATAATGTGTTCTTCACAGCAGAACTTGGCCTACAAGTCTTTATCTCTCAATATTCCTTGTAGCTTTGCTGACAAATCTTTTGTTCATTAAGTTTAATTCCTTTTAAATCATTTGTGGTAGATCCTTCTACTATTATCATTTCCGTACATTTTTAGTCTTACCTGAGGCAGTCGTCTTCATTTCAATGTTGGCTTCAAATTTTTGTGCGTGTGTGCTTTCTACTTTTAAAATACATGTGGCAAGAAATGCAGTCATTTGATTAAATTTACCACTGTATGTATATACATATGTATTCAAATGATTGCAATAAAAATTGAATAACCGATACAGCAGGGCTGTCCCTCCTAAACAGGGATCATTTGTAGCAGACTGGTTCAAATATGCCAGTGAAATCGTCCCCTGCTAAAATATGGAAATATAGATTTAGATGCCATAAAAAAATAATTAACCCATTTCCCTGCTCGTTGACCTATTCTTAATTCAGTTTGATGCTATAGACAGCATGTTGTCTGACATTTCTACTCTCTGACTTTACCACCTTCACGTGAAGACTTTTCCTTCCTAATCTTTCCAAAACCTGTTTTCCTCCCTCTAACTTCGTGTTACTACACCTTGTTCTCACAGTGCTCTTCCACCTGTGTGTAGATTAATCACTTACTTTTGTACTTTTCGATCTTCGGTCACCAGATCCGTTCACTGCTTTTAGCTGGATATATTTGTACTTAGACATACAATCCTTTTTGATTCAGAAATATCACGGTAAAAATAATTGGTGTTGGTTGAGACCCTCGGCTTCTTTATCTATTGAGTTGCTCCAGTGGGTTCCTCTTATTACAAAACATGCAGTCTGGAGCTAGGTTTGTATTTTGTTGATGTGTTCAATTAACTTTTAGAGGGTCACACAATGCAATGCATCAAGACAACTCACAGTGGTAGACGTGACTACTGGGGAAGAGAAAAAAAAAATACCGTACCACTGTGCTAACTAAAGACTTACCTCAATCCGAAATGTGGACCTAAAGCTATTTCTATCCCAAACACTAGAATACTGAAAGGGACACCATAGGCACTATAACCATATCATCTAAATTAATTATTTATACAGCATGGAGTCCCCTGGCATTGTCCCTCAATCCAGTGTCCCTCATTACTGCTCCGGCTAATGCTTCCTCACTGGCCCGAGCATTACAAAGGGGCTGAATTGCTGATAACTCTTGTTTAGCATTAAAATATTTAAAACGTTGTAATGCTGAACAGAAGGACAGCACCAGGGGACCCCAAGCACTATAACCACTTCAATGTGATGAAGCAGTTGTTGTAATGCTGAACAGAAGGACAGCACCAGGGGACTCCAAGCACTATAACCACTTCAATGTGATGAAGCAGTTATGTTGCCTACAGTGTCCCTTTAAATAATGCTTTAAGAGTTAAAATGGAGGTTTTGTGGGGGTTTTTTTTTACAATTTTTTTTGAATTCTTGAGATGGATATTATTAAGCTCTCTTGATTGTGCTTTGTGGGAGGGGGCTATCCCAAAGTGTGTCCCCCTCATTCTCTAGTTCTGTAGGACTGTAGCTCAGTATTTAGATGTACTGTTATAAGAACACAGAGGATAAGCCAGAGTCAATTGTCTAAGTCACTGGTTTGTGTGACTGTAAACATTTAGCAAAAATGAATGTTCATTCACTGTGCAAGCCAACAGAATGAACACCAATATCTCTTTATTTCCATGTTAATCACTCTGCTTTTACAGTGTTGCCTTACTTTCCTGTTAGCACTATTTTTTTATAAATGTCCCTTCGTGCACGTTAGCCCACATCGCACTAGGAGTAACTATGAAAGGGGCTCAGTTGGTGCTTATGGTAGCTTGCTCGGCCGAGATGAGGAGTCAATGTTATATTACATTAGTGCAGCATTCTACCTAGAGCTTATCATTGCACAAATTGTACAATATTGTTTCACTTTTCTGTTTTTCATTCTTCAATCACAATCTCCCTCCCACGACTACAACCACCACTTTCACTGTATGCAAATCCCCACTGAAATGACATGCTCATAGTCTGTGTTCCTGTGTGTGTTCCATATGTCACAATTGTTATTATTTATTTTTAAAGATGTAAAGCAATGAAAGAATGTCTTGTTTGTGTATTTTTAATGTTAGCACTGTTCTGTGTTACTGTTCTGTAGCTCACACCGGATCATTCCTTCACAATCTGTCTATCTGATTCACTATACGGATATATACACACAATGTGTCTGCTGTGTGAATGTGACATAAAACGAGAGGTTAGAGAGGGTTTTTTTTTATTTCCACCAGCCTAATCCGCTGCTCTTAAAGAAAAGGACCGATCAAAGTGACCATAGACATTCCACAACTACAAGTTGCGGCGATGGTCCTGTAAGGGTTTGTAGGCTTTCCTAATCTTTGGTGCATTGGTCCTAAAATTTTAACCACAAGCCTCAAAAAGGAGGAAGTGGTGAAATGTTACATGTTGAGCCAGACGTGCTGGAAGTGATTTACATTCTAGCATCATATGATGCGCGTCATTGTCATTTGTTAATCCCTGCACATTCCACGGAGAAGTGATGAAAAGGTTATTTAGAGACACACAGAAAAATCACTCTAAACAGAGACCTTCCCCAGGGATGAGATTAAACCTTTGACTGACTAAAAGACAGTCCTGCTTGACAGTCCTCCTTAGGAAGTTCCCTAGCTTAGCTTAAAGGAACACTATAGTGTCAGCAATACAAACATGTATTCCTGACACTATAGATCTAAACATGCAGCGGCCTCCCTGCCAGCAAAGTAAAAGGTGAGCTTGCTTACCTTTTTTTCCAGCACCGCACCGGTCTCCATCAAACCTGATGATCTCATGCAATCCTTTGCCATAGGAAACCTTAGGGAAACTATTGCGCATGCGCTGGAAAACGCAGCACTGCGACAATCAGCATCTCATCATAGAGATACATTAAATCAATGTATCTCTATGAGGAGCATTCAGTGTCTCAATGCAGAGCGTGGAGACACTGGATGCGCAGCACTGACCCAGGAAGCCCCTCTAGTGGCAGGCTGAGTGACTAGGCAGTAATGTAAACCCTGCCTTTTGTCTGAAAGAGCATTGTTTACATTAAAAACATTGTGTGCACAAAGCCCCTATCTGTTAATCTCTCTACAGTTCGTATGTATATTTCTGTATGTTGTATCAATATATCTCCTTTTACAGTGTCCCTGTTTTGGAACCAAATCCCTCTGTCCCTCTATTTTTTTATCTTAAATGTCCCTCTGTTCTAGGAGCTCCATATTGTTGGTGTGTCTGACTGCCAGTCGGTGTAAATAAGACACATTGTTCTTGTTCTAAATTACATTTTAGTTGCATAAGTTATTAGTAAGTCACCTAAAATTTCTTAGAACAGCCCTCCTCTCCCCCCCCCCCCCCCCACTAGTACCCCTATAAGTAAAGTGCCCGTCTTTGTCCATTTGAAATGTTGGAAGATATGTGTAACCCTGACATTACACAGGTAAGTTTGTTTAAGCAGAACCGTCATTACTTCTGATTCCCGTTCACTTTAATTTGTTTTACACGGTACAGTTCGTCCTCAATGTTCTACAACATTACAGAACATGTCATAGGTAAGCTAGATTCTACGGCTATATTGTAAAGAGCATTGGAGATAGATTCAAGCTGTGTCTGTGGTTGGTACAGAGAGTTACATGGGTGCAAAGTGAACACATTGTTCTAGGAATCGGTGGGAGGAGGTATCTTCTCACAGCTCCACACATGTTTTCTCTAAACACGGCTTCATCTTTCGATTTATTTGTATGCTTCTTTGCAATTTACTGTGTGGTTTTGCCTGTCTATGGATCATCAGCTGAGTCAGTTGAACATTGTATTTCTCTGATCAACCACATTCAACCTCTTTGTTTGTCCCAACAGTTTTGGGTGGGACCTCATTTCATCTGGTAATTACTTTTTAAAGTCATTTTTTTACTGCACTTTTTCTGAAATATTTTTCCAGTAATATATTGTTTTGTTTACATTCAGGGAGTTCTATTTTAGAACTATTTTTTTTCTATTTTATTTCTATTATACCTTTCTAATTTATTTGTTTTATATCCCTGTTGACTGCTGGTTAGTCAGGATATGATATAATAACCCCAAGCAAGCCCATTAAGGAACTCTCTGGGCACTATAACAACTTCATTGAAATTAAGTTGTCATGGTGCCCGGAGGCCCCTTGCGCTGGCTTACCTTTATGGGTTAAACTGTTCATGAATGGTATAACCCCAGAGTCTCCTTTCCATCGCTGCTTCTCTCTGCCCTCTCCACATCCACTCCCCATTCATAAAAATGGGTTTAAAAGGTACGTAACTTTTTCAAGTCGTTTTTATGAATGGGGAGCTACTGATTTTCCTAGAGCATCAGATGGCCACTTTAAGCCAGTCAGCAGCGCCCCGGCCCAGTGGCTCTTCCAGGCTTCTGTTCTGAAGCAGATGTGGAGAGGACAAAAAGAGGAGACTTTGGGGTTAAAGGTAAGCCGGCACCAGGGACCTTCTGGCCCCATAACAACTTAATTTTAATAATTAAAAATAATTTAAATGTTTAATTATTTAGCGTCTGGCCATCGCATCCTAGGAAGACAACCCATTAAAAATTAAAAAAAATAAGATAAATAAATAGTTTACAGGCTTAAGACCCATATATTAAATGAAGGTGTTTTGCCTCCATATGCGTCCACCTGCCATATCTAGTAAATGTTTAAAAACTAGTAAATGGGCAGCCTCATGGGGATGGGGCCTGGGAAATAACAAGTGGGACACTGCCATGGACATCCAGTGGGGACTACTTTAAAGATTTCAAGACGACCTGGTGTCCTCCTGGCCTCACCCATGGTAATGGGTAAGGGGCCCTAATATTAACAATTATTAAAGGTGGCGATCTATCCTCTCTCCAGGCCCTGCTAGGTCCTCTAGCATGAATTTTTAAAGTCCCCGGCTGCCCAGTTGCTAGTTGTTTTTTTTATGTCTAGTAGATATGCTCCACCTGCGCACGATAGGTGAGCCCATATGGAGTACATTATCTTCATTATAGTAATATGGGGGTATTATTGACCCCCATAGGATTTTTTTTTTTCATCCGACCCATAATTACCCTCATGCCGCCGACGTTTTTTTTTGTTTTTTTTTAACTATTTCATTAGAAAAAAAGAAAATAGTTATGTTTTTATGGCACTTTCTCAATAACTGCTTTATTAGGTTCGAGGCGCCCTTAATATTTCAGTATTTTTCCAAGGCACCCCAAGTCAAAAGTTCTAGGTTGTATATCTGTACAGCGCTGCTGCATTTACTAGCGCTATAGTATAATGTACAGTGTTGGTGTTTGAAGGGGTGCTTGAATACATTTATTTGTTTTATTACAGGGGTGTGTGTGTGTGTTTGTATGTAATGTTTGCATTTGATTGAAGGGGTGTGTCTCATGGTAATGTTTACTTTTAAATGTGGATGTACATTTGTGTGAAGTATTTGTGTTTGAGTGAAAGGGTGTGTTTGTATATATATATATATATATTTTATTTATTTTTTTGAGTTTGAATGTAGGGATGTGTTTGTAAAATTTGTGTTAGATTGTAGGAGTGTGCTTGTATGTTGTGCTGGTGTTTGACTGATTGGATGTATGCACATACATACACAGATATTCATGCACATTAACACACAGATCCATATAAATACACTGACACATACACACAAATTCATATAGACATAGACACACATATAGATGCACACCGACACATACAGACACATAGATACACGACATACGACATACACACATGCACCCTGACACACACAAACATTGATACATGCCCACACCATGACACAGATACAAACACTGACATAAAAACACACACCCTGACACACAGAGGCACATACACATATGTGTGCGCACTGACATATATATATATATGTATATATATGTATATGTATATATATATATATATATATACAGATGCACACCCTGACACACACACACACTCATGCACACACACACACACACATACACACTCATACACACACAAACACTCATACACATACTCATACATATACACACACTCATACTCACACTAATATACACACTTACACTAATACACACACTCAAACTCATACAAACACTCGTATGGCTTGGAGTCCTGGTCCTGCTGGGGGGAGTTAAGGGGTCTGGAGCTCTTCATGCTCCTCTTCCCTCACGCTGCGGCTGTCTCCTCTCCCTCCCGCGCCGGCTCTCTGCATGACGCTGGGAGGAAGTGACAGCCAGCCGACATTACAGGGGCCCGGTCGATGGTCTTAAAGGACCGCAGCACTCAACCGGGTGTCTGTTGAGCAGTAATGTTTCCCCGGTTCTATAATCATAGCATCAGGGAAACATTCCGCGGCACCCCTGTGTGCATGTTGCGGTGCCCCAGGGCACCACGGCACACAGTTTGGGAACCGCTGGTTTATTAGTTTATCTGACTGCCTGCGGGTAGATTGTGAAATAAAAGCCATTTGATAAGGAAGTCTTTCTGGCATGAGGGGGCATGGCTACGGAGGCAAGCTTTTGATGCAAAATGTTTTGGGTGCAAAAACTATAAAGATTTGACCTTGCAAAAAATACAGGATGAAAAAAATGAGTCAAAACTCTATCAGATGCATTAAAGGGACACTGTAGGCACCCAGACAACTTCAGCCCATTAAAGTGGTCTGGATGCCAACTCCTATCACCATTAACTCTGCAGGTGTAATTATTGCTGTTTTTATAAACTGCAATATTTACCTTGCAAGCAGGGGCGGACTGAGAGCCTTTGGGGCCCCCGGGCAAAATTAGATCCCAGGCCCTTTGAATGCACAAATATATGTGCATTAAATAAATGTTAAAGGATCACTATAGTGTCAGGAAAACCGCTTTGTTTTCCTGACACTATAGTGCCCTAAGGGTGCTCCCACCCTCAGGGTCCCCCTCCCGTTGCGCTGAAGGGGTTAAAACCCCTTCAGCAGCTTACCTTTATCCAGCACCGGGCCCCCTCGGCGCTGGTGACCTCTCCTCCCCCGCCGACGTCAGCTCATGAGTGGAGCGAAATGCGCATGCGCGGCAAGTGCGCTTTCAAACAGTCCATAGGAAAGCATTTCTCAATGCTTTCCTATAGACGTTCTGCACGTCAGGATGACACCCACTAGAGGTTTGATTAACCCTGCTAAGTAAACATAGCAGTTTCTCTGAAACTGCTATGTTTACATCTGAAGGGTTAAAACCTGAGGGACCTGGCACCCAGACCACTTCATTGAGCTGAAGTGGTCTGGGTGACTATAGTGTCCCTTTAAATACAACTCTCATATAATACAGCATTCCTTTGGATGTGTATATTGTGAAGACCTGTGTATTAATGCATGTTTGTATTTGAGTCTGTGTGAATGCACTTGTGCATGTCTGGATGTAGTGTCAGTGTGAATGCATATGTGACAGGTGACAGAGTGTGTGAGGGAGAGGGTGACAGGTGGCAGAGTGAGGGGGTACCTGGAGTCAGGGAGGGAGGGGGTGACTAGTGACAGAGGGAGGGTGGGGGTGACACAGTGACACAGGGAGGGAGTGATTAGTGACACAGTGACGGAGGGAGTGAGTGATTAGTGACACAGTGACGGAGGGAGTGGTGACTTGTGGCATTGAGGGAGGGGGTGACACAGTGACAGAGAGAGGGGGTGACTAGTGACAGAGGGGGGTGACTAGTGACAGAGGGGGGTGACTAGTGACAGAGGGGGGTGACTGTGACAGGGGAGGGGTGACTGTGACAGGGGAGGGGTGACTGTGACAGGGGAGGGGTGACAGTGACAGGGGAGGGGTGACAGAGGGGGGGTGACAGTGACAGAGGGGGGGTGACAGTGACAGAGGTGGGGTGACAGTGACAGAGGGGGGGTGACAGTGACAGAGGGGGGGTGACAGTGACAGAGGGGGGGTGACAGTGACAGAGGGGGGGTAACCAGTGACAGGGGTGTGACTGTGACAGAGGGAGGGGTGACCAGTGACAGGGGGGGTGACAGTGACAGAGGGGGGTGACTAGTGACAGAGGGAGGGGTGACAGTGACAGAGCGGGGGTGACTAGTGACAGAGGGGGGTGACTAGTGACAGAGGGGGGTGACTGTGACAGGGGAGGGGTGACAGTGACAGGGGAGGGGTGACAGTGACAGGGGAGGGGTGACAGTGACAGAGGGGGTGACAGTGACAGGGGGGGTGACTAGTGACAGAGGGGGGTGACTAGTGACAGAGGGGGGTGACTAGTGACAGAGGGGGGTGACTGTGACAGGGGAGGGGTGACAGTGACAGGGGAGGGGTGACAGTGACAGGGGAGGTGACAGTGACAGAGTGGGGGTGACAGTGACAGAGGGGGGTGACAGTGACAGAGGGGGGGTGACAGTGACAGAGGGGGGGTGACAGTGACAGAGGGGGGGTGACAGTGACAGAGGGGGGGTGACAGTGACAGAGGGGGGGTGACAGTGACAGAGGGGGGGTGACAGTGACAGAGGGGGGGTGACAGTGACAGAGGGGGGGTGACAGTGACAGAGGGGGGGTGACAGTGACAGAGGGGGGGTGACAGTGACAGAGGGAGGGGTGACAGTGACAGAGGGAGGGGTGACAGTGACAGAGGGGGGTAACCAGTGACAGGGGTGTGACCAGTGACAGAGGGAGGGGTGACCAGTGACAGGGGGGGTGACAGTGACAGAGCGGGGGTGACAGTGACAGAGCGGGGGTGACAGTGACAGAGGGGGGGTGACAGTGACAGAGGGGGGGTGACAGTGACAGAGGTGGGGTGACAGTGACAGAGCGGGGGTGACAGTGACAGAGGGGGGGTGACAGTGACAGAGGGGGGGTGACAGTGACAGGGGGGGGTGACAGTGACAGAGCGGGGGTGACAGTGACAGAGGGGGGGTGACAGTGACAGAGGGGGGGTGACAGTGTGACTAGTGACAGAGTGGGGGGGTGATTAGTGCCTACCTGTCTCTCTGCTCCCTCTTCTCTCCAGGCTGCTGCTCCCTCCCCTGGTGGCTGTGATCAATCTCTGTGTGAGAGGAGAATACAGGAAGTGATGTCACTTCCTGGCTCTGCCTCTCCCATCACACAGAGCCGCATGGGACAGGAAGGAGGAGACCTGGCAGAGAGGAGGTGAAGCTGCCAGGTCTCGGGTGAGGGTGAGAGGGGGGTGATTTAAAGAGCGGTAGGTTGCTGGGGCCCTGCGCTGCATCAGGGGCCCCAGCAACCTAATAAAGGAAAATACTTTTTTATTTTTTTGCCGTTCCAGTTGGAGAGATCTCTGATCTCTCCAGCTGGAGCATGGCTTTGCTGCCGGGCCCCTGGCTGCCTCGGGCCCTCGGTCCATGACCGATATGCCCGAGTGGTCAGTCCGCCCCTGCTTGCAAGGTTAAGTCCTCCTCTAGTGGCTGTCTACCAGACAGCCACTAGAGGGACTTCCGGCTTTTTAGACGACTTTGGGTCATCTAAACCAGTGTTCCCCAACCCCCGGGCCGCGGACCGGTACCGGTCCGTGGATCAAACGGTACCGGGCCGCCCAGGGGTGTGGGGTGTGCGAGCCTGCCGGCTAATGCAGGGCTGGCATTGCCCAAGTGCCAGCCCTGCAATGTGCCTGCGGACCGGAGGGGAGATCAGAGATCTCCCTCCCCGGTCTGCAGGCACATTGCTGGCAGCCGGCAGGGGAGAGAGAGAGGACCCAGGAGCTCTTACCTGCAGCTCCTCCGGGTCCTCCTCTCGCGAGATTTGGAGCGTTGCCGCGGTAACCACGGCAACACTCCAAATCTCGCGAGAGTGAACTCTAGCCCTGTAACTGGGCTAGAGTTCACCTCACCACCACCGGACCACCAGGGAATCCCCACCGGACCACCAGGGACTAAGAAATGTCCCCCCTCCTCCCAGTAAAGGTAAGAAGGGAGGGGGGACATCAATATATTAATTTTAATTAAATAAATTTTAAAAAAGCCTCCTTACCCCCCATACACACACTGCCCCCACACACACTACAAACACTGCCCCATGCACACACTACACACTGCCCCATACACACACTACACACTGCCCCATACACACACTACACACATTGCCCCACAAACACTGCCCCCATGCACACACTGCCCCACAAACACTGCCCCCATGCACACACTGCCCCACAAACACTGCCCCCATGCACACACTACACACACTGCCCCATACACACACTACACACATTGCCCCACAAACACTGCCCCATACACACTACACACATTGCCCCCATACACACACTACACACACTGCCCCACAAACACTGCCCCCATGCACACACTACACACACTGCCCCACAAACATTGCCCCATACACACACTGCCCCACAAACACTGTCCCCATACACACACTGCCCCATACACACACTACACACATTGCCCCATACACACACTACAAACACTGCCCCACAAACACTGCCCCATACACAGACTGCACACACTGCCCCATACACAGACTGCACACACTGCCCCATAAACACACTACACACATTGCCCCATACACACACTACACACACTGCCCCATACACACACTACACACACTGCCCCCATACACACACTGCCCCACAAACATTGCCCCCATACACACACTGCCCCACAAACATTGCCCCCATACACACACTACCCCACAAACACTGCCCCCCACACACACACTGCAACTCTCACACACACTGCACCGCTCACACACACATACACACAATTTTGAGTCTATGTCTTTATGTGACTGTGTTTGTGATTTTCTGACTATGTATGTGTCTGCGTGTTTTTTTTAATATATGTGACTGTTTGGTTTTTTTTTTGTCTTATTAAATCAAAACAAGCGGGCCACGGAAAAATTATCAAACGTTTACCGGTCCGCGGCGATAAAAAGGTTGGGGAGCACTGATCTAAACGACACTGGAAGTCCTCACGCTCTGCATGAGGACCTCCAGCGTCGCCGGAATCCCCATAGGAAAGCATTGAATAATGCTTTCCTGTGGAGAAGTCTAATGCACGCGTGGGAGAAGCGTGGGCGGAGCCTGACCTAGCGCCGAGGGACATCCGCGCTGGATTGAGGTATGTGTCTGAATGGGTTTTACCCCTTCAGCGACATGAGATGGGGGGCAGGAGGGAGGAGGGCACTCCAGGATTCTCTAGTGCCAGGAAAACGTGTTTGGAGAATCCCTTTAAAGTTGTATTGGTGTCAAGAGGGTCCTTTTAATGATTTCTCCAGCACAAAAAAAACTAAACAGTTTATAAATTACAAATATATTTGTTCACAATTCTTGGGGTATATATATGGCAAGTAATGGTCCTACCACAGATTTTGCAACCTTCGCAAGGATGCTGATAAGTGACACTTTAAAAGGGGTCGTGAGAAACCATTTGTGTCTTACAGACTATGTCCTATTGCCTCCAAAACAAATAAAACATTTTGATTCCCCTATCGATGTCTCGTTCCATGATGCAGAAGGAGAAGTATTTTCGGTTATTGGAGATAGTAGGTGGGGCCGCAGCAGTGACAGATTTTTGAATGTCACCTTCCTATACAAAAGCCTTTTAAATCTCTGTAGTACAAATATCTACAGAATGGAAACCGAGGAGACGGGGAAAAAGCAATATTATAAAACTGTAAGTAACAGCTCTGTCCCCTGATAAACTTAACATTGCGTTGTTCGCTCCAAAGAAATGAAGTGTTTCAGTACCTAGCCGAAAGGATCGCGTTTCACAGCATCTATTAGGTTTTTTTTTTTTTAAACAACAAAGTCAGAAGCAGAAAGAATATATATCATATATTGGCTGAAGGCGATCTATTCTTCAACTCAAAGCTTAGGTTTACAAAGGGATGAAAATTTTTAATTCCCGGACAGCAGGACGGCTTCCAACGTCTGCTCAAGAGTATACATACATCGTTAGCCAAACTGTGTTACAGCAAGTGCTTAAAGAACAGCATATGGCAGCAAACAAAACTAAATGGATGATGGGTGCTGTAGATATTTAATAAAACAAGGCTCTCAGGGCCACGACTTTAAATGTTAAAAGCACTGTATCATTGACATAATTGGAAAATGCATTAAGCAAAAAGTTGGGATCTCAGTTTCATCCAAACATAACTCTATTCCAAAGCTATATGTATTCCCACTTGGTTTGTATGTGTCTCCCCCTTATCTGGTTGTAATCTATGACTGTTATTTCAGGTGCAATAGCTGGCATTGTAGATCAGCCTATGCAGAACTTCCAAAGGACCTCTGAAGCCCAGGCATCTGCAGGGCACAAGGCCAAGGGGGTTATCTCCGGTGTGGGGAAGGGGATTGTTGGCGTCTTCACTAAGCCAATCGGAGGAGCCGCAGAGCTGGTGTCGCAGACAGGATATGGTAAGTTTCACTGTTGACACTAATTGTTCAGAGATGAATGTGTAATAAATGTGGGGAAAAGGACCAAAAATAGCATTTCTTAGAAACTAATTGTTGTACTTAAAGTACCGCGTGCGAGCCTTCTCCTTGCTCAGAAAATAGCAGTGTATGCAAAATGCACTGCTGTGTGATAACGAATTCTGTGTTGACACACAGACAGTGAGTAACGGTGGTTAATAAAAATAATTATTATAATTACCAATATGGATACCGCACTCTCCTGGATCCCAGGGTGCAACCGGGCCTGAGGTTGCACAATCCTTTGAACTGTTATAAGTTTAAAGTTTGTTGGAAGAACTGTACGGTGTACAGAGACAGTGGTAAGAAAATAGTTTTATAAATCACACTTTATGAGTTAGGTATTGCTGATGTATTCATTGTTGTTGGTTTTTTTTCTTCTCCAAATTGTGTTTTTTTTTCACTAGAATCCACTCAACAACAGCTCCCTCGCTCCTCTAGTGATCAATAGTGGCTAGTGGGTGTTGTAGTTAAATAACTGTAGGTTGCCTTTTTTGAAACAGCATATTTGTAATCAGTAGCAGTGTGGCCATGTTGTTTAATAAAAGTCACTGACGTTATTTAGTTTCTTGGGCTATAGATTTTTTTTCAAATACAGAGTTTCATTTATTTGTGTTGCGCGTACAGGTCTGGCCGCTGTGGTGATTGTTGCTGTGCGGCTAATCGTGAATGTGTACGGCCAGTTTGCGCTGGATGCTATAAATGATCTGTCGTTTCTTTCATACTATTGAAAAAAGTACAATTAATATTATTATTGACTTTGTCATTAATGGGTCATTTCAACACTGCAGACGTGTACTACAATTCCCAAGCTGCTCAGCAAGAACCTGCCGTGCCAGGGAAAGCCATCACTAATTTATTCTGTTTTATTTATTTGGGTTTCAAATCTCTATTCCTGGTCTGAGTGTTCTTTCAGGACGTTCTGTTGCGGCGTTGGGTCTTTTAAGAGCCATATTGTAGTGACAGCTTCATTTATCCTGAAGGAGTTAAACAGAGTAATGTGTTCTTTTAGACAAAATAAGCTAAATTATTGGCCATGGGTTTTATAGGCTACAAGTTGAGTGACTGCATGACATAAACTTTAATAGCAAGGTGCACCGCGCATACATAATGGAATTACTTAAATAAAACCATGATTAATTTTTGCTGCCATCGAGCTGCCGTACCGAGCGGTACATAAAAACGAATGAGCAAATGTAACTTTTTCCTCCATTTAAATCTTTATGAACTGGTATTTATATATACTTTGTAGTGGAAAAAGAGCGAGCACCCTTGCTAAGATTGTAGCAAAAAAATGTCTTCTCCCTCTGTAAGTTTCCGAGGGGTTCGTGCCCCCGTAAAATATTTTATGATATTGCTGAAGGTTTTACAAACCACTAATTCATGGTATAATGACCATGCCTCGTTTATATAGAGCTTTACAAGCCATCCAGATGCACACATGTTCTATCATCTTCCTCTCTTAAGTTTTCCACATTGAGACCTGTTTAAATACTCTACGTTCAATGTCTAATGTGTTGGCAACTCCGAAGAACATACACTGAACCACATGTCTCCAGGGAGCTCATAAATGTATATGTATCAATGTTTAACAGCTGGATACAGTAACCTCACTATAAATACCGTATCTAGGCAAACAGTTTGTTTTTTCAATTTTGACCATCCATGACACATATATAGAAGTATTTTATTATTAAGCAAGAACAGTTAACTACCGCCCTGACTGTGTTCTGTATAAATTGTAAACTCTCTGTGTGTGTGTGTGTGTGATACCATTTGGGGATGGATAAGTCTCAAGGGTATTAGGTTTCCACTAATTGCTAGTTTACGTTTGGCTTTCATGCATTCATTTTTTGGTTTGTAGCTAATGCAAGATCACTAGGGTTAAGTGCACAGCTCTTGCATTTTCAGCGTTTAAAGAATTATCTGTAAGCACCGCACTGGCTTCCAAAGATGTGACATCATGTCGATGCCGTGTTATTTTAAATGCACAGTTTCAAATAGATAGATGACATATCCTAAACATATTGATTGCTTAAGAGCTGTAGTAGCACTTTAACCCTTCTGAAGATCTGGCTGCTGCGCGATCTGGAATATATTTTATTGGAACAACTATGATATTACTCATACGCGTTGTCCTTAAATATGGGAGGAGGCACTGAATACTGTGTAGTTAAATTATTGGTCTCTTGAGATTGGCCTAATTCTCCCAGCTACTCACAACTATTTAATTCCTTTGTGTAGCTGACACAGCTCTGATTATCCATGGCTGAGCTGGACAGATAGTATCACAATATATATTACTACAATGGGTAACGGCAGCTGGTTTTTAAAATTCACTTCCAGAATTCCAGTGGCTAACTATGGCATTCTAGAAATGTGTAAATGGCATTTCACAAGGTGTTCTCCCACCGTGAATGTTACATTAGCACTTCTGCATGTTTACAAAATGTATATGTTTATTTCTGAGCATCAGTCGGTACAAAATTGCCCTTTGTTAAAGTTCTTCTTTTTCTTCTCTTCAAATAGCTTGGCAGTGTAGGAGTTCAGGAGGCCCCAGAGTGGTTAATGGGAGATATATCATTTGTGCTTTTAAAACATTATCACTTGTCAGCGGCTTGTGTGCACCAGCTGGCTGTTGTGTAGTCGTTGTGCTTTAGAAACTCAGGGAATCTTTCAGACAGACTGGTAAAATTCAAACCAGAAGCTTTAATAGATCCATGGGTGGCCATCGGTTGAAGTCTACATTTTCCAGGCTCCTTCATTGCTAAACTGTGCCTGACAAAAAAAATCAGAGGTCCCCTTTTCTCAGGGAACTACTTGTGTATGATATAATCCATGTTTTTGTATATGAAAGCTTCATTTTATAAACCCGGTTCTCTGTTTGTCCCGCAGGTATTTTACACGGAGCTGGACTCTCGCAGCTACCCAAGCAGCGACATGTGTCCAACGATGTACAGACCAGTCAGGCCCCAAACAGCCATGTGAAATATGTCTGGTAAGATCATTCAACGTTGATGGTTTTCCTTTTTGCTTCATATTTTGCGTCAGTCTGTAGTCTGTTCATAATCTACACAGAAAGACGAGGATATGCTGTAGTTATCAGTAAATCAGGACAATTTTTTATTTTCTTGTGAACAGTCCCGAGACACTTCATGTTTAAAAAAGGCAAGTCACCACATGTTGCATTAACTCACTTCAAAGAAGATTTCATGGAGTAAAAAGTGAAGGCCAGGGTTTGGGCATAAATTCCTTTGGAATGTCGGACATATTGTTTTAAGAATCCGTATTTATCATGTGGTTATTTTCCCCTGGTCCGTATACTGCTCTACCGTGTGATAAAATATGATTGTTCTTTACAGTCAATAGTTTCGACATGATGTAAGTTAACAACTGAATGAGAAATTAAAGGAGCACTATAGGGTCAGGAACACAAACATATATTCCTGACCCTATAGTGTTAAAACCACTATCTAGCACCCTTTGCCTTCCTATAGATAGTAAAATCTTACTTGTATTCAAGTCTGAAGCTGCTGCCTCTGCCTATGAACTTCATCTGACCTCTGACATCATCAGAAGTGGTGGCCTGATCCAATCACACTGCTTTCCCATAGGATTGGCTGAGACTGACAAAGAGGCAGATCAGGGGCAGAGCCAGCACAATTCAAACACAGCCCTGGCCAGTCAGCATCTCCTCATAGAGATTAATTGAATCAATGAATCTCTATGAGGAAAGTTCAGTGTCTGCATGCAGAGGGAGGAGACACTGAATGTTTGGATGCATTTTAGGCAGCCATGACCCAGGAAGGATCTCTAACAGCTATCTTAAAGGAATGGCCAGTGAAGTTATCACTGGGCTGTAATTTAAACACTGCATTTTCTCTGAAAAGACATTGTTTACAGCAAAAAGCCTGAAGGTAATGATTCTACTCACCAGAACAAATTCAATAAGCTGTAGTAGTTCTGGTGACTATAGTGTCTCTTTAAGTGTGTGTCAGCTATTAATACCTATTTAGCTTTAATAAATGCAGTTTGGGTTTTTTAGATCACATGTCACAAGTGTGTTAAGCTGAGGCCATTGGTTAGAAGGACTCATTCAGCCTAGTTGGATTGGTAGCATTCTATAAGGAATATCTTAAAACATATTCTCATAGTCCAATGGCCATAAGGACTAGAAAGACGTTTGCCTTATAAGAGAACCTGGCAAAGCAGAGATAACAGCTCTCTGGCTATATTTTTGTTTCAGTGAAATGAATTAATAGGAAAGGTGTTGATAATTTCGGATTAAACGGCCGTAAATTGCACTTTGTTACACAGGATATAATAAAATAATAATACCATTTGGGAGTTTGGGTCTTTCCTGATGGGTTGCAGAAAATGTAATTTGATCTTAAGCTGTCTTTCTTTACAGGAAAATGCTGCAGTCTCTGGGTAGACCTGAAGTCCACATGGCCCTTGATGTAGTAATTGTCAGTGGATCTGGACAAGAGTATATGGGCTGTTTGTTGCTAACATCAGAAGTACTGTTTGTAGTTAGTATCAGCGAGGACACGCAGCAGCAGGCCTTCCCGGTCACTGAAATAGATTGTATGGAGGACCAGGACATGGAAAACTGCCTGATTGTACAAATGAAACAACAACCAGCTACCAGTGAATTAGAGGTTAGTATTAACCCACCCATCCTGATCATATAGAAGTGACTAATAGTTATAGAAGTGTTTTAAAAGGGAGTGCCTAGCCCTGGAGCAATACAACCCCCATAATACTCTACCACATTATGAGTTGAAGTAAAAGGGGCACAAACATGTATTCCTGACATTATAGCGTTAAACTATTTAGGTGTCTGCACTTAACTTTTTAAGTTTAACTTTTTATCCCACGCCGGTCTTGCCATGCGGCTGGCCACACCTCCATGGCTGAGATCATCAAATCCTATTATCTCAGCCAATCCAATGCTTTTCCATATGAAAGCAATGGGAGGCTATTGCGCACATGCGGGAAAATGCCACGCTGCACCAATCAGCATCTCCTTTGCTTTGATTCAATGCATCTCTATGGGGTACATTCAGCGTCTCCTTCAGAGCCAGGAGACGTTGAACGCCAGTGATGCACTCTGTACAGCACTGACCCAGGAAGCACTTCTAGTGGCCATCTGAGTGACTGCTACTAGAGGTGTTACTAGGCAATAATATAAACACTGCCTTTTCTCTGAAAAGGCAGAATTGACTGTTTTTAGCCTTCAGGGGCAGGCTATAGACACCAGAACCACTACATTAAGCTGTAGTGATTCTGGTGACTATAGTGTCCCTTTAAACTGTTTAAAAATGGGAGCATTGGGGAGCTAATGCGCATGCACGGCAAAATGCCGTACTGCACCAATCAGCATCTCCTCAGAGGTGCATTGAATCATTGCATCTCTGAGTGACTGCTACTGGAGGTGTCCCTAGGCTGTAATGTAAACACATGAAAATGCCTGCAGGGATATTAAGCTGTAGTAGTTCTGGTGACTATAGTGTCCCTTTATGATGAAGATGCAGCAAGCCTGAAGTATTATTTGTGCTACCAAATGTAAATATTCACTGTTTTTGAAGAGGTGTTTTTGGTTATGTGGGTGGTTAGAAAGTATTGTACAGTATATTCTGTTCAGTATTTTATTTGTGAGTACTTAGGGTCTTATCGCACGTCCTGCTGGGCCCATATCCTTAAAGCAATACAGAGTACTTAATAATTCAGGCCCTCCCTAATCTTTCTTTAGATTTTCAGTCTATGTATCTATACCCCTTTCTGGGCAGAGGAAGGGAAGATACATTTAATTGTGCAGTGACATTCTAAACATAAGGTTTGATAGTTGAAAAGAAATAGACAACTAAAGTAGGGGATTTCAGTGCAAATAGGAGGGGATTTCAGTGCAAATAGTAATCCGTTCATTATTCGATGATGTATAACTAGCCCTGATCTCAGGTAATGGGTGGGCAAGTACCTGGACAAAATCATTGTAATTCTACTTACATAGCAATCTAATAACACTATGAGGCTGTGTGTGCTATTATTACATGGCATATTCCTTTTCTGAAGATAGAATATAAAAAATGAAAAGTATATCTCATAAGACAAATATTTGCAATCTCTTTCAGTCTGATGGAGCCAGAGAGAGACTGTCTGAACAACAATACAACCGGCTAGTGGACTATGTTTCAAAGACGTCCCAGCACTTCACGCACAGCATCTCATCTCAAAACGTGGCATCGCAGGTGGTGGTGGCCAAGCCTCCTACCACCAACACCAAGACTTATCAATACCTCGTGGAGAGTCATTACGCAAGAATATTCATCAGCAAATTCAGAATGGTAAAAAGCAAGGCTCTGCGCAGAGGGTTCTACTAGTATCCACAAAGGAAAACAAAAAGAAAGCAATGCTTTTTCTAAAGATCAAAGCACTATAGGTAGTGATCCGAGGGTAGGTTTTGCCATGTTCACAGTTGGGTAGGTACGTATATATACGTTCTGTATATACTGGAAGTTCTGTACATTTCCCAAAGCCTTATATTATAGCACAATAACACAAGTTGACAACGTATTCTGTCTATTCATAAAATGTTCCGCTAAATACAGTCAGATACAGAGACGGTGCATTGACACACGTTGGCAAGAAAAAAACACTTTATTGAACATGCAACTGATTTATTTCATGATATATTTAATATAACCTCAGATTTTTTGTAAAAAAAAAAAGCCAAATCAGTTGCCAACTGTAACGCAATGCCAATGACTTGGCTATTAGTAGTGTAGTTAGACCAATATAGAATTTCTCAATGTTTATAGAATAAATGGCTCAAAGTTGCCATTAAATTATATTCTATTAAAGCCATGTAGTCTTCTGTGTTCACATGAAAATACATATTTTTGGTAGGGCAAGGGGGAGATAACTTTATTGTGGGTTAATAATATTAGATGGATCTGATGTTTTATATATATATATATATATATATATTCTATAGATCTGCATTGTTTAGAGTGGAATATTGGTGAAAAGCTTTAAGAATAATCTGTAAACGTGAAGGTAAATGCTGCTATTACTTGTATAAGAAGCTGTTTGAATTCACAGGAAGTAACGGAACACAGAAGTCTGTTTTGTAATTGGTTTACTCCTTTCAGTACCACAAGGGTGAGCAATACCCCCAAGTCCTGAAAACATGATGCAAGTTATTTGCGATGTGAACGTTTGTTCTAGGCTACGAGGTGGCTAAGCTTTGACACTCCAGATATTATGGCTTGTTCCTTGTGCTGCACAGCCAGCCGTGACCATCATGGAGAATTTAGTGTTAAGTCTCTCTGTTGCCGTTTCACATCATGGCAGCTGAGAACCAGATGTAAACACACGTGTAGCATGGGTTAATATAGCATGCACTTTCTTTATAAAGGACCCGCACAATTTGAAATGCACATAATGTATACAGCAAGCTATGATGATAGCTTGTGATTTTATAATGTGATGTTCTGAGTGGCAGGTGTCCAGCGCTGTCATTAGACATTGTAACCCCTAAACCTGGCCCTGTTATGGGCAGAGACGTCTGCTCACATAAAGGGTAAACTTCTGGAGCCCTAATAAACCCTGAAATCAACAATATGGTTTTATAAATCACCTGATTGTTTATAGCAGGGGTGCCCAAATGTTAGAAAGCCCGATGGTTTAAACTACAGCTTCCATAATGCTTTGTCATTCTAAAGGCACGCAATGCATCATGGGAGTTGTAGTTCTACAACATATGGGGATCTACCTTTTGGGCACCCCTAGTTTATAGGATCATGTGTCTGCTTATTAAAATAAGACTAATAAATTAAAGGGGCAGTAATGCATTACATAGAGTAGGTTATTTGAAAGTAAACCTAGAACTAACAGTTGCGCTCTTAACTAACTTTTAACCCCTTAAGGACACATGACATGTGTGACATTTCATGATTCCCTTTTATTCCAGAAGTTTGGTCTTTAAGGGGTTAAGGAACACTACAAACACCATAACCACTGCACTAAAGCATTACTAACTCTTTAATGAATAAAATCCAGCTCTCAATTCTAATTCACTGAATTATCTTTTAAATAAGGGGTATTTAGATATTTATACGGCTGTAAGATGTTTCATTGCATATAAAATTCCCGTAAATTAAACATTGTTTTCAGTTCAATCATTACAGTGCATTTTGTCCTAAATAAAGTCATTAGTACATGTTAATATAATTGTAAATATATTTTTTGTCCTGTATTTTGAATTTTAAAAGATAGGGTAAACCTTTGTAAACTATTTCATAGAGCTAATTTTCAATATATATTGCATTGGTCACCTATGTTTGAATATAATAAAGTAATTGTAAAATCACTCCTATGTTTCTTGTCTCCTGCATGGATGATGGGAATTTGTTACAATGTACAATTTGAACTCTGTACCCAGAATGCTGCTTGCTTCTAACCCTTGAATCAGTACCTACGATGTAGCACTTTGGATGGAAGGGCACTACATTTACACTATACACCATACTCTACGGCAGTGCCAATGATTTCTCTTCCCCTTCTTTTACTATAGCAGTCTTTTACTATATGGCTGTTGGGTAAACAAATTAGCTGGAGATATTTTGCATTTATGTGATAGCAACAAATACCCAGTATGAGCCAACTTCAGACATGCTCAAACACTAGCCCTTGCACCATTTACTGTCCAGTGCTGTGTGCAAGATGTATGACAGTTTACAAGTCTCACGAAGCTCATGCTATATCACTGTTTAAAAAGTAGCCTAGAGACAGGGCCGGCGCTACCTGTTAGCCCATCATCATCCTCATCTGGTTGTAAGTAGGCAATCTAGGATATTATTCGTGGCACTAATCTCTAATTTACCTCACATTAAAGAAACACTATAGTCCCCAGAACCACTGCATCTTAATGTAGTGGTTCTGGTGTCTATAGCCTGTCCCTGCAGGCCTTTTAATGTAAACACGGCGGCACTGCAGCACTGGCGTTAGTTAACATGGCAGATCATATGGGTGGGGCATTGTGACGTCACATGGGGGGGCGGCAAACTTTACTTTTGCCTAGGGCGGCAAAAATCCTTGCACCGGCCCTGCCTAGAGAGAGAGCAATGAGCTTGTTATGTAAATCTTAATATTCATTTTGTAAATACGATTATTGAAATGTGGTCATTCAGCATTCATTTCATCTACTAGTTTCTATGGAGTGGAAATGCAGAGTAAAAAGATGCTAGCGCCCGTAAAGTAATATATTAACTCTGTCACAAATGTTTTTGTCTCATTTAACAAAAATCATAATTCAAAGATAAAACATATGCCCATACAAGGAATTGAACCAGTGTTTAGGGTAAAAATGGAACCGCTAAGATATAAGCAAACTTGCATATTAACAAAGCTCAGTTCCAGTACGTTTACTGCATCTGCTGATACTGTGGCCCCCACGTGAGCCTGTTGAAGTTTGCAGCCAGACTATCCCAGGTGCAGTTCCATTATTGTATTGCCCTCTATTCTCAAGTCTTCATTAAACTGGATGTTTCTGTGCAGACAATGGTAGTAACGTTCTATTTTAACGTAAGCAAGAATTGCGCCACTCATTACTCCGTATGCAGAACACAATTATGTTTTAACCCTTTCAGTGCTAGGTGTGCGATTTACTGGGTTATCCAAATGACTGTTATAAATAAAAAAAAATATATTTTTTTTATTTTTTTTGTCCATTTCATACGATGCAAATAGATTGGTAGGTGGGATTTTCCAGAGAGGGTCTGGAGTCAGGAACCCCACCATTTAGAAACCTCACCAACTGCAAATCCGTTTTAATACATAGATCACTAGATTACAAATGAAAACGTCATTGCTTGCAGTCATTTTGGTGTCCATAAAGAAAGTCAATCAAAATGGCTATTTGAGAAACGCAGTAATGGTGTGTCCATAGAAGCGTCGTGTTAGCATGGTGATAGAGTTGGAGGAGGGGAGGAGGAGAAAAGATAAGCTCTTTTTAAAGACCAACAGCAACATACATTTTGAAACGCTTTTTTTTGGGATGCCATTTTCTCAGCTCATCTTCTTTAAATGTGGCAAAAACGAGCTGTACAAATTCTTTTTTTTTCTTCAGTTTATATCTAAAATGGGCAAAACATTCATGAAAAATGCCATACTCTACACGGCTTCTTGACATGAGCAGGGTCTCAGGCCAGCCGGGAATCCTCTCCTACATGAAAATGGACACTATAGTCATTACTGCCTAGAAACACCTTTAGATATAGTCACTCAGACAGCCATTAGAGTTGCTTCCTAGTCCAGTGCTGCTTCATCTAAGTGTTGCTTCTAAGTGTGTGGTTGGAGATATTCTGGAGAGTTTTACAGAAGCTTCAACTGTCTAAGAGTTTGCTAAGATTTTTCTTTTCTACTGTTACAGTTAAGATTCATCTGTAGGAAAAGGTTACTGATTGTACAAGGTTTGATTCCCTGTTGGTAATTATAAGGCATTTGATTTGATTAGCTAGTTACTTGCTATTGATTGTTGGCTAATAAGCTATTTTTTGCAAATAAGCATAGGCCTATCCAGGTGTTAAACATTCCTAGTGGGTGGTGATTTTAGGAGTTATACAAGGGTTGTTGTCATTAGCTTGGCTGCTTCATCTAAGTGCTGCTTCTAAGTGTGTGGTTGGAGATATTCTGGAGAGTGATGCTTCTAAGTGTGTGGTTGGAGATATTCTGGAGAGTGCCGCTTCTAAGTGTGTGGTTGGAGATATTCTAGAGATAAACTGGAGGTAATCTAAGGTATTCAGGAGAGCAAAAAATGTAAGATTTGTTTGATTTAAATTATTCACCTCATTGAAATTGCAGACTTAGTTCAGTGTAATAGTTTTGTTATGCATTTGTTTCACATTCCACTTTTTGGAGATTTGGATGTTGTCTAATCTGTAGACAGTTCTCTATATTGCGGCAGGAGATTGTATTTTTGAAATCTGAGATTTGTAAATTATCTGTTAAACAAACTCAGGATGGAACTGCTGCAAAGCCACTGCCGCAGAGACGTACTAGGAATGGCAGATGGATTACTGTAGGATCTTGTAGACTTTGAGTTGTGGATAAAAGGCATATTGCACAGTCTGTTGCTCTACATAATTCATTTTCTGCACTTTCAGAGTGTAATGGTGTTATGGAGACATTCTCAGGCACCAGGTGTATTGTTGTTATGGAGACAGGCACTGAGGGTAGTGTTGTTGTGGAGACAGGCTCAGGCACTGAGGGTAGTGGTGTTGTGCAGACAGGCTTAGGCACTGAGGGTAGTGGTGTTGTGGAGACAGGTCAGGCACTGAGGGTAGTGGTGTTGTGGAGACAGGCTCAGGCACTGAGGGTAGTGGTGTTGTGGAGACAGGCTTGGAGACTATGGTGAGGCCTAATAGAAAGCAGTTGTTGTTGGGGGATTCCATCATAAGAGGTGTGGAGATGGACAATGGTGGTCTTGTGAGATGTCTTCCCGGAGCTACTGCTCACAGAGACAGGAGACGTATCTGGAACTAAGTGTTCTTGCAAAGCAAGACCACTTAATGTTATCTCACATGTATTAAGGCCTTTTGGCCTGTAATTGTGGGAGGGGCGTATGACACACCTCTTCCCTACTTAAGGGACACCCCTTACCTGGCTCCATATCGTTCGAGGTCAGCGCTGCATCATTTCCACTTCCGGGTCATCCAGACGCCATTTTACCTGATTACTCCATGAGGTTTTTTAAGCAGAGCTGTGTCAGGAATCCAGCCACAGGCTTTTCCGGCCTACCACCTTCTTTCTTCAATCCATCGCCGTGGATGGTGTCCAAGTGACTCACAAACTGTAAGTCAACCTACCCGCTATGCCAGGCATCAGTCCCACGGCACCATGCACGGGTCAGGTCCTCACTTTACATATCATATCATTCGTTTAAACCCCCTACCGGTCTTTGGGTGTACTACAGGCTTCTTAGACATTATCGCATTTCATGTACAAACCAACGAACCACTGCATTTTCGCCTACACACTGACCCCTACCGGTCATTTGGTGTACTACAGGCTTCTCAGACATTATTGCATTTCATGTACAAACCATCGAACCACTGCATTTTCGCCTACACACTGACCCCTACCGGTCATTCAGTGTACTACAGGCTTCTCAGACATTATTGCATTTCATGTAAAAACCAACCTTGCTTCATTTAAACGATTGTCATTTCGGTTTGTGTTTTCTGGTCGGCACTTGTTCATAGTATATTCTATGCACGATTGCTGTTCGCATTAAAATGCATACGGTTAAGCTATTCATGCTAACTTCTGTTTCCCTTCATACTAAGATTCGGTTATTCTGCTATGTATTCACATAGATCTTTTTCGTGAGTTACATTTCATCATTTCATGTATTTACATTTGGTTAAAAAGTTGCTTGGTTAAATAGACCATTTTCATGCTATTTTTAAGGTATCACTTATTACATCAAGGGTATGAAACCAGCTAACATTTCTGTATAGACATTGGACCCCCACGCTTACTGGAGTTTTTTTTTTATATATAATTATCAATTTCATTACAATTAAATCAGCCTACGTTACAGGCCTCATTTCTTTGTTGTTAACCATGACACAAGGATTTAATTCCTTTTCATGCATACTCGGGTTGAATCACACGTACTGATCCAACCAATCATACGTTTCCTGCACAGTAATCGGTTAAACTTTCAAATACTTATTTTACACGATCTTAGGTTGTCTATTTTGTTTCAGTTTGCTTATTATATATATATATATATGGTTTTAATAATAATAGTTATTTTATTTTACAATGCAGATATTACATGTATATTACTGTTATGGTTAGCCTACATTACGGCTCCTTTTTCTGTCATGCTCGTACGACATACCACGAGTTCAAGGACACGGTCCTATTTTCAAAGAGTATAATGGAGATATGATGTTATTACAACCATGTACATTACAATTACATGGCACTAACTATTCAGGCCATTTCTTATCATGCTCATACGATATACCACGAGTATATAAGAACACGGTCCTACCTTCCACAGAGGGTTTCGGGTTGAATCACACGCATTGGTTCAACCACTCATACGTCACGTTACAAAATTTTCTGCATAGATTGTCATTTCACATAATTTCACATGGCATTTACAAACTCAGGCCTTTTCTTGACACACTCAGACGACGTAACACGAGTATTCAAGAACACGGCATATACGTCTCACAAGACTTTCGGTTTTTGAATCACACGTTCTGGTTCATACATTCATACGTCACTTTACAGCAACATTTATGATTCTGCATATTGTCACTTCACATTAAAAAGTCCCTTGCATTCCCAGATCAGTTTAGTGACATGCATATCATCTGATCACCTTCCATATATACACATTACATGGCCAATCCCCTGCTGCCAGGTATCGGACTCAGCGTAACGCTTGTCACCAAGCATGGGCAGTCATGTCACTATCATACTCATAGATTTTACACCTCCCACACATACTGCTAGAAGCCCTAATCCCAGCCTATACAGATTACACAGGTCTCACAGGATCCATTCTCACTCTATCCCTTTTTAGGTTTATCCAGGTTTTCATACCTGTCGAATCTCAAAACGTCATACATACTACCAGGTACGTAAGCCTGCTCACGTTGTAGTTCACATACGTTTCATTCTTCTAGGCCATAGAGTACTGGCAAGTTAGGGGTATAGGCCCAAATAGGTACCTCCCTTCTTGGCATTTCTGCCTATCGTTTAGTGGTCCGCGAGGCCAACACCCCGCCTCAACGTTTCGGAGGCAAATGCCATCGGGCCACACGTGAGTTAGCCGCCTCGCAATATTATAGAGAGGGCCTCACCTGTCACTCCCTCCCCCTGTTTTCTTTTACTATCACTGAGAGGCCTACGATTCCTGCCACTACGACGGGTGGCCTCAATAACCCCTCGCGCCAACTCATAGACAGAGCCTCTCATAGCCACTTGGCAACTAGCAGGGCCTCACCTGTCACAAAACAAGATTCATTTTTCGCCTTTCAGGCCTAGTTAGCCTGCCAGTATCACCCCTGGGGAATCGGTCACTACACCCCTTACCATGGCTGGGTCGGCCGCTGCGACCCCTCCAGCACTGGTTGAGTTGCAATCACTTTCTCCAGCCATCTGTTTCAGGGCACATGCTAAATCTGTGTCCAAATAAAATGTATCCCAAAACTATACTTAACATCAATAAACATTTCTGTACTTACGACATTACTGCCACATCATCCATCTAGACATTTGGTGGAATTCATTATCTCGGGTCTATCAGAAGGATTCACACAGGCCTCATACACATGCCTTCCGGAATCCTGGAATGTCCTAATTTACAATCCGCACAACAAACCCTACAGCGGTGGAGACACTCATAGCCAGGAAGTGGCAGAGGACTTCCTATGGGGGCCCTTCCAGTCCCCTCCGTTCACCACATAGCGGACAAACCCCATCGGTATTGTCACGGGGAAATCTTCTCACAAACAGAGACTTATCATTGATCTATCAACACCTCACACCTCTGCCACTCCTAGTCTGAACTCCCTCATACCCTCTGAGGAATTTTCACTGCAATATTCCACCATAGATCACGCCATTACGGCTATCATGCAGGCAGGGGCCGGAGCATGGCTCAGTAAGACTGATATCACAATGCTTTCAAGTTACTGCCTATCGACCCTACACTGTGTCACCTGCATGGTATCAAGTTGGCAGGGAACTACTATTTTGCTCACGTTTAACATTTAGGTTCCAAAGTAGTCCGGCCATTTTCGACGTATTCGCCGAAACCCTATGCTGGTTTTATTAAATATAGCCAGATGCCCTACAGTTATACATTATCTGGATGATTTCTTACTGATCGAGGAGAATATTTCCCCTCCCAGTAGCCTAAAAGAAACCATCATTCGAACAGGTGGGTGTCCCAGTCTCCTCCACCAAGACTGAAGGACCAGATACCTTCATCACATTCCTGGGTATCATACTAGACTCAGCCACCATGCAAGCTAGCCTGCCACGCCCAAGGTAGAAAACATTCTGATCAACATAATCTCTACATACAACTCGGTACTTGCAACCGCAAGAATTACAGTCTCTGCTTGGGTCACTGAATTTTGCCATTTGCATCATACCTCAAGGCCGGGCTTTCATCTCACAACTCCTTTACATGTTTCCCACTTTTAGACATGATGGACACAGGTCACCCCTGGATACCCAAGCCACGGCAGGCGTAATTATGTGGAGAAAATTTTGAACCACCTTGAATGGTAAAATCATGTTCCTTCCAAAATTGTCTGACTCCTCACCTACCATTTGGTCAGACACGGCGTCTACCACAGGTTTTGCAGCAATTTTTCAGGAACGAATGGCTTTGGGGCAGCTGGCCTTCAGAAGTTAAGGACCTGGAGGGTTTTTCCACTACCTCAGCTCTGTTTGAGATATATCCCATCGTGACGGTTGCCGTGGCATGGGTGCATTTATGGGCAGGTTCGTCTGTACGTTGCTACTCAGACAACCAAGTAACTTGTCACATTATAAACAAGGCCGATCCAAATCACTGACTATTATGAGATTCTTGAGGAAACTCACTTGGCTGGCTGCATGTCATAATTTTCTCTTGTTTTGTATTCATGTTCCAGGTGTATGTAACACTGCTGCTGACAATTTGTCTCGCTTTAATTTCCAGGCTTTTCGTCAAATACTCCCGTCAGCCGCACTCACAGCCACGAACACCCCACTATTCCACCATCTAGTAATGGACTAGATGCTATTATGCAACATAGCAGAACATTGTCCCAATTAGCACTGTCTACTAATACCCGGGAAACTTACGATAGAGCTTTCATTTGATTTAAAGATTCCTTTCTGAACACAACATCTTACAACCTTTCATCGTGACATCCTGGTTGGGCTTTGCTTCTTTTTGCCACCTCAAACTCAAACTATCATACAACACAATCAAACCATATCTGACAGGCATCCAACATCACATGCTAACTTTACAACCAGACAAATCAAGTGTCCTCCTACCAATTAAGAACATCCTTAGGGGTATTCAGAGATCCGAACCCCCACGTACGGCCCAGAGGCTACCCATAGATTTCCATATTTTTAAGGCTTATACAATTCACTAGATTTAAACCCTTTGCCAACAACACAAACCTCATCGTTAAAACCGCCATATACGTAGCCTTGTTTATGGTTTCTTGAGACCAAGAGAATTTACCGCAATCAGCACAACACAGTCCACTCACATCCTACTTCATTCACACTTAACAAAACACATGGACTATTATATCTTGACTCTGCCTCACTCCAAAACCAGTCAACATGCACTTTCAGTAGAGGTTAAGTACTATCCTACTCACAACAGGTGGAGCCCCGTCAAACTACTGGACTCATATACCCAGCATAACAACGAACCACCATCTCAACCACTTTCAGTCTACAAGGTTCGGTACTCACTACCACCACCTTTATGACACTCGTCAGGTCTTTACTTACACAGCTGGGCCTCAAATCAGCTAACTATTCGGGCCACTCCTTCCGCATAGGAGCGGCCTCCACAGCATCCAGTGCAAACATTCCAGTTCATGTTATCAAGTCACTAGGGCGCTGGAAATCATCGGCTTACTCTAGATACATACCTAACCCGGTACAAGAAGTAAGAAATGCCTTTCAAGACATGTCTGGTTAAAGTATGTATATTGCTGGTATGTAATAAATTTGATTTTCTACTTTTGCCCTCTTTATTTACAGGCCTACCTCATCGTCGGTTCCGGCACACCACAACCGACTTGCTCTTTTAATACCATCCTACACTTATCAGTGTTTGTATCTTCTGTACTATCATGAGCCCTTAACACAAGTATTAAGGCCTTTTGGCCTGTAATTGTGGGAGGGGCGTATGACACACCTCTTCCCTACTTAAGGGACACCCCTTACCTGGCTCCATATCGTTCGAGGTCAGCGCTGCATCACCCTCCCACCCACTCCTCATTATTAACTCCTTTTCTCTTTACATTTCTTCTTGGTGGGCCCTCTTTATTTACAGGCCTACCTCATCGTCGGTTCCGGCACACCACAACCGACTTGCTCTTTTAATACCATCCTACACTTATCAGTGTTTGTATCTTCTGTACTATCATGAGCCCTTAACACAAATATATTATTAAGTGTTCTTGCAAAGCAAGACCACTTAATGTTATCTCACATATATATTATTATTATTATTATTAAGTGTTCTTGCATAGCAAGACCACTTAATGTTATCTCACATATATATTATTATTATTATTATAGCCAAATTTGCCACCCTAACTCCTCCCACAGTTTTTACACTACATAGACAAAAATTTACCACAACGTGCAGATTGTTCCCGATCGGATTGCTATTACTTATCAAAACGTTCAGCTATCCCTGCTGTCACTAAAAATGTCCACAGCTAAGCCATAGTCCTTATAGTTTTCACAATATGACCATTTGTTTGCAACTCACGCAGTCCATTGACATTCATTGAAACTCCACTCTGCAAAGCTCACATTTGAAGGGCAATTTCTAAACTGCGACTGTGCCTTCATTGTTAATATCTCAGAGACATACTATACATCAAAATGTAGGTCTGGGTCTTGTGATTCTCACAATATAAAGCTCTTCACTGTAGGAATTATAGTTTTTAAAATACGACCGTTTGAAGATGGCAACCAGCAAAATACTCTGACCTGTGCAAGGATGCAGCAGCAAGTGATGTCATAGACAAAGCCTTTTGTACACCTGCTAATGTTTTTATAAATGTATGGTTTAATGTAACTGTGCAACAACATTGCAATTAAATGTGCTATATAAATGATAACAGTTACTCTGCCCACTCCAGTTGTAGACTACTGGTGGAGGCAAGAACACTTCACACAATTTCCCCAGAAATTGTAGCTTTTCTAGTTAAGTGTTCTTGCATAGCAAGACCACTTACTGTTATCTCACATATATATTATTATTATTATTATAGCCAAATTTGCCACCCTAATTCCTCCCACAGTTTTTACACTACATAGACAAAAATTTACCAAAACGTGCAGATTGTTCCCGATCGGATTGCTATTACTTTGTGGAACGTTTCGCCGAATGGTTCACGGAATATCGTCGTTCTTGTGGCAAAATTTGTCCCATAGGAATGAATGGCAAAGCTAGAATGGGAGCTGGCAAAAGCTGAAAAATCAGGACATGATTTCTAAACTGCCACCACTCCCTCATTTTCAGGCCCACCTACACAAATCTTATATCAAAACGTTCAGCTATCCCTGCTGCCACTAAAATTGTCCACAGCTAAGCCATAGTCCTTATAGTTTTCACAATATGACCATTTGTTTGCAACTCACGCAGTCCATTGACATTCATTGAAACTCCACTCTGCAAAGCTCACATTTGAAGGGCAATTTCTAAACTGCGACTGTGCCTTCATTGTTAATATCTCAGAGACATACTATACATCAAAATGTAGGTTTGGGTCTTGTGATTCTCACAATATAAAGCTCTTCACTGTAGGATTTATAGTTTTTAAAATACGACCGTTTGAAGATGGCAACCGCCAAAATATTCTGACCTGTGCCAGGCTGCAGCAGCAAGTGATGTCATAGACAGGGCCTTTTGCACCTGCTAATGTTTTTATAACTGTATGTTTTAATGTAACTGTGAAGCACTTTGGGCAACAACGTTGCAATTAAATGTGCTATATAAATAAATAATAGTTACTCCACCCACTCCAGTTGTAGACTACTGGTGGAGGCAAGAACACTTCACACAATTTCCCCAGAAATTGTAGCTTTTCTAGTATTGTTAAGCGAGCAAAGCAGGAAGGGGAATTGGATGTACTTGTCCATCTAGGGACAATTGACTTGGCTTGCAATGAGGTTTCAGAGGTTAAGGAAGTTTTAAGTGTTTTTGCCAATGATATACGGCAGGTTGCTTCCACACTGTCATTCTCTGAAGTTCTGCCTGTGCATAACACTCAGAACGACATGCTGATGCGTATTAGGGACTTTAACGTGTGGCTTGGTGAATGGTGTCTGGAACAAGGATTTGGCTTTATTTCTCATGGTAGCTCTGTTTGGAATGGAAATAAACTGTACAAAAAAGATGGTTTGCATCTTTCTCAAAAGGGAACAAATGTTCTCAGTGAGCAGTTCAGAGGTTTTGCTAGGATGTATTTAAACTAGGAGAGGGGGGCAAAAGGGTAATAAAACATCAATCCAATTTCCCACCAAAACAAGGACAGAAGGTGCCTGTAGCAAGTGTGTTAAAAAATGATAAGCTTAGAGTCATGTCTACAAATGCTCGCAGTTTAGGGAATAAGATCCATGAACTTGTGGCAATAATGGCAACTGATAATGTAGATTTAGTCGCTGTTGCTGAGACATGGTATAATGAGAAAAATGACTGGGACATAGCAATACCAGGGTACTCTTTATATCAGGGCCGGACTGGGAAAAAAATTAGGCCCGGGCATTTTTTAATCAGAGCGGCCCCCTAAGAAGGGGGCGGGGCCAGAGAGGGTGTGTTTTGTCATCACTAATGACAAGCACACCCCCTCTCAAAGTGAGCAAGTTGGTTCAATGCGCAGAGCCGCGCTGAAGAGCTCTGGCATTAGAAAAAGGCTTGCGCTGTGTTTGCTTTTAAATTGTCTCTGGTGTCTCCACAAGTGGGATACCAGAGGACAATTGGGCCAGGAAAGTGTATGGTGCATGTGTTTGGAGCCTGCTTGTGAAATTGCGTGTGTGTTGAGTGTGGTGTGGTATTGTGTAAATAGGTCAATTTCATTTGTGTTTGTGGTGTAATATGTGTGGCTAGGGGCTGTAGATAGTGTGTGTATAGGGGGCATAGTGTTATAGGGGATGTAGCGAGTGTGTGCATACAGGCTGTAGTGTGTGTGTGTGTATAGGTGACGTAGTGTGTGTAGGGGTTGTAGAGAGGGTGTGTAGGAGATCTAGAGTGTAAAGGACCCAGAGTGTGTATAGGAGATTGTGTGTGTGTGTGTGTGTGTGTGTGTATATATATATATATATATAGAGGATTAAGAGTGCATATATGGTAAGGGATCTAGCGTGTATCTGGAGCGTAATGTGTGTGGTGGTGTAGTGTGAGGGGTGCTGTAGTGTGTGTGTTTGTATATATATATATATATTTGGACGTATTGTATGTGTGAGGGGCGCAGTGTGTGTGTATTTAAGAGGGGTGCTGTGTGTGAGGGTGTTTTTATCTGCCGTCACATTCTAGGTTTCTAATTTTCTTTGTCTGTTAACTCACTGAGGGTTATTTTATATATGTGTATGTGTGTGAGCGAGGGTGCGGTCTGTCTGAGGGTGCTGTCTGTCTGAGGGTGCTGTCTGTCTGAGGGTGCTGTCTGTCTGAGGGTGCTGTCTGTCTGAGGGTGCTGTCTGTCTGAGGGTGCTGTCTGTCTGAGGGTGCTGTCTGTCTGAGGGTGCTGTCTGTGTCTGAGGGTGCTGTCTGTGTCTGAGGGTGCTGTCTGTGTCTGAGGGTGCTGTCTGTGTCTGAGGGTGCTGTCTGTGTCTGAGGGTGCTGTCTGTGTCTGAGGGTGCTGTCTGTGTCTGAGGGTGCTGTGTGTGTCTGAGGGTGCTGTGTGTGTCTGAGGGTGCTGTGTGTGTCTGAGGGTGCTGTGTGTGTCTGAGGGTGCTGTGTGTGTCTGAGGGTGCTGTGTGTGTCTGAGGGTGCTGTGTGTGTCTGAGGGTGCTGTGTGTGTCTGAGGGTGCTGTGTGTGTCTGAAGGTGCTGTGTGTGTCTGAAGGTGCTGTGTGTGTCTGAAGGTGATGTGTGTGTCTGAAGGTGATGTGTGTGTCTGAAGGTGATGTGTGTGTCTGAAGGTGATGTGTGCTGAGTGACTGAGGGTGCTTTGTGTGTCTGGGTGCGCTGTGTGTCTGGGTGCGCTGTGTGTCTGGGTGCGCTGTGTGTCTGGGTGCGCTGTGTGTCTGGGTGCGCTGTGTGTCTGGGTGCGCTGTGTGTCTGGGTGTGCTGTGTGTCTGGGTGTGCTGTGTGTCTGGGTGCGCTGTGTGTCTGGGTGCGCTGTGTGTCTGGGTGCGCTGTGTGTCTGGGTGCGCTGTGTGTCTGGGTGCGCTGTGTGTGTCTGGGGGTGCTGTGTGTGTCTGGGGGTGCTGTGTGTGTCTGGGGGTGCTGTGTGTGTCTGGGGGTGCTGTGTGTGTCTGGGTGCGCTGTGTGTCTGGGTGCGCTGTGTGTCTGGGGGTGCTGTGTGTGTCTGGGGGTGCTGTGTGTGTCTGGGGGTGCTGTGTGTGTCTGGGGGTGCTGTGTGTGTATGGGGGTGCTGTGTGTGTCTGGGGGTGCTGTATGTGTCTGGGGGTGCTGTATGTGTTTGGGGGCTGTGTGTGTCTGGGGGGGCTGTGTGTGTCTGGGGGGGCTGTGTGTGTCTGGGGGGGCTGTATGTGTTTGGGTGCTGTGTGTGTTTGGGGGTGCTGTGTGTGTTTGGGGGTGCTGTATGTGTTTGGGGGTGCTGTGTGTGTTTGGGTGCTGTGTGTGTTTGGGTGCTGTGTGTGTCTGGGGGGGCTGTGTGTGTCTGGGGGGGCTGTGTGTGTCTGGGGGGCTGTGTGTGTTTGGGTGCTGTGTGTGTCTGGGGGGGCTGTGTGTGTCTGGGGGGGGCTGTGTGTTTCTGGGGGGGGGGGCTGTGTGTGTCTGGGGGGGGGGCTGTGTGTTCTGGGGGTGATGTGTGTGTGTGAGGGGGCTGTTGGTGTGATTTTTTTTATTTAAATATTTTAATTTAAATATATTATTAATAATAAAAAAAAAAAAAAAAGTTAGATCCCCCCCTCCCTTCTTACCTTTAGCATGGGAGGGGGGGAGCCGTTCTGCCTGCGAGGAGCCAAGGAGCCGAGGAGCAGCTTCCTTCCCTGGTGGTCCAGTGGTGAGAGTGAACTCTAACCTGCCGGCTAGAGTTCACTCTCGCGAGATCTGAGCGTTGCCGCGGTAACCGCGGCAACGCTCAGACCTCGCGAGAGGACCCAGCGGAGCTGCTGGATTGAGCTCCGCCGGTCCTCTCTGCTGCTTCCCTCACACCCCACAGCCGGCGGCCGCCTGTCAGTGTCTCTGGGCCGGTGAGGGAGATCTTTGATCTCCCCACCGGCCCATGGAGGCTCAGAGCAGGGCCGGCGCTCGGATAGCGCTGGCCCTGCTGGGGCTGGCAGGGGAGATCCTGTGATCTCCCCTGCCGGCCTCGGCCCCACGGCCATCGCGGCCCACCGGGCATTTGCCCGGTATGCCCGATGGCCAGTCCGGGCCTGCTTTATATAGAAAAGACAGGGAATACAAGAAAGGGGGAGGGGTGGCCCTGTATTTGAAAGATAGCATAAAATCTAGTCTAATAAAAGATACTGAGGTGGGAGGGGAGGATGAAAAAAATAAAAAAAAGATAGTGAGGTGAACATAGAGTCCGTTTAGGCTACGTTAGAATTTGGTAATCACACAGTGACTCGTGTAGGTGTTATTTATAGGCCCCCAGGACAAATAGAAGAGTTAGATAATCTACTAGTTGAGGAATTAGCTAAAATGACAATGAAGGGGGAAGTTATCATCATGGGTGACTTTAATCTTCCTGATGTGAATTGGAAAACAAAAATAGCTGCTTGTGCCAGGAGCACACATATTCTAAACTCCATACTGGGATTGTCTCTAAAACAAGTCGTTGAGGAGCCAACTCGTAAAGAGGCCATACTAGATTTAGTGTTAACAAATAGAGATTTGGTATCAGATATTACTGTAGGTGAAAGTTTAGGATCCAGTGATCATCAGTCAGTGTGGTTTAATAGAAGAACAGTGACTGAGTCACACCACACAAAAACAAAAGTTTTAGACAAACAGACTTTTTTAAAATTAGAATATGTGTAAAGGAGTCATTATCAGACTGGAGCAATTTAAATGGAGTCCAAGAGAAATGGGATTATTTAAAAGTTGTCAAAAAGAAAAGTCTACAGGTGGTGGCTGTCCACTTGACCTGCAGATTTGTACACCTACCAGACACTCCAGAGGTGTCTTGGGGCTTAACCCCTATAATACTTAGAACTGCAAAAGATACTCTGACTGCTAGATAGGAATTATAGACAGGAGAGTGTCAGCTGGAAATATAACTAGGGTGAAAATAAAGAGTTAAATTAATAGATAAATTAAAATATAAATAAATGCCTATTACCCCAACTCCAAAACGAAAAGGTTGTGGTCAGAACAGATAGGACATAACTAAAGCCAAATGGCTAAACCTCCGAATCCCTGGTTGCTAAAATTCCTTGATAATTCAGACTCTAGACTTTAATTGTAATTACAGGGTTAATGTCTGAAGAGTAAATATATACATATGCCGGGAAATGGTCAAGACCTAATACTGTCCGTACACACTCAGTAAGGTAGATAGCTTAATTTTAAATAATATGCGTTAGGAACAGAAATAAGCTACCTTATCAGTCTGAGGATACAGATAATCCCATAAATAGTAAGTGGAGGGATGAACTTGTGTGGATACTTTAAATCCAAAATCCACACAATATTGCTGTGAATTAGATATTGTTGTTGATAATAATATAACACGTTGAAACCACGTATCTAGGATGCCACCAGCTCCAAACAGAGGCTAATCTAGTAACAAGCAATTAGGATTCAGTTTGTGAAGTCAGAGAATCTTGCATATTTTGGATGTCAAAGACCTTGAATCGCTATTATCATTGCCCCTTCTCTACACTCACAAAAAGCAGTGAGTACTCCACTTCTAAAAAAGGTTCAAGACCAATGAGGAGGAATAGAACAAACAGAAATTAAATAGCTAAAAGTGCAGAACCATACTTAATTGTTGGTTGCCTGCACTTTGTGATAGAGTGCCCTGTGAGAAAAGCAAAAAGGAAAAAACCCGACGCGCTTTTCGGTGCCTTGGTAGTGCACCTTCGTCAGGGGCCAACACTGTACTGACCAAAGGGTTTCTTATATATATATATATACTTATGCCTTGCTGAGAATAAACTTTGAACCAATCCGTGATTGGTATATGTCCATTTTTGGGTGCCAAAATGGTAACGTCACATTATGCAACTTAGAATTTTAAATGGTCCAAACACCTAGGAGCCGTTATCTAGCTTGCTCAACTGCGATAAAATCGTCAGGTTAACCCTATATCTCCCTGGTGCTATTGTTTGATCGGGTTAGGTGGCTCTGTGCTGACCAACTTTACTTCTAGTATGTGCGCAATTCACGTGCTTACAGAAAATAATTTTTTATTATTACCGTATATACTCGAGTATAAGCCGAGGCCCCTAATTTTACCCCAAAAAACTGGGAAAACTTATTGACTCGAGTATAAGACTAGGGTTGGAAATGCAGCAGCTACTGGTAAATTTCTAAATAAAATTAGATCCTAAAAAAATTATATTAATTGAATATTTATTTCCAGTGTGTGTATATAATGAATGCAGTGTGTGTGTATGAATGCAGTGTGTGTGTATGAGTGCAGCGTGTGTGTATGAGTGCAGCGTGTGTGTATGAGTGCAGCGTGTGTATGAATGCAGTGTGTATGAGTGCAGTGTGTGTGTATATGAGTGCAGCGTGTGTATGAGTGCAATGTGTATGAGTGCAATGTGTGTGTATGTGTGTGTTGCAGAGCCTTGGGGGGTGGGCAATTTTATTATTTTTTTTTACATTATTTTAATTTTTTTTTTCATTATTTTTTTTTATTTACTTATAATTTTTTTAAATTATTTTCATATTTTTTTATTATTATTTATAATTTGTAATGTTATTTTTTTTTTAATTATTATTTTATTATTAATTTATTTTTGTTTCGTACCCCCTCCCTGCTTGCTAGCTGGCCAGGGAGGGGGGCTCCTTCCCTGGTGGTCCAGTGGGGTTGGTAGTTCAGTGGGGGGGCTGTGGGGGCTGCAGAGATGTTACTTACCTTTCCTGCAGCTCCTGTCAGCTCTCTCCTCCTCCGCGGCTCTCGCGAGATTTACACTGGGAGCTGACCGAGGTGCTGAACGGACGGCGCGGAGGAGGAGAGAGCTGACAGGAGCTGCAGGAAAGGTAAGTAACATCTCTGCAGCCCCCAGTCTGTATTATGGCAATGAAAATTGCCATAATACAGACTATTGACTCGAGTATAAGCCGAGTTGGGGTTTTTCAGCACAAAAATTGTGCTATACGGTATTTAAATCAAAGAAGGGAATTTGTCCAACTATGTTGCACAACCCAATATTGTCTAATGATATATGCAAATAGCACCATTAACGGTAATTATGATGTACCAAGTCAGTGGTTCTCAACCTTCCTAATGCTGCGACCCTTTAATGCAGTTCCTCATGTTGTGGTGACCCCCAACCATAAAATTATTTTCGTTGCTACTTCATAACTGTAATTTTGCTACTGTTATGAATCGTAATGTAAATATCTGATATGCAGGATGTATTTTCATTGTTTTGAACATAAAATATAGTGATTGGGGCGGAGCCAAGCAGCCGAGCAGCCCAGACGTGTCCAGCGCGAGCTCCCACGTCTGGGCACTAAAAACGGGGTATCACACCCAGCCATAGACACCTACAAGCCGCAGACCATAATACCGGGAGAGGTTGCTGCGTCGACCGGTGCCTCTCTCGAGCCTCTGCGCAACTGCCCAGACTCACCAAGGCTTGCGGCCTACCTAAGATTCAGCCACGGAGAGACGGCCGCTCTCCAGGCACATCAGCAAAGACTGGGACCCCGGTGACACCTCCTCCCCCCCCCCCCAGGACCGGCAGGGGTCATCCCGGTCCACATATAGCTGCCTGACTCACCCAGCTGACAATGGGCTGCTGATTCTGCACAAGGCAGAGGAGTAACTCCATCCCTCAAAATGGCGGACGCACTCTCCCCATGCAGCGAGCGAGACGGGTGCGCAACGGTAGACCTCATGCTACAGCACCTGGACGAGTTCTTTGCCAAGCTATGGCAGAAGCTGGAGGTACGTGCTGATGGAAGGGAAGGGAGTCAGAGGGGCACTCGGAGGCACACAAGAGTTGGGGTGCAAGAGGCCCCGCCGGGCGTGATCACTCACCAAGCACTTAAGCCATACAAACTTAGCCCACCCAGGCAGCGTGCCGGCAGGGGTCCTTCACCCCAGGAATTTCTGGCTGAACCTGCAGCACAGACTCTCCACCACCACCGTTACCAACAAGCTAGGGGAGAGGGAAGCCTGGCAACGACAAGTGAGGGTGCCTGCTGCCAGAACCACACAGAGGGGTAAACCCACTCGTCCCCCGACACATACAGCTGTGAAACTTAGTGCACGCCGCCTGCCCAAGCCGAGAGCGGCAGAAGCTAAATATCGAAGGCTCCAAGCAAGGAAACGCAGGGAGGCAAGACAGCTTACGAGACCTGAACGACCGACCCACAAAGCCCACTGTCCTCTCCCACCAGAGACAAGCCTGAAACCTGCCATATCACAGACCACTGCGAAACCAGAACCTGCTAGCCTGCGAATCTGGAGCCGGGACAGCTCCTTCTATAGGCTCCGCATTGTCAAGGAGACCAACGCTGACGACGTCCATGCACTGGGCATCGGCTGACGAGCCTACCTCTGTCCCTCTCAAGTGAACATGCCACACTTGCATCTAGAGGACACATTCACAGCCGGCAACAACCATCGACATATGGACTACCCACACCTCGTAAATATAAATATAAATATCACTGCATGGACTAAGCGTTTTAAGTGGACAATGCTAGCCAAACATATAGCCTAGCTTCACAGAGATGCCGTGAAGTATGCCATAGACTACCTCTCGTTATTTTTTTTTTGTTTAGTTCAGGACCAGATAGTCTAAGATCTCATCTGCGATTTATAATCACCTATGTGTCCACTTGTAGTTAAGGTGCAGCAGACTAGCATGTTACCACATACCCAGCAGCCAAATAGTCTAATCGCAATAGCCTGAGCTACTAATTAGCATTTTGGTACAACGTTTAGGCCTCAAAATTGTTTTAATAATGTTTTATAGTTCCATAAGCAATAACTACACTGTTGTTTTAATAATGTTTTATAGTTCCATAAGCGATAACTACACAGGGATTAGCGACGGCTATACAACTATTTACTGTGTACCTTGACTAGCCAGTGTTAATGCTACCCATATCACACGTGTAACTCACTCTCTAAGTCACTGGTCTGACCATAACAACCACTGCCTAACAATCCTTGAACCTGCTATCACATACTTGACTAATATAACGTACACCCGGTAGAAAGCTACTACGTGACTTCAACCCGGATAGGGGACCCTGGCTAATAGCCCAGCTCCTGAAAGTATCTTATATAAGCGTTAACTACACCACAAGTTTTACTTAATTCTCCAAGCAATCAACAGTAGTCGCAGAGCTAAAGCTTTACACAGCACTAACTATCCTAACTATAAGATTTAAAGCCTAAATATGTGCTCATGTTATTGTGATAATGCTGGTTAAGAATGCTAAACGATTGGTAGGTTGTGGATATAAAAATTGTGACTAGTAACTCTCAACACTCTATATCACGGTTCTTCTGATTTAGCACAGATTAAGATAGTCACTAAGATAGTCAAGGCAACCGATGTTAACTCCTGTTATGTTTCTACATTTATATACAAAAATGTGCATTGCTCAAACGCCATCATTGTAATATCAATGTGCTATGTTGATGCTTGCGAATGCTATTGTGGCAGACTGAGCTGTTTTGTCTACTTATGCACTCAAAAATAAATAATTAAAAAAAAAAAAATATATAGTGATTAATTCCCTTATGTTTTTTCTTTAAAACCCATACTGTCTCTCACTAACCAGGCACCACCGCTTAGCTCTTGGCCTACTTAGACATGGTGACTCAGCTCAGAAATGTTAACTCACTCTCTGTTTTACCGACTAAACCTGATTTAATATGTTTAGGTACTGTCTTACCAAGTTTTCATAAGGCTTTAGCACTGCTTAGTTAATTTTGATGTTACAACGCTAACACACCCTAGCTCCAGACTACAGTAGCTTCTAAGAGTAAGTGTAGCCTGCTTCGACCAAGCCTGAAGCATGACAAGCCTTGTTAAATCTATATACGTGTTTATGTTTCTCTAAGCGATATAACCTACAAGTCACACTCAAAACCTTTAAATTGTGCATGTTCCTACAAATGTCAAGCTATTATAAAACTATAAAATTGTGCTCATATACTCATGTACCTCAATTGTTTGCAAACTGTCGAACCTGTGGACTGCCGTTGGGGTACCATGGGTCTGTATGTACTACCTATATGCACGGCAAAAATATAATATTTAAAAAAACAAAACAAAAAAACGAAAGAAGGTATGTAGAAGAGGATAAAAGTCTAGCTGACTGCCTCAATGAATATTTTTGTTCAGTATTTACAGATGAAAATGAAGGAAATGGACCTCAGTTAGGATAAAGGTCAAATGAGTCATTTATTACATGTGAGTTTACAAAGGAAGAGGTTCTATTTCAACTGTCAAAAGTAAAGACAAATAAGTCAATGGGACCAGATGGAATACACCCAAAGTTATTAAAAGAGCTTAGTGGTGTACTATTGATGTAGATTAATTTAGAAATAAACAAATATGTTTAAATGTCTATCTGTTCCTGTCCAAATCTGAGATGATTAAATTGCGTATACGCAGAAGTAAGTTCACACTGACACACGGAGTTCAGGTTAAAAGCACTTCGAGAAAATGTAATGGCATCTGGTAAAAAACAGGCTTGCAAGCCCTTATAAGAGCAAAATTACATCATCATGGGATATCAAGATAACAGTAAATAAACATCATTAATTGGATTAAGTGTTAAGTGGTAGGTTAAATGCCCTCCCATCTGTATTAGTAATTGGCTCAGGGATTTGAGTGGCTAGTGGGGCATCCTCCCATCATGGGATGTCGTAATTTCTGACAAGGATTCAGTCGCCATTGCTCTTTAGCACGAGGCTCTCTCGATGGGAGGGGGAATCTGGCAGCTAGCCATTTTGAGTACTTGGCACCGTTTTTGGGTAGTTAGTGATGTCAGACTCGTGGTCAGATTCAGTGTTCTTTTTTATGAAAAGAACATTTCATTAGAGCAGCTTTCTCATGGCCTTGGCTATACTTTGTTACATGTTGCAGGAACTCAATAAGTCCGGTGTTAGTCATATCTTTCTAGAAAATACAGTCTCTATTCATTACACTAAATGCTGTTAGGAAATTCTGTCATGTAATGTAGTTAAAATGGAGAATCTGTCATGTAATGAAGTTAAAATGGAGTTAGTACAATAATTCAATACAGGTTAAATAAAGGTTTTTAATAATTCTACATCACTAGCAAAACCATTAACAGATTTATTTAACCAATCATTGATAACAGGAGTAGTCCCAGAAAATTGGAAGTTAGCGAATGTTGTGCCCATTCACAAGAAAGGTAATAGGGAGGAGTCGGGCATCTATAGGCCAGTAAGCCTTACTTCAGTAGTGGGGAAAGTGATGGAAACCATGTTCAAGGATAGGATTGTTGAACACCTAAAAACACATGAATTTCAAGATCAGAGACAACATGGGTTTACTTCAGGAAGATCAAGCTAATCTTTTTTGATTGGGTAACTAAAGTAATAGATCAGGGTGGTGCAGTAGACATTGCTTACCTAGATTTCAGTAAGGCTTTTGACACTGTTGCACATAGAAGGCATCATCAATAAATTGCAATCTTTAACCCCTTAAGGACACGTGACATGGCATGATTCCCTTTTATTCCAGAAGCTTCGTCCTTAAGGGGTTAAGTTTGGATTCCAATATTGTTAAATGGGTAAGGCAGTGGCTGAGTGACAGGCAACAGAGGGCTGTAGTCAATGGAGTATATTCGAAGCATGGGCCTGTCACCAGTGGGGTACTTCAGGGATCTGTACTTGGACTCATTCTCTTCTTTAATATTTTTATTAGTGATATTGCAGAAGGTCTTGATGGTAAGGTATGTCTTTTTGCTGATGATACTAAGATATGTAACAGGGTTGATGTTCCAGGAGGGATAAGCCAAATGGCAAATGATTTAGGTAAACTGGAAAAAATGGAGTTGTGGCAACTGACATTTAATGTGGATAAGTGCAAGTTAATGCATCTTGGACGTAAAAACCCAAGGTCAGAGTACAGAATATTTGATAGAGTCCTATTTAGGGGTGATTATTGTTGATGACTTAAAGCGGCACTGTCATGCCGAACTTACCTTTCCTCAATCTCTTCCTCTTCTCCCCCTCTCTCAGGATCTGTTCTTCTTTTCTTCCTGTCTTCTTTAGTTTTCTTTTAAACCATAAGACAAAGTAGGGACTCTTTGTCTTATGGGATTCCTCCGCTTGACCAGCTCTGACCAGCGGAGGAGCAAAGTGTGCTTCATTTCCGCTGGTCAGAGCAATTTTCCCATGATCCCTAGCTTTCCTCCCTGTTCCCACAATGCTTCCTGTCAGTATTGCCGAACGTCCTGTCACTTAGACAGAACGCCGGCAAAACTGCCGAATTGCATCCTAACAGAATGAGCACTGTTTCTCCATTGGTGTTAGGATGCAATTCGGTACTTTGTTTGTATCGGAATTTCATTCTAATGAATGAAACTCCGATCCTATTCATTGCCGCGGCTGCATCTTGCAGCCGCTTAGTAGATAACTCCCTAATTCCCACGGTATCAGGGAGCTATCTACTAAAAGGCTAAAATACCTGAATTGGTCTTTCAGCCAACTTTACTAATACTAAGTAAAGATTACTTAGTATTAGTAAATAATATGCCCCTACTCGCTATACCGCGAGTAGGGGCATGTCTAGTAAGCAGTGAGCAGCCTGTGGCTGCTCACTGTAAAAAAACAAAAAAAAAACTAATAAACACCCCCCCTCCCCTGCGCGGGGGTTAAAGTTTGGGGGGGGGGGACCTACTGTCTTCCCTCCTGGCCCCCACCCCTGCGCGGTGGGTGGGGGCCCTAATAAAACAATAAGGGGGGGACCTACTGTCCTCCCCCCCGGCCCCCACCCCTGCGCGGTGGGTGGGGGCCCTAATAAAACAATAAGGGGGGGGGACCTACTGTCCTCCCCCCGGCCCCCACCCCTGAGCGGTGGGTGGGGGCCCTAATAAAACAATAAGGGGGGGGACCTACTGTCCTCCCCCCTGGCCCCCACCCCTGCGCGGTGGGTGGGGGCCCTAATAAAACAATAAGGGGGGGGGACCTACTGTCCTCCCCCCCGGGCCCCACCCCTGAGCGGTGGGTGGGGGCCCTAATAAAACAATAAGGGGGGGGGACCTATTGTCCTCCCCCCTGGCCCCCACCCATGCGCGGTGGGTGGGGGCCCTAATAAAACAATAAGGGGGGGGGACCTATTGTCCTTCCCCCCCTGGCCCCCACCCCTGCGCGGTGGGTGGGGGCCCTAATAAAAACAATAAGGGGGGGGGGGGGCCTACTGTCCTCCCCCCGGCCCCCACCCCTGAGCGGTGGGTGGGGGCCCTAATAAAACAATAAGGGGGGGGATCTACTGTCTTCCCCCCCGGCCCCCACCCCTGCGCGGTGGGTGGGGGCCCTAATAAAACAATAAGGGGGGGGGACCTACTGTCCTCCCCCCCGGCCCCCACCCCTGAGCGGTGGGTGGGGGCCCTAATAAAACAATAAGGGGGGGGACCTATTGTCCTCCCCCCTGGCCCCCACCCATGCGCGGTGGGTGGGGGCCCTAATAAAACAATAAGGGGGGGGACCTATTGTCCTTCCCCCCCTGCGCGGTGGGTGGGGGCCCTAATAAAAACAATAAGGGGGGGGGGACCTACTGTCCTCCCCCCCGGCCCCCACCCCTGAGCGGTGGGTGGGGGCCCTAATAAAACAATAAGGGGGGGGGGACCTACTGTCCTCCCCCCCTGGCCCCCAACCCTGCGCGGTGGGTGGGGGCCCTAATAAAAACAATAAGGGGGGGGGGGACCTACTGTCCTCCCCCCCGGCCCCCACCCCTGCGCGGTGGGTGGGGGCCCTAAATGAACCCCCCCCCCATCAAGGTGACTAGGGGTCCCAAGCCCCTAGTCACCCCCCACCCAAAACATTCTATCCCCTACCTACCCCCCTCACCCTAAAAATAGTGAGGGGGGAATAAAATAACTAACCTGTAAAAAAAAAAAAATTAAACTTGCCATTTGGCGTCTTCTTTTTTCAAAATTCTTCTTACTTCAGCCCCCCAAAAGGCCAAATAAAAATCCATAAACCCGTCGCACTTTAAAAAAAAAAACCGAGCGCAAACAAAAATTAATCCATCTTCACCCATGGAGGGCACGCCGCGTACTGAGCTCCGCAGGGCGGGTCAAGGCTTATAAAGCCTTGCCCCGCCCTGCAATTAGGCTTAGAACACAATGATTGGTTGGTTTAAGCCAATCAGAGTGCTCTGTGTCATTTTACACAGCGTGGGAAAATTCAAAAGAACTTTCCCACGCTGTGTAAAATGACAGATCACTGTGATTGGATGGTTTTCAAGCCATCCAATCACAGTGCTCTGTGTCATTTTACAAGCGTGGGAAAATTCCAAAGAACTTTCCCACGCTTGTAAAATGACACAGAGCAGTGTGATTGGATGGCTTGAAAACCATCCAGTGTCATTTTACAAGCGTGGGAAAGTTCTTTGGAATTTTCCCACGCTTGTAAAATGACACAGAGCACTGTGATTGGATGGCTTGAAAACCATCCAATCACAGTGATCTGTCATTTTACACAGCGTGGGAAAGTTCTTTTGAATTTTCCCACGCTGTGTAAAATGACACAGAGCACTCTGATTGGCTTAAACCAACCAATCATTGTGTTCTAAGCCTAATTGCAGGGCGGGGCAAGGCTTTATAAGCCTTGACCCGCCCTGCGGAGCTCAGTACGCGGCGTGCCCTCCATGGGTTAAGATGGATTAATTTTTGTTTGCGCTCGTTTTTTTTTCTTTTTTTTAAAGTGCGACGGGTTTATGGATTTTTATTTGGCCTTTTGGGGGGCTGAAGTAAGAAGAATTTAGAAAAAAGAAGACGTCAAATGGTAAGTTTAATTTTTTTTTTTTTTACAGGTTAGTTATTTTATTCCCCCCTCACTATTTTTAGGGTGAGGGGGGTAGGTAGGGGATAGAATGTTTTGGGTGGGGGGTGACTAGGGGCTTGGGACCCCTAGTCACCTTGATGGGGGGGGGTCATTTAGGGCCCCCACCCACCGCGCAAGGGTGGGGGCCAGGGGGGAGGACAGTAGGTCCCCCCCCTTATTGTTTTATTAGGGCCCCCACCCACCGCGCAGGGGTGGGGGCCAGGGGGGGAGGACAGTAGGTCCCCCCCCCCCTTATTGTTTTATTAGGGCCCCCACCCACCGCGCAGGGGTGGGGGCCAGGGGGGGAGGACAGAAGGTCCCCCCCCTTATTGTTTTATTAGGGCCCCCACCCACCGCGCAGGGGGGTTGGACAATAGGTCCCCCCCCCTTATTGTTTTATTAGGGCCCCCACCCACCGCTCAGGGGTGGGGGCCGGGGGGAGGACAGAAGGTCCCCCCCCCTTATTGTTTTATTAGGGCCCCCACCCACCGCGCAGGGGTGGGGGCCGGGGGGGAGGACAATAGGCCCCCCCCCCTTATTGTTTTATTAGGGCCCCCACCCACCGCTCAGGGGTGGGGGCCGGGGGGGAGGACAGAAGGTCCCCCCCCCCTTATTGTTTTATTAGGGCCCCCACCCACCGCGCAGGGGTGGGGGACAGTAGGTCCCCCCCTTATTACCATTTTTTTTTTACAGTGAGCAGCCACAGGCTGCTCACTGTTTAGTGGACATGCCCCTACTCGCGGTATAGCGAGTAGGGGTATTGGGGAGATTTTAATCTCCCTTGTGCTATTATGGGGGTCATATTGACCCCCATAGAGTGAGGGGGGGACATGGGGGGCTTAGGAAGTGGCGAGGAGCACTGCTCCCTGCCGCTTCTATAGTTACATATTACAAGGAGGGAGCTGCACGCCGGTAGCTCCCTCCTTGTAATAAACTGAACGAACAAACTAACACTGATACACAGTGTTAGTTTGTTCATCTGATTTTTTCTATTCATTCATTCGTCTGTCTGATGAATGAATAGGTGAAATTCCCGTTCGCATGTCCAGGTGTTTCACTGGGCATGTGCGGGAATCTCACAGTCTGTGTAGTGTGGGTAGATGACGTGTCCCACAGGGACTTCACCTACCCACACAAAGATGGCGGCGCCCTGAATATAGATCGGGGCAGAAGATAAAGAATTAAAAAGAGGTAATGTGGGGGGCTTAGGGGCATTTGGGGGTGACTAGGGGGTCGATTGGATGTAGTGGAGGCGGGAGGGGGGTTAAAAAAAAAACGGGATTCGGCATGACAGTGCCGCTTTAAAGGTAGGTAGACAATGTAATAGAGCAGCAGGAAATGCTAGCAGAATGCTTGGTTGTATAGGGAGAGGTATTAGCAGTAGAAAGAGGGAAGTGCTCATGCCATTGTACAGAACACTGGTGAGACCTCACTTGGAGTATTGTACGCAGTAATGGGACGGTATCTTCAGAAGGATATTGATACTTTAGAGAGAGAGTTCAGAGAAGGGATACTAAACTGGTTAATGGATTGCAGGATACAACTTACAAGGAAAGGTTAAATGATCTTAACATGTATAGCTTGGAGGAAAGACGAGACAGGGGGATATGATAGAAACATTTAAATACATAAAGGGAATCAACACAGTAAAGGAGGAGACCACATTTAAAAAGAAGAAAAAATCTACCACAAGAGGACAGTGTCTAAAATTAGAGGGGCAAAGGTTTAAAAATATCAGGAAGTATTACTTTACTGAGAGGGTAGTGGATGCATGGAATAGCCTTCCAGCTGAAGTGGTAGAGGTTAACACAGTAAAAGGAGTTTAAGCATGCGTGGGATAGGCATAAGGCCATCCTAGCTATAAGATAAGGCTAGGGACTAATGAAAGTATTTAGAAAATTGGGCAGACTAGATGGGTCGAATGGTTCTTATCTGCCGTCACATTCTATGCATTCTACAGCACATTCAGCGTCTGCATGCAGATGCTAAATGTTCCCCATAAAGATGCATTGATTCAGTGCAGCTGTATGAGGAGATGCTAATTGGCACAGCGTAACATTTTGCTACACGTGCACAATAGCCTCCCACTGAGAAAGCATTTGATTGGCTTAGATCATCAAATCACCTTTTTACAATAGAGGGAGGTGTCATCTAAACAGCCACTTGACAACTATAGTGTCAGGAATACAGGTTTGCATGCATTGCCTGACGCTATAGAGTTCCTTTAACTGCACAACAGTTATAAATGGTGGTGTTTCTAGTCTATAAGTTATTGCAGGATTTAATTCGCTCATCAAGCAGTCACACAGATAAACTTGATTTAACCTTATTATAGGAAAACCAAGACCCAATGTAAAATACACTCAAAGTGATAGCACTTTTTAAATGTATCACAAGTAGTTGGTTTAGTGCTGAATGTGTACTCGAAGTAATAGACAGTGCGTTGTAGGAGTCCCACGCTAAGGCTGAATAGATGGCACCCTCTTTCATTAGAACACTTGTAACTTATTTGAAACTGTGTCCTTAAACATTGAACAGACAGATTTAATGTATCTGACTAATACTAAACATTAGCCACTGCTAACATACCCCCTAATGAACAGATCTATTTTGAAGTCTTATTACAGGTTTAAAAAGGGGAAGTTATGGGCTCTGACGCAAACTATGCTTATTTGACCGATTGCTTTGGCCTTGAAGATAGTCTGTAGGTTTCTCACTGTTCAGCACTATCTGGTTTTGAGGAGGGGCGGAGTTTTATATTTCTACAGCATTAGCCTACTTCCTTTGGCCTTTTTACACAATGGTTCTCAGTATCCATCCGAAAAGTAGTTAACCATTTCAGGCCTGGTGTCGAAGTCATGTTTACTTTTTTTTTTCCAGGCAACATGGCATTGGTGACATAAGGCTCTTTAAAGATAAAGCATGACGACATAAGTAATGTTCAATAATATAGGCTCTTATATAATATTTTAAAATTGTCACCACTATTTCATATAAGAGGTTGAAAGAAGATAGGAGGGGAAGATTACCAATTAGAACTTTAACAAAAGACTTTGCATAGAGAGATAGCATTTAGTGGTACTGAGGACTAATGTGGGGGCTAGATGGTTTTATTTTCATCATTCACTTGCTTAGTTATTTGCACATATTCCTATAGAAGGCATTGGAAATATGGGAAGGAAAAATGCTTCTCATCTCTTAACTGTAATGAGCTTACATACCAATTAAAAAAAAAAAAAAAAAAAAAAGTTATTCAGTATTACATTTGACAGCATTTTTAAATAATTTTTTTTGGGGGGGGGGGGGGGAAATTAAAAAAAAAAAAACAACAACTGGAGAGTGGTCATATTTTATTTATTGTTTTACATCAAGTATGGCCAGCACTGAAGCCTGCTTCCAAGGGTCCAAACACACTGCATTAAAGAGAGAGAAAAATAAATTAATTGCACAATATTATTGGTGGTTTGAGCATGTACAGTATTTTTTTTTACACAACTCTTCCAACATTGTAAATCTCAGTGTAAACACCTGCTCACTGCTTTAGGCAACAGTTGATTCGGTCTGTTGGCTGAGCTGTAACCCAAGGGGTAGAAATAATGTGAAAAGAAGTGGTAGAAGCACCAGTAATAGCCAATTCCTCAAAAAAATAAAATACAATTAAAAAAAAAAAAAAAAAAGTGTATAGCTTTGCACAGCAAGGGATTCTGGCGGGTGTCATTTAGGTGCCCAATATTTAGATCTCTTGTAGAAAATGTAGTACAACCTTAAGAGATTACTTGAAAGAACTAGTGTGCTGAAGTTTACTAGAACAGATTTTACACTGCAATATTAAATAGAGCAAAATGGTTGGTTGTGTTACTCCCTGGTCTGTACAATGTTTGCAGGAAATTCAAATTTGAATCTGTTCTATGTAACATTGTAATGCATATCTGTATAATGCATAAACAATGACCTCCAGCTTTGAGTGTCCTTTTAAATTTGGGATTATAGAGTTAGAATGTTGCAGGCCTCAAGCGTTTTATTTATATTTAAAAAAAAATAAAATAAACCAAGCTCACTCCATGCTCCAACTCAAAATAAATGCCAAAAATGATGGTTGTGTACACTGAAAGCACCATACTGGCTGTGCAAGTAAACTTTTGTTCATTATGTGATCACTTACTGAACTGACAAGTCCATAAAAACACATCTTTACATTTGTTATATGATGTGATATGCAATCTACTAAAATGAAAAGGGCTTTATTTTTTTATTACTAATACAGAAACTCAATGCCACACTTTCAGTTGAGCGACACAGGTTTTAGATGAACCACCGTCTTTCCCTGAAAATAAGACCAAGTCTTATATTAAATTATATATCCCCCCCCCCATAAACCCCAGTGCGTTTTTCAGGCAAGTCTTATTTCAGGGGAAAAACTGAAGCAAGCATAGGCTAGAAAGCAGGTCTACGTTCAGGGGAATTCCCCCAAACGTAGACCAGTTCAATAGTGCATGGAATCCCATGGGTAAATGTTCTGGGAAACGTCCCAGAACGAATTAGTTTACTTGCAAATGGAATCTTGTGAATCCATGTTTGGGGAAACTTCCCTGAACATAGATTAGCGAACTAGCAACTAGGGCTTATATTACGAGCATCCCCCGAAAATAAGATAGGGCTTATTTTGAGGGGATGTCATATTTTAGCAGGGCTCCCTAGGGAGTTACTATGGCAACCACAGTGCATGTGTTTTGGTTGCTATGCTTGGGATAGCAGATGGACAGTCAGGTCTTTTCTGCACTCCCTTATGAATTCTTTGACAGTCTATGCCAAAGAACAGATTGTCCGGTGGGAGAAAGTGAATGTAAAGCTATGGTTTACAGAATGTCTAGCACCCTATAAAACATCTAGAGGCAGTTTCAGCATTCATGGTTTTCATTTACTGAGTAATACACAGCATGCTTCAGAGAAGTCACAAAACTACTAGTGTAAGCGAGGACTTTGCTGCTACAAACGACTGCAGCCAATATACTACTATAAGGGAGTTTTCCCACCATTAATCCATAAAAAAAACAAAAAACTCATTGCTATTCACAAGGCGTGTACATTATACCAGTGATGCTACGAATATGTGCCAAGGTAAAAATATTTTAAACCCTGCTGCAATGGCAACTGGAAAAACCAGTACAACTCAATTATTGGACAGAGCAATAAAAGGGTTTTGTTTAACAAATACCAGTTGGAAACACTTCCGCAAAACAGTACACACCTTTTATATTGTATTATTCTCTTGGTCGAACACAATGAAAAACACCAGCTTGCTTCATAGCTTCGTATTCCTTTGTGGCATCAAAGTTCTTGTAATAATCTGCATATGCTCTCTTCCTTGGCTCTGCAACACCAAACTGAAACAAGCAGTATAAAAAGATTAGTGCACAAATAGACTTGTAGTGATGTACGACTCCTTTCTAAGAACAAAGATTAACTAGACAGGTGGCCACAATAAAAATATACAATATGAAATACAACCAAAGTTATGACAGTTGAGTGGTTTCAATTTACTTGGAAAATGAAACCAATTTTAGGATGATGCATAAGTGTTCACAGTTCTAGTGAATTTGTAGGTTGGAAATTAAGATCAATACGCAAACTATGCATGTGCAAGTAAGCACTGGCAGCCAAGATTTAGAACGGCATTCATACAGGAGAGGTAAATAAATTGTGTCATTACCTTGTACAAAGCTACAACTCCTAGAGAGACAGCAAAGGCGCCGAAGATGTGAAATCGGAGGCGTTTACCCAGAAGGCCTCTCATTTGAGGTTTAGCTAGCAGAGTTGATGACATGTTGAGTTTTCTGTGGGCCTGAAAAACATTACTGTTATCTCAATGCAAACACAAAAGGAGCATCATGACAAATAGAAGCAAGGCAAACACGGCACTGAAACCCACTCTGTAGAGAGATGCTTTTGGCCCTAACAAATATAGAGAAACAACCAACAGTGGAAATAAGCAGTGAACATTAAGGTTCTAAACTAATACCTACTGATGTAAAGACTGGAACGCAGCCAACCACAGTTATTGGACTTAAAAAAAACAAAAAACAAATAATTAAAAAAATATATAAAAAAATATAAAAAAAATAATAAAAAAAAAAAAAATCACACTACAGGATTAGGTTTCCGATAAGTTCGTAACCAATGGTTATTGTACATAAGCCACCATGAGAGATATAAAAAGGACTTTAGCCAGTTGAATGGGAAGCAAACATTTACAGCTATAGAGTGATAAAACTGGCCCAGCTGTAAAGTTATCCAGACACCATAGCTAGTTTACTTTATCGGTGCCCAGAGGGTTCCTTTAACCGGTCACATCCTAGGCAGTAAATAAATCATTCATATCGCCATTGCTGAAGGGTCTGGGTATTACACTAATCTAACACCTATCTTCTGTTGCTGCCCTCTCTGATGCAAGTGGCCTGCTTGGGAACTTAACCACAGTTGTGTTTAAAAGCAGACATACTCCAAGGAATCCATGTATAAAATGGAATAATGAGGTAAAAAAGGTGGTTTGCTGTTGAATTAAATTGTATATGCCCACCCAAAATCCCTTTCAGGACTTTCTTATTTTGAATTAGAGCATGAAGTAACTCCACATTGTTAAAAACGCAAGTTTAGGGGCGGGGCCTGACCGCCGACGGGATCAGACGTGCCTGTCTGAGCTCCCGCTTCAGGGCCTGTAAATCGGAGCCAAAAGCAACCATAATCACTTACTGGTACCCAGGGCGACCTCCAGCTGCTGGGGCACAAGGAGATACCCCTCTCGACCCTGACTGGCACCCAAAGTAACTCGACGGGGCCCGAAGTGCACTGGAGCTTGAGCCGGGAAGGGACGGATGCTCTCCCGGTTCTCCGGCCGGCGTCTCTCTCACCGCCCCTCCCCCCCCCCTTTTGGACCGGGGGGTTATCCCGGTCTCCATGGGCTGCTACTGCTGTGCTAATCTGGGCCCGACAACCACCCTGCCGCAGAAAAGCTCACCGGGCAGTGCCCCTCAAAATGCCCGCCGCATGTCAGCCATGTGCGCAACGCGCCAGCACAAACAAGCTGAACGCGGGAGAGACTACCCAACACCAACCGACCATCATGACAGCCTGCCCAAGGAATCGGCTGGCTGACAACAAAGTGCAGACTCCGGAACAATCCACCATCAACCAGCAGAGAACCAAGGGGAGCAAAAAATGCGAGACCCCACTGGACAATCCATCTAAAAACAGACTCACTGCTGCACTGCTCAGACTGCATCTCACCCAAAAGAGGTACCTGGCACGAAAGCCATCGGCACGGAGAAGCCGCCACCATAGCCAGACCCAGCATACCCGGACACCCTACTACCCCCTATCAGAGGAGACCTATACCTCATTTGTGAGGGAACGTCATTCCATGCTCCGGGAGCAGAACTTCTTTACCCGTGGCAATGACAAGCCACCGGAACACTGCACCCTGCGGACACTTAATAGCTCCAGCTGGATCACAATCCGAGACATCAGATGAACGGGGACAGGCAACCAAAGCGCCTATCCCACTTAGACCTCAGATACATATCTGCACACACAGACCCACCGACGCACCACAACACAGAACAGACACACACGCGATAACACATCGCTGCGCCCGAACTAATCGCACCTCACTGCATGACACCCAGATGCTGCTTATAATTCGACACCCTGCCGACTGAGGCTGCGATTCCACGCACGACACAGGCTGATACCCATGGCCCCTTAAATCCCGGGACCAAACACTAGCCAACCCACACCTACACAGAGAGGCACTATAGCCCAAAATATACAAGTTCCTGCCGACAGGCATCACAGACACCTAGCGTAACGCAAGTAACACAAGTGGGGCGAAATGTAAACTCACGGTTTTACCTATTGTATACTATGGCTATTTAGACCTGCTATCACTGTATAAAATGCATGTCCCTCTCTTAAGCATAGTAAAACATAGTTAAGCATAACTATATTAATGTCGAGATACTAAAGCGATGACACAACATTAATTTCAATCATAAGCTACTGTACCTAAGCGACGAAGTGATCCACTATGAGTAACCTTCATAAAAAATGTGCAAGTTATATCGATGTCCTGAAAGTGATTATATGCTTTGTAAACTCTCTGGCTTGTTACCTGCTTTTGGGGCGGAACAAGCATGTATGTAACACTACGCACAGTAAAAATAAAGAATTAAAAAAAAACAAAAAAAAAAACGCAAGTTTATATAATTATCAATAGCGAGCTACTGATTGGCTTAGAGCATCTGACCGTTCTAGCCAATCAGAGGTGCCCCTGCCTGGCAGCACACAGCACTTCCTGTAAGGAAGATTTAGAAGCCAGGTGCCACCTGTGGGACCTTGAGATCGGTGCTGGGAATCAACTTTTGGGGTTAAATTAGTCGAGAACGAGTTAACCCCTTAAGGCAGGGCTTGACAAATATGTTTTGAATCTAGGAGCCAGCTAAAAATGTTAGGAGCTAGTAATTTTCAACAAGCAAAATGCAAGGACACTATAGTCACCAGAACTATTTGAGCTTCAACCTCATGGCAGACCAGTCAAAACTTCCCCGTGATGGTGATCCAAAACTACCAAATGGACCTGGGTGATTTTTGGATATTTTGATCACCCAGATCCCAGCTATCCAGGGATATGACTTGTGGGGTTTTGAAAAAATTGTTATACTTTTCTGTTCCTGGAGATAATTGTGTTTCTACAGTTCCTGACTATCTCTAATGCACAGAGGAGGAGCTTACTGGCTGTATAAATTTGATGCCTGTGCTGCCATAAAAAAAAAAAAAAAAAAAAAATTTTTTTTGCCTTTTGATTTATTTGCATTTTGTATGAGGAAAAGGACATTTGTGACGGTGATACCCTGGCAGACCGCCACACCACGCTCCTACACGGTGCATGTGTCAACCTACTGAGAGCCTATAACTGAATAATTCCATAATAAGACACCTTTAAAAAACAATTGATATCAAAATCCAATTCCCCAATGACGTCACAGTGACACAGCCGCAAATACTAATACTGTGTTACCTGGATGAATAATGCAGATGAGGGCCCATCTGGACACATTCCATCAGAAACAAAGGTTTCTTTTTGGAGTCATACACAGACCAGAAGACACATTAAAAATAAAAGGATTGTCAAGGACGTTGGAGATTTGTGGCCCCTATAAATCAAATAGGAAGAATGGCCACCAATCCTGTGTTTCTGATTATGCCACGTTGGCCTATAATTTAGTAACTGAACATAAGACACAAGAGTGACAGGGAGAGGAAGCATGAAGTGCAGGCCCAGATTCTCCCTCCCTCTCCGGCTTCCTGCAGCCATGATCCCCAATACACAGAGTGACCGGAGATCCTAATAATGCCCGACCCCCAATACACAGAGTGACAGGGAGATCCTAATAATGCCCCCCAATACACAGAGTGACAGGGAGATCCTAATAATGCCCCCCAATACACAGAGTGACAGGGAGATCCTAATAATGCCCCCCAATACACAGAGTGACAGGGAGATCCTAATAATGCCCCCCAATACACAGAGTAACAGGGAGATCCTAATAATGCCCCCCAATACACAGAGTGACAGGGAGATCCTAATAATGCCCCCCAATACACAGAGTGACAGGGAGATCCTAATAATGCCCCCCAATACACAGAGTGACAGGGAGATCCTAATAATGCCCCCCAATACACAGAGTGACAGGGAGATCCTAATAATGCCCCCCAATACACAGAGTGACAGGGAGATCCTAATAATGCCCCCCAATACACAGAGTGACAGGGAGATCCTAATAATGCCCCCCAATACACAGAGTGACAGTGAGATCCTAATAATGCCCCCCAATACACAGAGTGACAGTGAGATCCTAATAATGCCCCCCAATACACAGAGTGACAGGGAGATCCTAATAATGCCCCCCAATACACAGAGTGACAGGGAGATCCTAATAATGCCCCCCAATACACAGAGTGACAGGGAGATCCTAATAATGCCCCCCAATACACAGAGTGACAGGGAGATCCTAATAATGCCCCCCAATACACAGAGTGACAGGGAGATCCTAATAATGCCCCCCAATACACAGAGTGACAGGGAGATCCTAATAATGCCCCCCAATACACAGAGTAACAGGGAGATCCTAATAATGCCCCCCAATACACAGAGTGACAGGGAGATCCTAATAATGCCCCCCAATACACAGAGTGACAGGGAGATCCTAATAATGCCCCCCAATACACAGAGTGACAGGGAGATCCTAATAATGCCCCCCAATACACAGAGTGACAGGGAGATCCTAATAATGCCCCCCAATACACAGAGTGACAGGGAGATCCTAATAATGCCCCCCAATACACAGTGTGACAGGGAGATCCTAATAATGCCCCCCAATACACAGAGTGACAGGGAGATCCTAATAATGCCCCCCAATACACAGAGTGACAGTGAGATCCTAATAATGCCCCCAATACACAGAGTGACAGGGAGATCCTAATAATGCCCCCCAATACACAGAGTGACAGGGAGATCCTAATAATGCCCCCCAATACACAGAGTGACAGTGAGATCCTAATAATGCCCCCCAATACACAGAGTGACAGTGAGATCCTAATAATGCCCCCCAATACACAGAGTGACAGGGAGATCCTAATAATGCCCCCCAATACACAGAGTGACAGGGAGATCCTAATAATGCCCCCCAATACACAGAGTGACAGGGAGATCCTAATAATGCCCCCCAATACACAGAGTGAAAGGGAGATCCTAATAATGCCCCCAATACACAGAGTGACAGGGAGATCCTAATAATGCCCCCAATACACAGAGTGACAGGGAGATCCTAATAATGCCCCCAATACACAGAGTGACAGGGAGATCCTAATAATGCCCCCAATACACAGAGTGACAGGGAGATCCTAATAATGCCCCCCAATACACAGAGTGACAGGGAGATCCTAATAATGCCCCCCAATACACAGAGTGAAAGGGAGATCCTAATAATGCCCCCCAATACACAGAGTGAAAGGGAGATCCTAATAATGCCCCCAATACACAGAGTGACAGGGAGATCCTAATAATGCCCCCCAATACACAGAGTGACAGGGAGATCCTAATAATGCCCCCCAATACACAGAGTGAAAGGGAGATCCTAATAATGACCCCCTAATACACAGAGTGACAGGGAGATCCTAATAATGCCCCCCAATACACAGAGTGACAGGGAGATCCTAATAATGCCCCCCAATACACAGAGTGACAGGGAGATCCTAATAATGCCCCCCAATACACAGAGTGACAGGGAGATCCTAATAATGCCCCCCAATACACAGAGTGACAGGGAGATCCTAATAATGCCCCCCAATACACAGAGTGACAGGGAGATCCTAATAATGCCCCCAATACACAGAGTGACAGGGAGATCCTAATAATCCCCCAATACACAGAGTGACAGGGAGATCCTAATAATGCCCCCAACACACAGAGGGAGATCCTAATAATGCCCCCAATACACAGAGTGACCGGCCCGGGGTGGGAGCAGTTCAGACCCAGGTCCTCCCTCCTCTCTCCCGGGTTCCTGTAGCTGTGAGCCGGCTCGGTGACCGGCTGACCTTGGAGGGGGGAGGTAGTCCCCGCAGGGCCGGTAGGTACACAGCCCATGGCCCCCACTCTCCCTCCCCCCGGCCGGGTGTGACATTGCCCTCACTGAGAGCCCCCCGCCAGGTGCTCTCACCTCTCTCGCTGCCGCAATGTCCTTCTTCAATGAGACCTTCCTCCTCGCGCACCGGAAAAAGAACTGCCGGTCCCGCCCCTTCCGGCCTCAGACGGGGAGCGAGCAGGGTCAGAAAGGACAGTGTGTGCGCGTGCGCGGGGGGTCACGTGATGTGTACGTGCTGTGCGTGCCCTTTGAGACACGCGGAGAGTGTTCCTTAAAGGGACAGTAGTTATGGCTCCAATGGCTGTTCCAACTCAATCTGAATTTCACATTGTAATCCAAGATGAGGGATCTGCAAACAATGTAACTCCTTAGCCCTTATTTCAGTTCTGGTGAAAAGCACAGTTTACAATGAGCCATATTCGTTATATCAAACCGCCTGACTAGGGCTGCCATTCTCACAGATACATACACACAGCCATTCATACAGATACATACAGACACACACACCCATTCACACAGATACATACAGACACACACACAGCCATTCACACAGATACAGACAGACACACACACAGCCATTCACACAGATACACACACACCCATTCACACAGATACACACACACCCATTCACACAGATACATACACACACACAGCTATTCACACAGATACATACACACACACAGCTATTCACACAGATACATACACACACACACACACACCCATTCACACAGATACATACAGATATACACACAGCCATTCACATAGATACATACAGACATACACACAGCCATTCACACAGATACATACAGACACACACACAGCCATTCACACAGATACACACACACCCATTCACACAGATACATACAGACACACACAGCCATTCACACAGATACATACACACACAGCTATTCACACAGATACATACAGCCACACACACACCAATTCACACAGATACATACAGACACACACAGCCATTCACACAGATACATACAGACACACACACAGCCATTCATACAGATACATACAGACACACACACAGCCATTCATACAGATACATAAAGACATACACACAGCCATTCACACAGATACATACAGACACACACACAGCCATTCACACAGATACACACACCCATTCACACAGATACATACAGACACACACAGCCATTCACACAGATACATACACACACACACAGCTATTCACACAGATACATACAGACACACACACACCCATTCACACAGATACATACAGACACACACACAGCCATTCACACAGATACATACAGACACACACACAGCCATACATACAGACACACACACAGCCATTCACACAGATACATACAGACACACACACAGATACACACACACCCATTCACACAGATACATACAGACACACACAGCCATTCACACAGATACATACACACACAGCTATTCACACAGATACATACAGACACACACACACAGATACATACAGACACACACACAGCCATTCACACAGATACATACAGACACACACACAGCCATTCACACAGATACATACAGACACACACACAGCCATTCACACAGATACATACAGACACACACACAGCCATTCACACAGATACATACAGACAAACATTCACAAAGATACATACAGACACACACACAGCCATTCACACAGATACATGCAGACACACACAGCCATTCACACAGATACATGCAGACACACACCCATCCACACAGATACATACAGACACACACACAGCCATTCACACAGATACATACAGACACACACACAGCCATTCACACAGATACATACAGACACACACCCATTCACACAGATACATACAGACACACACACACAGCCATTCACACAGCTACATACACACACACACCCATTCACACAGATACATACAGACACACACACACACATTCACACAGATACATACAGACACACACAGCCATTCACACAGATACATACAGACACACACACACACACATTCACACAGATACATACAGACACACACACAGCCATTCACACAGATACATACAGACACCCACAGCCATTCACACAGATACATACACACACACACACCCATTCACACAGATACACACACACAGCCATTCACACAGATACATACAGACACACACACAGCCATTCATTCACACCGATACATACAGACACACACAGCCATTCACACAGATACATACAGACACACACACCCATTCACACAGATACACACACACACAGCCATTCACACAGATACATACAGACACACACACACAGCCATTCACACAGATACATAGACACACACACACACCCATTCACACAGATACATACACACACACAGCCATTCACACAGATACATACAGACACTCGCACAGCCATTCACACAGATACATACAGACACACACCCATTCACACAGATACATACAGACACACACACAGCCATTCACACAGCTACATACACACATCCATTCACACAGATACATACAGACACACACACCCATTCACACAGATACATACACACACACAAACACACCCATTCACACAGATACACACACATACACACAACCATTCACACAGATACATACACACACACAGCCATTCACACAGATACATACAGACACACACACACCCATTCACACAGATACATACAGACACACACACACACAGCCATTCATACAGATACCTACAGACACACACACACAGCCATTCATACAGATACCTACAGACACACACACCCATTCACACAGATACATACAGCCATTTACACAGATACACATTCCAAATGCTCATGCATTGCCACATACACACATTTTGCACATATAGACACTGTGACGAAAGCACCTTCGTCACTGGTACTTGGAAGGGCCTGCTTGCCAGCCTCTTGCCCCAGAATTATGGGCCCTGCAAAAACACATGTTAAAAAGTGACTTCCATGGAAAAACCAAACCACTGAAATGATCTGGGTGATTTTTGGATATGTTGGTCACCCAGATCAGGGCTATCCGAGAATGTGACTCTTGTGGGGTTTCCATGGATCTTGGGTTTACTTTTGGGGTGTATGTTTTTCTGTAACTGGAGATAATTGAGTTTGTACAGTTTCTGACTCAATTATCTCTCAGAGTGTATTGCTTGTATGTGCCTCTTCCCCTCCCCCTTTTTCCTCTCCTATTGTTTCCCCAGCAGGGCGTTGTCCCAGGGACACTGCCAGACCAGTTTAAACTGGCTGCTTTGTCCCTCCTCAATCTCCCATCAGCCCTTGCTATTGTCTGACCCCACCCTTCCTTGTACTAAAGGGCTCTATGTAACCTATTGTATGTAAATGAGGCTGTTGGGGGTTTAAATGTATGTATAAATTGTAAGTGCTTGCTTGCATTAAACAGACTTGTTCCACCCTTCATGAAGTCTTGGCTCATGTTTGGGGGATGGGAGAACCACACTCTGGGGATTGCTATAGCAATTTATTGTTAGAGTTGTTCCTGTTCCTGCTCTCTGGATTACAAGAGAGGCCTACCTACTGGACCCTGGTCTTGGGTCCAGAGTGGGTGTAAGATGGTGAGACCCCAACCAAGCTGCAGCGGTTCGTGGGGTCTGCGGTGGTTATGGTGTCTAGTAGAGTGCTTGGAGCCCTCGGAAAGCACTAGGAGCATCCGTCAACAGAAAGTACCCAGTCGGGGTTCCAGGCGTTCCGTTACAGACACACACTGCCACAAACACACATCGTTACACATATACACAAACATACATACTGCTATACACATATAATATACAAACAGCCACTGAAACACCCACGCTATGAATGTGACTAGAGAGGGTGACAGAAATTGAAGCATCTGACCCCATGGTGACCAAGCTACTTGGTTTGATGGAAACACATACCAGGTCATGGTACCCGTGGCAGGAATACCGAGCCAACAACCAAAGAGCAGACTGGGCAGATAACCTACGACAGTTTGTACAAGAGAAAACAATAGAGAGGCCAGTGTTGTTCTAAGGCATTGATTGTCAGGAACTAGTTGTGCTATGGCATAGAACCCCCCTCACCCAATTCTCTTATCCTATACCCAACCCTTCTTTGAGCTCTTTTCCTTAAGTCCTCTTTGCACACCATTTTCTCCTCTTGCTCCTTGAAACCACAAAACTCCACAATGTAGAATGCTAATGTAGTTGTGTACACAGTTTTTTTTAAACTGCAGCCATCCCAGGGGCCCTTTAATATACTTTTTTAATATTCCTATATATAGGTACTCTTACAATTTGGGGGTTTCTACATGGTTAAAGCGACATACGTCTGTAATTGTCAGATGGAGTTCTATGTTTAAATAATGAATAGTATGTGTGCAAATATACGGGATACGCTTATTAGCAATTGCATGAGGACGAGGCAGTGCTGTGATTGTGGTGGAGCCGCTCACTGTTTATTGTCTGTGGTATTTGCTGAGTGTGTGTCTGTCTGACATTTTGTTGTTTCTTTGTACACAATAACTTTAAATAAAGGCTGCCAAAAAAAATATGTACACAAACAGATAATGCCATATACAAACACACAGACACATACTGTCGAACACATCTAAGAACTGGCACACGCAGATACAAATACAACTGTACATTGAGTATATTATACCCAGCTAAGTTCTTCATTAGCCACCCTCCTCTTTAACTACCATTGTGCTGGTTGGGTGCAAGGGTCCAAAGCTGCAGGTCTTTCCATTCACTCACGCGTGACATCCTTCTCATGCTTGGATGAAATAATCTGACATCATTTTTTTTCCAGCACTGCTACACAAGAGGACAATAGAGTCTGTGAGTATAGCATGTTAAGGGGTCCCGTATGCCTCAAATCCAGAATTCATGGGTCAATATGTACAGTTATGAGAAAAAGAAAGTACACCCTCTTTGAACGTTATGGTTTTACATATCAAGACATAATAATCATGTGTTCTATGCAACTATATTCCTTAGCAGGTCTTAAAATTAGGTAAATACAACATCAGATGAACACCACATGCCATATTGCACAGTGTCATAGTTTATGTAACAAAAATAAAGCTAAAATGGAGAAGCCATGTGTGAAAAACTAAGTACAACCCAGGGCCGGACTGGGAAAAAAATTAGGCCCGGGCATTTTTCAATCAGAGCGGCCCCCTAAGAAGGGGGCGGGGCCAGACAGGGTGTGTTTTGTCATCACTAATGACAAGCACAGCCCCTCTCAAAGTGAGCATGTTAGTTCAATGCGCAGAGCCCCGCTGAAGAGCTCTGGCATTAGAAAAAGGCCCTGAATTTGTTCTGCGCAGCGCAAGCAAATTTAATAACATGCTTGCGCTGAGTTTGCTTTTAAATTGTCTCTGGTGTCTCCACAAGTGGGATACCAGAGGACAAAAGGGCCAGAAAAGTGTATGGTGCATGTGTATGGAGCCTGCTTGTGGGATTGCGTGTGTGTAGAGTGTGGTGTGGTATTGTGTAAATAGGTCAATTTCATTTGTGTTTGTGGTGTAATATGTGTGGCTAGGGGCTGTAGAGAGTGTGTGTATAGGGAGCATAGAGTTATAGGGGATGTAGCGAGTGTGTGCATACGGGTTGAAGTGTGTGTGTATAGGTGACGTAGTGTGTGTAGGGGTTGTAGAGAGGGTGTGTTTAGAGAATGTTGTATGTGTTTGCTGACAAGGAATGTAGTGTGTGTGTAGGAGATCTACTGTGTAAAGGACCCAGAGTGTGTATAGGAGATTGTGTGTGTGTGTGTGTGTGTAGAGGATTAAGAGTGCATATAAGGTAAGGGATCTAGCGTGTATCTGGAGCGTAATGTGTGTAGTGGTGCAGTGTGAGAGGTGCTTTAGTGTGTGTGTGTATATATATATATATATATATATATATATATACATATTTGGACATATTGTATGCGTGAGGGGCGCAGTGTGTGTGTATGTAAGAGGGGTGCTGTGTGTGAGGGTGTTTTTATGTGCCGTCACATTCTAGGTTTCTAATTTTCTTTGTCTGTTAACTCACTGAGGGTTATTTTATTTATATATATATATATGTGTGTGTGTGTGTGTGTGTGGGAGTGTGCTGTATATGTGTGAGCGAGGGTGCTGTGTGTGTCTGAGGGTGCTGTGTGTTTGGGTGCTGTGTGTGTGTGTTTGGGTGCTGTGTGTGTGTCTGAGGCTGCTGTGTGTGTGTCTGAGGGTGCTGTGTGTGTGTCTGAGGGTGCTGTGTGTGTCTGAGGGTGCTGTGTGTGTCTGGGGGTGCTGTGTGTGTCTGGGGGTGCTGTGTGTGTCTGGGGGTGCTATGTGTGTGTGTCTGAGGGTGCTGAGTGTGTGTCTGAGGGTGCTGTGTGTGTGTCTGAGGGTGCTGTGTGTGTTTGAGGGTGCTGTGTGTGTTTGAGGGTGCTGTGTGTGTTTGAGTGCGCTGTGTGTGTTTGAGTGCGCTGTGTATGTTTGGGTGCTGTGTGTGTGTCTGAGGGTGCTGTGTGTGTGTCTGGGGGTGCTGTGTGTGTGTCTGGGGGTGCTGTGTGTGTCTGGGGGTGCTGTGTGTGTGTGTCTGGGGGTGCTGTGTGTGTGTGTGTGTCTGGGGGTGCTGTGTGTGTGTGTCTGAGGGTGCTGTGTGTGTGTCTGAGGGTGCTGTGTGTGTGTCTGAGGGTGCTGTGTGTGTTTGAGTGCGCTGTGTGTGTTTGAGTGCGCTGTGTGTGTTTGAGTGCGCTGTGTGTGTGTCTGAGGGTGCTGTGTGTGTGTCTGAGGGTGCTGTGTGTGTGTCTGAGGGTGCTGTGTGTGTGTCTGGGGGTGCTGTGTGTGCCTGGGGGTGCTGTGTGTGTCTGAGGGTGCTGTGTGTGTCTGAGGGTGCTGTGTGTGCCTGGGGGCGCTGTGTGTGCCTGGGGGTGCTGTGTGTGTCTGGGGGTGCTGTGTGTGTCTGAGGGTGCTGTGTGTGTGTCTGGGGGTGCTGTTTGTGTGTCTGGGGGTGCTGTGTGTGTGTCTGGGGGTGCTGTGTGTGTCTGGGTGCTGTGTGTGTCTGAGGGCGCTGTGTGTGTTTGAGGGTGCTGTGTGTGTGAGTGTGAATGTATATTTTATTTACATTTAAATATATATTTTTTATTAATAAAAAAAAAAAATATTATATCCCCCCCTCCTCCCTTCTTACGTTTTAGCCTGGAAGGAGGGGGGGAGCTGTTCTGCCTGTGGGGAGAGGGGGATCCGTTCTGCCTGGGGCTGGGGGGTGGGTGGGTGCCGTGCAGCTTCCTTCCCTGGTGGTCCAGTGGTGAGAGTGAACTTTAGCCTGAAGGCTATAGTTCACTCTCGCGAGATCTGTGCGTTGCCGCGGTTACCGCGGCAACCCTCAGACCTCGCGAGAGGACCCGGCGGAGCTGCTGGCTAGAGCTCCGCTGGTCCTCTCGCCTGCCTCCCTCCCTCACTCCCTCTCTTGCCAGCGGCCGCCTGTCAGTGTCTCTGGGCCGGTGAGGGAGATCTTTGATCTCCCACCTACCCATGGAAGCACACAGCAGGGCCGGCGCTCGGGTAGCGCTGGCCCTGCAGAGACTGGCAGGGGAGATCCTGTGATCTCCCTTGCCGGCCTCGGCCCCACGGCCATCGCGGCCCACCGGGCATTTGCCCGGTATGCCCGATGGCCAGTCCGGGCCTGGTACAACCTTACTGCTTTCATAGAAATTAACACAGCCAGGTGCTGCTAACCAAATGCCTTTGATTAATTGATCATCAGCAAGTGTCACCAGCTCTATAAAAACTGAAGTCAGAGCCGATACACCCCAAGGTCAGACCATGCAATGCTCAGAGAAATCACACACACAAAAAAGTTAAATCTCAGACTCTACAGTCATCAATTAGCATGTTAACGTTTATGACAGTACAATTAGAAAAATACTGAACAAGTATGGTTTGTTTACAAGGGTTGCCAGGAGAAAGCCTTTTCTCTTTAAAAAGAAAATGGCAGCATAGCTTAGGTTTGCAAAGTTGGACAGATGAGACAGACGAAACCAAAGTGGAGAAGTTTGGCCAAAATGCACAGCGCCACATTTGGCGAAATCCTAACATAGCATATCAGTAAAAACACCTCATACCAACTGTTAAGCATGGTGGTGGAGAAGTGATGACTTTGGCTTGTTTTGCGAGAGAGGGCCAGAGGGCCAGAGGGCCAGTCTTGAGTCAACCATGGACTCCTTTGTATACCAAAGTATTCTAGAGTCAAATGTGAGGTCATCTGCCCGACATCTAAAGCTTGGCCAAAATTGGGTTATGAAACAGGACAATGATCCCAAGCACACCAGCACATCTACAATAGAATAGCTAAAAAAATAAAAGAATCAAGGTGTTGCAATGGCCCAGTCAAAGTCCAGACCTCAATCAGATTGAAATGCTGTGGTGCTCTTAACAGAGCTGTGCATAAATAAATGCCAGCAAACCTCAATGAACTAAAGTAACGTAAAGAAGAGTGGGCCAAAATTCCTTCACAACGATGTGAGAAAATGATAATATCATACCCAAAACGATTACTTCAAGTTATTGCTGCTAAAGGTGGTTGCACAAACTATTGAATCATAAAGTACACCTATTATATCTATACCCAATCAGTGCAGTCATGGCTTCTCCATTTTGGCTTTATTTTTGTTAAATCATGACACGGTGTAATATGTCACAGGTTGTTGTTCATCTGAGGTTGTATTTATCTAATTTTAAGACCTGCTAAGGAACAGATGATTGTTATTATATCCTGATAAGTAAAAAAAAAAAAAAATAGAATTCAAAGAGGGTGTACTTTCTTTTTCCCATGACTGTACATCTCCCCAACAGGACCTTTTAAAATTTGCAGGCCCCAAAGGACAGCAGGGCCTCCTAATGGAGTACTGACTGAATCAACTAATGATTGCCCTAGTCCTGACAGTTGGAGGTCATGGCCAATCATCCTGGGTTTGCACTCTGGGTCTCACATCTAAAGGGTTAGCACAAAGCAGATCCCCTAAACTACAGCACAAGCAGGTCAACAGAGACACTCGCAGACTGGGTATGGCACAGAAGAATTTCAGCCTATGGGCAGAGAAAGCTTTAGGAGAGTTCTTTATATGTTCTGTCCTTAAGCTGTCAGTCAGTCTTGTGTGCATTCATGCCAGGAAGACAACTCCCGTGCGTGACAGTGCCCCATCATTTTGGTTGTTGCCAGTGACATACTCCTTTTACCTACATCAAACCTCACAACAGCCTTGGTTTACTATTATTGGATAAGATTTCCAAATGGTTTAACATTTTTGGATAAACTTTTCACGCTAAAACACTGCACATACAGATTCCAGGCACCGCACCATGACCACTTCACATCACTGATGTTTATATGAAATACTCCCCTTTTTTAGCATTTACCAGACATCCTACTTTTATTTTATTTTTTTTTAAATGCACAATGATTGCTTAGGTTTAAAGAAAAATAATGAATAATGATGGATGTTTCTATTTTATCTACTCATTTGCAATTTGAGAACTGTGTCACATGCATCATATGTAAAATAGGTTGATAACAGGTTACAGATTATTTTAAATGTTTTATTATTTTTTCTTTAGATTTTTCAGGGCTTTGAAGTTGTAAATGTTTTGTTTTTTATTAATTTGTGGTTTGCATAACTATATATTGCAGAGCTCATGGTCATAAAACCTACAGTAAAGCGTAGTGTGTGTGTATCGCAATGCTCCGCAACAATAAAACTCACAGTAATGTTTGTTGGGTATCATCGTAGAGGTCCATATAAAACTCACAGTAATGTTTGTTGGGTATCATCGTAGAGGTCCATATAAAACTCACAGTAATGTTTGTTGGGTATAATCGTAGAGGTCCATGTAAAACTCACAGTAATGTTTGTTGGGTATCATCGTAGAGGTCCATGTAAAACTCACAGTAATGTTTGTTGGATATCATCGTAGAGGTCCATGTAAAACGCAAAGTAATGTTTGTTGGGTATCATCGTAGAGGTCCATGTAAAACTCACAGTAATGTTTGTTGGGTATCATCGTAGAGGTCCATGTAAAACTCACAGTAATGTTTGTTGGATATCATCGTAGAGGTCCATGTAAAACTCAAAGTAATGTTTGTTGGGTATCATCGTAGAGGTCCATGTAAAACTCACAGTAATGTTTGCTGGGTATCACTGTAGAGGTCCACATAAAACTCACAGTAATGCTTACTGGGTATCATCGTAGAGTTCCATATAAAACTCTCAGTAGCATGCGGTGTTAATAACTTCATTACATTTGCATATTTTTCTTTACTGAAAACTCCAGCAGCATAGAAACATAACAACCAATCAGAACAAAAGTTATGGTGCCCATAAAAGGCCCTATCTATGACATCACTTTGTTAGTAAATCGTGTGTAGACGGTGTATATAGATTTGGTGTCTACATAGAGGACACCTGTACTGGGCAGTCTGGTATGTGTCAGTGGTAGTGGTGTGGTCCGGGTTCACCACAGTTGTACACCAGAGCTGTATGCACGGTCTAATAGTAATCAGTGATAAAGTCGAGGCGTAGGCCTCCGTGCATGTGATCGGGGTTCTCCCCGGGTGGTGTGCCGTGGTAACCCAGAGGACACCCACATCAAAAGTAATGGTCTATGAGTGACCTTGCATGCATATCTGGGAGGTCACCCCAGGTGGTGTGCCATGAAAAATTACCCAGAGGACACCCACATTAATTTGTACGGTCAGGTACAGTAATACAGTATGACCCTGTGTAGGGTATAGTAATATAGTATGCCCCTGTGTAGGGTACAGTGATATAGTATGACCCTGTGTAGGGTATAGTAATATAGTATGGCCCTGTGTAGGGTACAGTGATATAATATGATCCTGTGTAGGATACAGGAAATCATTCAGTCTCCTGTAATGCTTGCATGCTTTGTATACATATATTCCTAAAATGGTATGTGCATGACACTGTTGCCAGGTAGTATATTCATATAGCCCAGGGCTGTGAGAGCCATGAGGTATTTCACATAGCGAATGTAGATATAATGGATGTCTTCTAGGGGTTCACATGGGAGGATAATGTACATGTGGAGCCCGGCGATCGGGTGATTCCCGATCCGCCAAGCAAGCAGGGAAGGCGGCTGTCGGGTATCTCGCGAGCCGCGAGATCCAAGATGGCCGCCGCCCGCGTGTGGAGGTGCGCAACAGGTTCGCAGTCGCGTGGCGAAAAAATAAGAAAAATTTAATAAAAACGCTGACTCAGCCTCCCTCCACCCGTCCCCATACAGTCCCCTGAATATATGATGGGCAGGTCCGCGAGGCGAGCGCGACACGGGCAGTCGTGGCACTCGGGGACCGCCAGGCAGTAACAGTGTAAAACACAAAGGGGGAAGACTGAGGAATAAGGTGTAAGGGACAGGTATAAGAGGGCCAGGTAGCAGTAGTGGAAATATAAAGTAATTATATAAATTAAAAGACAGTGTAAATAAGGGCTGGATGTAGGCTGGAGCATCAAAGAAAGAGGAAGTGATGTCATAGACAGGGCCTTTTATGGGCATCATAACTTTTTTCTGATTGGTTATGTTATGTTTCTATGCTGCAGGAGTTTTCAGTAAAGAAAGATATGCAAATATGACGCCTCCTGTCATGTGGTAAAACTCATTGTTTTGAGTGTAATGCTAGAATAATATAGAACTCCACCGCAACAAACCTCACAGTGTCTGCTGTGTATGTGAATGCATCATGGAACTCCATAACAATAAAAATATCCATTATATATGAAAGGAGTCAAAGGAGTTACCCAAATATCTGTAAGATGTTAAAATATTAAAATATTAACTGATGCTCAATCTGCCAGGATAGAACTCAAAGATTAAGAAAAACGTTACTTAACAGCATTCATACAGGCCATTATTTGGTACACTATCTGAGACCTAATGGAAGTCTAAACCTTGCTCTGCTTCTATCCCTGAGCATCATTTACCTTCTTTGTATTCAGTTGACCTTGACTTTGTCTTGTGTCAGGACAAGGACACCCTGCGTATTCTCTGGACACACTTTGCAATCTCTGTAGTTATTAAAAGGGCCAGCTTGCCTCATGATTGACACTTTGGACCACAATTGGTCCAAATCACAGTGCCCTGTAAGCAAGTTAACAAATGGATAAAATGAAGATTACAATGGCTCAGAATTCTCGGAGAAGTGTGAATTGAGTGTTAACACTGAATAAACCTATTGTATCTATTTGGAAATGGAAATAATGGGTTAAACTTTGATGGGTTTATTCAACCCGGTTTTAGATATTTAAACATTGTACCGTTTAGCAGTTACTTCACTTAATGCTTTGATAAAAATTGGACAAATCTGTTCAGTTGACTTTTACATGTGCACCATTTCATAGCACAAACAGTTCTGGCAATAAATATCTCTTTTCACGTTCTCAGTTAAATACAGATTTATTGGAGTTGGTCATACTCGATATAGTGTTCAACGAAAGAAAAAGAGCGTCACTTTTTCCCGGTAAGAGGCACAAGACGGTAACTATGCACAGATCGCAACAGGGTATTAATTACTGCAGTTCGCCAAAAAGATTTGTAATAAATGTAAATGAAACCCTAGAACAGCCTCGGCAAGAACACGCTGTTGACTCCAAATTAAAAACATTCATGAAAAATATAAATAATTAAATATCACTGTTGGAAGAGTTGCTTTTGAAGTTAATTCTACTCAATTATAGCTGGATTCTAGAATGACAACGTGGAAAAAATCCAGTGCAAATTTTGAAAATTAATTTCATATGCGTTAGGACACATTCTGTTGCACTTATCTGCAGGTTCATTCTCAGTTTGTATACATTTCACACATTTCAATACCTACAGAGGTCATAATGCATACACAACACACATACATCACGGTCACAAAGACCGAAAAGGTATTTTTGGTTTCCGTGGAACATTTTCTGGCACTCACAGAAATTTCACTCTTGTATGAAGCACAAATATATTTCACAGTATTTTACAATTGATAAAAATATGTGATGTTACATTTATCGACATAAAGTGAAAAGTGAATTCATGTTTTTATGTTTGGGCTTGGGACCGCCTGACTCTAGCTTACTGGGCACCAGAGTTAATGGACATGCCATGATCCTTTCATTTGTCGTCTAAGATGCTTGCACACCTCATTGCACAACAAAGAATGATATTGTTAGGTTGATCACCAAGTCTTCATGAGCTAGTGTTACCCTACAGCTTCCAGAAAGTCGAAAGAAGAGTAATACTGCGTGTTAAAGGGGTTGCAGTTGGTCAGGTGACACAAATTGATTTTAAACAGGGGGACTTGTTTCAGGTGGCCTAGACTAATGCACAGATGTCTGCAGAAATTCTTAATATCGAAAGACGCACCTTTCGTATCCCATTGTCAATTCTGAGCCTATACTTCGCCTGCACTCACACTGTTCAAATATAACTATTTTTGATGGATAATGAGAGCTTGCTTATTTTGATGTCTCTACCAGACAGAGTGCAATTAGATCCTGTAAATTATCTATGTTTTGGCAAACTATAAATAACAATGGTATGAAAGACCACTCACTTTTATGTTTCTTAACGGTGCAATGGCTCCGACTCCGACTCTGCCTTCCAGGATAAGTATCAAAGAATAAATAAAAAACATGTTCATCACTTCTTATTTGTGAAAAAAATAATAGTCCTTTATTGGCAATACAGCAACATTTTGACTGTGTGTCGTTATCACAGATTGCCACATTGCTTGATAAAGACACACAGTCGAAATGTTGCTCTTTTGTGAAAACTCTTTTCCCAAATAAGGAGCGATGGACATCTTTTTGGTTTATGTTTTGACAAACTGATAGAAAACATTCAAACAATAACTGGGGACTCTAGCCATCTCTAGCCAGTTTGCTTCCTGACCAACATATTCATAGGGGTTAAGGTCCTTTAAGACCTCAGAAATCCCCCAGATAATTCTGAATCCAATTTTACAGATTGTGAACCATGCTTATTACGTCTATTATGTCCAGTTGTGGAATTATGTATGCAATTGCACACATGCCATATTTTACCAAGTAGTTCGCCTTCTCCCACCATATTGATGGTACTCCAGGTCAAAAAGTGACCTGCTCCCGTTGACAAAGATTTACGGACTTAATTCAAATAAGTGTAACAGAACAATTAGGATATTCTACAGAAAAAAAAACAATAATTATATTCCGATCAACTACGTTGTCTGGATAACGTCTCCCAAAAAAACTTGTACACAATGTACATACATGTTGCATACAAATTATTGAAGTATATAAAAAAGTATATAAAAATGATGAAGTGCTAAATTTGGATCATTGCAAATATGAATACACATTGGATAGCAGAAGATAAAAAAACAAAGCAGTAGATGGAACAATAAAAATATAAAAAATAATATGAGACAATATAAAATAATATGAAACAAGATACTTGATATAACTCCTCCGGGAATTTCAGTTTGAAGATCATAAACCTCATTCTCCTTGTGATAATTTAATATCTTTAATATTTCTCTTATATGCCGACCTCATTTAACCCTTTCGTTAACTCAGTAATAGACAGAAAGACCCATAAAGTATAGTTTATAAGTTTGAAGCTAATAATGTGGAGGGATATATATTTTTTTAACATTACTATTTCAGCATGTCATTGGTGTTTCTATTTTCCTACAAATCCTCTTGTTTAAAGTGCTAAGTGCATGGCCAACATATTTTTAAAAAAAAAACAACAAAAAAAACTAGATCATATTCTAGCCAAATAAATTATTATAAATTTGTATAGCTGCAATTGTCATGAGATTTTAAAATATATTTCTTATGAATACAAATGAACAGACCCCTGTTTATGGGAAAAATAAAATGCACTCTATGCAGTATATTTCATATTAAGACAGGTCTGTAATATACATTAACCATAACTGCTTCTCCGTAAATGGATATTTATCACCTGTAAAAGAGCTACAAAGTATGTTTTCTTTGTCTGTTATGTTGAGAAATTTTCAGCTGCAGCCATAAAGAACGAGCACAGCGATCAATTATATATGACGTTTTTCCATGCAAAATTTCATTTAATAAATTTCAGGCAACAATTCACCAAAACCAGGTAGCAACAGAAAGGCACACAAACGCAAGAAGGAAAAGACGTGTACGTTTTGAAAAATCATCTATAACGCGTTAACTTTTTTGCACGGAATTCTTCTTTTTCTTTTCTATATTTTAAATATTTAGCAACTGATGTCACAATCCAGTCCAGTTCTGGCAGAATCTTGGCACACCTTACATTGGAGGAGAAGACATAGAAATATTAGGGAATATTAATGAAAGTGTTGAGTTCTGAAAAATGATGCAAAGCACTAGATGTGAGACATTCACCAGTGAAAGTAGGTGACACATTCTTTTAGTGACCCTCCTTTTTAGTATGTTTGCACCATTGTTCAGAACACATTTTGATAAATCTCCCCCATTGTTTTAGTTTTTTTCACCCTATGCTCTCTCTGTGCTGACAACCAGCAGCAAAGTGTCTATTATTTGTTTAGCCATAATTTCCCATTTTCTCATGTTAATTACTCACATCATATATCCTATGCATATACATAACTTATTATTTAAGTTAAGAATAAAATATATTTAAAGGGAAACTCCAGTGCCAGGAAAACAATCCGTTTTCCTGGCACTGCAGGTCCTCTCTCCCTCCCACCTCCTATCCCCCGGTAGCTGAAGGGGTAAAAACCCCTTCAGGTCACTTACCTGAGACCCCGCTGATGTCCCTCGGCGGTGGTTTCTTCTCGCTGCCGCTCCTCCCAGTCATTACGTCGGCCGGTGGGCGAGACTGATCCTGCCCGCCGGCTGAGGAGACCTAGTGTTCCCCATAGGAAAGCATTGAAAATGCTTTTCAATGCTTTCCTATGGGGAATTGAGCGACGCTGGAGGTCCTCACACAGCGTGAGGACGTCCAGCGACGCTCTAGCACAGATAATCTGTGCTATGAGTTAGGAAGTTCCCTCTAGTGGCTGTCTAGTAGACAGCCACTAGAGGTGGAGTTAACCCTGCAATGTAATTATTGCAGTTTATAAAAAAATTGCAATAATTACACTTGCAGGGTTAAGGGTAGTGGGAGTTGGCACCCAGACCACTCCAATGGGCAGAAGTGGTCTGGGTGCCTGGAGTGTCCCTTTAAAAAAAAAAACCACAGAGGCCATCTTACCTTAATGGGTTAAACCCAGGGCTGCCATCAGAAGTTTTAGAGCCCTTTACACATTTTCAAAAATGACATATATCAAAGTCATTATTAAGACTTTGGGGAGATAGAGTATTAAAAATTGAAAATAAATGACATTTCCTCCATTCCAACTTTTCTTTTAAAATCTCATCCTCTCCATTCTTTTCTTTTCTTTTTTTTTTAACTTATTTTAACGCACAAACGGATAGGCCCTCTGGATTTTGGTTAAGGTGTGAAAATGGAGTGAGACGTTGTGTGTTTTTTTGTCCTTTTTTTATATTTCTGATTTGTTTGAAAATTCTCACATGTAGGCACCTAATGGTTTTTTTATTTTTATATAAAAGGCACTTTAGAATTTATATGACACATTTTGGAAAACAAGTAAGTATGTTTTTTTTTTATGGTGATCTTTACATTAAAATGTTCTTTCAGGACTGCAATCCGCACAAATCCGAGGCATCCCGGGCTACCCTGTGCCACAAATACCGCCACGGAGCCCAGCAGACTCCACTGTAACCGCCGATGCCATTCTTTCAGACGCCCGGCTCCAAAAATAAACGCCGCGGCGGCAAGGCCTACCGGGCGGGAGTGAGGCCTCAGACCACAGCAGGGGAATACTGGCCCTGGAACCTCACAGACCTGGAGGACTGGTACCCCAGCGCACAGAACTCAGGTGAGATGGGGCGCAGGTCCCAAAAACCACCCCAAAGCACCCCGAAGCCACAGCGTGATATAGGCCAAATGCTGCTGGCCCCAAACGCAGGGAAGACCCCCCACGAAGAATCCTCGCCACCCTCAGAAGAGGGGGAACCGCAGGAAAGCCCACACCCCAGTCCCCATCATCCCACACAAGCAGAGAGGTCAGAAGCCACTGCACCGGCCTCAAAACAAGATATACAGGCAATGCTAACAGGCCTGCAACAGAACTTGAGACACATGTGGGAAGCAGATCTGGCAGTCCTAAAGCTAGATGTACACGCAGTGGCCTCACGCACCCAGGCAATCGAGGAGGAGGTCAAGGGACTGAGGGAGAACTATAAAATAATGGGGGAGAAGCTGCACAATCTACAATCCACACAAGCGGCAATGTCCAGACAAGTCAATCTACTAGACGACAGAGGGCGCCGCAAAAACATCAAGATCAGGGGAGTACCTGAGACGGTGCCGCTGGAGGAGCTACCGCACTATACCAGGCGCCTTGCGGCCACACTCCTCCCAACCAAGCATGCTAAAACCTTTCACTTCGACGGGGTCTACAGGATACCCAAATCCTCACAGGCACCCACCACAGCTCCACGAGACATAATACTAAGATGCCAATCTATGTCTGACAAACTTGGACTTATGGCAGCTATGCAAGGCAACACCCCATTTGAGTTTGAGGACAGCAACCTATCCTTCTTTCAGGACCTCAGCAGAGCCACACTGATGTGGCGCAAGAGCATGCACCCAATCACCAAACAACTCCAAGCAGCAGGAATAGCCTACAGGTGGTTGACGCCAGGGACACTCTGGATCACCAAAGAAGACAAACACTACAAAGCTACTGACCACACGGAGGGACCAGCGTTGATGGCCGCCCTGGGACTCCTGAACCCTGCACTGATCCCAACAACGAGGCGTGCACCCCAACCAGGGACAACAGGCGCAGATCTTCACATGACACCTGGACCAAGCCGGGGCACTAAAACCTGAACAAACTCTATCTGCATACAGCCTTATGGGCCTTAAGTTTAAAAAGTTTCAATGTTTTATGTTTCATAACTTTACAGTCTGTCATATTCCAACGATTATTGTTACGGGCAAAAGGCCCAAGGGAGCTGACAATCACTGCCACGGTGACACCACCTCCCCCCCCCCCCCCTCCCTGGGGTTAAAGGGAAATGACTGCAGCGCACACACTTCTAGCCTCTGGCCCCATGGGCACAGTTTAACCCAGACGCAACACTTTCGACTTTCACACAACTAGACCCAACCTTTAATAGTAGTAACTAGACCAGCGCAACACGCAACCACCCCTAGGACTACATAACACTCTATGACTCCCAGAATGTCGCGCACGCTGGAGTACTTTAATGACCATGATCAGATGAGACATGAGACGGGACCCAGACTTGATAGGGGGCAACACAAAGTGAATCCGCAACTGTCACCACAAGCCCCAACCACTCACACCGAGGCCACGAGACACATAGCTTACCCACGGCAAGTGAGACGCGACAGGGGAACAGAATAGCTCTCAGACATAGCCGCCACTACCCATCCCCCCTCCACCAACGGCCCCGCAGTACTCAGGGCGACCTATATAGAAGGGTGTCTATAACCCTAATAGTTCTACACCTTAATCCACTCGTTATAACATTGAGACCGTATATAATTAGAAAAATGTGTGCCTAAAATCTTGCTAATTGTTTATGATGATGTTTATCGTTTGGAGGCTGTTGTGGCCCTGCACATGTACTGTTCATTGCACACGAAAAATAAAGAATTTAAAAAAAAAAAAAAAAATGTTCTTTCAGGTCTATTATTATTGTCTTTTAGCTTTCTTTTGCTCTGATTTAAAAAGTGACTCGATCTCTCTATATTTAGATTACTCTATGCTAAAAAAATCTTTATGTTTCTGGAATCTCTAAAAACTAATTTTGGTTTATTCTGTAAAACATCTTTTAATATAGGGTCATTCTTAAGGATGTGCCAGTACTTTCGAATTACTGTGCATATTGCTACGATTTCCTTTGAAGTTGCAGATGAGGCAGATATCTTTTGTGTGCTTTGTGTTTTTTGGCTTTTCCTTATAGGTGAGAAGTTTGTTCCTTTGGATTATTCATTATATCCTTTTCAATAAACTGTTTGATTTTGCTGGCTTGTCTCGCATATTCCAACTCTTTTTTTTTTTTTTTTTAAATTCTTTATTTTTTCGTGCATGTGTTTAACACCTTTGTAAACTAAGCCACAACAGCTCACGTTCACATTTTCCAGTAGACATTTACAACATGGCTATTATGTCAATGCACATTTTAGAAATTATGATAAGTACTTTTCAACGTTAAATACAGTAAGATTTTCACGTTTGTTAGTCGCTGGCTAAAGATATAGGATGCAGTTATATCTATACAGTAACACGGTTGTCAAAAAATGCATAAATCAGGACATTGTTTTTAAAACAGACAGACAGGTCTCTGGTATGCATAAAAATGAGAGATTTTACAATTCTTTGCGTTATGGTGCGCATGTAATAACAGTGTACCTGTTCTGCCCCTATAGCCATCGCAAGTAGTGTGATAACAGGTTACACAAGTATGGTGTTTCATAGTAGTTGACAGCGCTATTTTTAAAGGTGAAAAGGGTGTCTTTGCTTGCGGTATGAGGCAGTGCTATGCTTGAATAAGGCATTCCGTGTGTGTAAATTTCAGCACTGAGATATAAGACAGGCTTCAACTATTCTGTGGTCGTTGGGTGTGCTAGGCAGCGACAAAGCACACTTTCTGCGAGTGTGCTAGCTATTATGAGTTGGCTATATGCGCGTGTGCTTCAGTATGCGTTGCTGCACAGTGTTTGTATATGATCGGTGGCCTGTGTGTAAGACGTGTGTCTGAAGCTTAGCATCAGATGGAGTAAAAGCTGGGGGGGTCTCAACCGGCTATGTCATTATAAACTTTACACGACAACTGAAGGGTAATCAGGCTGAAAACATAAAACATATGGCTGGGATCTGCTTGGGGGTGCACCGCTAGGGCTCTCCCTGTGAACATTACCGACAATAGCACAGGCAGGATAAATGAGTAAGTCTCTTGGTGTTTGGGCTTGTGCTGGTCGGTAAGTGTCTCTTCAGCCCACTCCTAGGGCTGGGAATCGCCATGCCAGTGTGTGTATGGTTAGTCCCTGTCCTCGTGAGGGTCTCCCCCCGGCAGGTCGTGGTAGGGCTCTCCGCTCATTTCGTTCTGTAGTACCAGTCCCTTCAGCTGTTTGGTGTCCTCTGTTGCGGACGGCGTGTGTCCAGTTTCGCGGGTAGGTCTGCCGCTGGCTCGAGGATTCCGGCGCCACCCGGTGGTCTTCTGGCTGGCCTTGTTTGCGGCTCTCGCCCTGGCTTAGTTGGGAGCGAGTGCCGGTGCTCAAGGGGCTTGACTTCTGTTCCCGCCTCATGAGGTGCCGGCGTTTCCTCCCCGGCGCCCTTTTGGAGGCCCGAGGAGGGATCCAGGTCATTCGTCGTCTGGTCGTCGGGCGGATCCAAGCTGCTGCCTCGCTCCTCGCCCACCTGAAGGCTTGTCCCCGAGTGTGGAACTGTGTGCAGAGGTAAGCCATGAGTCTGCCGCAGAACTCTGTTATGTTTCCGGGGGGCTTGTGTATTGTGTGCTTCGTCTCGGGCTGCTTCGTTGCCGCCATCTTGTTTGGGCCTCGTGGGTCCTCTTTGGTCGTCGCTTGCTTTTGCGGTTTCGCAGGGGTTGTCATCCCCAGGTTGGACCGGGATAACCCCCGCCGGTCCAAAGGGGGGGGTAGCAGGGCTTCGCTTTCCTCTCGCTTGTGTGCGGGCCCCGAGCCGGGGGATAGGCCGCCTCCTCCATGCTCTAGGCCCCGCTCAGTATTAGGCCGCATGGCCGGTTCGGGCTTCACTGTGGCGGTTCGGTACCGGAGTGGTACCATTCTGCTCTGCGTGGAGTCCCGGATTGATGTCCAGACAGCTTGTGTTGTGGGCTTCGGTGGATTAGCTATTTTGGACGGTTGTGTGCCCTCTGGTGCAGGAGCCCTCAGAGGACACGTCTGGCCATCTTGGCTGTCAGGCCCCGCCCCCCCCATATTCCAACTCTTCCGTGCAATTCCATCTGATTCTAAGGAATTGACTTTTGGGGGCATAGGCCAGCCAAAGATTATAATGACAGCTGCTCATGTCTATGTACCTGTTGCCCTACATCGGTTTAAAAGTAATTATTAGTTTAGATTTTTCCTTCTTGCCTGTAGATATGGAGGTCTAGAAAATTAACCTCCACTTTTGCAAAATATATTAGTTTAATCCCCCAATCATTATTGTTAAGATATAATAAAAAAAAAATGACGATCTATAGTGTGGCCTCTCCAAACAAAGACGATGTCATCTATGAAACGGCGATATGACATCTCCCACTCTAATTATGGCCTATCCTCCCAATAGGCCATGAATCAATTGGCGTAGCTGAGCGCAAATTTGGTGCTCATTGCCATTCCTTGTTTCTCGATATAAAAAGAGTCTTTAAACCAAAATAATTGTTAGTAAGAATTAAATGAATCCCTTCTTAAATAAATCATTAGCTCACCATTAAAGGACCACTCTAGGCACCCAGACCACTTCAGCTTAATGAAGTGGTATGGGTGCCAGGTCCAGCTAGGGTTAACTAATTTTTTTATAAACATAGCAGTTTCAGAGAAACTGCTATGTTTATCAATTAGTTAAGCCTTCCCCTTTTTCCTCTAGTGGCTGTCTCACTGACAGGCCGCTAGAGGCGCTTGCGTGATTCTCACTGTGAAAATCACAGTGAGAGCACGCAAGCGTCCATAGGAAAGCATTGTAAATGCTTTCCTATGCGACCGGCTGAATGCGCACGCAGCTCTTGCCGCGCGTGCGCATTCAGCCGACGGGGAGGATCGGAGGCGGAGAGGAGGAGGAGAGCTCCCCGCCCAGCGCTGGAAAAAGGTAAGTTTTAACCCTTTTCCCCTTTCCAGAGCCGGGCGGGAGGGGGTCCCTGAGGGTGGGGGCACCCTCAGGGCACTCTAGTGCCAGGAAAATGAGTATGCTTTCCTGGCACTAGAGTGGTCCTTTAAGAAAAGTGAGCAAAATAAGTACGTATATTTTTCATTCGCATTTCCCAATAGGGAGCTTGTGATAGGCTAAAAGTCTATCAGCAGCACCCAGTCTCAGGCTTCACGTTTGAAGCCTTTGATCTGCATAAGAAGTGGAGGTGCAGAACGATCGGCTGCCGTTTTGAAGACGTCAGGTAAGACAGCAGCCTGGATCTCCTTGCACCTTGACTTCCTTGCGATGCATGTTGTTATGGTGCCCAGAGTGTGTCTTTGTCTTATTTTAAAAAACTACTAAAGGAAATTGGCACTTTAATGAATTCCCCCTTGGTAACACTCAAAGATGAAGTACATTTGTATCATGTGGCTGTAAGATTTTTCAAGTCTGTAATAAGATAAGCCATAGAAGGAAGACAGATTTTTAAGAAGTAAGGTAACCATGTATTTTAAATGTGGATTTTCCCATTTACATTTTGTGAGGGTTGTCTCTCGGGAGGCTCCATGACCCTACTGACATAACTATTGATTTCGTTATGTTGACTTGGAAGCCCCAAATAGAACTGTGACGATGAAGAATGTGCATTATTGTCAGTAAGAGATGGCTGAATTGGAAACATATAGGAACTATTTTAATGCCAGAGAACTTTTTTTAGTAGTGTGTAACAATGTAAAAATATGGTTCGGGAGCCAAGTTAAGCACCAGGAGAATGAGTGGGGGAAAGCCTTGGTGGATCCCTCTCTCCGTTACTACTGACGCCAATTCCACAATCTGTAATTGTAAATCCAATCTGTTCCAGTGTATTAAATGTTTGCATACTACTTAGAATGAAGACAGACATTTTATTTAAAACTTGTTTATATTAATTTATTATTTACACATGCACTATAATGCATATTTATATACAAAGCTCATTTTTATATATATATATATTTTTTTTGTGTGGTAGTTTTGCCATTGATGTAATTATATATAAAACGAACAAATCACATTAATTAATAGAAACAAATCTATTGCTTTCTTACCAACAAATTGCAATTAGTAAAAATAAATAAATACAAAAATGAAGCCATAAAAATGCATTCTTGTAAGATTAAAGGAGAATATGGCAAGTTCATGTGTAAACATATTTTTTAGTAAATCAGCATTACTATGAAACCATAGGAAAATTATAAAAACATATATTTGCTTTTTTGAGAATTCTCATGCATTCTACTGGAGCCGAAGCCAAAGTAACCCATAACAGATTCATAGCACATGCAATATTGTCTATTAAATTTATGCAGCAATACATACAGCTCCCATCCCCTCTATATAGATCATTTCCTGTGCAGCAAAATTATTTAATTTAGTTGTTAAAGGATTTGATCATATGGAAATTTTTACACATTTTCCCCTGAAGTTCAACTTCTGCAGGTGGTGGAACGAGCTATACAGAGCAAGGCCCTCTTAGCAGGAACAATATAAAACAAACATATACAATCTTCAAGGTTATTAATCTAGACAAAATCAACCGATAATGAGTGTATATTTTAGTAATTCTTTTCCAGTTTACTGCCTTGCTTGAATTCACTCATTTGCTAAATGTTCTGGGAGGTGATTGGCAAATGAAGCATTATTTAAACATTAATCAATCTGATTTTGGTACAATAAACAAACAGTTATACTTGAAAAATGAGAGAAGGAAAATATGTGTGAGTGTTTTGTAGAGAATCACATCTCTTGTTATAAACATCAGGAGAAAATACTACAATTAAGACTGTGCTCGCTTAGCTTGTCTATTTGAGAGCATGCACAACACTGATGATGTTGGCAAATGTCATTTGTGAACTCTTAATCAAAGCAAAAGTACAAGAGTGTATCAGTTCATCTTAATGATCCAATTACCTAAGTTATCACACCTTAATTTTTAAAGTTTTGCCACTGATCCATAATTCGCACATGAGAATAGCTATCCCTTTGGAAAAGCAGCATGAGTTTGACCTTCATGAATGACATTGAGACCCTCTTTCAAAGGACGTGGTATCTAAAAGCTAATATCATAGGACTAGAACAGGCAAAGTCCACCTGCAGGTTTTAAACGGAGTTTAAGCTAAAATCTCTATAATCTTCTGAAAGCCAACAGAACTTTTAATTCAACCACAGATTGCCTAAAGCATTGAATAAACAATGATATCAAGTTATATCCCCATTACTCACTGGCTTGCATCAGTAACAGAAACATTCTTTTGTTGGGAGAAGATTAAAAGCCTGGTTTACACCTGCCATTAATCTATTATTTCAGGGTTTATGCATAAAATGATTGAGCTGCACCAGTTGTGGTACAGATCTTGGGAAAGGGGTTCAAACATATTCTAACCCTCCAAGTTAATATTACTAACATAGCGGCAACTCATGACTGCCTCAACATTAACATTCACCCACAGGGCTGTGGGATGGGAATAATGAAATCAATATCAGTGATCTGATGGCCATTTGTTCTATTTTCATTCATTAGGTAGAGATATGAGCGGCTAGAATGCTTCAAATTACCCTAAAATATATTGCCAGCATGGATCTTATATAAATTAAACACATTTTGTTCCCCCCACATTCAGGCATCCAAGTATGTGTCCCTAAATGTTCTATAAAATGTCAATTTAATAAAGCACAATGGTATATTTGTATATCCAGTGTAGCCAAGCAAAAGAGTTACCATTTTCTCATTTTCTTAAAGATTACATTCAACTTAAAGGGACACTATATTCACTAAAGCAACGTTAGCATAATAAGGTAGTTTTGGTGTATAGACCATGCCTCTGCGGTCTCACTGCTCAATTCTCTGCCATTTAGAAGTTAAATCACTTTGTTTATACAGCCTTAGTCACACCTATCTGCATGTTACTTACACAGCCTGCCTTCCTTAACACTTCCTGTAAAGAGTCATCTAATGTTTACACTTCCTTTATAGCAATTTCTGTCTAATTTAGAATGTTAGTATTGTCTACTCCTCTGTTAATGGCATCATAGACCTTGTAGGAGTCTCTGTATGTAATTAAAGTTACATTTACAGACCAGGAGATAAAACTTTTAATGTAAGCTACGTCTGATTGTTAGTCAAAGCCAGGAGATGCGTACACAGGACTTCATGGACAGAAAACTAAACACAAAAACTGCTTCATTAAGCTATAGTGTCCCTTTGAAGAAATAAATCATTAAAAAAAAAAAGAATATATCTGCAGAAAATAAAATTAAGAAAGAATAGATCACAGTACAAGACAACATGCATGTTTTGTTCCATTCATTTTCCATTTACAGCATTCATTTTGAGATATATATATATATAGTTTTTTTTCTCTAAACACAGAATTTTGAATTTTAATTAATTTTTAACCAAATGGCAATACTTAGGCCAAAATAGCTACCCCTTTCTCCCCCCTCAAACCCTTTTGGCTATAGTCACATCTTGGCTAATTTAGTCTAAATTGTAGAATTCCCTGCAGTACAGTGTTCAGTGAATAAACTTCACATAACTTAACAAATAGTTCTTTGACGATTCCAGTATTAAAAACATTCTATCATTGAAAGGCAAGAAAATAATTCAACAATCTAAACAGAAATTCAGAAACTTTCAAATCTGGATGCAAAATAACCACGAAAATGTAGGATGTTTAATGAAACACAATCTTGCTTCACAACGTCAAAATGCTTGAGATGCATAACTCGTCAAATAAACCTGTGAACCGAAAAAAAAAATAATAATGCACATTTTACATTGCTACTTAGACAGTACATTAATACATTCTACAAGCAAAATTAGATAGTACAGGAATGTCTAAAAACCTTTATCGTTGGTAAACACTTTAATCATTATCTTTGATATTTACGGATAAGTCGAAATTACTGAAGACAGTTACTCGCTCGGCTTCTTTTAAAGAAACACTCCAAGCATTATAACCACCAAGCTCGCTGTAGTGATTATGGTTCCCCCCTATTGTAAGTAGGCAAAAACGTATTAGAAAGTTTTGACTTCTAAGCTGTGTAAGCTGGGTGCTGCTCCCTGTCCCCACTACTACGTTGGAGAGCTAAAAGTTCCCAAGAAGGAATTGTCATTAGCTTTCCTGAGCTAAGCAAGCACTACACTGTTGAGGAACTTCCAACTCTCCTGCATAAGTAGCAGAGTTGTACCAGAATTCTGAAACATTATTTAAGGTGTTAAAGTAGAGCAAGACTGTCCAATACTAACTCCCCAGCTATTTTGGAACTACAATCCCCATAATTCTCTGAAGATGACGGAACAATTAAACGGTCAATTTAACAGGTGACCCTTTAACCTTCAGTCTCCCTGTGACAGGGTCAAACTAAATGACAAAAATAAAGGATTTGGGTCTGTGTAGCATGTTAGTCACTCAGGACCTGCCATCAATATATTGTGGTAGTAGAACTGGAAAGAGCAGTATCATGAATATATTGCCATGCAAATTATTGAACTAATTCCATGTTCTCTGTTCTACTGCTGTCCTTTAAAGACTCTTGCAGCATTTTCTGCAAATTGGTCCAAATGTATTCAATTAATAATGTAGTAAATCATATTAAATAGCACAAAAGCTAGCACAAAGTCAAATACATCTTGTAAATAATAAAAGCTCTCCATGTGCGTCTTTAACAAAATTTAAGTCATTTAAGTAATTTATGAATCAACGATTTAGGTAATTTATGGATACGAAAAGAACATCTTATTGCTGTAGATGTATGTCAGAGGTATTAATTATAGCCTCCAGTATCATCAGAGATTTAAGATACAAAACAGTGGACCAACTCGGACCAGAACAAAATGTAATGGTCTGATGGAAATGCTGAGTCACCAAATGAGGAATGTAAGATCCCTTTGTAAGAATTTCTGGGTTTTGGATCCTTCTATACAAAATAAGGATCATCTTGTAACTTGTGTTTTGTGTGTCTCATTGTGTTCTTTGAGATAACACATGGGAATTATTATTACTTGGTTTTCTGAGATTTAGTGGAACATACTGGATAATTACAATAATATTGCAAACCATCTCATAAACAAGGGTATATTATAAATATAATGTAATCCGAGTCTTACAAAATATACATTTGATTTCTTAATCTGATATTAGCATCACTTTCTGTTTTTGTTGTGTTAAGAAAAGGGTTTTATTTCATAATGGATTGGTGTTGGTCATTGGTGTCTACATACATACAACCCTGACACACTAAGCCACAAATATGCGACGGCCTCCATAAACACCAAGAAATGGAACAGCCAACAAATGGTATAAAAATATACCTAACAAGGGCACGTAATGTAAATGTGCGTCAGTGCTAAGAGTGAGTGTTAGAAGTAATGTCAAAAAAGTTTGTGATCCATTACTCCATTTAAGTGTATATTTAAATTCAGTGATGACCGGGTGCTATCTACAGTAGCTTAAAAGGACCTCTAAGGTCACCCAGAACACTTCATATCAATGAAATGGTCTGGGTGCAGTCGTCCTGTATGTTAACATTGCCATTTTTCAGAAAAGGTTAAAAAAGCCTCTCGTGGCTGTCAGGGCTCTTGTGGCAAACTTGGTCACGTGAAGCTGCACCTCGTAGGAAAGCATTGGATCCAACAAGCAGACCATCCCCAGAGGAAGCCATACCTCCTCAATGACAAACTATATTGTTAGGAGTACAGGTTTGTATGCTATAGTGTTCCTTTAATTCACACAGGCTTTACACTTGAAATATAATGAACAAAGTTCTCTGAAACCCTAAACTTAACTATGAAATATAGTCTCAGACTCACCGCCTTGCCACAGCTGATGTCACTCTTTCCGTGTAACCAGACTTGCCTGTTCGCCGAGAAGCTTCAGATTTCAAACTGTAGATCGATGCATTATCTAATGGGAGATAAAGTAAGAAAGAAAGAAATAGTTAGCCAAATTGTAATTATGTCACGAAATGCTCGATATTATTTTGCTTAAAATAAATCTTTTGGGGGGCGGAGCCAACGCTGAAACGGAGCAGACGCCATTTACTAGAGCTCCACACGGCCAGCGCAAATTGTAAGAAATATCTGCACACCCGCAGCCCATCAACTAAAACCAACGACTGATACAACCCCCTGACACCAGGCTGAACACACCGATGCCTTTTTTTCAAAAAACGGGCCCGAAAAGCCGCACTAAGGGAACGGGGGCCTACCGCACACGCAACCAGTACCTCACCAGGGAGCTGACAGCGTGGCTTGACCGGAGCCCGCAATACACAGAGGCAGACTCCCACACGTCGGAAGCAATGGGACGGAGGTCTCACAAACCGGCCACAAGTGCTCCCACTCCACACAGGGACGTAAGCAGCTTGCTGCACACCCCTCCACCTGCACAGATACGGGCCCACACGGAGGCCTCACCAGAAAGGTCTGAAGATGGGGACTCAGTACTCAGCACTGCTACATCCATCACGGGCAATGCAAAACTGCAGACTACTGATGATCTGACACCAGCGACGAAACAAGACATCCAGGCCATGCTGGTGGGACTCCAAGGTAACTTACAGAAGATGTGGCAAACTGATTTAAAAGGGCTAGAGGCAAAAGTACAGGCGGTATCGGCCCGCACTCAGGCCACTGAACGAGAAACTACAGACCTTCGCCGAGACCTAATCTCACTAACAGACACAGTAGCCCAGCTGCAAACAACACAGGCCACCATCTCCAGGCAAGTAAACATCCTAGACGACCGGGGTCGGAGGAAAAATGTCAAGATCAGGGGGATATCGGAGTCAGTGCCATTGGACGAACTGCCCCATTTTATCAGGCGCCTGGTGGCCTCCCTCATCCCCAACAGGCAGGCAAAACACTTTATATTTGATGGTGTATACCGCATAGCCAAGCCGCAACGGGCACCCAAATCAGCCCCGCGTGACGTAATCTTGCGCTGCCAAACCTTAACGGATAAAATAGCCCTAATAACTGCCATGAGAGGGAAAGCTCCATACCACTTCGAATCGCAACAAATCACCTTCTTCCAGGACCTATGCAGGGACACACTAACATGGCGCAAGAGCTTGCAGCAAGTGACCGCTGCCCTCGTCTACAGGTGGGCAACCCCCAGAACGCTATGGGTAACGAAAGACGACCAACACTACAAAATCACCAACGCAGAAGACGGACCGGCCTTGCTGACTACGCTGGGGCTTCCTACCAACGACTTAGGAGCAGACACTCCGCATCCTGGACCTGAGACGTGAACCCAGGACTATACAATAGACATTTCATTTAAGTTCCCTACCAGGACTTTGCCTTTTTTCTTTTTCTTTGTTTTTATTATTATTGTCCTGTTTTGCTAAGTAAGATACATGTTTCCCTCACTATACCAAGTTCACTTACCCCCTCCACGATAAGGGACTGCATGTCCTTGTAACCTTAAGACAACAAAGCAACACACCGCTCTGGCTCCCCCTCCCCCCTAATGCCCCGGGGTCCAGGGACATAGCCATCGTTGGAGCACACATTCGCAAACGATCTCACATCTCTGACACACATTCTCCCTCCACAGCCCCAAGAGCTCAGTCCCACGACGACACCGATACCCACGCTCTATAACCCGACTCCACTACACATAGACGACATTTTAATCCCTATCCCTTTTACTGCTACTCAACTCTCCATACACCCCTTAGTCGAAAAGGGAAAGGGAGCTTACCAGCGTAATCCCTGTATCAGACCCAATCGCCTTTGGTGCAATGTACCACGATGACGCCTACCACACACCCTTGAGACACAGGCAACCAACTCGATATAACCAACCAGTCCCATATAATTAAAATGTGCACTGATCACCCGTGCTCCAACTGTGAGATGCACAGACTACTGCTATATTTTATACATGTGCTGTTGTGGCAACCCAATACAATGTCTGTTACCTTAAACTTGCACTGAAAAACAAAGATTTACAAAAAAAAAAAAAATATTTTAACAAATTAAATGCTAATGCAGTTTGTTTGGTGTGCATTTTGTTGCTGTTGCTTTATTCAAAACATTTTAACCAGAGGAAATTTGAAAATCGGCCTCTTGCAGTATCTTGACTTACCGAGAGAAATGTACACAAACATTATGCATGACTACCATAAATGGTTTACCAATTGCAAGTGAGTTTTGGTGAGTTCACAATTGTCTTCACATAAATTGTGCATTCTACCTGATGAGGAGAAAGATCCAGTTTTCTTTTCTAAGTCTTGCTGCATTTTTAGAAGCATCAATTCTTGCTCCAAACCTTCCAAATATTTTGAATAAGTCCAAGAAACCTATGAGCAATAAAAACGATTAATTGTAATGTCATTATGATATATCCACTAACCCTGAATCTTTACTAATATGCTATGTAGTGTAACTCCAAGTAACTCTGATAAAAACACAATACTGCCCAAATCGACGGCATTCCATTTATATATTGTAAAGTTTGTTCTACTCCGAAAAGCACTTCTAAGCAGCTTAGGTGACATATCCGATTCATGGTGGTGCCTGGGGAAAGGAGATATATTTGCTTGCAGCACTTGATTCTCAGTACCATCATCATAATCTCTTCAGCTCGTGACAAATGAAGAGTTACCTTCAGCCATGTCATCTTTGATCCCACGGGTTCTACCATAGATCTCTTTGTGTATTCATAGTCATTGAAGATTCCATTTTGCCACCAGTCAAGTGACAACACACAGGAAATAGCAAGGCAAGCAAACGTTTTTAAATCTTATTTTGCTATATTAAACAGCAGTGGTCTAGATATGGGTCATGTCTTAGACTTGAAGTCCGTCAGAGATGGACAACAAATTATCACATCATAGGCTGTACTTTGCACACCAGGGCGCAAGGAAAACAGGATCTAGGGTTTATTAACTTCTCAAATCAAATCAAAAGAAACAGAATTGGGTAATCCTTGCCCTCTGTGTCCCATGACATGTGAGGTTTATCTTAAATTTACTCAATGCGTCAGTGACACTTTCAAGTGGCAACAAAACTCAGTGTATGAACTGCCTTTCCAATACAATGCCTACGATGATCCCATGTAAGACTCTGCCTATGATAATGGCATGGAAGCCTGTTGGGTAGCTAAGGAACCCATCCCAACCCATTCCACTAAAATGATGGAAATGCCAAGCATTATATGTTGTTTCTTGTGAAAAGAAATAGAAAAAATAATCAAAAACATATTTTGATTCAAATATTCATTATATATTAGTGCAATGAGTTTTAAGTGAACAGAAAGTGAATAGCTCTCTCTTTGTTTATGTAAACTATCTAAGATCTTTGCAACATGCTGAGTGCATTCGAAGAGGCACTGTCTCCCCCCCATAGTCATTACTGTTAAAGGCAGCCAAGAAACACACTCCTTGAAATTACAATTTATTTTTATCCCAAAATGATTTTACATGCTTCTTTTATCTAAAGAAACAATTAAAATGGTTACAATGGTTACATTTATATGCCAGCTTGTATGGAATGACAGATTGCTGCATAAAATGTATTCGTGAGGAAAGTGTAATGAGAACGGAACGCAATATTATCTCCATCGTTGGCAGAATAATGCCTGGGATAAAGAAATGAAACAATTAAATTGCTCCCTTTAATCCCTCTGCTCACTCTGGCAAAGGACTGGATGAGGGTAATAAAATCCCCTTACGTAACATTCCAAAAAGTAGTGCCAACATCCCATCGTGGATAATTAAATAATGGCTCTCAGACACTATTTCTCCACATTGGCAGCTAGTTCCTAAATCTGCATGATGCATTAATTGATGTTTCATGTTAATTGTAAGCTGGCTAATGGGGAAATAAAATGTAAATATTATGTAACCCCAATAGCCATAGGACTGCCATAAAGGTGCACAGTCAGACATGCAGCTGTGTGTTTTGGCCTAGACATACACCTGCTTATTCAGGGTGACTTGAACCAGCGTTGGCATCAAACTGTTATTTTGAATATACAGCCTTTCTCCTCAACCCCTTCCTATGCCCATATTTATATTAGACTCACTCTAAGATTACAAGATGTGACATGTCACATTTAAAGGGACACTATAGTCACCCAGACCACTTTAGCTCAATGAAGTGGTCTGGGTGACAGGTCCCTCAGGTTTTAACCCTTCACATGTCAACAAAACAGTTCCAGAGAAACTGCTATGTTTACATTTGGGGTTAACCCAGCCTCTAGTGGCTGTCTTCCAGACAGCCACTAGAGGCACATCTGCGACGCTGGAGGCGAATTTCTCCTCCATCGCGCAGAGCGTCCATAGGAAAGCATTGAGTGATGTCGAACCAGTGAAGTCGAACGGAGGAGCTGACGTCGGACGGGGAGGAGAGGTCACCAGCGCCGAGGGAGCTCGGCGCTGGATTAAGGTAAGTGGTTGAAGGGGTTTTAACCCCTTCAGCATCACGGGAGGGGGGCCCTGAGGGTGGGGGCACTATAGTGATCCTTTAATAGCCCTGTGCTGATGTCACTGGAGCAAATTTTGTCACTTTGTGAATATCTACCTCCCTTGGTGATAGTGGTCTTTGGTTTGCCTACAGCAAAGTCTATCCTAGACTTAAGATAAGGCCAGGGACTAATGAAAGTATTTAGAAAATTGGGCAGACTAGATGGGTCGAATGGTTCTTATCTGCCGTCACTTTCTATGTTTCTATGGTTCTTTGTTTCCATGTACACAGCTACTGCAAGGCAAGATCTAGGCTGTTGAATAGTTTTTCAAATTCTTTCTACACTGAGTTAGTGAGAGCAACCAGTGTTGTATTTTACCTAAAATGGGTTCTTGTGTAACATACAGCGTAACGAGGCTCTGCAGTGATGTCTGGTGAGCAGGGCCTTCGTGATAGCCCATATTGTTAGTAGAAGTGGGGGTAGGTCATGGGTGGTGGGCACAGGGCAGTTCTAGTGTCATTCATTAAGTCATGTTTAAGAAGAGCACATTCATTAGGTATGGTTTAGAGGGCAAGATTAAGTAGAATTTTTATTATTACATATTTTTAATAAGTGACATTTGTATAGGGTGACATGTCGGAAATTCAAAGTGAATTTCAGTTTTTAGTTACTTTCAATAGCTGCGTTGAAAGAAATCATCAAATCAGCTGTGTTGCCAGTTTGGTTTTTCAGCCTAAAATTTGAAATTTGCTTTGAGTTCGCATTGAATCCCCCGAAAGTCTCACGTTCGTGAATAACCGTTTGTGTTTTATCTATGGTATTTTTCATGGACTACCGTATATGTTAACATAACAAGAACCCCATGCTCTTGTACAGCAAAACCCTGATCTGTTAAGCAGATATTCTTATTAATCTTGATTTCCATAATTTGTGAAGCAGTTGTAAAGTTTATCACAATCAGCACAATATAACGGCAATATGTAGCAACTCTGAAGGGCCAGTTAGAGATCTGATGTGACCCATGTAATACAGTATTTCCCAGTAGACTCTAGAATATGCTGCCTCTAGTCCAAGCTTGGCAAGTTGGCAGATATATTAATAGAGGTAGAGATATCGCCTTAAAGGAGATGTTAAATGACGTAAAAGTTAAATAATGCTCCAGTTAAAGCTTACATTTCTGCTGCGTCCATATCCCTCTTGCCCGGGGATTACATCTTCACTATAACTGCTCTCGTTGTCACCATACAATTCCGAGATACTCTCTTTCCTTTTGGAATCTTCCAGTTGTTTCTGTAAATGTTCGTATGTTAATTATTATGTAACAATTAATAACGCAAACAGATCTTTCACAGTTAGCCTCATTCTTATAACGTTATTGGGCCTCTGAACCTTTAACTGTGGTAGCCAGGACTGGCACTCTCATGCCAGTCTGTGCCACCAGCATTTAATAGTAATGCCAGTAAGCATATTACCATGAATATTGGGATATCAGTGGTCTATGAATGACTGCCTGGCACAGATCTTGACAGTTCATTTTTACCAGCACTTGACCGTTGAGTTTACATATACATTATTGATATTAAGTTAATATACATTATGTTTATACATTTTGAAGAATACATGGGAGCAAAGTACAAAATATGTATAACTGTGACATACATGAGTTGTGTACAAATAACTCAGAATATTCCTTACAAACCTTGGACCATCTCATTTTTTATTTATACACTGTATATATTTTTTGGGGACAATTTTTTTTATTTAAATTCCAATGAGGTCAAGATATATCATAAGACAAAATAGGGACTATCTTGTCTTATGATAAATCCTTTAAGTTGAGAAACCTTGTCACTATCCTCAGTCGTCGCTAGAGACATCTATGGTAATAAGGCAGTTCTCACTCATCGCAACACAATATCTAAAGAGTCTCTGGCAGTCTCAGAGGATTCTCCATAGACATCAAAGTTGTTCTCTTGCACATGCATTAGCTGACGAAGCGCCAAGACCTGAAGAAAGAAGATGTGGCACCTGCAGGGGACTCACCTACCTTGCACCCTTGGGCCACCACACGCCAAGCGGCGGTGTCAACACAGAATGTCTTTACATACACGCAAAGTCTCCGAAGGATGACAAAGACACTTTAAGGAGTTTGGGGCCTTTCTTATCCCTACATGCTAGTGTCATCTTATGTAACTTTGCCTGCTCTCTATAAACTCCATTCAAAATGGCTGTAAAAAAAGAAAAATGCTTTATTCAATCAATTTAACTCTTTGCTTGCCTCTGGTACTCAAATGGTTAAACCATATTGCAGCATTATCTATTACTGGGTGTGTCTTATATTACTTAGTCTAACCAGTTGCAGTATTGCTGCACGAAAATTAGTAAATTATGCTAAATTGAATTGTCTGTACTGTCCGCACAGACATCTACACGTGCACAAGCGTTGTGATATTCGTGAAATGCTGGAAGGAAGAGGATTTTTCCCCATCTAGGGTTAGGGTTACGTAGGGAGCAGATATGTAAAGGCAGAGTTATAGTTAGGGACTGCAGAGAGTTAAATTAAGGTTGTGTTATAGTAAAGCATTTAATTTGGAGTCATGTAAAGAGATGTTATGAGGGATCATTAAAACAGAATTTATGGGGGTTAATGTAAAGGGAGGTTACAGGGGCAGGGAACATGTAATCAGAGAGAGCATCATGTAAAGAAGATGGAGCATGTAAGTGAACAAGTACTGCACAAAATCTGAAATGTGTGTTTTGCAGAAACATTAAAAAAATATCCGAAAATGGCTGAAAAGCATAATTAAAAAAAAAAAAAATGTATAACTGGAGAACAGGTTAATTAACTCTGGCAAGGTGTTAACCAACAATATTAAAGTGGACATGTTCTGAGTTTGGTCTGGAATGTCTTATTCAAATGACCTTGTGTTGGCCGAACCTTAATCAGCAAGAAGCTCGTTTGAATAAAAAGCCTTTGCTGTGCCAGGCACAAATGCAACCTACTACAAAGAACAGGTTGACTTTAAAAGACAAAAAAAGAGAAGTCAAAACGTATAAAATACATAAAGATCACATACTGTATAACACTTTATTAAATAATGATATTTTAATCTCTCTGTGAAAAAAAACTAACCAGCAAGGCTTCTACGATAAATCTTTGTTGTGCATTGAACCAATAAAAGAGGCGAATGCTAAACTCGTATGCATCTCGCAATAATCTTAAAACATTTAAGAATACAGGCCATTTATTCACATGTCTTTTAATATGAACTACAAGCAAATGGATGCATTATCCAGCAAGAAATGCAATCTAAGACTTTGTTGCTGCGTTAAAATGTTCCTAAGTTCAGTGGGAGATCAGTAGAAAGCCTATATAATTCAATTACACCACATGCAATCCCAACAGCTATTAAAATCTTGGAACGCAGGATTCCATCCCGGTCCAGATGGTTTTTTAAACATCAGTTATGAGAAAAGAATAAACCCTCCATTTCCTAATACACTGTACCTTTCATGATTATTTAATGGAGTTTTATGAGTATCGCATGTACCAAATAACTCAAGCTACCACAATGGTGTTTCTTGATATGGCAGAATCCCAGCTGGTAAGTGGTTGCGAGGACCCCTGTGTATGAGCACAATGGCATTACTGGTGGGGGTGGACAAAAGATGGTGCCCGAGCTGTTACAGAACTACAACTCAAATCATGATTTTCTAGTAATTCTACTTGCTGGATTCTAAAGGTTCAGAAATTAGAGAGGCAAAGTTTTAAAAATAATATCAGGAAGTATTACTTTACTGAGAGGGTAGTGGACGCATGGAATAGCCTTCCAGCTGAGGTGGTAGAGGTTAACACAGTGAGGGAGTTTAAGCATGCGTGGGATAGGCATAAGGCTATCCTAGATATTCGATAAGGACAGGGACTAATGAAAGTATTTAGAAATATTGGGCAGACTAGATGGGCGGAATGGTTCTTATCTGCTGTCACATTCGATAGTTCTAGTGTTCTATAATCAGATGTGACAGCGAAGTTTAATGTGCATATAGTGTTTTATAATTTTAAATAAATGAAACTTTTAATGTCCAGACAAGATTTTAACCTTTTAAAATGTTTTTAAATATACTATTTTCCTTACTGTTGATTAAGATATTTTTCTTACTTTTAGAAGCCTAGGTCACCAACCATCAGTCAAAGGTTCAAATAAATTTTGAAAACGAGCAATTCTAAATAATAAACTTTGCTCAAAACCTTACAGAAGGGTTCTCATGTTGGAGCTAGTTAATTAGATGTTTATTATTCAAAGTATGACCATATTTTGTGTTTCTGCATAATTTCCTCAGTTTTAACTCCTGCAGGTCCACTTAAATCATTGGACACAAACCAGAACGAATGCCAATTGGTTCACTAACCTGTTTATAATGATTGTATAAAAAGCTAATTGTTAATAGCACATAAGCCACGGACATGTTATGGCTTGTTGTCAATTTAACAGTTTTGTGGTCAAGTAACAATAACAGAGTGAGACACATATTTTTATATGGAATCTTCTCACAGGAAGCTGGCATTAGATTAATATGAAAACATATTCTAAAGGAGCACCTCCATTGGTCTCTGGGTTATTACAGGGCTCTGCACGGACTGGGTAAAGCAGCGATGATACAGTAAGCGTTGAAGAGTGAGCCCTTGTCTGCAGCCTGAATGGGTAAGATGTAACTTATCCAACCAATGAGGGTGCAGTAAATTGATATGGGTGCCCAGTATTGGGGTCTGTCTCAGGGGTAAGAGATCCAAGGTTCCATATTACAAAAACGAGTACTTAATGTTTTATATATATATATATACCCTACAATTTTAAGCTATTCATCCTTCTATCTCAAGTTATTCCAGAGTCTTTTGACAGGCTCCATTACAAAATCATTAACCATATGCATTTCAAATGCCAAACTTATCTCAAAGTAATTGAAAGAGAGAAGGTTATTTTGCCTAAAGAACCTCACAACTAACCAATCTCTGAGGATAATAAGCTTATTTCACTTTTAAATGCAACATACCGTTTCCAGAAGTTAGCTAGAAAACAAAGTAAAACTTAGGACTATGACAGATCTGGGTTAAAATGTCATTCTTAGCAACATACACACTAGATATATATATATATATATATATATATATACACACACACACACACACACTTATATATATATATATATTTTTTTTTTTTGCAAGACTGTTTGTTAGCAGTTTGGCAAACAGGGGGGCTCTCCTTGGTGTGTCCAGCGATAAAACTAATATTAGTAATGTGGAAGTGTAAATTCTGCGTTATCAACCTGGCTGACGGGTATGTGGTCTTTGGGCACTAGAGAGAGACACTTTTTTTTGTGACACTCCTCCCAAACAGATTGACAAAAAAAAATTAAAACTAAAACAGCAGTGGCGCTCATAGACCATTGGCAGGATAAATAATACACTGGGGTGCAGAAATTACGGTGATGTACTTAACTCTATGCAATTCCAAATGTAACTGAATGCCTCATTGTGATTGGCTGAAGCTCAAAGTGTATCACATGACATGGAACGATGTTGTAAAGTAGAAACTAAAATATAATCTACAAGTATCTATTTGACTGCAATTATTAATGTGTTTGTCAGTGTCTCCTTGTTTATGTTTTATGTGTAAATCATACGTTTTCCTTCTTTGAAAATGAAATGACAATTATAATAACAAGTTCATCATGGGTATATATTACTAGAGGGTACCATGCAAAGCTTAATGTTCTGTATATAGTCTGTTGAAAGATGTACCCAACCTTGGCAAGCATCTCTTCTGCTTTAAGTTTTCTTTTCAACTGTTCCATTTTTTTATTCTTCTTTCGCTCGAGAAAAGGTAGAATCTTCTCGTCTGCCAAGTTACTGCGAAATTCACAAAACTCGGGCCAGTATTTGAACATAATACTGAAGATAGTCATCTGGAGATAAAGAAATATACACAGTTAAGAATGTTTGTGTTTTTACCAAGCAATTGGATACTATGCGCCTTCGATAACCTTAATACACAGCGGTATCACTACACTGCGCAGTCAGCATTGCTTTTCCTACAGTCAATCCTCTCAACAAACAGATGTGTCAAACAGACTGATTCAAGAATTTTTAATTATTTGGTAAGTCACGGGATAAAATTATTCAGTGTATTATCCAGGATAGTTAACCCATTTCATCAGACTTCAGAATATCTGCAGTATAGAGGTTATTAAATAGTAGCAGTGTGATCAAAAAACACCATTTAAACCTTGTCATATTTGTGGATTTATGGAATATATCTTTAGTTATTTTCCATTAGAGATAGATGATTAACTAAAAAACTGATCAGATCACAAAGAACATCAACATCTGGTTCATCCCCGATCTAAGGATCATCATGTATTGTATATCTAAATGGCTGTACACTAGCGTCAACAGAACACACAAAGCCAAGTGTATTCTCTAAGGATGGTAATGTTGGTAAAATAAATACAATTACTTTAGATTCTTCACACAATGTTCCTTTTAAGCTCACAGTTAGGCTGCACATGAAAATCCACAAAAACAGAGACAAGATTGTGCTGTTCTCTGTATGTACTATTACTGATAATGCTACAATGTCATCCTAACACGTTTCTGGCAAGAGATTCCCAGCTATCTCAGTCATTTCAATCGTGGCTACAAGGGAAAAAAGACCCAGATGTCATAAAAATATGTTCATAAAACACCAGCAAATATCATCACTGCATTTGGTGGTGTATTGGAGACCTGCTGAAATATTTTTTTCTGGTATCCCCCTCCAGAACAAGAGTGGCCAAAAGGTAGACCCCCATCTGTTGCACAACTCCTCCTAGTATACTATTCCACCTGCGGATCATTTGTGTGCTTGTATGTAGTATTGGCATTTAGAATGGAGGGGTGTGTTTGTATGTAGTATTGGCATTTAGAATGGAAGGGTGTGTTTGTATGTAGTATTTGCATTTAGAATGGAGGGGTGTGTTTGTATGTAGTATTGGCATTTAGAATGGAAGGGTGTGTTTGTATGTAGTATTGGCATTTAGAATGGAATGGTGTGTTTGTATGTAGTATTTGCATTTAGAATGGAATGGTGTGTTTGTATGTAGTATTTGCATTTAGAATGGAAGGGTGTGTTTGTATGTAGTATTGACATTTAGAATGGAAGGGTGTGTTTGTATGTAGTATTTGCATTTAGAATGGAAGGGTGTGTTTGTATGTAGTATTGACATTTAGAATGGAAGGGTGTGTTTGTATGTAGCATTGGCATTTAGAATGGAATGGTGTGTTTGTATGTAGTATTTGCATTTAGAATGGAATGGTGTGTTTGTATGTAGTATTTGCATTTAGAATGGAAGGGTGTGTTTGTATGTAGTATTGACATTTAGAATGGAGGGGTGTGTTTGTATGTAGTATTGGCATTTTGAAAGGAAGGGTGTGTTTGTATGTAGTATTGGCATTTAGAATGGAGGGGTGTGTTTGTATGTAGTATTGGTATTTAGAAAGGAAGGGCGTGTTTGTATGTAGTATTTGCATTTAGAATGGAGGGGTGTGTTTGTATGTAGTATTTGCATTTAGAATGGAGGGGTGTGTTTGTATGTAGTATTTGCATTTAGAATGGAGGGGTGTGTTTGTATGTAGTATTGGCATTTAGAATGGAGGGTGTGTTTGTATGTAGTATTGGCATTTAGAATGGAAGGGTGTGTTTGTATGTAGAATTGGCATTTAGAAAGGAAGGGTGTGTTTGTATGTAGTATTGGCATTTAGAATGGAGGGGTGTGTTTGTTTGTAGTATTGGCATTTAGAATGGAGGGGTGTGTTGTATGTAGTATTTGCATTTAGAATGGAGGGGTGTGTTGTATGTAGTATTTGCATTTAGAATGGAGGGGTGTGTTTGTATGTAATATTGGCATTTAGAATGGAGGGGTGTGTTTGTATGTAGTATTGACATTTAGAATGGAAGGGTGTGTTTGTATGTAGAATTGACATTTAGAAAGGAAGGGTGTGTTTGTATGTAGTATTTGCATTTAGAATGGAGGGGTGTGTTTGTATGTAGTATTGGCATTTAGAATGGAGGGGTGTGTTTGTATGTAGTATTTGCATTTAGAATGGAAGAGTGTGTTTGTATGTAGTATTGACATTTAGAATGGAAGGGTGTGTTTGTATGTAGTATTGACATTTAGAATGGAGGGGTGTGTTTGTATGTAGTATTGGCATTTAGAATGGAAGGGTGTGTTTGTATGTAGTATTGGCATTTAGAAAGGAAGGGTGTGTTTGTATGTAGTATTGGCATTTAGAATGGAAGCGTGTGTTTGTATGTAGTATTGGCATTTAGAATGGAGGGGTGTGTTTGTATGTAGTATTGGCATTTAGAATGGAAGGGTGTGTTTGTATGTAGTATTGGCATTTAGAATGGAGGGGTGTGTTTGTATGTAGTATTGGCATTTAGAATGGAGGGGTGTGTTTGTATGTAATATTGGCATTTAGAATGGAGGGTGTGTTTGTATGTAGTATTTGCATTTAGAATGGAGGGTGTGTTTGTATGTAGTATTGACATTTAGAATGGAGGGTGTGTTTGTATGTAGTATTGGAATTTAGAATGGAGGGGTGTGTTTGTATGTAGTATTGGCATTTAGAATGGAGGGGTGTGTTTGTATGTAGTATTGGCATTTAGAATGGAGGGGTATGTTGGTATGTAGTATTGGCATTTAGAAAGGAGGGGTGTGTTTGTATGTAGTATTGGCATATAGAATGGAGGGGTGTGTTTGTATGTAGTATTTGCATTTAGAATGGAGGGTGTGTTTGTATGTAGTATTGGCATTTAGAAAGGAGGGGTGTGTTTGTATGTAGTATTGGCATTTAGAATGGAGGGGTGTATTTGTATGTAGCATTGGCATTTAGAATGGAGGGTGTGTTTGTATGTAGTATTGGCATTTAGAATGGAGGGTGTGTTTGTATGTAGTATTGGCATTTAGAATGGAGGGTGTGTTTGTATGTAGTATTGGCATTTAGAAAGGAGGGGTGTGTTTGTATGTAGTATTTGCATTTAGAATGGAGGGGTGTATTTGTATGTAGTATTGGCATTTAGAATGGAAGGGTGTGTTTGTATGTAGTATTGGCATTTAGAATGGAGGGTGTGTTTGTATGTAGTATTGGCATTTAGAATGGAGGGGTGTGTTTGTATGTAGTATTGGCATTTAGAATGGTGGGTGTGTTTGTATGTAGTGTTGAATGCTGTAAAGTATGCACATATACTGACACACACACACACACACACACACACACACACACACAAAAGGGTGGTTTCCCTTGGGTCCAGTGGCATCTGGCTGAGATTGAAGGGAGCTCTAGGCTCTATCCTTCCTTCTATCTCTAACCTCTCTCCCAATGCTGGTAACCTGGGAGGAAATAAACTGTGCTCACTTCTTCCCAGCATTGCGGCTTCACATCAAACAAATGGCTAGTTGTTAAAGGCTTGCGGAGCTTGACCGGGTCCCTGAGCAAAGATGGCCATTGGGTGGCCCTAAGTACCTGCACCAGCATTAGTTTGCTGACGTGGTATAATATGGGTTTGTGGATGTCTTTTTCGGGCATTTTTGTGTACTTTACATTATACTTTGGTTGTTTGAGCTGTTTGGTATTATCAGGCAGCAGGATAATTCATTGGTACCAGTTTGGGAATGTAAAAATATGTAACAACATTTCCAAAGAGACTTTTGGTCAGTTTTGTCCCAGGAGGCGAAGAGCTGGGGTGAAGAACAAGGCTATAAGATATTGTTATTTTATGCAGCCTAGCCCATAGGGTTACAATATGTCATACTGCAAGCGGACTGGGTTAGGATCTATCTTCATAATGATGCCAGCTAGTAACATTGCCCCATTTACATCCAGAACTGGGGACCTGAACCAGTAGAGCGATATGACAACAGTATGGAAAAAGAAGGTAATTTAAAGGGGAAACCTGTAGATCGGAGTCTAGAACAAAGAGATAGGGGCTTTTAAATATTTCCTGAAATGGGACGTGAAGCTCTAAAAACTTAGAGGGGAACTTGAGGAATGAAGTTGGGGGCTAATAGGTAGAACCTAAGGAATGAGAGGAGCTAATAATCAACTTGGGGAATAAAAATGGGGGAGCTACTACCTTGATATGATGAGCTAAAATAGAATGATGATGTAGAAATCACAGGGGAAGGTCCTTGACTGTAATGTTTGTGTTGGGCCTGAGATTTTTGATTGAGGCCCTGACACTGCAGCACTCAGCTGGGTTGATTTTGTAGTCCTTTACAATGGACACAGTTTCTTTGGACATATTTAAAAACACTGTATAATTTAAACACTTACTCAAGAAGTACCAGTTTTTTGTAAGCCAATGAAACCTGTTTAATGTAATAAAAAACGAAATCAGGTTCTCTTAAATTAGAACTGTCACAGCTTCATTTTTTGTAACTTCTCAATAGCTAATCAAAGGTTGTTTATGGGACGTGCTAATTTTTGTAACGCACTTTGATTTATGCCAGAGCACTCAACAACACAAAATATACTCACTAATCCCCAAGATGCTGTGCGTTCATACGGCATGTTCAGAAGATAATAATGTTATATGATGTCGCCATTGATTTGGAAGCCCTGCAGAGGTAAGTGTGTTTATTGCTTACCTCTGGTTGCTCTATTTATCCCAGTACACTATTTACTAGTGTTTAGTTTAATATTAAATAGGAAGATCCACTTTGCTGTTTCCCAAGTAACATTGCTTGTTCATTAAGCTTATTAATCTACTATTTTGTACCAAACAATATAATAAATAAAGAAAACGTTTTATAAGGTTTTAAATGTAATATTGTCAGCATTGGGTAATGCCACTCACATGCAAGCCTAAACTAGAAGCAATGATAGAAGGAATAGTGCATTACATGGAGGGCTGGCCCGTCCATAGCCCGCGGTAGAGCCACGGCTCCAGGCGGCACTCTGACTATCAGTGGTGGGCCGGCGGCTCTCTAATTAGGCGAGTTAGGCGACTGCCTAACTCGCCATAGGGCAGGCAGACTGTGTCAGGTCCGTGATCCCTCACAGAGGACCGGACACCAGGAGGGGGCCTGGTGGCTTGCCCGGTATGCCGCCACGTGCGAGGCCCCTCCGGTCTGCCCTGAGAGGCAGAGAGCCAGCACAGTCTGCAGCTCTGCCGGGTGTAAGCTGCAGACTGCAGTGTCTTGAAAGGATTTTCAATCCGGGGGAAATGTGACTCAGTCTATGTATCTATTCATAATTACAAATATGTCCCAATGTAGCTATTAGAACAAACAGAACATTTACGGATGGAAGCATCAAGTCCTCCAGTAAAGTACGGGCACGTGGGAACCATTCCTAAGTTCCAAGTCTATAAACTCACCTGTGCTTCACGAAACACGTAAGGTCCTAAATCTCTGCGTCTTTCTAAGATCTTCTCTGCTTGCTCGGGTGGAATATCAATCTGCAGGGCTGGAGGGATTGATGAGTTGATGAAGCAATTGATGATCGCAGTAATTTTGTTCTGAATTATAGATTCATCGCAGTGGGAGTGACACAATTCCTGAAAATATATTCATACAAATTTGAAGTTTACAATGTTGAGCAGGGGCCAGGAAGTCAAAACATATACACAAATGTCATGTATTGCACCACAGGCATCTCATCAGCACTGTTAAATATATACAGTCAAGCAAGGAAATGGTCAGATCACACAATAATATGGCAAGACATTACAATCTGGTAGCAATTGTTCACCTCGATCTTAGATAAAAATATGTATATGTTTTCCCCTCTCCGATCCTCCCTTTCTTTCTCACTATTTTACAATTTTTTCTTTTCCATAGATAGTAGAAGCCGCCCTTATCTTTTTAAGATATGTATGTGTATTTTTTAGCTATTAAAGGAAGACTATGGCGTTAGGAATGCAAATTCCCAACACTATAGTGTTCCTGTCTTTAAATTTATATAGGTCCCTCAACCTCTGTTTGCTATAAAAAAATTTTTAAAAATGAAGGTTTTACTTACCTTTTTCCAGCACCGTAGTTCACTCAATGCTGCTCACCTCTCCGGCTTTCGAAGCCTGTATTTTTAATTGGTTAACTACCATCTAATATATATATATATATATATTTTTTAAATATCTTACATTCTTTGATATATTGTCTCTTATGTATAAAGCTGTATGTTTTGTGTTAAGAAATGTACGAGCTTTATTACATTTTTAAACTGCTCCAAAGTTGTTGTTTTTTTTAATCTACGTGTATAAATTCAACTTTTGTTGAATTTACCAATATTTCCATAGTGTTAATGAAACTTCAAGGCTGTCAGTATTTTAGAGACAACTTGTAAAAATTTCAATTTTTCGCTTAACAACTTCACCTTTCATGTTAACCTTCAGTTGTAAGTTGTGTCAGTAAGCATTGAACCAATCACTAATAAAATGCAGGGCATCCTAGCACAGGTCCCCACCACGTGATTTTATCCTTGGTCATTGGGTGAGTGCTTAAAATTACATAATGGGGATGAATTAAACATTAAAATAAACAATGAGACCTAATGTCTCCCCAGCCCACACCCATGTGCAGTGGATGAAGGCTATTTAAAAATTTTGCGCACTATTTAAATACTCTTGCTGCTTCGGTCTCTCTAAAACTGTGGCATGTTCCCTTCTACACTCACTACACCCTCCTTTTCCCCTGTCCCAGACTATATACCAGGAGCTTCTGCCTGCTAGTAAGCAAAGGAGTGGACAAGTGAGTTTTAGGGGACAGTCCTTAGAGAGCATGGAGTGAGCACATCATTGGACGCATTTTTAAAATAACAAGAAAAAAAACAGTGTTAGTCATTCAAAAAAGAAGATATAAGTTCAGCTGCTTGCATTTAGTCTGACATTAAATACATTTTGATTGAAAAATCGCTGCAAATAAGTCGATAATTATCAACTGTTTTAGCGATAAAATTAAATTGAGGACAGGTTGGTTAAATGCCTCAAAGACTTGTGTTTGCTTAGTTGTACAGTATGTATATAATAACAGACTGAGAGATTTTCTAATTAAATAACTATAAGGCAAAGGAAAGACACCTGGGTAAACCATTTAGGAGGTAAACCCTTTAGTGCAAAGAGTAACCCAAATAATTAATAAAACGTCACTTTTAATATGCTTATTAAAATGTTCTAGAATCTCATATCATGAATAAAGTTAATATCTATGAAGTAGGAAAAAGAAAATCATACAAAAAATGATTAATCCAGAGGAGGATTATGATCAAATAATATATGTTCCAATTAATCTGTTTGAAGAACAAATATCAAAAAGAAATCTCAAAACTAAAACAGTGGTCCAAAGAATAAGTCCAAAGTTCCCTACTCTGTTGTGCCTTCGAGGGCACCCCTTAAAAAATTCTAGTCCCTCCTCCCTTCTCTTGATACAATGCCTAGTCGTCTAGATACAGCAAAATAGCTATGAGTCTATCTCATGGGACTAGGTAAGAATGGTGGAAAACGATTCCAACAAAAAAGTGAACATAAATGAAAAATAATAATAAAATTAAGTTAATAAATGAAAAGAATATGGCTGGTAAGGTCAAAATAATCTTAATGCATGTCGTCCCATATCTATTAGATCAGCATTATACTCTGTACACGTCCCGACGCGCATTTCGGCGTTAAGGCTCTTTTAGGGCATTGTATCAAGAGAAGGGAGGAGGGATTAGAATTATTTAAGGGGTGCCCTCTAAGGCACAAGAGAGTAGGGAACTTTACAACCTGCTGGATTTGTTCACCACTCTGTTCTTTATCTGTTACATGATATATTTCTCCTCCTGGCTAAGATGATATGACGCAAATGTAACATTTACACATCTCGTTACATTTTGGTTTCATACAACTATGTATGGTGTGATCACTAAATCATTTCCCACTTGTATATACTCTTTTTTTGTCCTAGGGATTTTTCACATAGATTATTCGTTGCATTTATTCTTTGGACCACTGTTTTAGTTTTGAGATTTATTTTTGATATTTTTTCTTCAGATTTATTGTAACATATATTATTTGATCATAATCCTGGTCTGGATTAATAATTTTTTGTAGGACTTTCTTTTTCCTACTTCATAGATATTAACTTTATTCATGATAAGAGTTTCTAGAAAATTTTAATAATCATATTAAAAGTGATGTTTTATTAAAGGGACACTCCAGTGCCAGGAAAACAATCCGTTTTCCTGGCATTGCAGGTCCCCTCTCCCTCCCACCCCCTATCCCAGGTTGCTGAAGGGGTTAAAACCCCTTCAGTCACTTATCTGTATTCAGCGCCGATGTCCCTCGGCGCTAGGGCAGGGTCGGCCCACACTCCTCCCCCGTCTGCGGGGGAGACGTATTGAGCATGCGCGGCCGGCGGTGGGGGGACCTAATGCGCATGCGCAGCAATGGCGCGCACGCTTTTTAGACCTCCCCTTAGGAAAGCATTGAAATATAAATAATAATAATGCAAATAATGCTTTCCTATAGGGATTTTAGCAACGCTGGAGGTCCTCACACAGCGTGAGGACATCCAGCGACGCTATAGCACAGATAATCTGTGCTATAAACGCGGAAGTGCCCTCTAGTGGCTGTCTGGTAGACAACCACTAGAGGTGGTCTTAACCCTTCAAGGTAAATATTGCAGTTTATGAAAACTGCAATAATTACAGTTGCAGGGTTAGGGGTAGTGGGAGTTGGCACCCAGACCACTCCAATGGGCAGAAGTGGTCTGGCTGCCTGGAGTGTCCCTTTAATTATTTGGGTTACTCTTTGTACTAAAGGGTTTACCTCCTAAATGGTTTACTTAGGTGTCTTTCCTTATAGTTATATATAAAAATAATATCAGGGGTGCACCATCAATTTTCTAGCTAGTGTTACAAGTATACTACAACTACAATAAAAAAAATCCCTCTTTGAGCCACATTAATACTCATTTTCATTGTTTGTTCAAACATTTCAGTACAAACTTTTATTAGAAATAAAATATCAAATAAGCATTATGTTTAAAAAAAAAAAAAAAAAAAAATCTTATTTAAGAAGGTAACTCGTGTCATACCATACGAAATACAGAAATATAAAGCCTTAAACGACATACCTTGTATCTCTGCACTTCTTGCCAGAAAAGAAGCCCATTCTCAAAAAAATCCCCTTTAAGGGATATGAAACGTTGGAACTGGCTGGCAGTAACTGGGTTCATTAGCGCTTTACGGAAGGCAATTATCTCTTTGGATGAAGAAATCCATTTACTGTCCAAGTGCTGAAAGCAGTGTGTACAAATGAGAATCTAAAAAAGTCATCTTTATATATGTTATCGTTAACAAATGTTGTTGACAATTAGAGAGAGCAATGCACACACAAAGGGATACTTTTACTAGGGTACTCAAGATGGGCCATTTTCCCAAAATATCCAAAGGTAAAAGGTAAAAAAATGTCCAGGCAATCCAGGCAATTTTTTTCTGAAAGGAAGTCTTTATTTGGAGCAAAGAAATAAGAATATTGTTTTGAATCCTTCATGAGCCATTGTTAGGTCTTGAGAAAGGCTCATGTAAGAGCCTTAAACATTGTTCTCATTTCTTAGCTCCAAAAAAAAGACTGCCTTTCAGAAGAAATTACCCGGTGTGACTGGACATTTTTTACCTTTTTCCATCAATAAATATAACTTCATGTAAATACATTCTATGGCAAAATACTAAAAGTTGAAAAACCAGCAGAAGCAATTCAAAGGTTTCCATGGAGACAGCGGTCTAATCACAACTGCATCATATCGATAACTGCCACAGAATGTTAGATCAGAACATTCATTAAAATAAATATAGGGGAATTTCGGAACAATCATAGCAACCATTATTGTCAGTTAATATTATGAAATAATAGATTAAAAAGAGTTCTAAACTCCAGCCCACAGGAAGTTACAGGCGCACTTAGCTTTGGGATAATGTGCAGAACAATGCTGAGCAACAGACAATTAATACTTTGATTGGGTGATCATTAAATATATCTTACACGTCTGATTAGATCGGAGCTATTGAATGCTCAGCTGCTAAATATATTCTCAACACACTTTTTATAAGTTGAAAGAGATGGCCTTGAAAACGAGACAGGCTCTCACCTTCCATACTCCAATTTTCTTCTTGTTTGTCTGAAATACGACATCTTCTGCAACATCCTTCATCTGTGCCTAAAACAACACACATGACATAAGACATTATTAGTTTCTTAAAAGTAGGAAAGACAACAAGAAAAGGGTAGCAAAGGGTCCTGCTTTTGCCTACTTGCGTCTCAAAGAGAAAAGTCAATTGATTCAGAGAACGATCAGTTCCCAGGAAGGCTGTGCTCCCAGGGACATCCTATCGGTGGATGTTGTTTTAGGAATTTCTCATAACTTAGTGATTTATATAACTTTCCCTCAGATTTCTTTTTTGTTATTTTGAAATTATCTGAAGGAAAATTAGGAATATCCTTCACTTTAGGGGTTTAACGATCAGAATTTAAAAGCAACTTTCATGACTGGAGGTGAGTGATCAACTGATTGTTCTATCTATCTATTTATCGGTTTGTCTATCTCCCTCTCTCTATATATTTATCTATCCACCATTTATTTAGAGAGAGGGAGAGACACATAGAGAGATAAAGACAGTACGTAATAATTTAAGTCAACCCTTTTAAAAGGCATTCTTCACATATCTATAGATTATACCACTGAATAAAACATTGAATATCATCTATAACTTGTGTTAACCTTTTTTCCTGTGTGACGTTCCATTTTCATTTAAAATCTGTATTAAAGATTTAGGATATTTTCTTACAATCCAGTTAAAGGTGGCATGTCTGTGATCCTTAACTATAAAATGTCTGAACACCTCGCCAGGCCTCATGTTATTATATATGAGCTCTGCTTCTTTTCTCCTTTTCCCCGTTGTAGTTTCAATTAATTAATATGATGTATCTGCAAAGCGGTATGACTGGTCTTTTAACCCTTTTTTTTTTTTTTTTTTTTTACTAACAAGCACCACCAAGAACTTTGCATAACATTTATTTGAAACAAGGGACGCAGAGATAGTATATAAACTTATAATAAAACAGCAATTTCCATACATCTTGTTTTTCAAACTTAAAAAATTAGTTTATGTAAATTGACACCGTTTTTTTATTGTTCGTTCGTCCTCTATAGAATTTTTTTCCGGACTGCTTACAATAGCAAGAGTGTAAACAAATCTTTTCATTTGTGCATAGTGTCCACATACAATAAATCCAGTTGAATCATTTATTTCTAAAATATTATGTTAATAATACAATTGCAAGCGCTCAAATGCTAATGTTATGCTAAACAGCGAAGTACCAGAGTCTCCCCCCCACCCATGAGTGTAGGAATGGTACCACCTACTGATCACTTAGAATACTGCATCTTGTATCTGCTATCAGAAACAAAACCTCATGCTTGCTTGTCATTGCACATCATTAGCAAGAGCTAATTAAATTCAGAACTAATATGTTCTAAATTTTTACTATGCTTCTTAACTAACGTATACTGTGCAATGCAAATCCATTAACATGCATATTATTGTATATGGTGGTGTGCCACTATGTAAGTAAATAAGCCACTTATCCAGGAAAATTAACATTTTTTCTTGGTCACTGGGCAAATACAAACCTTCTAAGCCTGCTCCAGTCCCGTGAGAATTTTTAAGGCTGTTCTTTAGTGGAATTTAGCAGCTTTACCGATGACTAGTGATCACAGTTTCTCTTTAAGGATGCAACTTGTCAATGCAACGTAGACTGTCAATATTTCAGTCAAAGTGCTAACTGTCAGATTCCGTTTACAGCTGACACTCATTGTCAAACACTAATACACCATTACAGTCGCATTTTAAATGTGATTGATTTACTTGAACATTGAACTTCTTTTTCATGTGGTATTTTGGTTATTCTCATTTCCCTTAACCCCTTAAGGACCAAACTTCTGGAATAAAAGGGAATCATGACATGTCACACATGTCATTTGTCCTTAAGGGGTTAGAGATCTAAAGGGACACTTCACTACACAAATAAAACTTTAAAAAATAAATTAAAAAATCACTGGTTAGTACATATACAGTGAGGGGGGGGGGGGGGGTATTTGATCCCCTGCTGATTTTGAACGTTTGCCCATTGACAAAGAAATGATCAGTCTGTAATTTTAATGGTAGGTGTATTTTAACAGTGAGAGACAGAATAACAAAAAAAATAATCCAGAAAAACACATGTCAAAAAAGTTATAAATTGATTTGTTTGTTATTCTGTCTCTCACTGTTAAAATACACCTACCATTAAAATTATAGACATAATTTCTTTGTCAATGGGCAAACGTTCAAAATCAGCAGGGGATCAAATACTTTCTTCCCTTACTCTACACCAATGAAAACATGCATGCATTTAATTGGGCATTTTTTAAATTGGGGTTATATCTTAAAACAGCATGTAAAAGTTGCCGATCCCTTGTCTGCAGCCTTTGCAAGCCCTCCTCTTCAAACCCCGCCCAGACTTTCTGTGCCTGCCCAATCACAGACTTTCCAATGTAGCTCAATGAGAAGTCCTTGCAAGGCAGGTGTTCTGAGCAATTTCCTGCCTCTTAATTCCACTGAGCTAAACAAACCAAAGCAAGTAGCAGGAAGTAGCAGGACTGGTTGTCTGATTGACAGCTGGTAGAGGATTAGAAAAACTGAATAGATTGGCGTTTTCCAGTAGTTACATAGTTACATAGCTGAAAAGAGACTTGCGTCCATCAAGTTCAGCCTTCCTCACATATGCTTTTGCTGTTGATCCAAAAGAAGGCAAAAAACCCAGTCTGAAGCACTTCCAATTTTGCAACAAACTAGGAAAAAATTCCTTCTTGACCCCAAAATAGCAGTCAGATGTCTCCTTGGATCAAGCAGCTATTACCCCACTAATTAGAAATTGTATCCCTGTATGTTATGTTTTTGCAAGTATTTATCCAATTGCAGTTTAAACATCTGTATGGACTCTGATAAAACTACCTCTTCCGGCAATGAATTCCATATCCTTATTGCTCTTACTGTAAAAAAACCTTTTCTTTGCCTTAGATTAAATTTCCTTTCTTCAAGCCTAAATGTGTGACCTCGTGTCCTATGTATAGCCCTGTTTATGAATAGATTTCCAGATAATGGTTTGTACTGGCCCCGAATATATTTGTATAATGTTATCATATCCCCTCTAAGGCGCCGTTTTTCCAAACTGAAGAGATTAAAATTTTTTAACCTTTCTTCATAACTAAAATGCTCCATTCCTTTTATCAATTTTGTAGCTCATCTCTGCACTTTTTCTAGTGCCATGATATCCTTCTTTAGAACAGGTGCCCAAAATTGCACAGCATATTCAAGGTGTGGTCTTACCGGCGATTTATAAAGAGGCAAAATTATATTTTCATCTCGAGAATTTATGCCCCTATTTATACATGACAAAACCTTACTGGCCTTAGCAACGGCAGATTGACATTGCATATTGCTACCTAATTTGTTGTCTATAACAATTCCCAAATCCTTCTCGTGTGTGGTTATCCCTAGTTCACTACCATTTAGGGTGTAAATTGCTTGTGCATTCTTAACCCCGAAGTGCATAAGTGCATAACTTTGCATTTTTCTACGTTAAATTTCATCTGCCATTTTAGTGCCCAGTCCCCCAATCTATCCAAATCCCTCTGAAGCAAGGCAATATCCTGCTCACATTTTATTACTTTACAAAGTTTTGTGTCATCTGCAAACACTGATACATGGCTTTCAATGCCCATTTCAAGATCATTTATAAATATGTTAAATAGAAGCGGTCCCAAAACAGAACCCTGAGGGACACCACTTACCACTTTTGTCCAGCTTGAAAATGTACCATTTATGACAACTGTACTCTATCCTTAAGCCAATGTTCTACCCAAGAACAAGAATATTCATCTAGACCAATTTCTTTTAGTTTGAAGACTAACCTATTGTGAGGAACCGTATCAAATGCCTTGGCAAAATCCAAGTAGATCACATCCACTGCAACACACTGATCTATATTGCTACTTACTTCTTCGTAGAATGCAATTAGGTTAGTTTGACATGACCTATGTTTCATAAAACCATGCTGATTATTGCTAATAACACAGTTCTTCCCAATGAATTCCTGAATATTATCCCTTAATAGCCGTTCAAATAATTTCCCTGTCACAGAAGTTAAGCTCACAGGTCTATAATTTCCAGGCAAGGATTTTGAACCCTTTTTAAATATAGGAGAACAAGAGAAGAGCAGGGTCTGTCCTGTGGAGTATGGTGATATACACCATATATCGTAAATGAACAGTTAAAATTGATAACTTTATTCAGTGAAAACAACACACAACACAAACTGAACTATATACAAGGGGGGAAGAAGGAGGGGAGACAAATACATAAGGTGCAAAACACCTAATATAAAACCACTACCTAGCTCCAGTACTGGGTAAAGGGTGCAGGCAACAGGGTACTCCAGTAGTGAGAGACCTGCTGAGAGCGGGTCAGATCCCTTGGTACTGAAGTAAGGGCTCGGCAGGGCTGAATACCTCAGTGTACAAGAGATGTTTCGTCAATTCACTATAATAAGTGACAAGAACTATTCAGAGCAGTATTGATAGTGCTTCCTCTTCCAATGAGAGAACAGCCGAGTTGAATTAGCCAGTAATCACTTCATGTGAAGTGTCTGCAATGGTAACAAAGTACATTTGTACACTACTGGGTATAGAGTGTCTACAGGTATAACAAAGTGCGTCTGTACGGATACAGTGCTTGAGTTAACAGTCGGAGCCTAATGTGTCTGGATACTTCCGTGCACCACTGCCTGTTACAGTTATTGCAAGTGGTCACGGGGTCCGTCTGTGAAGAAATAGTGTAGCGGGTTAGGGCTTAAACTACCAAGGTCAGTTGCTAGTAGGATCAGTTCATCCTACTTTGCTATCTAGATTACAAACTGATACCCATTAGGCTAGAGAGAAGGTTTCCCCGTGAGGGGGTATTACCTATTTCAGTGGTTGCAAATATTACCAAAGTTCATCTGCACATGTCTAATGTTTGTCGCAGGGCTACAGATGGTGAGGCGAGTTGCTTGGAGAAGCAGTGCGTGGTGGGCCACTCTCCGAGATGCAACTAGTTACCATAGAGTAGTCAGCCGTGCGTATGGGCAAGTATCCACAAGGAGAGTGGGTACACTGGCACAAGAAATGGGTGTGTATCAAATCGTATGTGCTAGACCCTATACCTGTGCCCCATGGGTTGTAAAGTTGAGGCTGAAAAAATCGTCATCAGTTACCTAGCAAGAATTGCTTGTTTAACCAGCTGGCTTAATCGAGCCGGATATAGGGTAAAAGAGAATGATGCCTTCATGGGCACCAGGTATAGGAAAGAGGTATATAGAGAAGGAAAGTGCAGTCCTTAATTGTAGATGTGCCGCTAACCCTATCGGGTAATGTGTGCGATAATAGTACAGGAGAGAGTCCCAAAAGGGGAATCGGTATGAATGTTAGGTGGTGGTGACCCAGCTTTAAGGTTCAGTGGGTCGGGTGACGGTCTCACCCAAAGTCGGTCTTTTAGTCGGTTTTCGTTTTGACAGGGTCGGGTATGGTCTCCCAGCTGTCTGTCCCGACGTACGTTTCGCCTGTGTGTACCAGGCTCGTCAGGGGAAAAGACTTCCCGGGTAAGTAAAGCTTAAATAGCCAGCTCAAGCCCCTGATTGGTTCCTGGGGGGATGAGGGGGAGGAGTCGAAATACGGTGGCCGGAAAAGCTCAAAAAGTAGTGAAGTGCATTCTTAATCTCGGGATGAAATTCTAATACCCTTATATATGATCAGAATGATAGTTCCTCTCAAACTACAATGGTGGAGGGGATAACCAAAAGGAAATATATACTTTGGTTGACTGTATCTACAAGAATGGATTACCCATGTTGGGGGAGATAGTCATGACGTTGGGATAATCGTGTGCATGTAAATCCCAGAACAGACATAATTGGTGCTGTGTAGCATGAGGGTCACCGGATATCAGGGTGACAATCCCCATGAGCTAAGTATTGTTTGATCAATACATCGAGATGGAGAAAGAAATAATAATCATATGCCACACCTAGAATGTGTGCTAGGGTTATTGTGGCCATTATTAGGTAAGCTGAAGTAAGTTGTGTATGGAGTTGGGCAACTTCGGAGATGTATACCATGGTCCCTGGGCCCGCCGTTGGGTCGGTGCGTCCATACAGACCCGCCAGAACAGAGTCGGCTACTCAAATGGGGTGATCTCCTAGTGGATAAATGGGGTATAATTAAATTCCTCGTTCAGACCCAGAGGTGATAAGGTTTTGAACGAGAAAATCCATTGGGATTCTTTGCGCAGCAGGACTTTGTTAAAATCACCCTTCCTTGGATTTGGGAGTAATTTTTCAATGGCTTGGAAGGTGAGGTTCTGCGGGTTGCCTCCATGAAAGTTTTGTATATGTCTCGCTACCGGAGTGGGTGTCAGCGTATTTCTAACTGAAGTTACATGTTGTAGAATTCTCCGTTTAAACTGTTGGAACGTTTTACCAATGTACTGTATGCCACAGCTGCAAGTAATTAGATAGATAATTTTTGTGGTATTGCAGTTCACCAGTGCATTGGTCTCAACGGAGACATGGGTTTGTGTTGAAGTAGCAAGTTTCGATGGTAAAACATACTGGCAGGCTTTACAGTGTCCGCACCTATAGGTGCCTTTTGTCCCTGTTAGCAAATTTGTGGCGATAGGGGGAGTTACCAAATGGCTGCGGACAAGTTGATCTTGGAGATTCCTGGGCCTGCGAGCTGTCAGTGGAGGGTGTTCCGGTAGAACCTTCGAAAGAATTGGGTTGTGTAGAAGTATAGGCCAGTTGGTATTGAGGATCTTAGACATTGGTGACCAACCTTGGTCAAATGTGGCAATACAGCGTGGAGATTTTTGGTCTTGTTTTGGCCTGTAGTATGCTAATGTGGATTTCCTGTCCATGAGACAAACACGATGGAAAGCATTCTTCGGAACCCTGTTTGGATAGCCAAGTTCTCTAAATCTGGACCTTAGTGTTTGGCATTCATTGAAGAATGCCTGGTCCTCCGAGCAGTTTCGTCTGGTGCGCAAGTACTGGCCGTACGGGATGGAGGCTTTTAATTTAAATGGGTGATGGCTGTCCCAATGTAGTAAGCTATTTGTCGAGGTGGCTTTTCTGAACAATTTGGTCTGTATTGTGCCATCCAATTATAGCAACATTTTCAGGTCTAGGAAGACGAGTTCATGTTCGTCAATGACGCACGTGAGTTTTAAGTTTATGTCATTGTCATTGAGTAGCCTAACAAACTCATGGAATAGGGGGACGGATCCTGACCACATTAATAGCATGTCATCTATATACCGATGCCAACTTATGATGTAGTCATGGAAGTGGCGGAACTGTGGTGTCATAACAACAAACTGCTCCCACCACCCCAAAAATAAGTTGGCATAGGTCGGTGCGCAGGCCGTCCCCATAGCAGTTCCGGAGACTTGTAGGTAGAACTTGTCATTAAATATGAAATAATTATGAGTTAGGACAAACTCAAGCATGTTGAGGATAAAGTTCGTCTGAGGGTCAGTATATGCCGTGTTCTCCAGGAAGTGCCTACAGGCCCTAATGCCTTTGTCATGAGGGATGTTGGTGTATAGCGCCACGACATCAAGGCTCGCTAGCTGTGTGTAGGGTGGAACTATTAGGTCCTGAAGTTTTAACAGGGTGGATTTAGTATCCTGTAGATAGGATGGTAGTGTTTCCACCAAGGGGTGGAGAATCTTTTCAATGAATTTGCTTGGTGATTCTGTTAGGCAGTTGTTGCCAGAAACGATAGGTCTACCCGGTGGAGGGCGAATGCCCTTGTGAATCTTCGGTAGGCAGTAAAACATGGCAATAGTTGGATTTTTGTGGGGTAAAAGAAAACGAAATTCATCTTTATTGATTATTTTGTTAGTCAAGGCGTCATTAAGGAGTGTATCAAGCTCATCAGTAAAGGTCTTGGTAGGGTCAGAAGGGAGGGCCCTGTAGTGAGATGGGTCCTCAAGGTGTGCCATACACATCGCCACATACTCTGGCCGATTCATGAGGACTATGTTCCCCCCTTTGTCGGCGGGTTTGATAACCACCGTTTCCAATTGTTTGAGGTCTTTCAAGGCCTTACGTTCCATGAAATTTAGGTTGTTCAGAGCTGGGGCCTGGTTGGGTGTGGCTTCTAGCTCTTTCAGTGACATTTGGATAAAGAGGTCCACGTGGGGTGTGTCCACAAAGTTGGGGGTAAAGTAGCTTGAGGGTTTCAAGTCAGTCAGAGGTCTTGAGATGTCATTTTCGACTAGAAGTGAGTCTAGGGTTTTTGCAAGTTCAAAGTCCTCAAGGGTGAGACCCATTTCATTGGCCTGCACTTGATCCTTTTTAGCATGAAGGATGTTAAGAGCTAATTTGCGGCCAAACAAATTAAGGTCCTTTGACCAGTTAAACTTATCACAGCTCGGAGTGGGCACAAAAGATAATCCTCTATTCAGTAGCGTGAGGTGATGTTGTTCAAGGTGGAAGTCGGATAGGTTAATCACTTTATTGGGCATTATTGTCTCTGGGTACCTAGGGTTACCCCCTGCTCTGTCCTTTGACACTCACTATCCGTCCATCTCTCTATATGTACCTTTTTAAATATAGGAACAACATCTGCCTTCCTCCAATCCTCCGGTACAATACCTGAAACAAAAGAATCTTGAAAAATTAAATACAGAGGTTCACTTATTTCCCCACTTAGCTCCTTAAGTACTCGTGGGTGGATACCGTCAGGCCCCGGAGCTTTATTTACATTAATTTTCTTTAATAGCTGTAGCACCTTGTCTCGCGTTATCCAATCACAAGTTATCTGCAAGTTTGTTGCAGCAATTATATGCATATCTCTTGCCATAGGATCCTCATTAATATATACCGAAGAAAAATAGTTATTTAAAATGTCTGCCTTTTCCTGGTCTTCATTGACTAACAGACCCATCTCTGTTTTCAGTGTACCTACGCTTTCATTTTTTGTTTTTTTAGAATTAATGTACTTGAAAAAATGTTTGGGGTTGGTTTTGCATTCTTTGGCTATCAATTTCTCATTTTCTAGTTTAGCCACTTTAATTGCCTTTTTGCAAGTATTATTGGCTTCCTTATATCTTATATAGGATGCATCTGATTGGTCCGCTTTAAATGCTTTAAAAGCCCTTTTCTTATTTTTAATCTCTTGTTTTACTTCTCTACTAAGCCACATTGGTTTTAATTTTTTTCTTTTATATTTATTACCCAATGGTACATACTGTGAAATGTACCTTTCTAATATTTGTTTGAATAGTTTCCATTTTTCCTCAGTGATTTTATCCCTAAGGCGTTTATGCCAGTCGATATGTTGTAGAGCTGCCCTAATCTTATTAAAATTGGCTTTTTTTAAATTATACGTTTTAATATACCCCACATGCTTTTGCTTTTTTGAGTTTATTTCAAAAGTTACCATATTGTGATCACTATTTCCCAAATGCTCCCCTACTTGAATGTTGGTTAAAAGATTAACATTGTTTGTTATAACGAGATCCAGACAAGCATCCTTTCTAGTTGGTCCTTGTACCAGTTGTGACATAAAGGTGTCATTTAACACATTCAAAAAACGGATTCCCCTAGCTGAAGTACTAGTCCCTCTATCCCAATTTATGTCCGGGTAATTAAAATCTCCAATAATTAATGTGTTCCCCCGATTTGCAGCTTCACCAATTTGCTCTAACAGCAGTTCTTCCTCATTAATATTTACATTTGGTGGTTTATAACATATCCCAACCAATAACGTATTTCCCTTTGTTTGCCCCAAGCAGATATCTACCCATAAAGCTTCCACATTTTCCTCGTCACACTCCACATGCATAAGATTTGACTTGAACTCATGGCTGACATACAAACATACCCCACCACCCTTCTTGTTTTTCCTATCCCTCCTAAATAATGTGTACCCATTTAAGTTAACTGCCCAGTCATGTGTCTCATCCCACCATGTTTCTGTTATGCCTATTATAACGTATTGTTTAGTGTATGCTATTGCCTCTAGTTCCCCCATTTTGTTATATAGGCTCCTTGCATTCGTAAGCATACATTTAATATTATCATGAGTCATTTGTACTTTTTGTGAATCAATATTACATACCTCCTCTGTTCTGAGCTTCCCCCTCCCCCATCTCCACCCCCATTGTTCTGAGCTAAGGCCCATCTCATTTCTATCCTATCTCCATTTTCTAGATTGCTTTGAGCCTCCCCCCCTACTACTAGTTTAAAATCTCCTCCAACCTTCTAGCCATCCTATCCCCCAGCACAGCAGACCCTCTTCCGTTTAGGTGCAATCCATCACGACTATACAGGTTGTACCCAAGCGCAAAATCGGCCCAGTGCTCTAAAAACCCCAAACCCTCTTTCCTGCACCAAGACTTCAGCCACGCATTGACCTCTCTAATCTCCCGCTGCCTTTCTGCTGTAGCGCCCGGCACAGGTAATATTTCTGAAAATATTACCTTGGAGGTCCTTTTCTTAAGCTTACTTCCTAGATCCCTGAACTCACTCTTTAGGACCTTCCATTTTCCTCTGACTTTGTCATTGGTACCAATATGGACCATGACAGCTGGGTCATCCCCAGCCTCTCCCAATAATCCCTCCACTCTGTCGGCAACATGCCGGACCCGAGCACCCGGGAGACAGCAAACTGTCCGGTTGAGTCGATCAGAGTGGCAGATTACCCTATCTACTCTCTTAATAATAGAGTCCCCTACCACCACAACCTGTCTAGACTTCCTTACCCTCTCAACCCCACCCGTACTAGAGGGGCTGTTCCCACAGCTGTTAGAAGGAACATCTTCCTGCAGTACAGCTACTCCTGAGCTGATGCACCCAACATCTTCACTCAAACGGGCAAATCTGTTAGGCTGCACTAGATCAGGACTAGCTAAACCTTTCCTCTTCCCTCCCCCTCTGCTTCCTCGCCCCACTGTTACCCAGCTATGTGCCTGTTCTCCATCTGTCTCATCTCCTCCCAATCCACTACCTGCACCCACTAAACTCTGCTCAGTGAGCAGCAGACTCCTCTCAAGATTATCAATCTCCCTCAGTGTTGCAATTTGCCTCTCCAGATCTCCAATTTGAGCTTCCAGAAAAGCCACTCGCTCACACCCACCACAGAGGAATGGACCCTGGACAGATTTATCCAGGCATGCAGACATGCAGCAGGATGTACACTGAATAAAACTTGTAATCTTGCTAGCACTCATCCCCAGTTACCAAATAACACAAGTGAGCAAAACAATATTTACCCTCTTGATTTCAACTCCTGTTGTTTTAACTCCTACTTAAAAGAGACTACTTTAAATAGCCTACTTTCAAGCTACTCCAGTGTTGTTGATACAAATATGTGGAAGAATCGGTTGGCCGGTACCTGTGAGCTATGCAAAATTAGAAAAAAGTCCAGAGCTGTAGAAATTGTTGCTTCTATAATAACAATAATAATAATAATAATAAATTTGGTGTTTAATTTTGATCCTTTATGTTAAGCAGATGACTCATATCATATGACCTGCCCATAGTGCATTTTATGTTATAACCTGGCAGAAGCATTGTATGGAGTTTTCCAAAACACAACTGAAAATGGGAGAAATATCAAAATAATCTTTCTTACAAAACATTCTTCAAAGAAATCATTTTGCGGACAGGACATTTGCTGTATTAAATTTGTGCAATCCCAGAGGGATTGCAATGTTAATCTTCTCCTGCAGGTAAACATTTGGCAATGGGGTACGTTAATATGTAGCTATGACTCAATCACATTTATTTTCACCTTTCAAAGTGGAGACTGTCTAGCATTAAGAAAGAAACTGTTTTTACAACCCAGCCCCTAAGGCCGATGTTTAAAATCACCATATGCCTTATCTCTGAACGGAGGTGTAGGATTACAGAGGAATCAAAAATTATGAACTTAATTTTCTTCTTCATGGCGTTAATATAAATCACTTACCTGAGAACCTTCTCAATAAACAAAGCACAGTTACTAATCTGTAGAGTATAAGTAACATATTATCCTGTCCAAGCAGAGATGGGAATTTCTTCAACGTCGTAGAGCAAGGCTTTCCAATTTGAGTCTCAAGGGCTGCTGTGGCCCTCAAGAGCTTACACTAGACCCCAGCCTGCTTAAGAACAAGCAGGTTTCAATATATTCCATCATTGTTTTAATAACTTCAAGGCATCTAGAATATCAATCTTAAAAATCTGTGGCTCAACCCAAGGAAACATTGTACAGCAGTGCCCAAGAGAGATTAGTAGATCTTGTTTCAGTCTACCCTTTCCTTTGGAGAACCAGACCTTGGTGATTAATGAAAGTAAATTCAGGGAAGCATAATGAAGTGGTCACTGGAGTAATTTCTAATTATGAAGTTATCCGAAGTTGCATGAGAAATATTAGACTTTCCTAACACACAACGAAAACTGATGAAACTTTGCAAGGAAATATTAAGATGAATGATGTTAACAAGCAACATGACAGCTGGGTGATTACACCATCACAGGACCTTGGATTTTTATTGTATGTCGGCAAAAAGGTCAGAACACCTCAGGTTATAGCAGCTTACTCGCTCTTAACGTATAAGAAGCTGCAATGAAGATGTTTTTTTTTAACCACAGGAGAGAGGACATGCATACTCCTTTGTAAAACATCCAGAAAGCACCATCTTCATGCACATAATAAAAGAAGACACATTCTAATATATATACTGCATATATACTAAATAGAATGTATATTTTGTGCTCACTGTAAGATAACAGCTTACGCTAGAGCTCTTTACTGTCAGACCATACTTTACACCAAATATGAGACCAGGCTACAATAAAATGTTTCACAAAGCAACTAGCTAAAAGCAAGCATAACACCCCACAGAGTGACTGGGTTATACCAGAACACCATACATGGTGACTGGATCATACCATAACACCTCACAGAGTGACTGGGTTATACCATAACACCATACATGGTGACTGGATCATACCATAACACATCAAAGAGTGATTGGGTTATACCATAACACCATACATGGTGCCTGGATCATACCATAACACCTCACAGAGTGACTTGGTTATACCATAACACCATACATGGTGACTGGATCATAACATAACACCTCACAGAGTGACTGGGTTATACCATAACACCATACAAGGTGCCTGGATCATACCATAACACCTCACAGAGTGATTGGGTTATACCATAACACCATACATGGTGACTGGATCATACCATAACACCTCACAGAGTGACTGGGTTATACCATAACACCATACATGGTGACTGGATCATACCATAACACCTCACAGAGTGACTTGGTTATACCATAACACCATACATGGTGACTGGATCATACCATAACACGTCACAAGGTGACTGGGTTATACCATAATACCTCACAGGTTGACTGAGTTATACTATAACACCTTACAGGTGGGTGATTGGGTTTTACCATAAGTGTTTATACAATACTATCCAAATTTTCTCTGTTTACAGATAAACGGAAAACGACTTGAACTCACCTGTACTTTTTGCCGTTCTCTGTATTCCTCAGTTGAAAGGAACATTGGAAGCCATTTCCTCTCTATCCGCATTCTGACATATTTCTGTATTTCCACAAGAACAGATGGGGATAGTTTGTCGTGCAGGAGCTTTCCCCAACCTCCAGCAAGCTGCATGACCTGTAAATACAAAACAACCATACAGTTAGAGGATTAAATACAGCTGTTATACAAAATATTAATACAATACACTCTATTTTAAGATTCATAATGCTACGGGCTATGCACACAATGGTTACAAAGGTTCATAAATATGGGTTATTTGTGGCTATCTGTACTATGCCAACATTTATTTATAAAGTTAGATATTTGGTTAAATTTTATTTCCTGATTATTTATGGCTTGGCTGAGTAAGTTGGATGTAGATTTATCGTATTTAGTTACCGTAAGCATAGTTACATTAGTGGGTGCAGAGTCTACTACAAATGCATTAGGAGTTGCAGTTTGTTAGTGAAGTATATTCCATCAGATTCCAGTCCCAGTGTCACTGCATGACTTCCACAGTACTGCAATATGATTAGCCATAGAGCCAGCCAATCACAATGCAAAGTAGAAACAGCTGGGAGTTTTACAGAAAAGTTAGGGTTTCATTGTTCAGGTAAAGGCCTCAGACGAGGTTCCAGACTTTTTTTTAAAAAAAATTTTTTTTTAGTATGGACACAAAATAAAAAGTAATTCCTGTTCAGTTAAATTATCTTTATTATCTTTAATCATTTGCCGTTTTATTTGTTTGCAACATACATGTTTTATGTTTTTGGAAGCTAATTTCTAAAATGCTAAATGCATTTTATTTTATGTAGGTTATACGCCCTGTTCCAAATTATTATGCAAATGATATTTTTCTCATTTACTTAAATAATTGATGTAAATAACAGTCAGCATAATTCTCATGTTATCAACTATTAATAGAACAATTCAAATTTTATTGATCAAACCTCCTAATGATAACAGTATTTTTCGTAAACATAAAAAACTTACAATGCACTGTTCCAAATTATTACGCACAGTAAGTTTCAAAACACTTTATAGGTTGTAAAGAACTGAAAATTGTCATTTGTTGTGTTTGTAGCCTATTTACTGAAATCAAAAGCTATTTCAATCAAACTTATAACAACATTTTAACTTTTTAAACATTTTAACAGATCACGTTACATTTTAACATAGGACCCCTTATTTGATAGCAGCTTCACAAGTCTTGCATCTACTGAACTTGTGAGTTTTTGGCCAGTTTCTGCTTGAATTTGTTTGCAAGATGTCAGAATAGCCTCCCAGAGCTGCTGTTTGGATGTAAACTGCTGCTCACCCTCATAGATCTTTTGCTTCAGGATGCTCCAAAGGTTCTCAATAGGATTGAGATCAGGGGAGGATGGAGGCCACACCATGACTTTCTCTCCTTTTATCCCCATAGCAGCCATTGATGCAGAGGTATTCTTTGCAGCATGAGATGGTGCATTGTCATGCATGAAGATTATTTTATTACGGAAAGCATAGTTCTTCCTTCTGTACCAGGGAAGAAAGTGGTCAGTCAGAAACTCCACATACTTTGCAGAGGTCATCTTTACACCTTCAGGGACCCTAAACGGGCCAACCAACTCTCTTCCCATGATTCTGGCCCAAAACATGACTCCACCATCGCCTCGCTGATGTCGCAGCCTTGTTGGAACAGGGTGGCCGTCCACCAACCATCCACTACTCCATCCATCTGGACCATCCAGGGTTGCACGGCACTCATCAGTGAACAGGACTGTTTGAAAATTAGTCTTCATGTATTTTTCTGCCCAATGCAGCCGTTTCTGCTTGTGAGCATTGGTTAGTGGTGGTCGAATAGAAGGTTTATGCACAGTTGCAAGACTCTGAAGGACTCTACACCTTGATGTCCGTGGGACTCCAGAGGCACCGGCAGCTTCAAATATCTGTTTGCTGCTATGTAATGGTATTTTAGCAGCTGCTCTCTTGATCCGATGCATGGATCTGGCAGAAATCTTCCTCAATGTGCCTTTATCTGCACGAACCCGTCTGTGCTCAAAAACAAATCTCTTAATAGTGCGATGATCACGCTTACGTTTTCGTGAAATATCTAATGTTTTCATACCTCGTCCAAGGCATTGAACTATTTCACTCTTTTCGGCAGCAGAGAGATCCTTTTTCTTCCCCATATTGCAAGAAAATGGTGCACTGCTTAATAATGTGGAACACCCTCCTTTAGTAGATTTTCCTTAAATTGGGCTCACCTGGCAATCTAATTATCACAGGTGTCCGAGATTGTTTTCAGTGATCAAAAGAGCCCTGAGACACAATGCCATCCATGAGTTAAACTGAAAAACAAAATATTTAATCTTTGTGACACTTAAATAGAATTTGCATAATAATTTGGAACAGGATGTATATGCCAGCACCCTTTTATTTATTTATTTTTTTTTTTTTTTTTTTTTTTTCAATTCTTTATTTTATTGAGGCATGTGATTATGGTGGTACAGAAAAAAAAGAGAGGGAGACTTGCAAGAGTTGTACAGATTAGGGTCACTATAACAGATTACATAAATCTCCTAGGTTTATCAACCTCATTTTATATTATATTAACAAGCTTAGACCATAGGTGGATAACAGGTATGGTATTTGCTAGACAATGCGCATTTCCTGATAGTATAGGCTCCTAGATAGGATTACATGCAGGTACCATATTCTGTTCACTGTTTACTTGATACACGCTTTGAGTACCTGCACTAATGGCATCTCTAAGTAATAAAACCTATATGCTAAATTAAATAATGCTGTACCTGAGCTGTCACACTCTGCACTGTTTTATAAAGTAAAGCATGAACACTAGCTAGTCAAAAAGGCACATTATCAGAGATGGTGTGTTAAACAAATTAAACTGCCTGCACATAAGTGGATGCATGAGTGGATAACCACCAGGCAAGCTAGGGTTAGAGCTCAAGCAGTTTTTCCCATGTTAAGGATAGTCCCAGTAGTGGGGTTCTCTGAGCCCCAAAGTCCCGCCATGTGTCACCTTGGTTGCAGATCTTCGTTAACTGGTCTCCTGGTCGTCGGATGAGTATAGACGCTGTGCTATTTAACCCATAGTGTTCAGGTGTGGGTTGTGTTGTATTGGGGTCAGTGCTTAGGTATGTCCTCTCCGGGTACTCCCTCTTGTTGGTGGTATGGATCGCTGAAAAAGCACGTTATGATGAGGCAGGCACTGAGCTGTCATTTGGAGGTTCCTCTGTCGTGTGGGTATAGATATGGGATGCAGGCTGTCCTTTTCTTTGTTGTCTGCGGTTGGTAAACGGGATTGGTCACTGCTCAGACCATATGGCTCACTAGCTCTGCTTCCGATCTCTTTTGGGGTTCCTCCATATTTGGTCCAGTGGAGTTGTTTAGCCGCCGTTGGCCATTTTAAGAAGGCCGCGTGGGAGCCGTGTACCCTCAGCGGGTAGTCGCTCTGTAGCGGTATCTTGCCTGGTAGGGACCGGGATGACCCCCGCCGGTCCAGAGGGGGGGGGGGGGGGGTAAACGAGGCCGGGAGGGCGCCAGCTGTATCGTCGATTACCGGGTTTGATTGCCAGGCAGCGGCCGTCCGCCTTGCTCTCCTCCCCGGTATGCCTCAGGTCCCAACTCCAAGAGCGCCTCTCCAGGACCCAGATTCACCTAATATCAGGTGCTCCGGCTGCACCGGAACACTCCAGGACTCCATGCCCCGAACCCTCAGGGTTTTCAAGCAGCTCAAGGTGGGTATTTTCACCTAAATTAGTCGGTTTCCCCAGGAGCTCAAGAGGCCCGCAGCCTGTCGGCGTGGGCGCCCGGCTCCGCCCCCCCGCCAGCACCCTTTTAGATGTTTGCAGGTTATAAAAATGTTTCAAAAGACGTAATTTTGAAAAGACCTAATTCTGTCTGAAAACGTAGTTAAGTTTTAAAATGTGGATGCCCATTATTCTACATGGAGAATTAAATATCAGATATGACATAGTGATTTCCCTAAAAGTGTCTAATTAGGGAGTTTTAAAAACCTGCTGATAATTTGTTATTGGTATTTTTTTCCTGATGCGACACAATAAATGTTTGCAAGCCGAACGCCTAGTTAAGTTTTATTTTTTTATTTTTCTCCTTACCTGCTCTTGCTGATCCCTGGTGGCGGGGCTGTTTGGACCAAAGAAGTACTTTTTATTTAAATATTTATTCTTTATATCTACGGATTTCTCGTGCCGTTTTTCCTTTTCTTTGTGTGGCATTCTTCTGAACTGCTCAAGATCTATCCAACACATTAGATCCATACTGCAAATAAAAACACCGGCTGAGTAATGCATGCAGAGCCACTTGTGCTTCCATCGTGGCTTAATGCAATGTTTGGTAAGATAAAATGTCTGAAAATTCACAGTTTCATTCACTGTCCTATATGATGCCCATGCAGACGTCAGATGAACATTGCATGCCATTACATATATATTATATACAGACCAGGGATAGGCAACCTTTGGGACTTCAGATGTTGTGGACTACATCTCCCCTGATGCTTTTCCAGCATTATGGCTGTAAGAGTATTTTGGGAGATGTAGTCCACATGTTCTGAAGTGCTGAAGGTTGCCTACCCCTGGAAAATAATGTCTCTAAGAACAAATATATAAAAATGTTGAATATTAAAGATATTATGAGGGAAGTTGCTGAGTTTACTTTTTTGGTGAAGATTATAGATGTCAAACCACATTTCCAATAATTCTAGAGGTTTGTGGAGTTCAGTCCAGACGCTTCAAAAGACATGTCTTAAAGGTGGTTTGCTGATTCCACTTCACCATATTCATATACTAAAATCATGAAAACATTAAATTGAGCTAATTTACCTCCTCCCTTCCCACGTATGTGCACATCTTTCACATATCTTATTATATGTGATGTATTCAATGTATTGGAGGGAGGATTTAAAGGACAATGGTCACCTTTAAAACTATTTTTTTTACATAATAATCCTGTGACAAACGCTCCTTACCCTGGATGTTTCTCACGAACTCCTGGAAGAGCCTGCTAGCTAGCCTCCTGCACAAGGACTATAGGACACATACAAGACCCTGTTCGGGAGTTTACTCTCCCCAGCCGCCATTAGCAGCTTTCCCTGAGTGCCCCTGGTTCGGCACTTTCCCTCATTCGAATGGAACCGAACGCTCCCTGGCAGCCGATCACATTAAGAAACCCACAAATTTTTCCCGAGCGGTACTTAGCAGCAATTGTTATGGAACTAAATTCGGCATGATGACTTTGTGGATTCCCGGTTACCCAAGCGGGACTTAGCCGCGAATGTTATGTAACGGTTTTCGGCATGAGGTGACTGTACGGCTCCCAGACAACTTGGTCCGGGGTTTTGAACGACTTTGAAATCTGCCAGGAGAGTGCTTTTTGGAGGTAAGGTGCCTGAGACCAAGGGGAAAAAACGCTACCCGAGACCCTGGTGGAGCACCCTGTACTGCGGCCACAGGAGCTCCTGAAAGTTGACCAGCCAAAGCACCAAATGCCCTGGAACTGTTTAAGGACCGTGTGTGGCCGGTCAGAACTTTGACACGATGGCGTTTCGCCTACACTGCCTGGATCTGAGCGCTATTTGGAGAACTTGGGAGCTCAGATAAGGGCTATTTAAAGATATAATTTTTGTGGGGTTTTTATATATTTTTATGTTGTTTTGGGTCAATTTTATGTTTTATGCTTAGTCATTCTGACACAGAAATTAAGAGGCGTGTTGTGGGAGTGTTCTGGGAATGTTTTACTGTATCCTTGCTGTGTATATAAGCTGGCCACTGAGCCATAATAAAGTCAGTCTTCTTGTACCCTTCATCAGGTCAAGGCTGATGTTTGGGTATGCCAGAGCTTTAATCACTGCTTCCTTTGGGATTTGGGAGAACTATAGCGGATTTACTCAGTCGGGGTATAGGGGATCCGTTACAAATCCTTTCATCAAGTTTTGAATGGAATTTGATATATATTTTTTAATTTAGTATATGTAAAAGTTTAGACTAACTTAACCCTGCATTTAGTATATGACAGGAACCTTTAGCCATATACATGCACATTGGGTCAGACAGTGTTTGAAAACAGACAGTCTCTATGGTCTTTGCTTTTTCTGTACAGAGTGCGAGGACTTCCAGCATCATTTAGGCCACCGACAGTTCGGTAAACTGACAAAAGCGCCTTTTGTGGAACATTGCAGTTTCTTTAAAAATTGACATGATTTACATTGCAGATCTAAGGGGGATAGGGACATTGCACCCAGACCACTTTAGTGAGCTAAAGTAGTCTAGGTGCCTATAGTGTCCCTTTAATTATTCCCATCTTTTCAATATGAGAGAAGATTAAAAACGCAGAATCCATCTGGCTTTCAAAGAATTAAAACTTGAAGGATTGAATGCATTCAACATTCCTTGTATCACAAGCTGAAAGAACCAACACTGTGTGGAATGAACGTGTTCTGACTGCCAATTAGAAAATCCTGGCACGGTCTGTGTAACAGAAACGACTCGTACTAGCGGGCAGATGTTTTCATTCTGTACAACGCTGATAAAACTGGTATTGGAGAACTGGCAGGCTTCTCACAGCTTGTAGAACTACATTATCGTAATTAAGTTTAAACCCAATCAGCGGCTGCCATAATTCTAATTTATTGGGTACTTTTGCATCAAAAGATTTATGTCATAACGCACACACTGGGAATGCTCGAATGATTTATGAGACACAAACATACTGGCAAAACAGCAAGTGAAAACAACATTTCTATGACAAATGCAATCCATTACACATCATATATTCACATCACTACCCAACGCTCAGGAACAAGCTATATTACTGATATTGCGATACAGCTGTGATGGATTTAAGAAATCTAAAAAGGCTGAATTTGTTTATTTCACTTCATTGGCAGATTATTTATTAATACAAAATAGCAATGTAAAAATGGATAAAAACTGGATATAAGCCACTTTAGACCCTCCTGATTGCAGCCTTCTCTCCAACTAAATACAGCGGTCAGTAACGTCTAGACAAGTAGTAACTAAAGGCAGTCTTCCAGCTAGAGTGGGATTATAACTCTCGTTACTCTGATCCATCTCTGTATTTGTCCAGTGCAGTTTGAACATCTATATGTTTTAAATGGACTTCTATAAATATGAATTTGGAAAATGCCTTTATTTTTATAATTCTCTTTTTTTTCCCCAACAGTATAATAGTTTTGGAAACATTAAATAGAAGTTGTTATGGTTGCCAAAGCTCCACGGTTCAGTGTTAAATCATTTCAAATAGTTTAACACACAATTAGAGTTTTCAGGTACCAGTGGTTTCACACCCTGATGGAGTTATAGCTAAAGCAGCGTGTAGCTGCAGAGAGGATCTGCACTGCGGGCACCCAAAGACTCATATTTAGTACCAGGTAACTTTAGGCGCAATAACCAATTCAAGTAGATAAAGTGGTTATGGTGTCTAGAGTTTCCTTTTTAAAAATATTAATTGGACATTTTTAGAATATCTCTCTTACAACTCTTTCCCCTACTAAAAACATGCAACATGCAAAATGCTTGTCGCTCTAAGAGTTCCATGATTTGCTCCACTTTATGTATCTGAGGGAACAGCTGGGTGTCTGTATATCGACATAACAATATTAGATTTGTCGTGTAACAGAGGGGTTTTACCAGTTTTAGTTGATTAAGCTTTTTGTACCTGGCAAAATGGTCATCGAGAAACTTCCGAAAATGTTCCAGCTCCATTCTGTGTCGGATTAAAGTGCCAAGGTTGTAGTTCCGATATTCCTCTGGAACCTGATCCCACAGGTTGGGCTCTCTGGGAATGTCAGGAGGAGGTAAGAAAATGGATTTCGGAGCCTGAACCTAGAACAGAGATATGTGTGTAACTGTATATCCATGAAGCTTATCGCAGCGACTACAGGTACTTTATCCTATCAAATTCAGAACAGTCCTTAAGGGACAGATTACACTTCCAACAAACATTTATTAATAGTTAATATCCCAGTGACTGGTTGCCAAAGCAAACAGTGACTCTGGCACCTTTTATTATAATACAGCAGAGCCGACCAAACCCGAGAGAAGGTCTCATTAGAATTACTTAATGAGTATGGAAGAGGAGATTCTACTTGACCCACAGATTCATTTTAACACACGCCTGCACTTTTACACACACTTCATTGGAACCATTTAAAACTTGTAATTCAGTCATTATTTAGAAACTTTTAATAAACCTGTCTACATTATCTGTGTACTGCGATTTCCCAACATGCACCTCACCTACTTTTTTTTCTGGTAGCAGTTCAGTTTTCAGGATGAAAAATGATAATTCCTTCCCCTCCAAAAAATAAAATAAAATAAATAATGGCAGGAAAGGGCTTTAAACTATTAGAAATGCTTTTTTTTATTTTATTTTTTTTGTCATACCATTTACAGAGCCGCACACTGGCCACAAGAAGACCAATGGAAATGGGTTGATTTGCAAACCAAACTTCCCGAGAATCTCCAGGAAAATACAGTGAAACACAAATTGTTTGAATTTACCAGGAAATTTTAGGACAAAACAGCCGACCTAAAAAAATCTTATCTTCGTCTATCTTATCTTGGTTCCCAGATCACTTATTTTTGCCTAAAAAGTTCAATTCCCTGTTGTATTTCCAATGATTCACAGTTTATACTGCAAAAACAATAGTGCCAATTATGCCTTGTGCATAGCATAAAAAAAATACAAAGAAACCACACAAAAAGTAAATACATGTTTATTACAACAATTTGATACTCTCCTGAGAGATAGGACACTGTTTCAGGATGTTTATTTGCCCAAATGGCAGAAATGGTGAACGATGACAGATTTTCTGTTATTATTTATTTGTTTTTCTTAAGCTACAAAAACATGGCTTCTGAAGAAATGCATATTCTACAGTGATCCAAGTTAGGTCATTATATCTGTATATTGCTGCCTGCTTTTCTAGGTATGAGAATGTTCGTCTCTGGTATGAAATGACACATGAGAATGGCACCAGACGTAACAACAGCAATACATTTACAATGCAATCTAAGTGGAAGGAATGATAAATTAGATTTGGTGTTTTGACACATTTTTGATAAATGGCTCCACTTGGACTCATTAATCTCAATGCAGAAATGGGATTATCTGGAGTCTTGTGTTCGATGGGGAAGTAAAGAGAACAGAGCTCAGTATGCTGCTACATATTGAATCCATCTTAAGTCACTCTCCATTAACTGCTTGTGACATCTGCAACATGGATTTCAGGGATTATGTAATCATGTCTACTGGAATCACCACAAAATCAAATTTGTCAGAATAGAAACATGAAATGTTTCCATGTTTTTACAGTGAATTCAGTCTTTTAGGGATTTGCTGCTGCTTTGACTCAAACAAACCAAACGCTCAGTTAACTTTACAGGTTTCAATAGACATTAGAATTGTAGCTACATACACAGGTGTGCACATAGAGTGTGCTATACGTGTGCCCAGGAAATCTCGTTTAGACAGTTTGCCCTCCCTATAACACATTTACAGCTCAACCTACGCTTCTGAATTGGTTTAACCCCTTAAGGACACATGACATGTGTGACATGTCATGATTCCCTTTTATTCCAGAAGTTTGGTCCTTAAGGGGTTAAGCAGAGGCGTAACTAGAAATCATGGTGCACCAGTGCGAAAATTGCCCTTGTCCCCCCAGGGCTGTCTTTAACGCGGGGCAAAAGGGGCAGCCGGCCACCGTGGTGTGTGCAGGCCGCGTGGTTCTACCACTGTGGGCCGCACAATGAGGGGTCCCATCGGGTGGCCCATGCTCTTAGGGCCACCCCCTGTGATGAGGTCAGCACTAGGAGGAAGTGCAGTCACTTCCTCCTAGCTAACACAGAGAGTGCCGCGCGGGAGGGAGGAAGAGAGGAAGAGCGCAAACTAAAGCCCAACTCCCAAAAGCCTCAGACAGCCACTAGACTCAGTCTGTATGCATATTTGTGTATGTTTCTGTCTGTGTATCTGTCTGTATTTGTGTCTGTATGTGTGTCAGTGTGTGTCCCTCTGTTTCTGTGTGTGTCAATGTTTGCATCTATATGAGTGTCATCCTGTGTATCTGAATGTTTATCATTAAGTGTGTGTGTACCTGCATGTGTGTCAGTGTGTCTGTATGTGTATCTCTTGGTATGTGTGCCTGTGTGTGCCAGTGTTTATCTGTCTGTGTCTGTGCATCTGTGTAACTGCATGTGTGTCCGTGTATGTATCGGTATGTGTGTTATTGTGTGTATCTGCATATATGTCAGGGTGTGCTTGTCTGTTTATCTGTATGTGTGCCAGTGTGTATGCACCTGTGTCTGTGTATCTGTCTTTGTATGTCTGTGTATTTGAATGTATGTACCTGTGTATGCCTGAGCCTGTGTATGTGTGCATCTGCATTTGTGTCAGTGAGTGTATTTTCTGTACGTGAAAAACAAGTGTGGTTAAGTCTACGATCTATGTGTGTGTTTTTTTGTGTTTTCTTTATGTGTGTCTTTGAGTGGAAGGCATGTTTGCATGCTAGAGGTTGGGCGGGAGGGGACAAGGGGGCCCAAGCTAATGCTTGCCCAGGGTCCAATCAACATTAAAGATGGCCCTGTGTGTCCCCCAGCAACTCCATGCATCCCATTCCATTCCCCCAGGCCTCCATTCATCTAATTCCCTCCACCCCAGTCCCTCCTTGCATCTCATTCCACCCCAGCCCCTCTATGTGTCTCATTCCCCCCACCTCTCCACAAGTCTCATTCATCCACAGCCTGTCCCATGTGTTCCATACACCAACCATCCATGTGTTTCATCCCCCTCACCCCTCCATGTGTTTTATTTTCCCCCCTCAGCCCTTCCATATGTCTTATTCCCTCCCCCTGCCCCTACATGTGTCTCATTGACTACACACCGGCACCTCCATGTGTCTCATTACTTCCCTTCCCTCCATGTGTTTCATTCCCTCCCCCCAGACTCTCTATGTGTCTCCTTCCCTAACACCCAGCCCCTCAATGTGTTTCATTCATTTCCCCCCAAACCCTCCATGTGTCTCATTCCCTCCCCCACAAGCCCGTCTATGTGTCTCAGTCCCTCCCCCAGAGTCTCTTCATTTGTCTCATTCCCTCTCCTCCCCAGCCCCCCCATGTGCTGAAGGATACGAATATCCATTTTACCATCTATCCTAGCTGTTCATAAAAGGGTTAATTTGAATTTTGTTATCTCCCCCTAGCCCCTCCAGGCGTCTCATTCCCTCTCCCCCTCCCCAGCACCACCATGTGTCTCATTCCCTCTCCCCAACTCTTTCTGTACTTTTTCACCCGGAGTGCGCTACTAGGACTGACAGGAAGTGCTCTTTCAGAGAGCACTTCCTGTCAGACTAAGCCTGCTCGATATACACAGAGGCAGGAGGGGAGCAGCACAGCACAGTGTCCTTCTGACGGTCATCCAGCAACCGCGGACCCTCGGCTGGTGCGGCTGTGCAAAACAAAATCCATCCTGTTGCCAAATTTCAGCACTTGGTCTGTCCAGAACGTAACAAGAGAAGAAAAAGAAAGGATTCTGTCTACACAGACTCTATCCTAGTTTATTGTAATTTAGATACCAAGTAGGTCAGTAATTCTAATCATCTACACAAAGTAACAAACAGAGTGTGTTCTGTGGTTTCAATTTACATTGTTACGAGTTTCTTTGAGCAACAGATCGACTTGGTATGTAAATAGTGCACTAGCTGGAGAGTTCTGTTTGTAGGCTAGATCTTTACTTTTGCTTTTTAATAAAAAATAAGCTTGTTTGATGAGTTAAAATAAATATTACATATTATTGAAAAAAGTGTTTTGGTTGTACATTTTTTCAGTTTGATTTTTGCTTATTGATACAAAGCAAAAGTGGTTGCTGCGTGTTATTGCAAAACCAATTTGTATCTGTAACATAAGATTCATGCACTAAATTTGCGCTGTTTGAATAATTGCCACTTTAAACATTTGATCACACAGCACTTTATATAACAGTAAATGCACTAATAGTCACCTTATACCTATATTTCACCTTATCTAGTAATTATTTATCCATTACTGCTTTAACAAAAGGCTGTTCCAAGTAAATGCTACCCTTTAAACACGGTAATATATGAACAAATTACTTCTCAATCTCCCACCGTACAAGATCTTGCCATGCCTCCTTTTGTAGCTCTATCTTTTTGTATTAAAAAGTTTCTTACAATATTTTATTGATTAAATCAGACGCCCCCACCAATCTAATTAATATTGCTGTATTAAATTACCTGGCTGTTATCCCTTTTTTGGGACTTTGCAAATCAAATTATAAATGAAAATGATATCTTTTTTTTTCTCGCTACCTCTGTAGATCCCATTCTTTCTCCTGCTGTGTTAACATTATGTCATAATCTCTGACCCAGTTCTACATCTCCCCAATTAATGATCAGTGTGAAATGTAGGACGCTGTCAGATACGTAACGAGAAAGGTCTCTGAGTGCTGCACACTTAATTGTAGATTTCAAACATTTTGTACAGAGTTTGCAAACAGTGTCGGGTTCAGAGAATGAGATTCTTACTTCATCTTTCTTGGAAGCCCTCTCATCGAGCAGAGCTCGCAGCTTTCGATAGTACACTGAATCCAGCTGTCGTGTCTCCTCAACCAGCGCCACCTGACACAAACAACAGAACAGATCAGACACATTGTGCTGGGCTCTGTGGGAGAGTAAGGGTTAAGATGAGGTGGCAAGGCCAACTGTCCGTCAAAAGCTAAATAAACCATGAGAGTATTCTGAAGAATAAGCCATGTATTGTTGTATAAACAGCAGCTAATCTGGACTAAAAACTGCAGTAAAAGGACATACAGAGGGTTGTTCGCTTAATGATAAACTGCACACTGAATTTAAAAAAAAGTTTAGGCCAAAGTAGCTAAGTTGGGAACTTAATGGTGTTGGAGATATTCTCCGACTCAGCAATTCTGGTCTAAATAGTGTAGATGCACTGATTAGTAAATAAACTACTGAAATATACCGGTACTTTAAATTATGTTCCCAATGCTCTGCGGCAGATCTGAAAAGCCCAGCAAAGCCAACTCACTTACTGTTTTCATGTCTTTGACTCACAGCACCTGTCAACTCAGTAGCACTAAACCCCTGTTTTGTAACTTGATGCTCCCCTATCCCATGCATTATCTCAAACTCTTTCCAATATCCTATCCCTAATTCCCCAACTCTTAGCCTTTCCAATACCATCTTCCTTATTCTTAGGCCCCTAAAACCAAGTCCTCTCGAATGCCATTCTACTATCTGTTAATTTAAGTCTTCTTTCGCTTTAAACCCTATAAAAATCCCATTAAGCCCTTATAAGTTCGCGCGACCCTCCAACCGCTGTGGTTCTGTCACTCTTGCGCCCTCTTAAAGTCAGATTCTGTATTAAAACTTATTTTTGACTGTATTGGAATTTCTGTAAAATCAAAATGCAATCAAAAGATATACAGTAGGGTTACTTTGTCTCATGTAATTGGAAATAGCTGGCAAAAAAAGTTGAGTTTTCACTACCATTTCCTATCAGCCATCAGTTGTGACAGCTTATGGGGACAGGCATTATCTTGCGCGATGCTGAACAGATACCTTTGGCGCCTTATTGCACAGGAGCAAGAGTACAATAGGGACAACCGCTTCTGGCGGATGAAGTCTGGTGGCGAGCAGATGGCAGCGCTGGGGAGGGACACAGTAAGTATAGCTTCCTATCTGCTCCCCCTCAGTCATCTTCACTCTTTCAGACATGTCACATTGTGGGGTCTTTGCGAAAACTGCTAATTCCTCATTTGTGACAATGTCACTTTAACCTGCGTACGTCTTAAACTTAAATCATGCCATACCTTTTATAGTAATTGAATTTACTCTGCTCCACTTAAATCTCAGATCACTGATTCATTGAGCTTCACTCTAAATGTTGAATTCTCACTTTAGTGAATAAGCCATTATAGAGAAGAAGTTCATCATGCCAAAGGATGATCATACACTTTTCCAGTCATTGTCAAGTGTACAGAGCTCAGCGCACCCTGACACAGTGTCATTTCTGACTGTGGGCTATAGCACCAGTGATTTGTAAAACTAGGCAGCCTGGAACTCTGGGTATCCAGTGTTCCATTTTTGCCTGTTATGTGAAACATACTGCATACCCAATAAAAAGGCTGTCTCTTCTCGAGATGTAACCCGTAGACTGAACATGTGTGGTCTGCGACTGTGAAACGCATAAACAATAAACAGGATGTGTACAAACTGATAGCAGCCACTAAAAGTTTATAGAAATGCTAATAGTTTATAGAACAGTTCCTGTCCTCCTATATCATCTGTCATTACAGATAAGACACTATTGATTGGAGCATCTCATCCTGGTATGGGAGGACTCTGCCGGCAGCTGCCGACAGACCCATAATGCAATGCACTGAGAAAAACGTTCTGGCAAAATATATGGCAATATTTTTTTATTGTATTTTTTATAAAATGCACTCAAAATATATTGTCAGATTTTAAGTAGACAGTCCATTTAACAAATTGGCAATACATAAATAAATATATTAATAAACAATATTGTGCCACAAATCACTTTATAAATAGTAAAAACTATCATAATTGAACAAACATAATAAATAAATCCAACTATTTTAGCTAAACACATTCATTTTTGGTGTAAATTTTTCTTTGCATTTTTTTTTACAATGGTTCTTTTTTATGTTAGTAATCAATTACGAAAAATAAAAAGGAATAATCGTTACTGAACATTTTTATACATACTTTACTATTGTGATTTTTTTTTTCTCCATTGTTGCTTTTTAGAATATACCTAGAGGAACCGAACAGTTTCTGTCTTCCTTAATGCCCTCTCCATCAAACACAGAAATATTTGTAGATAAAATAAAGTGGATTATTGTAACATGGGATAGGGTTAGTGAACAATCCCAGTCTTAAGCAATTCACACTACCTGACTGACAAGATATAAAGAAATAAAAATGCACATAAAAGCTAAATATTTGGCAGTACCTTCCTGTAGGCTTGTCTGTTTAACTCAGTCATTTGAATCCAAGCGGAGAGGAGAAGTGTGAGAATGTATTCTTCAGCTGCGTCGAATAAATCCTCAAAAGGTGGATCGAGTTTCTGGTAAATGTCTTTTTTTATGTTCTGCTCAGCACCGATATCCATTGAGGCAGAGGGAGCAAGGTAAGTGCCAAAAATGAGCTGGAAAATGAAACTGCTTTTGGTCAATAAATAATTTCATTCGTTTTACTGTGGTCTTGAGTTTTAAGGAATATTGCATCAGACATGAGATTAGAAGAGTCAGTTTACCCTCTGCAACATATTCCGATCATATTTAAACTGATTGTGCAGGGTGAATCATTATAGCAGTGGGGCACTAGCATATCATTTTGGATGTTGGGTTTAATAAACCAATGGGTTTATTAATTTAAACTATGATGACTAAGGCTGGTGGCCAGCAGCAGCACAAACGTCGTTAACCGACATTTTAGATTTGAGGAATTAACAATCACTGTACTGTCTGTAAACAGAATTTGCTAATTATAGGCAAAACGTATAGGGTTGGAATAAAAAAAATCTCGGCTAATTTGATACATTGCGAGTCAGCAATGCAGCACAACTTTCCGGGTATTTACACCACGAGTCACGAATATTATATGGACAAGAGCTGCAGAATGTGGTGAATTGACAGCCGAAATCGGAAAAGTGGTAAAACAGAGATTGTGGAATTTTCATTTCGGACTAAATCCTGATAGAATTATTCACTAAGCACCAAATTGTAGTAAACTCAATTCTGAATCACATTATGTAGTGCAACATAGCAAAACTGGAAAAATTCTCGAATGAGCCATAATCAGGGTTTGAATTTTTTGCCTACATTTTGCTTTGGAATTCAATTCATTACAATTTGTTGTTCAGTGGATAAAGCCCTGGAACTTCCTTACGGATTCGCTGCAGTTTTCATGTAGTGAAAAAGCTTTGAAAGCATATTTAAACCATTTAGGCCATAATTGGTAAATAAATAAATAATCAACTTTCATGTTTTTAAGTTGTATTTGTAGTTATATTTAATTTGTTCTAGTGGGCAAGACTTTCACCAATTTACGTACTGTATTTATACTTGTAACCCACATATCTAAATTCATCATTCTAACCTGTTTTTTTCTTTTTTACTTTATCCCCATGGACCATTTTAGCAACTTTTACATTTGATATAACAGCAGGAAATAAAACCTCGTGGACACCAAGGGTTAATGAAGCAGAATCTATTTTCCTCTCTAGGTAAAAAAAATAAATAAAAATAATAATACTAAAACTACCTGGAGGCGGAGCTTAACCGCCGACGAAGATGGCCGCGTTGTAGGAGAGCTCCGTGGCGGCAATACAATTATCAGCGCACATTAGGGGCAATACCGCACAAGGACACCCGAAAACTGACCTCCGCGACCCCGACCCACAACGGAACACATTAAGATGGGAGGGGGACGAAAATCCAGAACCGGAGCAGCCGTAGCGCCAATCTTCAAAGTCAGGTCAGACAAAGAGCTGCCAGACACACACAGCCTGCAGGCCTCAGACTCAGATTCTGACACCAGCGTCACTAGCCGCAAAAGGGAGCCCTCGCCCCTTACAAGGAAAGACCTAAAAGACCTACTATCTGACATGAAATCACTAGTGGCTGATGAGCTGACAAAACACCTAGCCCCACTCAAAGAGGGCCTGACTGACTTAACGAAACGCACTCACACCCTGGAAAACAAAATGGCCGACGTTACCGCCATCACCTCCAGCCACGAGGCCACACTCAAGGAAGTGCAGGGACAAATAGCATACCTAGAGGACCTACAAGAAGACCTGAACAACAGATCCAGGCGGAATAACATCCGCATAAGAGGTCTGCCGGAATCCTCCGCACCAGAAGCCCTCAACGCCATGCTTCATGAGGCTTTCAGCAGCTTGCTGCCAGACGCTCCACCGTCAGATCTTCTCCTCGACAGAGCGCACAGGGCCCTCCGCCCACCCTCCGCAAATGCCTCACAACCACGGGACATCATAGTCCGCTGCCACTACTTCCACATTAAGGAAGCAATAATGCGCGCAACTAGAGAGACCCCACTTCAAATAGAGGGTCATGCGGTACAACTATACCAGGACTTAGCGCCTACAACCCTCCGCAAACGCAGAGAGCTGAAACCCCTAACCCAAGCACTACAAGCAAGAAGAATACGCTATTCCTGGGGCCATCCATTTAAACTCATGGTGCGACACGACAACCGCACATACACGCTGTATAGGCCTTCAGAAGCCCAGGAATTTGCCGAACAACTAGGCCTCCAGGACCTTGCCCGAGACATAACCGCAAACTCGCAACAACCTGCAGCCCAACACCGAACATGGGACCAACAGCCACAAAGGGAGCGCGACAGAAGACAGCGCCCCAGGCAGCCCCCAGCCTAAACCCACACACCGGCACGGCTGCCGCGCCTCGACCGAATCCACAACGACCCTAACTACAGCTACTTCACATGGACCCTTCCCGCCACACTAGACCCAGCTGCATGTACAGAAGAACCCTGATTGATACCCGCATTGAAACCAATCTAGAGACCTGACCGCAAACCCCGGGGCCCGGCGCGAGACTCTGGTTGTCGCGCTCGCCCCGCCACCGCACGAACACTTCAGCGCTCTCGAGACCCCCCCCTGGGAACTCTGCTCTCCAGCACCGGTCCCCGCGCTGGCGGCGCTGGGCCTCCCCAGATTGGTACGCCTCTGCCCGCGGCCCTAGGAGACCCCAGCGGGGCCACACAACACCTCGAGGAATACCGCAAAGCACCCCAGGACGCATATGCCTAAGGCCCCACTCAACTATTGATCGACCTAAAGTACACCCCAACACCCAGCAGCTGGACAGCGACCTATGAGACCAACACGATCTCCAAGAACTTTACGAACTCTGGGAATACCGTAAGACCACTATGGGGACACTCTCTGTTTTATGCCCAGGGCTGGGGTGGGGATATGGTTTCATGGGGACAGCCGCTGTCCTACACTTGGGGCTGGGGGTGGAGGCCCCGGGGCCCTGGTGGTCTTTCCCCCCCCCCCCCCTTTTTTGGGGGCGGGGGGGGCGGAGGACTGCGACGGCCCGGGTACGGGGTGGACGCGGCGCCTCCGGCGCGACCAACAAAACTCTGGGGACCCTGAGAATACCGTAGGGGCTCTATGGGGACAATCTCTGTTTTATGTTTTATGTATGATGCTGGGGTGGGGTGCACGGTCTCTGGAGAAAGCCTCTGTTTTATACTTGAGATAGGAGGAGGGAGGTCCCGGTTCCCTGGTGGTCTTCCCCCCCCCCCCCCCCCTAGGGGACGGGGGGGCGGCGGACTACGACGGACCCGGCTGAGGCGGGCACTGCATCACACAGGTTACACCCGACTCGGCCTCAGCGATCGGGACAGCCGGCGGACGGCTGGAGATGGATACCTCTGGGCTCTGGCGGCCCTACCCTCCCCCCCTCCCCCCCGGGGGCGGGGGGACGGCGGGCCGCGACGGTCCGGAGATCGGGTACCACACCACGGTGCCACTTTGGCAGGGACGGGGACGGGAGGGGACACGGCCTGGGTCTTGGCGGCCTTCCCCCTCCCCCCGCCTTCGGGACGGGGGAGGCGGGGGACCGCGACGGCCCTGAGCCTCATGGATATGAGATACCCAGGCAGCAATGGGGACCATGGGCGACCTCAAGGCTCCACTGGCCCTCCACCCTAGACATGGGCTCGGGGGGACGTGACCCCTAAACCACGACGTATTACCCACACAGAAGAGACCTAAGCCGTAACACACTAGACAACCCAATGTCGCATCGAGGCGCGGCAAGAAGTACACACCGCTGTAAATAGTTCCAAAAGTTACTCTACAGGTTCCATTACACCAGGTTTTGCACTATTACCAGACCGCCCACTTACAATCGCAAATTGTTTGCCGCCCACTCCTAGACAGACGACCTCTTCCCCCCACACGACCTGATTTGTGTCGACGGTCTCTGACCACTCCAACCAGGGAGACCCCAGACACCACAGACCACCCTTGCTGGCAACTGAGATAAGACCAGCACTTATACCCCCCCCATACAACCCACCCGCCCCGCCACACCCTCCCCCCCCTGCTGCCCTCCTGGGAATACCCAGACCCCGATACCCAATCTCTAGATCTTCCCACACCACACAGACACATCCCAACACCTGACCAACTCAACCCCGGCCATGACACTCAAGCTACACTGTGTTTCCATCAACGCAAAGGGCCTCAACAACCCCAAAAAACGTCACGCCCTACTACGATGGGCCCACAGCCAAAAAGCAGACATTCTCTTAGTTCAGGAAACCCACTTCACCCCTCACAAACACTTCCCAATCCGAAACAAACACTACAACCGCAGCTTCCATGCCAACTCACCAGAAGCCAAAACTAAAGGAGTAGCCATCATACTTAAAACAACCTGCCCTCTGACCGACGTCCAAGTCTTCCCGGACAAGCAAGGTAGATACCTCACGCTCACGGGCAAAATAGGACCCTCAACCTACTCTATCACCTCCTTATACGCCCCCACAACCCCAGACCCAGCTTTCTGGCAAACATTCTCGGCCCACCTAACAACGCTAAAGGCAACCTTCACCATTGTAGGGGGCGACTGTAACGCCACACACCACCCAACCCTGGACCGCACATCCAAATCTCAAGGGGACCCACGACCCTCGCACAACGACGCCCCTTTCTCTCAATTCCTTCACACACATAACCTCCTGGATATATGGAGAGCCCAGCACCCCTCCACTCGAGATTATACGTTCTACTCCCATCCCCACAACACCTACTCCCGTATCGACTACTTCCTCATTTCCCCAAACATCACATCCAGAATCACACACACCTCCATAGGCCATATAACATGGTCGGACCATGCCGACATCTCCCTCACCCTCTCAATTCCCAACATGACACGTCCGTGGACATGGAAGCTCAACTCACAGCTCCTACAAGACAAGCTCGTAACCATGTCCCTGGCAGAAAACATAAAAGAATACTTCACCTTGAATGACCCTTCTGTGTCCTCCCCAATTACCCTTTGGGCGGCCCACAAACCGGTCATAAGAGGCAAATTAATAGCCATTGCAACGACACGCAAAAAACAACACAACAGACAACTCATGGACACTATCTCTGAAATAGGCCGTCTAGAAACTCTACACAAACAAAACCCAACTCCCTCTCTCTTTGACCAGCTCTCAGCAGCCAGAACCCTGCTCAAACGCCTCTCACTCTCAGCCACAGCTAAAGCACTCACATGGACCAAACAAAAATACTACGAGAAGGGTAACAAAGCAGACTCGATGCTAGCAAAACGCCTTAAGCACCTAACGGACTCGAAACGAATCTCCAAGATTCGTACATCAGACGGCACACTGAGTAGAGATCCCCACACAATCGGGAAGACATTCCAAGACTACTTTACGTCCCTCTACAACCACACCCCGAACCCCCAAACCGACCTCACCCAAACTTAACAGACAACTTCCTCAAAACACTCCCCCTCCCCTCCCTCACAGACACAGCTAGAACGATAATCTCCGCAGACATCACCCCAGAAGAACTGCAAGCAGCTATAAAAACCTTAAAACCCAATAAAAGCCCTGGCCCTGACGGCCTGACAGCTATCTACTATAAAACATTTGGAGACATACTCACCCCACGACTATGCAAAGTATTTAACGAAATGCTCAAAGGCACCCCACTACCCCCCGACATGACGCGAGCGAACATTACTCTCCTACCCAAACCCGGTAAGACCCACGAAGACCCAGGCCACTTCCGCCCCATCTCCCTACTGAACATAGACTTAAAACTCCTGACCAAAGTGATGACGACAAGAATCAACCCCCTTCTACCAAAACTTATCAACCCAGACCAAGTAGGTTTTATCCCTCAAAGACAAGCACAAGACAATACCAGACGAGCTATAGACCTCATCTGGTATGCCAATCATAAACGCCTCCCCACCACGATACTCTCCCTAGACGCCGAGAAGGCCTTCGATCGCCTTCTCTGGCCATACCTCTTTACAGTACTCCACAAATTCGGATTCCCACAAGAATTTACCCTTTTTCTAAAAGCAATGTACCACACACCGACCGCAAACCTCCTAATCCCCAACATCACCCCACCTTCCTTCCCCATACTGAATGGAACCCGCCAAGGTTGCCCCCTGTCCCCTTTACTATTCGCCATCTCCCTTGAACCTCTGCTGGAGACCATACGTAATGACCCACACATAGAAGGGCTCCGGATCAGGGACGAAACATTCACAATCGCAGCATACGCAGACGACATCCTCCTTACCCTGACTAACCCCGTCCCGACCCTAACCACCCTCCTAACAACCCTACAAAGCTACTCAAAAATCTCCGGATATCAACTAAACGCCACTAAATCAGACCTTATGCCGCTTAACCTCTCAGAATCAACTATCCACACCCTGAAACGGGACTTCCCCTTCAGACTATGCCCATCAGCGATCACCTATCTAGGGGTCCAAATCACCAACGACACCTCTACCCTATACACAGCCAACTACCCCCCACTATTCCAAAAAGCATTCCTAAATCTGGAACGCTGGAAACCGATGACCATATCTTGGCTAGGGAAAATAGCATCGGTTAAAATGAACCTCCTACCCAAATTCCTCTATGCCTTCCAAGCACTACCCATCCCCTGTAAAAAAACAGACCTCAAACAACTGCAAACTGCCATAGACCGTTTCATCTGGAACGGGAAAAAACCCCGAGTCCGTAGATCCACACTATACGTACCCAAACCCTCCGGAGGGCTAGGCCTCCCCAACCTTACACTCTACCTCCATGCGGCTCACCTCACCCAAATTCAACACTGGCACCTTCCCCCCTCACACAAACGTTGGGTAGACTTAGAACATCTCATCTTCGGTAAAGAACACCCCTCCCAATACATGTGGCTCCAAAAAAAATACAGATCGCTGCCACCCCCCACCTCCCCAACAATCACCCACTCCCTAGACCTCTGGGACCACCTAAGCGACAAATTCGAGCTGTCCACGGGCCTATCACCTCTCACCCCAATCCTCCGCAACAGAATGTTTCCACCAGGCCTCACTCCACAAGACTACGCCCACTTCGAAGACCGAGACATAGTTAGACTAGGACACCTTTACCCCAATGGAAAGCCCCTGCAATACACCGACATCCCCAACCCCGAAACCCTAACCACGTACGACTACTTCCGCTACCTCCAACTTCGAAGCTTCGCAGCAACAGACACAGTCCGCTTAGCAGCAACCTCATCCCTGACCAGCTTTGAAAGGGACACCCTCCACTCACCATTCAGAAAGAGCCAAATATCAACCATATACCAGACACTAACCACACACCACACACAGGTATCCCTCCCATACATCACGGCCTGGGAGAAAGACCTGGGACCCCCCGAAGACCCCTCAGATTGGGCTGACATCTGGGCATCTATCAAATCCATTTCAATATGCGTCACCCATCAAGAGCAGGCATACAAAATGCTCTTCAGATGGTACCTCACTCCCTACCGCCTAAAAGCCATGAAACAGTGCCCCACCAACCTCTGCTGGAAATTATGTGGCGAAACAGGCACTTTCCTCCACTGCTGGTGGACGTGCCCTAAACTTACCCCCTTATGGCTAACGATAACGACCCTCCTATCCAGACTACTGGACAAGCCAGTACCCCTCGACCCATGGGCTCTTCTACTCTCCAAACCGCTGGATAGCTTCACCCGCAATGAAAATAAACTCATAGCAAGAGTGACCCTTGCCACACGCAGAGCAATTGCAGAACACTGGTCCACATCACGTATACCCACCCACCCTCAAATATACGCAAAAATCACAGATAGTATAGATATGGACAGATTGACAGCACAGATACACGACACCCCTAAATCATTCCACAAAGTCTGGGACCCATGGCTAGAAGGCCACAGTAACCCCCCATGGTGATCTATCAGATCACGCAACCAACACCACCAACATAGAACGAATGCGAAGACACACACCTAACCAGCCAACCCCACACCAATCCCACCCACCCTGGGCTCGGGGGATGTACCCAGGAGGGCAGCAGCCTCTAACCCCCCTCTTCATAACCCCCTCCCCACCCTTAACAACCCACCTACCCAACACTCCCCCTCCCCACAGCACCCAACCCACCTACTAGGCCATGCCACCATCGCCATAGTCACCAAACGACCCAAAGGCCGTAATTCCCAAGACAAATGTTCCCCCTTCCCCCAACAATAGAACGACCGTCATCAAAATACCTGACCCAACAAGCCTACAACCTAACTTGTCTCTATTAACTGGCAAACTTCGGGACCGTTACCTGGTCAGAAATATCATAACTGACCTAAACCCCCGCAACAACGGCTGACCAAAGAGAACATGACCTGTAAGGTCATACACACGAACCTCCCAACTCTCAAGTCCCCAAGGGAATATTATGTATGAGATACCAAACACAATGCCAGAGTTATGTGTAAATAAAAATGTGTCGTATCATTGTTACCCCCTGACTAACCAACCTCTTTTTTCTGTAAAACGTTCATCAACCTTTGTTTATGAAGAATGAAAAATGAAAAATAAAGAATCTTTAAAAAAAAAAAAAAACTACCTGCCTTGTTTTGCTTCAATTACAAGCCTATTTTTCCCAAAACATAAATTCCAATTTCTGTGTTACAACTGCCAGAATAGCGAAACATGGTGTAGTTCGTCCTGTAATCAATCTAAAAAAAAAATTGAAAAAAATAAAAAATTCCCAAAGATCTCTGCAGACTTTGTGATTTGTGTCTGGGCGAGCGGACTGGTAACATGCCTGCGATATCTGAAGCCATTGTAATTGCAGTTCTCACAGAAATCTGTCACTGACACTATGCCGTTGCCAAAGGTGAACACGGATATTATGAAAGACCCAGGGCCAGGCTTCTTGGTGAAGACTTAGATTAACCCACGCCTGCGTTCCAAAGAAAACACATCCTGTATTTGCATAGGCTCAAGAAGTGATCTCAGGAGCAAAGGCGGATCCCGTGGCTCATGTAGCCATTTGTCAGTGTTGATTCTCATCTGTGCGCTATAATTCTAAAAAAAAAATCGCAATATTTCTGTTGCATTCAATTTGCAGTTCACGTGAATAGTAGAGAATCCTGGTGTTACTAACAAGTTGGAGCTATTTGCTGTAAATATTAATCACAACTTATAAAACCAGAGTGCAGCATACCATCTTAATGTTTAATTTACTGTTTGAGTTGTTTATTGAAGGGACACTCCAAACAACATAACCACGGGAGTGTATTGAAGTGGTTATGGTTACCCTCACCCACAAAAAATGTAAAAAATCAGTTCTCTGTTGCTTCCTTAATGAAGTCGAGAGTTTACTCTTCCCTCCTCAAATAAGAACAAAAAGGCAAGTACAATGTAACAAAATAAAATGTATATAAAAATATACCTAAAAAAATAAAAAAAAAGTATAATCAGGTAAATGTCTCCTACTAGACAGGAGTCTGTAGGCAACTGCCTACTAAAAAAAAATCCATTGCAGGCGTGGAGATTACTGGTACAGTCCCTTTTAGATTTTTTCATACTTGCCTTAAAAGGACACTATAGTCATCAAAATAACTTTGGCTTAATTAAAAATGTTGGTGTATAGATCATGCCCTTTCAGATTCACTCAGGCCATTTAGGAGTTAAATTACTAACTGTTTATGCAGCCCTAGTCCCGCCTCCCTGCATGTGACTTACACAGCCTTCCTAAACACTTCCTGTAAAAAATCATCTAATGTTTATACTTCCTTTATTGCAAGTTCTGTTTCATTTAGAATTTCTTATCTCCTGCTCTGTTAATAGCTTGCAAGACCCTTCAGAAGCTTCCTCTATATAATTAAAGTTCAAATTACAGAGCAGAAGATAATTTATTTATTTTACATAATGCCATGTGTCATTATGTAAATAAATAAATAAGATCAGATAATAACGGAGCTCCCCCAATGATGGGAACCAAAATTACATAGAGAGAAATATCTGGCAGAAACAATTTGTAAGAATAACATTTTTCTTACATGTCCAAGTATGATACCTGTCAAGCACTTGACGTCACAGAGTGACCATTAAATGGTACTTACCTGAGACTGTCTACGCAGCCTAAAAGGTTCCAGAGCTTCTTGGTAAAACAAATGGCGATATGATTGCAGATCAAACCAGAAGTAGACACTGTTCTCCCATATCTGCAAGCCAAGGGAAACATTGCAGTGTAAAGCAGCTCCACTAGAAAGCTATAATATTAATGCCTGCTCCTATCTCCATACACTTTCCAACTGCTGAGTGTTGTGTCTCATTGCTTTCTATGTTTTGGGCTGATTGGAATGGAGGACGTAAATGGCTGTGGGTGTCTTTCCAAGCTTGTAGAATTATTCACTAAGGGGCAAATTGGTTGGAAATCAACATGAATTCACAATTAGCCAAACTGAAAGCGAAGCTGACTGCAGGTTGGAAATGACACCCACACTTATTCATGTCCTTTCTCTCAGGCAAGCTCAAACGTGTAGGTGTAGGCAACCTTCGGCATTGCAGATCTCCCCTGATACTTTACCAGCATTATGGCTGTAAGAGCACTATGTGAGATGTAGTCTGTAGTGCCGAAGGTTGTCTACCTCTACTCTACGTGGAGACACCAAATGCTAAATGAAAACACCATATTTTTGTCAATTGAGTCCTTGATATCCATTTTATATTCCACTTGGAATTATTTAATACCACTGATTCTAACCATGAATCCCCTACGCTTAGCACTGACTAACTTTAAACCACACTTTCTAACCACCACCTTCTATTACGATCTACTAAGCGCTTGCATTTTCTTGCTATTTTTATTTTATATAAACTTGGGGAAACTTTTTTATGTGTTGAGCTTCTTTATAAGTGCTGTATATTTGTAGAACTTTTGAGAGAATTTAGTATCATATATATTGTTTTAGCGCTTTCTTACTTTTTTTTTTATAGATCATGCTTAGTGTTGGTGAATGCACCATCATTTTCCTGTCCTAATGTGTTTTATACCCCACCTCATTTAGACTGTAAGCTCGTGCTATAGACTGTAAGCTCGATTGAGCAGGGTCCTCTTCAACCTATTGTTCCTGTAAGTTGTTATTGTCCTACAGAGAGTGAATATACGCTACAACTCTATATAAAAAGAGTGATACATAATATCCATACAGAGTGTGAATATACGCTACGTCTCTATATAAAGAGAGATACATAATATCTATACAGAGAGTGAATATACGCTACATCTCTATATAAAGAGTGATATGTAATATCTATACAGAGTGTGACTATACGCTGTCTCTATATAGCGAGTGATATGTAATATCTATACAGAGAGTGAATATACGCTGTCTCTATATAAAGAGTGATACATAATGTCTATACAGAGAGTGAATATACGCTATGTCTCTATATAAAGATTGATACATAATATCCATACAGAGAGTGAATATACGCTGTCTCTATATAAAGAGAGATACATAATATCTATACAGAGAGTGAATATACGCTACGTCTCTATATAGAGAGTGATACATAATATCTATACAGAGAGTGAATATACGCTATGTCTCTATATAGAGAGTGATACGTAATATCCATACAGAGTGTGAATATACGCTACGTCTCTATATAAAGAGAGATACATAATATCTATACAGAGAGTGAATATACCCTACGTCTCTATATAAAGAGTGATATGTAATATCCATACAGAGAGTGAATATACGCTACGTCTCTATATAAAGATTGATACATAATATCTATACAGAGAGTGAATATACGCTGTCTCTATATAGAGAGTGATACGTAATATCTATACAGAGAGTGAATATACGCTACGTCTCTATATAAAGAGAGATACATAATATCTATACAGAGAGTGAATATACGCTACGTCTCTATATAGAGAGTGATACGTAATATCCATACAGAGTGTGAATATACGCTACGTCTCTATATAAAGAGTGATTCATAATATCTATACAGAGAGTGAATATACGCTGTCTCTATATAGAGAGTGATACGTAATATCCATACAGAGTGTGAATATACGCTACGTCTCTATATAAAGAGTGATTCATAATATCTATACAGAGAGTGAATATACGCTACGTCTCTATATAAAGAGTGATACGTAATATCCATACAGAGTGTGAATATACGCTGTCTCTATATAGAGAGTGATACGTAATATCCATACAGAGTGTGAATATACGCTACGTCTCTATATAAAGATTGATACATAATATCCATACAGAGAGTGAATATACGCTACGTCTCTATATAAAGAGAGATACATAATATCTATACAGAGAGTGAATATACGCTACGTCTCTATATAAAGAGAGATACATAATATCTATACAGAGAGTGAATATACGCTACGTCTCTATATAGAGAGTGATACGTAATATCCATACAGAGAGTGAATATACGCTACGTCTCTATATAAAGAGTGATACGTAATATCTATAGAGATAGTGAATATACGCTGTCTCTATATAAAGAGAGATACATAATATCTATACAGAGAGTGAATATACGCTACGTCTCTATATAGAGAGTGATACGTAATATCCATACAGAGTGTGAATATACGCTACGTCTCTATATAAAGAGTGATTCATAATATCTATACAGAGAGTGAATATACGCTGTCTCTATATAGAGAGTGATACGTAATATCCATACAGTGTGAATATACGCTACGTCTCTATATAAAGAGTGATTCATAATATCTATACAGAGAGTGAATATACGCTATGTCTCTATATAAAGAGTGATACGTAATATCCATACAGAGTGTGAATATACGCTACGTCTCTATATAAAGAGAGATACATAATATCTATACAGAGAGTGAATATACCCTACGTCTCTATATAAAGAGTGATATGTAATATCCATACAGAGAGTGAATATACGCTACGTCTCTATATAAAGATTGATACATAATATCTATACAGAGAGTGAATATACGCTGTCTCTATATAGAGAGTGATACGTAATATCTATACAGAGTGAATATACGCTGTCTCTATATAAAGAGAGATACATAATATCTATACAGAGAGTGAATATACGCTACGTCTCTATATAGAGAGTGATACGTAATATCCATACAGAGTGTGAATATACGCTACGTCTCTATATAAAGAGTGATTCATAATATCTATACAGAGAGTGAATATACGCTGTCTCTATATAGAGAGTGATACGTAATATCCATACAGAGTGTGAATATACGCTACGTCTCTATATAAAGAGTGATTCATAATATCTATACAGAGAGTGAAAATACGCTACGTCTCTATATAAAGAGTGATACGTAATATCCATACAGAGTGTGAATATACGCTGTCTCTATATAGAGAGTGATACGTAATATCCATACAGAGTGTGAATATACGCTACGTCTCTATATAAAGATTGATACATAATATCCATACAGAGAGTGAATACCGTATATACTCGAGTATAAGCCGACCCGAATATAAGCCGAGGCCCCTAATTTTACCCCAAAAAACTGGGAAAACTTATTGACTCGAGTATAAGACTAGGGTGGGAAATGCAGCAGCTGCTGGTAAATTTCTAAATAAAATTAGATCCTTAAAAAATTATATTAATTGAATATTTATTTACAGTGTGTGTATATAATGAATGCAGTGTGTGTATGAGAATGCAGTGTGTGTATGAGAATGCAGTGTGTGTATAAGAATGCAGTGTGTGTGTATGAGAATGCAGTGTGTGTGTATGAGAATGCAGTGTGTGTGTATGAGAATGCAGTGTGTGTATGAGTGCAGTGTGTGTATAAGTGCAGTGTGTATATGAATGCAGTGTGTGTGTATGAGAATGCTGTGTGTATGATTGCAGTGTGTGTGTATGAGAATGCTGTGTGTATGAGCAGGGCCGGATTAACATAGGGGCTGATGGAGCTGCAGCTCCAGGCCCAGGCCCATGGAATAGGCCCATTGGTTTAAAAAAAAAAAAAAAAAAATAATAATTTTTTTTTTTACATTTTTTTTTTTTTTTACACACTACTCTTAGGGTTGCCAGGTATTTCTCATGTATTTCTTAGGGTTGCCAGGTATTTCTCAGAAGTATTTCTCAGGTATTTGAGGCTGCCTAGCCGGTGCCGGTATTGCAGTAATACCGGCAATACAAATGTCTGTCTCAGTATAAACATAGTTTATTCTGCAATACCAGCGCCGGCCAGTAGGGGTCGCTGTTTGTGTTGAGAGAGGCAGTGATAAGAAGTTACGGCATCTCCCTCCCTGCATCTCTCTACTCACTGATCCGCGGGGACCAGTTCTGCACAGAGAGTCCAGACAGCAGCTCCGAGACATGGGGACGCTGAGACATTGGGATACTGGGTAACATGGGGACCCTGAGCATGGACGTCCGCAGGAATTTTTCCGGGGGGGAGGGGGGACATAATTGTAAAGACATCCATGCTTGGCCCCTTTTTGACAGTGTCATGAAAGGGAAGGAGCATAGTCATTTTCACATAAAGCCAGGGTGAATAGCGTTTTCACAACTATGGTGTCAGGAATATATGTTTGTATTCCTTACACTATAGTGTTCCTTTCATCAAATTACAGGAACATTCTGGTCACCATAACAACTTTATCTAAATGAAAATGATGTGATGCAAGGAGACCCCTGGGTGCTCTTTCTTTGAAGGGGTTAAACCGCTCTCAAATGGTTTACCCCCAAAGGCTTCCTTCAGCTCCAGATCTCCAGGTCGCTCAGTGGTATTCAACTTCTGAGACAGAGTGTCAGGAAGTGCAGATTGACGTCAGGCATGGGTGCTGCAGATTGGCTAGAGTGGTCAGCTGACCCTCTAAGCCAATCACTAGTTCCCGATTCATAAAAATGTTTTACGTTTTTATGAATGGGGAGCTACTGATTGGCTTAGAGTGCTAGCTGACCCATCTAGCCAATCAGCGGCACCCCTACCCAGCGGCCCTCTGTGTTTCCTGACACTCAGTAAATAAAAGTGAACACATTAACACTGATATTGTTTGTTTTTACCTGGGGAGATGAGAAGGTCCAAAGTTTCCCTGCCAGGCCCAGGTACCAACGCCTAATGATGTGGTGTCCAGAATGAAGTGCTCCAATCTCATTTTCTTCTCCTTCATTTGACACAGTCTTCTTTGCCTTCTGAGGCTCCTTCTGCTCCTTTACCTTTCTGCTACTTTCTGCTTATTTTGCGCCCTTCTGCTCTCTTTCTGATCCCTTTCTGCTCCTTGATGGCCCTTCCTGCTTCTTGATGGCCCTTCCTGCTTCTTACTGCCCTTCCTGCTTCTTTCTGCCCCTTCCAGCTTCTTGCAGCCCCTTGCTGATCCTTTCTGTTCCTTCTGATTCTTCCTGCCCCTTCCTGCTCCTTGCTGCCCCTTCCTGCTCCTTGCAGACCCTCCCTGCTCCCTCTTCCTACTCCTTGCTGCCTCTTCCTGCTCCTTGCAGGCCCTTCCTGCTCCTTGCTGCCCCTTCCTGCTCCTTGCTGTCCCTTCCTGCTCCTTGCTGTCCCTTCCTGCTCCTTGCTGCCCCTTCCTGCCCCTTGCTGCCTCTTCCTACTCCTTGCTGCCTCTTCCTACTCCTTGCTGACCCCTCTTGCTCCTTGCAGACCCTTCCTACTCCTTGCAGACCGTCCCTACCCCTTCCTGCTGCCCCTTCCTATTCCTTGCTGACCCCTCCTGCCTCTTGCAGACCCTTTCTGCTCCTTGCTGACCCCTCCTGCTCCTTGCTGCTCCTTCTACTTTACCCTCCTGTTCCTTGAAAACCTTTCGACCCCTTCCTGCTTCTTGCTGCCCCTTTCTATTCCTTGCTGGCCCCTCCTGCCCCTTGCAGAACCTTTCTGTTCCTTCTACTTTACCTTCCTCTATGCGGTCTCCCCCACCCCCCATCCCTCACTTACCTGCTCTGTAGGCTGCCTCTGTGCTGCTCCCCTGCGGTTTCAGTCATGAGAGAAAGGCAGGGATAAGCTGTAGCTTCCTGCCTTTCTCCATTCACAGCGCCACTTACTGGCCAGCGCTGGTATTGCACTGTATTCTCACACTAAAACGAAAAATAGCAGCACAAGCTGAAAAATCCAGGGGGGCCAAGTACCCCCTTTACCCCCCCTTTCGGATGCCCATGACCCTGAGACACTAGGGACACAGTGGCCCCATGTCTCCCAGTGGCCCCTAGTCTGTGTCCCCATGTCTCCCAGCCACTGTCCCTAGTGTCTCAGTGTCCCCATGTCTCCCAGTGTCCCCATGTCTCTAAGTGTCCCCTAGTGTCCTAGTGACATCAGGACACATGGAGACATGAGGACACAGACTCTAAGGGACACTGGGAGACATGGGGATACAAACACTAGGGGACACTGGGCGACATGGGGACACTGAGAGGCATGGAGACACAGGGAGACATGGGGACACTGGGCGACTGAGACATAGGAGACATGGCAGTGTTCCCATGTCTCCCAGCCAGTGTCCCTAGTATCTCAGTATCGCCATGTGTCCCTGGTGTCTCTCAGTGTCTGTAGTGTGCCAGTGTCCCTAGTGTCTCAGTGTTCCCTAGACTCCCAAAGTCCCCTAGTCTCCCAATGTCTCTGTGTCCCCATGTCTCCTAGTGTCTCAGTGTCCCCTAGTATAAAATAAAAAATCTCAGGCACTCAATGTGATAGATTTAGGCAGGTTTATTGGACACCGCAACGTTTCGACCTGTACCCAGGTCTTTATCAAGTCTCCAATGTCCCCTATGTATCAGTGTCCCCTATGTATCAGTGTCTCAGTGCCCCATGTCTCTCAGTGCCCATAGTGTCTCTGTGCCCGTTGTGTCTCTGTGCCCGTAGTGTCTCAGTGTCCCCTAGTATAAAAGAAAAAAATCTCAGGCACTCACTGTGATAGCTTTAAGCAGGTTTATTGGACACCACAACATTTTGACCTGTACCCAGGTTTTTATCAAGTCTCCAGTGTCCCCTATATATCACAGTATTTCAGTGCCCCATGTCTCCCTGTGTCCCCTCGTGTCTGTCACCCAGTGTCCCCAAGAGTCTCAGATTTCCCAGGTCTCCCAGTGTTCCCTAGTATCTGTGTCCCCATGTCTCCCAGTGTCCCAATGTCTCTCAATGTCCCCTAGTGACATGGGGACACTGGGAGACATGAGGACACAAACACTAAGGGACTGGGAGACATAGGGACACAGACATTCCCCCTTTTTGTGTATGTTCGCCCTTTCGGACGTTCTGGTTATGTGATTTGTGTCAGTAGCCCACCCTTTTACCGCATCCATAGACTTCCTGCTTTACTGGACACTGCTGTTAGGGGGTATGGGTTTACTTGAAAGATGAAAGCATGAGATTAGCAAAGGGTATGTGTTTTCTCATAGTTGCATCCTATGAGTTTCCCTACAGCATCATCTCCATCAGATACATGACGCTTAGGAGGTAGGACTGTTTTAGTGTTTTTGGTCAATAAGATTTTGTAATTAGGCCCATCATAATTATCAGCACCAGGCCCACTGGGCTCTTAATCCGGCCCTGTGTATGAGTGCAGTGTGTGTGTATGAGAATGCTGTGTGTATGAATGCAGTGTGTGTGTATGAGAATGCTGTGTGTATGAGTGCAGTGTGTGTGTATGAGAATGCTGTGTGTATGAATGCAGTGTGTGTGTATGAATGCAGTGTGTGTGTATGAATGCAGTGTGTGTGTATGAGTGCAGCGTGTGTGTGTATGAGTGCAGTGTGTGTGTGTGTGTATGAATGCAGTGTGTGTGTGTATGAATGCAGTGTGTGTATGTGTGTGTGTAATGCAGAGTGTGATGCAGAGCCATGGTGGGGGGTGGGCATTTTTATTTTTTAATTATTATTTTAATATTTTTTTTGTTTCATTACTTTTTTATTATTATTTTTTTATTTTATTATAATTTTTTATTTAATTATTATTTTTATTTTATTTTTATTTTTTTTATTATTATTGCTATATATACATTTTTTCGTCCCCCCTCCCTGCTTGCTAGCTGGCCAGGGAGGGGGGCTCTCCTTCCCTGGTGGTCCAGTGGATGGGCACTGTGTAGGAGGGGGCTGTGGGGGCTGCAGAGAGATGTTACTTACCTTTCCTGCAGCTCCTGTCAGCTCTCTCCTCCTCCGCCGGTCCGTTCAGCACCTCGGTCAGCTCCCAGTGTAAATCTCGCGAGAGCCGCGGCTCTCGCGAGATTTACACTGTGAGCTGACAGAAGAGCTGAACGGACCGGCGGAGGAGGAGAGAGCTGACAGGAGCTGCAGGAAAGGTAAGTAACATCTCTCTGCAGCCCCCGCAGCCCCCACAGCCCCAGTCTGTATTATGGCAATGCAAATTGCCATAATACAGACAATTGACTCGAGTATAAGCCGAGTTGGGGTTTTTCAGCACAAAAAATGTGCTGAAAAACTCGGCTTATACTCGAGTATATACGGTATACGCTACGTCTCTATATAAAGAGAGATACATAATATCTATACAGAGAGTGAATATACGCTACGTCTCTATATAAAGAGAGATACATAATATCTATACAGAGAGTGAATATACGCTACGTCTCTATATAGAGAGTGATACGTAATATCCATACAGAGAGTGAATATACGCTACGTCTCTATATAAAGAGTGATTCATAATATCTATACAGAGAGTGAATATACGCTGTCTCTATATAGAGAGTGATACGTAATATCCATACAGAGTGTGAATATACGCTACGTCTCTATATAAAGAGTGATTCATAATATCTATACAGAGAGTGAATATACGCTACGTCTCTATATAAAGAGTGATACGTAATATCCATACAGAGTGTGAATATACGCTGTCTCTATATAGAGAGTGATACGTAATATCCATACAGAGAGTGAATATACGCTACGTCTCTATATAAAGAGAGATACATATCTATACAGAGAGTGAATATACGCTACGTCTCTATATAAAGAGAGATACATAATATCTATACAGAGAGTGAATATACGCTGTCTCTATATAAAGAGAGATACATAATATCTATACAGAGAGTGAATATACGCTACGTCTCTATATAGAGAGTGATACGTAATATCCATACAGAGAGTGAATATACGCTACGTCTCTATATAAAGAGTGATACATAATATCTATACAGAGAGTGAATATACGCTGTCTCTATATAAAGAGTGATACATAATATCTATACAGAGAGTGAATATACGCTACGTCTCTATATAAAGAGTGATACGTAATATCCATACAGAGTGTGAATATACGCTGTCTCTATATAGAGAGTGATACGTAATATCCATACAGAGTGTGAATATACGCTACGTCTCTATATAAAGACAGATACATAATATCTATACAGAGAGTGAATATACGCTACGTCTCTATATAAAGAGAGATACATAATATCTATACAGAGAGTGAATATACGCTACGTCTCTATATAAAGAGAGATACATAATATCTATACAGAGAGTGAATATACGCTGTCTCTATATAAAGAGAGATACATAATATCTATACAGAGAGTGAATATACGCTACGTCTCTATATAGAGAGTGATACGTAATATCCATACAGAGAGTGAATATACGCTACGTCTCTATATAAAGAGTGATACATAATATCTATACAGAGAGTGAATATACGCTGTCTCTATATAAAGAGTGATACATAATATCTATACAGAGAGTGAATATACGCTGTCTCTATATAAAGAGTGATACGTAATATCCATACAGAGAGTGAATATACGCTACGTCTCTATATAAAGAGAGATACATAATATCTATACAGAGAGTGAATATACGCTGTCTCTATATAAAGAGTGATACGTAATATCCATACAGAGTGTGAATATACGCTACGTCTCTTAAAGAGTGATTCATAATATCTATACAGAGAGTGAATATACGCTACGTCTCTATATAAAGAGAGATACATAATATCTATACAGAGAGTGAATATACGCGGTCTCTATATAAAGAGTGATACATAATATCCATACAGAGAGTGAATATACGCTACGTCTCTATATAAAGAGTGATACGTAATATCCATACAGAGAGTGAATATACGCTGTCTCTATATAAAGAGTGATACATAATATCCATACAGAGAGTGAATATACGCTACGTCTCTATATAAAGAGTGATACGTAATATCCATACAGAGAGTGAATATACGCTGTCTCTATATAAAGAGTGATACATAATATCTATACAGAGAGTGAATATACGCTGTCTCTATATAAAGAGTGATACATAATATCTATACAGAGAGTGAATATACGCTGTCTCTATATAAAGAGTGATACGTAATATCCATACAGAGAGTGAATATACGCTACGTCTCTATATAAAGAGAGATACATAATATCTATACAGAGAGTGAATATACGCTGTCTCTATATAAAGAGTGATACGTAATATCCATACAGAGTGTGAATATACGCTAAGTCTCTATATAAAGAGTGATTCATAATATCTATACAGAGAGTGAATATACGCTGTCTCTATATAGAGAGAGATACATAATATCCATACAGAGAGTGAATATACGCTGTCTCTATATAGAGAGTGATACGTAATATCCATACAGAGTGTGAATATACGCTACGTCTCTATATAAAGAGAGATACATAATATCCATACAGAGAGGGAATATACGCTACGTCTCTATATAAAGAGAGATACATAATATCTATACAGAGAGTGAATATACGCTACGTCTCTATATAAAGAGTGATACGTAATATCCATACAGAGTGTGAATATACGCTGTCTCTATATAAAGAGTGATACATAATATCCATACAGAGAGTGAATATACGCTACGTCTCTATATAAAGAGTGATACATAATATCTATACAGAGAGTGAATATACGCTGTCTCTATATAAAGAGTGATACATAATATCTATACAGAGTGTGAATATACGTTACGTCTCTATATAAAGAGTGATACATAATATCTATACAGAGAGTGAATATACGCTGTCTCTAAAGAGTGATACATAATATCTATATAGAGTGTGAATATACGCTGTCTCTATATAGAGAGTGATACGTAATATCCATACAGAGTGTGAATATACGCTACGTCTCTATATAAAGAGTGATACATAATATCTATATAGAGAGTGAATATACGCAGTCTCTATATAGAGAGTGATACGTAATATCTATACAGAGAGTGAATATACGCTGTCTCTATATAGAGAGTGATACGTAATATCTATACAGAGTGTGAATATACGCTACGTCTCTATATAGAGAGTGATACATAATGTCTATACAGAGTGTGAATATACGCTACGTCTCTATATAAAGATTGATACATAATATCTATACAGGGAGTGAATATACGCTACGTCTCTATATAGAGAGTGATATGTAATATCCATACAGAGTGTGAATATACGCTATGTCTCTATATAAAGAGTGATACATAATATCTATACAGAGAGTGAATATATACGCTACGTCTCTATATAAAGATTGATACATAATATCTATACAGAGAGTGAAGATGCTAGCCTGCTAGGTGTATCTGATACCTTGTTCCCCGATCGCTCACAGAAGGTGGTGAAGAAATATCCTGCGCGATTTTCTAGATACAGAGCTTGCAACATGTCCTCCATCTCTGAACTCCTTAGAACAATACTGCTCACTGTGTACTCCTTCTGCAACAGAGAGACACAATGGAAATATACATATGTTTAGAAATGCAGAGAGAGTAACAAATATAAATATGTCATTTGAAAGCACTTTCAGCTCAGATCACCTATAAAAATACATGAAAGACCGAGCTAGTGGGGTGTGTATTATACTAACATTTCTTCAAATGGTTCAGTGATTTAACCCTTTAAGGACCAAACTTCTGGAATAAAAGGGAATCATGACATGTCACACACGTCATGTGTCCTTAAGGGGATAAAGATAATTTTAATAGCGCCTTGGTATTCACAAGGCATTGTGCATGATGTCTGTGATATACATGTGCTTGCTTGGTAATTTTCCTAATGGAAAGAAAAGCAGACAAGGGGTTGGCTGAATGATCACAGCCACTCCATGGTTAAAGTAGGCATCACTGACGGATTATCACAGCTTATTGATTTGCTGCAAAAAAGAGTGACACAAAGGTGAAAATGTTTTTTTAAAATAATTAAATGAATTGGCAATGTAAGGGGGCGCTGGGTACGATGACCCAGGTTTTTTGAAGATGTCAAAACTTGACTAGAGATTCTGGAGGGAAATTCACTCACTTGTGAAAAGAGTAGCTGGCTACTCCCTAACCTGACATTTTCTTATTGAATAGGTTTGAAACATAATTAGAAGGCTAAAAAGTAGACATGTGCAATTCGTTTCGGTCCGAATATGAATTCGGCCGAATTTCTGACAATTCGGACATGAATGTCCGAATTGACGAGGTCCCGAAGTTCCGAAATTACCGAATATCCGAAGTGCCGAAGTTCCGAAGTGTCAAAGTGCCGAAGTTCCGAAGCACAGTATTGCCTAAGTACTAATATACTTACCCAGGGAAAGAAGAATGTTACATATTAAACAATTTTGAATAAGCGGTGGGTGGGGGCCCTACAGTAAAATAAGGGGGGGGACCTGATGTCCTCCCCCCTGGCCCCCACCCCTGAGCGGTTGGTGGGGGCCTTAAATTATAATAAGGGGGGGACCTAATGTCCTCCCCCCTGGCCCCCACCCCTGAGCGGTGGGTGGGGGCCTTAAATTGTAATAAGGGGGGGGACCTAGTGTCCTCCCTCCTGGCCCCCACCCCTCAGCGGCGGGTGGGGGCCCTAAATACTAATAAGGGGGGGACCTAAGGTCCTCCCCCTGGCCCCCACCCCTGAGCAGCGGGTGGGGGCCCTAAAACCAATGTCCCCCCCAGGTGACTAGGGGTACCCAAACCCCTAGTCACCTCTCCACCCCACAATAAAAATTATCCCCCTACCTACCCCCCTCACCCTAAAAATAATGAGGGGGGACTTTTAACTATGTACCTGTAAAAAAATAAAAAAAACTTGCCATTCGATGTTTTCTTTGTTCTAAAATCTTCTTTTTTCAGCCCCAAAAAAGGCCAAATAAAAAACCATAATAACCGACGCACTTTAAAAAAAATAAAAATAAAAATATCTTCACCCATGGAGGGCTCCGCGCAGACTGAGCTCTGCAGGGCGGGGCAAGGCTTATAAAGCCTTGCCCCACCCTGCAATTAGGCTCAGAGCACTCTGATTGGTGGGTTTAAGCCATCCAATCAGATTGCTCTGACAGGTAAATGAAGAGACTGACAGGTAAGTCTCTACATTTACCTGTCACAGCACTCTGATTGGTTGGTTTGAAATCCACCAATCAGAGTGCTCTATGTCATTTTACACAGCGTGGGAAAGTTCTTTGGAATTTTCCCACGCTGTGTAATTTGACGCATAACTCTCTGATTGGTTACTTAATTTTTACTTAGTGTTAGTAAATTTGTCTGAAAGACCAATTTAGGTCTTTCAGCCTTTTGGTAGATAACTCCCTAATACCGTGGGAATTAGGGAGTTATCTACCAAGCGGCTGCAAGAGAAGTCCCGAGTTGCCGAAGTCCCGAAATTCCGAAGTTCTGAAATTCCGAAGTGTTGAAGTGCCGAAGGGCCGAAGTTGCCAAATTTCCAAAGTTCCGAAGTGCTGAAATGCCAAAGTTCCGAAGTTGCCGAATTTCCGAAGTGTCGAAGTTCCGAAGTGCCGAAGTGCCGAAGTCTTGAAGTGCCGAATTGCGAAAATCCCGAATTTCGGAATGCCGAACCGAACCGAAATTTTTCCCCATGCACATGCCTACTAAAAAGTAGTTACACTGCATTTTATAACAACCACTATAACAATAGCCCAGGCCTGGAAATTCCTAATATTCAAGCGGTCCTAGCTAGACTTAGGACTACTAGGAAATATGAAAAATGTCTTTCAGGTTGTCAAACAACCTACATTGCTTTATAGCAATATGGGGAAATTGGTTTTTGGAATACCATACACCATTTGACAGGCCTCTTAGAACCATTTAATGAATCCAGAGTTGCAACCAAGCACCCCCACCTTACCCCTGTCCACATCCTATCTTTTCCCTACTTGAGATAAAATTCTGTTTTGTGACAAATAAAATATTAAGGTATAAAAGAGTTGAATGTTTCCCTTTACAAATAAACTCCTCCGAATGCCAATATCTTACACTAATCTGTTTTCGCCTACATGAAAATCATTCTTTATTCAGCAGAACATCTAAATCCCGATTAGGTAACCGATGAAATCTGATTTTACTGCTGCCTGGAATATTTATAGTGGCAACAAGTTTATTTGGAACATTCTCAATTCATTCTGTGACTTCATGCAAATGTGTTTGCAGTCAGTAAGGTCTCAGCAGAACGGTTATTTGTACAACATTGTGGCACGTAACCAAATGTGCCGCCTGAACTACAAGTCTAACCAGAATAGCCAACCTGTAGATCTGTAAATCTCAAATCGCTGCTACCCTTCAACTCCCATGCAGGTCAACCTACAGACCACACAGGCTTACCCAACTGGCCTAGCTTCATGGGATTTGCTGTCGAGCAATAGTTTGACTGAATTTGGCTGCCAGTGTCAGCAAGCAGATATCTGACCTGAAGTAGCAGTCCCATCACTGTAATATATTCATGATCTCAACACACTCATCACTTCCCCCTTATCCACATAATCTTCCTTTAAGCAGCCTGGATTTCGAGCTAGCTATTTAAGTGTGGAAGTATTTGCACAGAATCCCCTACCAATTACTAATTGGTGGTGGAGGGATTCTCTCACCCTTCAGGAATGCTGCATCCTTACACACAGATTGTAAGCAGGTATGTAATATCACAAGTATTTCATAAATCATTTATTGCCAGATACTCAATATTTATGGTTTTTGTGTTAATGCACTGCCATTTGCTTCCAAAGCACTTTACGATTATATGTCACAGGCAACTGGGAACATCTCTGGGGATAAAGATTTGATAGCAAACATTTATTTCGTGAAAGAAGAAAATAAAATGTGCTGATTTCTTTATGTTGTTTTGGGCTGCTATTCAATATTGTGTGAAGTCATTCCCCTGAGCAGAATACAGGCTGCGTTCCATTAAATACAACAATCTAACCATCAGCCATATTGCACTAGGGTCCAGATCTGCTTGATACACAATCAAGTGTAAAGGCTTGGGGGACTGTTTTGTTTTTAAATTGCTTTTAAGAAACGGACAATACTGTGTACAGTGGCCTGCCATATATGTTAAAGGGAACAGGCAGTTCTGTGTAAGGGGGCAGAGTATAAAAAAATACATGGATGAAATTGCTTAAATTTACGGTTCCATATCGTAATTTGCATCATGTGCACATAAACATATTTCTGTTTCCAAAGACATAAATCCAACATTTTTTTTTTTAATTCTTTATTTTTGGAGTGCAGAGGAAAGTACAAGCTTGAACGATGACATGTTGAGTACACAATATCATGGCTAACGAGTGGCATACATAGTCAAGGTTTTTGCACTTTTTTTTTTTTTTTGTAAAGTAAGAACAAGAGTACAACAAGATGTAACATATATCAAATAACCTGCTTAAAGAATAGAGTGTTGTAGTATTAGTATCAAGGTATCAATATGGTTATATAGGGATATTAAATAAGCTGTGCACGCATATTACCTAGACAGTTAACAGTACAGATTGGTTATGTGCACTTTGTGATGTCTATGTAGTTTTGTCATCAGGGTAATTAAGATATTCGACGATTAATGAAGCCAAACAACTAAGCTAGTGTATAATACGTGTAGGCTTCGTGATCAGGCTGATTAGGTTATTAGAGGCTAGACATCATGCAGTATAAACTTCAATGAGCTACGTTAGCTAACAAGTGCTTTGGTACATACAGCATTACAACTTTTGCATGGTGTTGAAAAATAACAGTAAAGAGATGGGAAAATAGGACGGGTGAAGAGTCCTTTGCTAGACCTTAAGTCCCAATGCTATGTGGTTCATCCGATGCCTTGTATGGGCTCCCCCTGCGCTGTCTGCTGCGGCTGTGTTGCGGTCTGTGTTTCACCCGGTCGGGCAGTGCGTGGGTGAAGTGTGTGAGCGTGGGCTAGCATCTGCTGTGGCAGGTAGGAGTCCTTGGTGTCGGCTGTCAGCCAGGGGCATGCCGGTGTCACCTTCCTGCTCCGGTCTTGTGGCAGGGCCAGCTTTGTTTCTCCATTAACTCGGGGGATTGAAGAGGCCGGGTATATTCCTGTTGAGGTAGGACCCAGGCCTGTGGTGGTGTGTCGCCGCGTGCCATGCGCAGGCCTCCGCCTCTGCTTGCTTGGGGGATGCGTCTGGGCTTTGCCCCTTGGGGCCCTCACCCCAAGTTGGCTCTTGTGGCGGGTCGTGGGTTGTGCCGTCGGGCTTATGCCTGTGAGCTTCCTTGTGCCCCTCCGGCTGTTGCTTACTTGGGTCCTCGGCGTGTTCTTGCCCGCCCGAGGCTGCTGCTGTGTAGCTGTGTGTCTAGCTTCCACCTTTGCCCAGAAGTTTGCCATCAGCCTGTTCAAGCGGGTTTCCAGGTCGCCAGTTAGCCGTGTGGGTTCACAGGTTGCGGGTGGTTGGACCGGGTTAACCCCCACCGGTCCTAAGGGATGAGGGGCGGCCCGATACTTCAGGTGCCGCACGCTTTGAAGGGCTGGGAGAGCGGCCGCCTCTCCCCTGCACTGCGTCGTGTAGGCCCCAAGCCTCTGATCTACCGATCCAGCGGTCTTTCCGAGAGTGTGGGATATCATTCTGCTCCCCAGCTTTGGTGTCGTCGAGTAAGGTAAGTTGGGGTTCAGGGTCTGGTATTTTCCCCCCGTTTTTCGCTTTAAATCAGGACCGGGCTCGGGAGCTCACAGATTATGCATCTGATCGGCTCCCCGGTCAGGCTCCGCCCCTCATAAATCCAACATTTTACATACAAAAAAGTAACCATCGGGCGGAGCCTGACCGCGAAGGAAGATGGACGCCTGATTCCTGAGCTCTCTCTCCCCACAGCACGATAATCCACCAACATCGAAACCCCAGATAGTCACAACCATCCCAAAACAACATTGAACGGTACCACTCACCCCACCCGACCTCCAGAACAATGGGCGGCGGGAAAAAGAAAAAGGATCAAACCCCATCGGTGGCGACACTCTTCCGCACACCGACCACCTCACAGAGGCCTACGGATTCCCAACCAACTGAAGAAGATGATTCTGGGCCCGAAGATGCCATCCCCTCACCGGACCCAACTGCCCCACTCACAATCGGGGTTCTGCAAGGCATGCTCCGCGAGGCAACCGCCGACATTAAAACTCACGTGGCCGCGGAAATCACCAAGCAGCTAGAAGGCCTCAAAACTGACATGGCCACCCTTGCCTCCAGGACGGACCAGGCAGAGAGCCGCATATCGAGAATTGCGACTACCACACAGGAACATGCCCAGGACATCGCCTACTTCCATGGCAAAATCGCAGCCCTGGAGGACGGCATGGAGGACCTCAATAATAGGTCGCGGAGAAACAATCTCCGAATCCGCGGCCTACCTGAGACGGTCACCCAGGAGCAGCTACTGCCCACACTCAAGGCCATATTTCAAGAGATGGTCCCTGACCTTACACCAAGTGACTTGGAAATAGATAGGGCCCACCGGTCCTTGAAACCGCCCAATCTGAACCAAGCCATCCCGAGGGACGTCATCACCCGCCTTCACCACTTCACGGCAAAGGAAAAATTGACCCAGGCAGCCAGACACAAACAGCCCAAATTCAAAGGCGTTCCGCTTACCTTCTTTCAAGACCTCTCTCCGCTAACGCTGAAGAAAAGGAGAGATCTTAAACCCCTCACCATGGCCCTCCAACAACAGGGGCTGAAGTACATATGGGGCCACCCCTTCAAATTGATTGTGAGAAAGGACGAACAATCTCATATACTCCTGCACCCGTCGGAGATGGGCCCCTTTGCCGACTCGCTGGGGGTCCAACTACTGCAACAAACCCCCGCCTTCCGTCCGGATACTAGACCCCGTTCTCCTCGTCCATCTAGAAAGAAAAGATCACAACCGCAGGAACTGGAGGCCGGCCACGCATCGCAGGACTGGTTACCACAACACTTCCCTGAACCCAGCATTACCCGCACCAAGATGCCACTCACCACGACCCTGCACGTCTCATCAGCTACCCTGCTACACAACGGACACCCCCTCCGAGGAACAAGCTCAAGCCACCTGCATCGAACTTTACTCCTGTGCTGGGGTCTGACCCGGACTGCTGCACGTGGACCCAGCAGAGCAGTGCACCCTAGCTCACCACACCGCTACCCAGGCAAAAATACCACGTCGGCCCCAGACGGCTTATCTACTGTGCCTAAGACAAGGAACTCTCCCATGGACTCTGACAAGTAACAGCAAGTATACCGAGAATATTTTTTTTTTTTTTTTTTAGGGGAGAAGAGGGGGGACCTCAGGGACTTGGGAACGGGACTGGCCAGACCGGCATGATCCATTCTGCAAAATCCCCGGGCTACTTGGGAGGTACATCCCCTGTGCTCACCTTCTGGCCTACCCCCCCCAGCACATACCCAGGGCCGACCTCTTTACACCTCTGGCCTCACCGTCCCCCCACACGCACAACTTAGGCCTAATAATAAGGACAGGAGCATGCTATCACCTGCCCACGACCTTCCTTAGGTCAGCAACCTCAGCAACCAGGGCCACGGGGCAGTATGGAAGAACCGGTAGCACACATATAAGTTCCATTTTCAGACCCTAACCCCTCCACTAGCAGTATAACTTTACCATAGCACTATAGAAAGAGAGGGGGAGGAAAAGATCCATCTATACATGTTCATATTAAGATTAATAAATTTAATTTTAAAGGGGGAAAAAAAGAAAGAAAAAAAAAAAAAAAACGGGGGGAAAAAAAAATAAAAACAGAAACAAATAAATAAATGAAATATAAAAAATTATATATAAAAAAAAAAATTAAAATAAAAAAAATAAAATAAAAATATCATAAAAAAATATTATCATAAATATATAAAAAAAAAAAAAAAACCAACTATATACACATAACAGATTAAACGAAACCACGATAACAAGACGTGACAAAGCAGGGAAACCATATAGCATAGGAGTGAGGGAAAGAGGGGCAAAAATAGACCCCTAGATGTACCTCTACCTAGGGGACTGAGACATAACTACCCCCATACGCAACCTCATTGACGCAGAACTCCCTAACCCCTACCCTCACCGCTCCTACGTCTGCACAATACCTATACGCATTACTGCGGGTAAATGCAACCCATAACTCCTACTTGTTCAATGTTGTTAATTGCTGTTCAATTATGTTTTTGCATGCTTTTCTTTTCATGTTTGTTCTAGTCCGGACTAGCACGTCATCCCCAGACGGTGGATACATGGTACTTGAAACGGGACTGACCCCCACGTCAACGACGCTCCTCACGGACAACCAACCCCGCATCGAGACATCCACCCCGGACGCCAACTGACTTCTATTCCCCACTTGTGACTCTACAGAGGGACCACTCACGGCTCCACCTAAGACCAATATCCTGAGAAACCCTCAACCGTGAGTGTAACACATAACTGCGTGCTGCTGGGGGGAGGACGAAGGGAACGTGAAAAACTTCCTCCTCTCCCCCCCAGACTCACACGAACGCCCACGACAGGGCACAACATACCTACATCCCCCACCCCTCAGGCTACACTAACACCCCCCCAAACAACACCACCTGGCAGGTAACCCATAAGACCAGGGACTCTACAAACCCGACTTCCCACACCCGCACCCACCCGAAACGTAGACCCCCCCCGCCCCTCCCCGGTCCCACAACCCCCCCCCTCGCGACTAACCCACTCCGAACCCCCATACCCCCATCACCTGAAATGCCTAGGTCACTCTCGTGCATATCACTCAACTGCAAGGGCCTCAACAACCCAGCTAAAAGACACCAACTCATGAGATGGGCGACCCGCTCACGAGCGGAATTAATCCTCCTCCAAGAAACACATTACGTTGACTCCAGACCCTTCCCTTTACGTAACAAACACTACACCACATGCCATCTAGCTAACTCCTCCCACGGTAAACACAACGGAGTGGCCATACTGATCCACAAATCCTGTCCAATCCACTTCACGCGCACTATCCCGGACCCCCAGGGCAGATACCTCACCATAGTGGGTCACCTAGGGACCCAAAAATACGCAATCACCTCCATATACGCCCCCAATACTCCTGATCCATCCTTCTGGTCGACCCTCATAGCACATCTAAAACTGTTCAGCTCCCACCACCTGGTTGTAGGCGGAGACTTCAATGCGACTATGGCCCCAGAAATTGACCGACAACGCCCCACACCCCACACGAACAGACCCACCCCCCATCCCACGAGAGTGGATAAGTTGCTCTCAAACTTCGCACTCCGCACAAACCTCCATGACGTATGGAGACTACAACACCCCAACACCCTGGACTTCTCATTTTACTCGCATCCCCACATCTCATACTCCAGAATCGACATGTTCCTAATCTCCCCTTCCCTGCTACCTCAGATCACAAACTCAAACATAGGCACCATCGCATGGTCAGACCACGCGGAAATCTCCCTTGAAATGGACATCCCCATAGCAACCAGATCCTGGACCTGGAGATTAAACCCCACTCTACTGCAAAACCCAAATATCATGAGAGACACACGCACAACCATAGAAAACTACTTTACCGAAAACACGAACTCGGTCGCTTCATCTAGCTCACTATGGGCAGCACACAAAGCGGTGGTTAGGGGCACACTGATTGAACAGGCAACCAGGCTCAAAAAACAGAAGCTCCAAGAATTAGAACACCACATAACCTCCCTGAGGACCGCCTCAGCCCAACACAAATTAGACCCCTCCTTAGACAAGCTAGCACAAATAAAGACCCATCAGCAGGCTATCAAAACCTTCATGGTCAAGGACTCCCAAAGGGCGCTTCTGTGGACTAAACAACCCTATTATGATAAATCCAATAAAGCGGACTCGCTCTTAGCCCGCAAACTCCGCCAAAGAGCACAGGCCAAACGTATCGACAAAATTGACTCCCCAGGAGGCACCACGCACGCCACCCCCGACCGAATTGCCGCCACCTTTGCCAAGTACTACACGGAACTCTACGACCATAGAACACATCCTAAACACAATCAATCCCACCCGACAGACCCCCAAGACATAGACTCTTATCTCCGAGACATCCCCCTCCCTGCACTGTCCGAAGAAACTAAACAGCGCCTCACCTCACCCATCACAACGGAAGAAATTGCCCTCATAGTTAAATCACTCAAGCCTCATAAATGCCCGGGCCCGGATGGCTTTACGGGCCAATACTACAAATCATTCTCGGCTGCCCTTCTTCCACACCTTGCCTCACTCTACAACTCGCTACTCCAGGGAGAGACTCTACCCTCAGATATGCTTAGATCAAACATTAGCTTAATTCCGAAACCAAACAAAACACTCACCGACCCAGGCCACTACAGGCCGATCTCCCTCCTCAATGTGGACTTTAAAATCTTCACGAAACTCCTGGCGAACCGCATCCAACACTCCCTACCCAAATTAATCCACCCCGATCAAGTGGGATTTATCCCATCAAGACAGGCCAATGATAACACCAGACGCACTCTAGATCTCATATGGGTAGCAACACACCGGAAGATCCCGACCCTCCTCCTGTCCATGGACGCCGAGAAGGCATTTGACCGCCTCCTCTGGCCTTTCCTTTTCGCCACCCTCAAAAAATTTGGCTTCCCCGATCCCCTGATTGAGGCCCTGTCCTCCCTCTATAATAACCCATTGGCCACCCTCCTCATACCCAACTCTAGCCCAACATCGATTACGATTAAAAATGGAACCAGACAGGGATGCCCCCTCTCCCCGCTTCTCTTCGCCCTCTCCCTTGAACCCTTCCTACAAAAAATACGCGACTCCCCATTAATCACCGGCATTACGGTGCGACAAAACGAATACAAAATATCAGCCTATGCTGACGATATCCTCCTCACACTTACAAACCCACTCCAATCCATACCCCCCCTACTGGCACTACTGGACGAGTACGCAGCAGTCTCTGGGTACAAATTAAACCTAGACAAAACCGAATCACTCCCAATCGGGATCCCAGAGAATGACCTGAAAGACCTACGACGCTCACACCCCTTTAAGTACAACGACATCAGCATCCCGTACCTCGGCATACTCCTACCGGCCAACCCCGACTCCACGTATGAATTAAACTACCCCCCCTTAATCCACAAAGCCTACACAGACCTCCAGACCTGGAACACCATGCCTATCTCATGGATGGGGAGGATAGCCTCCATTAAAATGAACTTACTCCCCAGATTCCTGTACCTATTTCAAACCCTACCCATCCCTATCTCCCGAAAGGACTTCAAAGCACTCCAAACAAAAATCGACAACTTCATTTGGTCTAACAAAAAACCCAGAATACGGAGATCCACAATGTACAAAACCACGAAAACAGGGGGGCTGGGACTCCCCAACTTCCTACACTACTTTCAAGCAGCCCAACTGACACAAATACAACACCTACATGCCCCCCCAGGTCTAAAATTATGGGTAGACCTCGAACACGACCTGATGGGTAGAGACCACCCCTCACTGCTCCTCTGGGTCCCCAAACAGTCCAGACCCACCACTCCACAAACGTCCCCAGCCCTCAACACCTCTTTTCAGGTATGGGATAAGACCACACCGAAAATCCGACTTATCAACTCCCCCTCACCCCTAACCCCAATCCTAGGAAACAACCAATTTCCCCCCGGGATGAATCCCCGAGACTTCGCACATTTCGAGGACAACGGTCTCTTCCGTTTCTACCACTTCTTTCAATCCAACCAGCTGCTCCAATTCCCAGATCTGCCCCGGCACACGCCGCTCACTACTTTTGACTACTTTCGGTACCTCCAGATCCGCAGTTTCCTACAACACCCCCTCCACTCCTCCACGGCCACCGCTACCCTGACCCAATTCGAACGAGACTGCTTGCATTCTCCGATACGCAGAGGCCAAATCTCCTTCATTTACCTACAACTAAACTCTTCCTCCCCGACAGAAGCACTCGCATACACCAAGGCGTGGGAAAGGGATATTGGCCCCCCACTGACCCGTCAGACTGGTCGGCAATATGGGAGGCAACTGCTTTCCTTACTATATGTGTAAACCATAGGGAACAGGCCTATAAAACGCTCCTCAGATGGTACCTGACGCCCCTAAGGTTGAAACAGATGAAATGCTCGACCACTGACGAATGCTGGAAGGGCGGCGGGTCTCAGGGTACCTATATTCACGCCTGGTGGCATTGCCCCCACATAACACAACTCTGGACAAAAGTGGCAGACCTTACATCAGCTCTCCTACACACTAAGATTCCACTAGACCCATGGATCTGGCTACTATCCAAACCCCACACCCCCCTATTCAGGGCACAAAACAAACTACTCGCCAAGATCGCCTTAGCCACGCGTCGCACAATCGCCGAACAATGGGGCAACAAACACATTCCCACCCTGGACACAACCATCAGGAAAATAGAGGAAGCCAGGGAGATGGACAATCTATCGGCCCTACTCCACGACACAACCCACCACCACAACAAAATATGGGACCCCTGGGTCATTTATAGACTGACCCACCCTTAAAAATTCTCCCAACTCCGGAAGACAATCGCCCCGATCCCCTCCCCCACAAACCCTCCAAGATATCACTGCCCAGACCTTCCCTAACCCCCACACGCCTTCACCAGACTACTGGTAAATGTACCATCAATAGTAGCCCCACTCCATACTAACACCTCAACCCCCCCCTCACACAGCTACCGACTCTCAATCGGAATCAACGGCAATACGTCCCCCCCCACAACACCGACCCCTCACCACCCGAAACCCACAAAGGGCGAACACCCCCACCCCCCTCCCTCCCAAACTCTCACCACGAAACCCTCACCCCCCCAAGCAAGCTCCTGACCCGAAGCGCCCATCACAGAGCACTGACTTAGACAGATCAAGGCCTATCCACTGAACCAACTCCGCACCATGACGTGAGGAACGGGCCTCATGGAGACCATAGAGACCTACGAACGTAAGCGCAACCCCCCCCCACCTTCCCACCACCCTACCCGTCCCTGTAATCCCCCCTAGACGTACAAGGTACTAGCCCATATACACGCCCACTGACTTACAGCCCACCTCCTGAACATTCCGGAGAACAGCAGCCAACGTTTCCGCGGAAGACTATCGCTAATGACACCCGATACACCAACCACAACTATCTCAGTCTCCTTATCCCCAATCCGGAAATGCCAAACCGTAACTCACCTGAATATAAGGACAGTACTTGTACCCCTCCCCTCCCTTATACTGTATCCTGCAATAACAGTTGAAAACTTTGAAAATAAGGATTGTACTTGTACCCCCCCTTTTTTTTATTCTGTATCCTTCATTAACAGCTGAAAACTTTGAAAATAAGGATTGTACTTGTACCCCCCCCCCCTTTTTTCATTCTGTACCCTGCATTAACAGTTGAAAACTTTGAAAATAAAGAATTTTGAAAAAAAAAAAAGTAACCATCAAAATCATCAAAAAAGGATTCAGTAAAAGAAACCGTCAGGCATGATGGCTGAGTGAGTCTATAAGAGTAGGAGCACAGATATGAGCATGGGGAATGCACTCAAATGACATTTCTGCAGCTGATGAACACAGTACCCAGTACATGTGACATGCTACAAATGCCAATGCTTAAATTTAAATCTTTATCCATGTAAAAAAAAAAAAAAAAAAAAATGTGGGGTACAATTGTATAAAACTGGATACATGTAATTGGAATTGACGCTTTAATACTTATGAAACTTTGCTATACTGTCAGGACATACTTTAGGAATAAATAAATCAATCTCAGTGTATTTATGTACCTCTTTCTTTTTTAATGATCTTAAAGGAACAGTATTCCAATTGCTATAGTATTCTAGTAACAAGTTAGATGACCGCCTCCCCAAATGAAATAAAAAAAACAAACAACTTTTACTCACCTTTCTTACCCTGGCGTTTCAGTCTCTGTTAAAGGGACACTATAGTCACCTGAACAACTTTAGCTTAATGAAGCAGTTTTTGGTTCTCTACACATTCCCAGTTTGGTAAATAACGCTGTGGGGTGACTTGTAGTGAATCATAAACTGAATTGCAACATGTAGGCAACAATTTTGCAATGAATGTTTGCCACAATTCACTAATTAGTGAATAAACCCCACATGTGCCTTATTTTAAACCTAACAGCGTACTGATAGAAAGAAACAAAACGCAAATTTACAACATTTCTAAACATTTTACTCAACAGCAAATGGAAACAACTTTTTCCTTCAGCTGGTTTAGCTAGTTTAATTCCATGGGATGTCTCCTACTAATAAGTAAATTCACCCAGGAGGTTCTCACCAAAAGGATGTCTTTAAGAACATTTTCATCACAGAGAGGAAGTGCACCTGGGGTTTCCTTGGCAACATCAGAGGCTCCGGATGACAGAGTTGTGCTTCCTGGTCTGCCTCTAGCACTGTTCAATTGAAAAAAAATTAAAGAAATTTAAAAAGTAAATATTCCTGTAAGAATAAGAAACAATCTTAATACCCATTTCCCCAGATTAAGCAATGAATAAATATTTGTTTTATGTTATCCTTTTCTTTAAACACAATGTGCATTGGCCACACATATAAAACATGGGTGCAATGTTGAATTACTATTATTATTATTATTTATAAAGCGCCAACAAGTTCCGTAGCGCTGTACAATGGGTGGACTAACAGACACATATTTGTAACCAGACAAGTTGGACGCACAGGAACAGAGGGATTGATGGCCCTGCTCAATGAGCTTACATGCTAGAGGGAGTGGGGTATAGTGACACAAAGGGAAGGGTAGGGTAGAAAAGTAGGTTGCTAGGATAGTGTTCATTGAGGGCTTAGTGTTTTGTTTTGATGACAATTTCAGGAGAGGAATCAGGGTGCTGGGAGGGAAAGCTGTTCACAGTTTAATTGATATGCTTTCCTAAAGAAGTAAGTTTTCAAAGATTTTTTGAAGGAGTGGAGACTGGGTGTAAGTCTAACAGAGAGGGGAAGGGCGTTTAATGGGAACAGTGCAGCCCTAGAGAAGTCTTTAAGGTGAGCATCAGAGGTAGGAGTACGAACAGAGGTTAGACGTAGATCTCCGGCAGAGCGTAGGGGCCTAGATGGCACATATTTCTGGATCTTAAATGAGTCCTATATCTAACTGAAAGCCAGTGTAGGGACTGACAAAGGGGGGAGGCATGGGAGGTGAAGGCAGACAGGAAGATGAGCCTCGCCGCCACATTCATTATAGACAGTAACAGGGCAAGTTGGGAACACGTAAGGCCATTGAGAAGCGGATTACAGTAGTCAAGGCGAGAGAGGATAGCAGTATGGACCAGCACCTCTGCCGTATCAGGCGTTAAATAGGGTTGAATGCGCGCAATATTTTTGAGATGGAAGCGCCAGGATTTGGCGATTGATTGGACATGAGGGGCAAAGGAGAGGTTGGAGTCAAAGAGAACACCTAGGCAGCTAGCCCTTAGAGGTAGCGCCATTGACTTTGAGGGACACAGACAAGGGAGTAGGAACACTTGAGTGAGGGAAGACCAGTTTTGGACAGGTTCACTTTAAGGAAATGAGCAGCCGCCCAGTTGTAAATAGCAGACAGGCAGTCAGAGACACGAGTCAAGAGGGCTGGTGAGAAATCAGGGAGGACAGATAAATTTGCGTGTCATCCGCATAGAAATGATACTGGAAGCCGAAGGAGCTGATGAGTTTACCAAGGGATACAGTGTAGATTGAAAACAATAGGAGGCCAAGGACAGACCCTTGGGGAACACCAACAGAGAGGGATTGGGGAGAAGAGGCAGAGCCAGAGAAAGAAACACTAAATGAGCACTGGGAGAGGTAGCATGTTGCATCATTGTAACATTATCTTTACCAGCGGTTTTCGACATTCACTGGCAGATAGTTGTGTGAAATGTATCTACATGTTAAGGTTACATGTTATAGTTTATTCATTAGGAATTGTGGAGAATTTATAAAGATATCACAAATCTTGGGAATCAATGAAACTGGAAACATTATCTTCTCTAAATCTGATTTAATTAATCTGGCCTAAAATGTATCTCCTTTTTAACGTTTCATAATTTCCAGTTTAGTGAATATATCCCAATGCATTAACAGAAACATTAAACAAAAAAAACTCAATAAACACCAAACTGTCAAATCACAATGAGTGATGAGAGAGAGGATCTCCAGATAGCAGTTTACAGGACTCTATGTAAATACTGTTTTATTGGGGAGAAGGCGTCAAAACGGTGATTCGTGGGACACCAGATCAAAAAAGGTGATACACGCTAAAGGCATTTATTAATTCACCATAGCAGATTGTAAAGGCTTATATCTCGTTAGGAAATATGGACTTATGTGATATTTGAGCGCCCCTATAGTTTTAGACTTTCTCAAATAAATACATAATTTCCAACATCTTTCTATAATCCACGTTCTACATACCCCAGAGCTTTTTGCTTTACCAGATGTCTTTCGTTAAAGTTAATCCGTTCAAACAATTCCCTCACAGTAAAATGAGAGTCACTGACACGAGGGAGAGAATCTTAGATAAAATTACTTTATAAGATTAAATAAAATGACAAATTCTGTGTTCCTATCCACCTGGATATCATTGGATTCAGTAATCCTAACAAGTTACGTATTAAAGCTTCTCATACACCTAATGCACAAAGGGTTTAGACACTAAACATAGAATTATAGTGAATTAAAAGTTAAAATACAATGTAGTCCATATATAAATATTTATATATATGTAGTGATTATAGCTGGCTTGGAGATTTTGTTTTACAAATCATCTGTTGTTGCCTGTCAATTTCTATTCAGTTTTGGATTCACTGCATTTTTGGTGTTTATTGGTTTTCCAAGACGATGGCGTTTATTAACTAAACAATTCTTCAAAAGAAAAGAAAAATAGAAACTTGCATAAAGTTCATTCAAGAGCTTCAGCAGAAGTTGGCACTGTATAAATAATAATAATTTAATTTAAAAATATATATATTTCTATATGAAATTAACAGGTTTAAGCTCTAAGGAAGTTTAAACGCTTTATATTTGGTTTAATCCTTGGAGTAAAATAAATGATTAAATCTGTGAAAACAGATTGCATTACTCCAAGTTGATAAATAAAGAATGCAGGGATTAAATGCAGGGATTTTAACCCCTTAAGGACCGAATTTCTGGAATAAAAGGGAATCATGACATGTCACACATGTCATGTGTCCTTAAGGGGTTAAGAGAAAAGTCAGTGTTCACATTACAGCCTAGGGACACCTCTTAGTGGCAGTCACTCAGATAGTCACTGGGAGGTGCTTCCTGGGTCAGCGCTGCACAATATGCAGCACTGACGTTCAGCATCTCCAAGCCCTGCATGGAGGAGCTGAACTTTAACCATAGAGGTGCATTGAGTCAATGTGTCTCTATGAGAAGGAGCTGATTGGCGCAGCCTCCCAATGTAATCATATGGGAAAGCACGTGCAGGGCCAGCTGCGGCACTAGAAAAAGGTTAGCAAAATCACCTTTTTAATTAGAGGTAAGGGGGCAAGAGGACTAAACTGTTATTTAGACATATAGTGTCAGGAATACAACTATAGTGTTCCTTAAAAGCACAATAAGTGATATGGAAAACAGTACATTCTATAACAGTTCCTCTTCACATATCTTGCAGTTTATATCATGTTCCAGCAGATCCCAGTTACCTTCTCTTAGCAGAATCCGAGCTGTATACTGCACTTCCAGGTAAACTTCTACTGTATCTTCTTTGGGGTGTCAAGTTTGCAGAAATCAGTCTCTGTCGAGCTGAAGAGTCTCTCGTATACACTCTAGTTGAGAGTACAGGTGGACCGCTTTCAATCGGCTAAATACATCAAGAAAATCTATTAAAAATACTCAATAGAGAATAAAGCTAAAAATATATCCGTGTTTTAGGTAACAGGCTGAAGTTACAATTTCTAGATTTAGATACTGTGGACAAAAAATTATAATAATTAAAATGTCTATTAACTAATTTGGCACATATGTATCCACAAATACAAAATCCAAGAGACAGGGTTATGCACTAAAGTGTGAACTGTCTGATATTCATAGTGATTTCACAAAAAAAATATTTCCAGTTTGTTAATTTTGGGTTTTTCGTTTTTTTTTTTTTGTTTTTTTGTTTTTTTTACTCCATCCTTACATACCATGAACAAATAATGAATATACCTTTGCTTTGTTTGATCACACTTCATATTAACAATTGTTTAAATATTTTCTTTTTTTTTTTTTAACAAGGATTTCTTTTTAATTCGAAAATGTTAAGGAACATAACCCATCCATGAAAGGATGTATTGAATTTATTTTTTTATACATCATTTAGTGTTTTTAGGGAATAAGGCAGTACAGGCAATATTACTTCCTAGATGGTAATTCTGTGTGGATATTGACATGCCTATGGGCTAGAACAGGCATAGACAACCTCCGGCACTGCAGATGTTTTGGACTACACCTCCCATGATGCTATGCCAGCATTATGGGTGTAAGAGCATGATGGGGGATGTAGGCCACAACATCTGGAGTGCCAAAGGTTGCCTAACCCTGGGCTAGAAAGCCTAGGGGCCCTTGAGCCCTTTAACAGTATGCCCCTCTCCAGAGAGTTAGAGAATAAGGGAGAGTATGTACTGAAGCACAAATGGGCAAAGGCACAGAAAATGTTTCAGAAGATCTCAGCTAGTTTTAATGTTGACAGTTTTGATGGACATATGTTGATAGGTAGATAGATACACTGGTAACTTGACTAAATCTTTATACATCATACTTACTGGAGGAACCGAGGTAGTGATTTTTGGCACACATGTTTTTGGCCTTAAAGGTAACAGTGTCACTGTCTGTGCAAAGGGGTCCGCGTCTCTTTTTGGCCTTAGCTGCCGATCATACCAAAGTTTAAGGTCGGCATCGACATTCTGAGCGAAGGAAGAATCAGCCAGACAAAATCTAGGTCCCCTTAAAAAAGAAACAAGCTTTAAATGCAAGTCCTTTAGCATATGGGATTATCTAAAAATGCTTTGTACTGAATAATATACATGCAGCAATCACTGGACTGCGATTGCAAACCTGCTGTCCCCTGGAGCAGAGTATACAGTTACACCAGGACAATAATTAACTGGGCCTATATGAAGGAATCACCACATCCAAAAGTAAAAGTTATACAGACAGTTCCACCACTTTACAGGGACACTATAGTCACTAAAACAACTCTAGCTTATTAAAGCAGTTTTGGCCTATATAATATGCATCTGCAGTCTCACTGTTCAATTCTCTGCTATTTAGGAGTTAAATTACTCTGTTTATACAGCCCTAGTCCCAACTCCCTGCATGTGACTTGCAAAGCCTTCCTAAACACTTCCTGCAAAGAGTAATCTAATGTTTCTACTTCCTTAATTGCAAATTGTTTAATTTAGATTTTTCTCCTCCTCTGTTAATAGATGCCAGACCCTGGAAAAACCTCCCGTTTGTAATTAAAGTTCAATTTGCAGAGCAGGAGATAAAACCCTTTAAAGCAAGTAACATTTTGTTTTCATGTAGCCTGTGTCCATCGCAGCCAGGGGAGGTGTAGCTACAGCTGCATAAATAGAAACAAAAGTAATTTAACTCCTAAATGGCAGAGATTTGATCAGTGAAACTGCAGAGGTATGATCAATACACCAAAACTGCTCCATTAAGCCAAAGTTGTTTTGGCGACTATTTTATCCCTTTAACCAGCTTTGAAACTGCAGAGCATTATTGTGGCGTTTCCAGAACTTTATCAAGCCTCACGTGTCTAAGGATTATTTAATCCTATGTACATGTGACGCACAGATCTTACCAGTACAGGAGAAGAGGTTTCACGACCTCCGTCTGGACATTTTGTAGATGCATCACTTTCCACCGGTTTGTATCAAAAAGCTCCAGTTTTTGCAACACTTCGGCATTAACATAATGCTCTCCAGTGGTCTCCAGGTACAATCTTTTCATCTTGTTAAGGTGGCTTAAAAATAAAAAGGAGAAAAATATATTACAATATTACAGGACTTAATCTAATGACTGTTCTTATCAGATTAACTAAAAGCTTTAAGCATTTCAATATAAAATGTATGAATGCATGTAACATAACGAATTTACCGATACTGATACTGTACTGCCTTTTAACTGTTAATATTGTTTAGGTTTACAGTCATTTATAATCATATTGCTGTTCCCGATTCTGCGAGACCTGCGTGTCTCCTATTTTGCTATCCCATTGCACTGTTGTACATTTTCGATGACACAAATAAAAGCCGTTTGAACATCAATATACAATGTAGGCTGTCATATTTCAACTGCGTATTTGTGTTAAAAATTCAAAAAACACACACAAGTGACAGGACTTCCTTTTTTTTTTTTTTTAAATATACTCAAGCACGTACATACCTCTGCTGTCTTTTTATGTCTTTTATTGCTTGCAGCCGTTCAATGTCCATCCACAACCACAAGAGTCTCTCTCCAGAGGTTCCTTTAAGAAAAGCTTTAAACCTTTCAAACTCCCTTCGGCTGTTGATGTGAACATTTCCTTTCTTATGGGTCGAGATAGCCAGAACGCCTCGTTCATCAATCTCAGATTCTGCGTCCTCTTCTTCAACGCTTATTTCCGAGCTTCTGGAACTAATGGAAGCAGGTTCCGTACTTGGTGAATCCATGACTGTTACCCGAGATAAGGTGTGAATATCAACGTCCTCTGTAGTCACCACACGTGGCTCTCTATTCAGTTCTGATACTGCAGATTTTGTAATACGGTCAGTGTAGAAAAGAACAAACTCGTCTAGTGTTTGAAAGACAGGCTCTTTTTGGCTTTGGCCATCTTTCAAAAGTTTTGATTTGTCTTTAGACTCTTTTTTACTGTCATTACCTTTGTTCCATTTAGGCTCAATATGGAGTCTAACAGGTGTGGCACATGGAGAGGGTGCTATGGATACAGAATATTCTTCATCGTCTCTAGAATCACTACCGAACCTATCTGGAGTCACAGGCAACTTCTGGTGAAGGCTTGAGTTGTGTTTGTTAGATATACTTTCCTCATAATTCCCATCCGTATCTAATCAAAATAAGATATTGAGCTAATTACATTAAGGCTAAAGAGTGAAAATAGTCTAGGTACATTTTTAATTTAACTGAACAACTGAACAATTTTGTGTTATTAAGCTCATTTGGGCAGGGCCCTCTTCACCCACTGTTCCCGTATGTCAAATATGTAATGTTGGAATTAAATGTTTGTCGTTTACTTATGAAACCGCCCTCCTCTATATAAACAATTGTAATAATTATAACAAAGAATCCAGTTGTTGTGGTCAGTTTACATACGCCTGAACACTCACATTGTTTTTTAAAATTAATTTAACCTTCTATTGATGGAAAAGGCAGGTTTGATGCCCATTTAATGAGATGTGGCAAGGCTCTATGTGATGTGTCCATGTGGCATTTAGAGGTTTACAAACATATTGATATTCAAAATATTTTCAGCCTAAGGTTCCTGAGAATGGATTGCAGTGCTAAATGACTATCCAAGAATTAATTTTTAGTTACAGATGCTCGTCTTTACTTCCTTCGTACTATGAATGAATCTTAATCAAGCAGTGATCTCATCCCAAATTATGTTATTAGTCAAAGATTTTGGGATTTAGGAACTTCCTGGAAACAACCAATGGTAATACAATATTTCCTCATTTTCCTTTCCCTGAGCACTGGGATTTTGGTAATTACATGTATTTACACTATTTCCCAAATCCCATGGATCTTTGTTGGATAGCAAGCAAGGAAAAGGGCACATATCACCTGGCAAATGGGGAGAACTTGCTCAAAGATTAAGTGGTTCTAGTATCAAACTCAGAAATTTCTATCCATAATATATTGTCAGGTTCTACCCCTACATCCATGTTCTGTCACTTCTAAATAAGTAACAAAAACAAGGACAGAGATAAACATTTTACATTTATTTATTTAATATCCATACAACTTCCTCAAAGGATTACAAGCTAAAAAATGGCAACCATTGTAGAGTACAACTGGTGGCTCTTGGGTTCTAAAACCCTAGGATACTGATGGAAAACATTGGCAGTGCAGTTTGTGAGCTGTTTCACCCATGATGGTCTGCCAGCTTATAGGGGATCTCCAAACACTAAAACCACTACATAATGCTGTGATTATAGAACCAGGAGCATGGGTGCAGGAAGCAATGAGGATGGTGGAATCAATCCCCCCCCACCTCCAACAATAATACAGGGCGGAATGATGTGGAGGATTTCTCCCCTAACATGATAGTGTAGCTTTAAACATCAAACATGTTACTGGTTAAGAAAGATGAGAATATAACATATATAAAGTAGTGGTTGTGGTGGTTAGAGTCCCCCTTTAAAGCCTACAGGTAAATGTGAAATGTATTTCCAAATTATCCACATTATTAAAGTCAGACCACTAAGGAACGTTTTGCCTATGTACACTGTGCTCCCGGAGGCTTTTACTGTATATAAATAATTACATTGTATATAAATAATGACACATTGTCCCATACCTTGACTACCATTTTGTGTGCTGAGAAATGTTTCACTGCTACTTGCTGATCCCCAGGCAACTGGACGATTGAAGGAATTTCTCACTGCGGTCAGCTCACTTTGTCTTGCCATAGTGAACCACTCCTTTGTCTGAGTAAATGAGGCCTGTAAAAACCAATCGTAAAGTTATCCAACTTAGAGGCATACTGTTACACTATCCAACAACTCTTAATAGGAAGAAGACAGGCTTTGTTTAAAACCAAAATGTCTTTTTAGTCTCTCGCTAACTGACAAAGTTATTTACTAAAGTGTGAATTCAAAGTGAAGTTTAAACAAATTTAGTAAGAACCAGGAGAATTTAAACACTACAGAATGGCACACCCATTTTCCAGACTTTACCTGACCCAGAGACACATAGAACTTTCTCATGATTTCCTCATCTTCTGTCTCCTCGGGTGGAGAAGCACTTCTCAATTTCCTGCGTACCCACGGCTCGTACTTTGGGTCAACGTACAACTTCTCACCGACATTTTTCACTTGTACTTGTGACATTAGCTTGGCCAGCCTGAACATATCACACATTGAGAAAATTAAGTAAAAATAGTGAACAAATAGATTGTGTCTGGTTTATATACGATATCAAGAAATAAAGCAGTGGTGATTTTCAGTGTGGTTAGCAATTAATAACAAAACATATTATTCACAGGCCAAGACATGGAGAGATAGGGTGCTTTTTTTTTTTTTGTCCCCGCTGCCAATACACGTTCTATTACCGCGCTTTCAAATTTCCAGTGAAATGAAGAGATTTAGTAAAAACTAATTTGTACAAAAATGTGCCTGGGGGCTGAATGTGTTCTCCACAAGGAGTCTCCATCATCGGCCCTCCAAATGTTCCAGAACTATAAGAATTAATGGAGTTGTAGTGCAACAACAGTAATTCCCCAACTTTTTAAAAGTGATGTCCTATATAAATAATGTTTGATATTTTCTGTTATCGTGGTGTATGCTCTATTTTCAGGTTGGTGTACTACAGCAAGACATCACACTAAATGTGCAATATCACATTACTTTACACATCATTTTAATTTTAGCCTTTTTGCTTTTCAACTACTCTGATGAAGTTTGCACTGTATGGTTTATATTTACTATGTAGTGGCAACTTGTGGTTGCAATGTTATTTGAAAAAGATTCCACTGAGCTTTAAAACATTTATGTGCACAAACTCAAATCCAAATTCCCCAAGTTAATGGCAAAGTAACACACAGACAAACTCAAAGACAGCCCAAGTGAAATAAGATACTGCTATAGATATCTAGAATGCCTGAGAGGTACAAACTTGTTCAGCTTATTCTTAATGTAGTATGTGAAATCATGCTTGCATTACTTTAAGTCTTCTTACTATTCTAATAAAGTATACATTTTTGAAATCACAGACTGTATTTCAGACATGTAGCTAGCTGGTTTTGATGTACCTGTACTCAAAATAGCAGTCACTTTTAAGAAAAGCAGGTACCCTTTCCCTCTTGATCCACTGTACTCCTTGCTCACGATTCAGGCACTGTAATAAAATGAACTGACGTCAATGAGATTTAATGGGCCAGCAATGCCTTAATATATATTTGTCATTTGCACAGCAAGTACTCAATGTATTGCTATTGATCACATGTCCCTAAAAACCAAATAAATAAACTGCAAATACATGCACGCTCCATAATGTTTACATATATTTTTCAATTGCACTAAACATTATTTTTATAAGCCATATATACATTTGTTTATTGATTGATAAAATATTTTACCAGAAAGTATACATTGAGATTTCTCTTGTTTTCGAGTATGTCCTGGCCCCACAAACAGTGCATTGTTACAATGGGGTACATCATAATATTACTGTAACGAGAATATACCCCTACACGCAGGATCCAGCCAAACAGAAGACAGCACAGAGGAGAGATACATCTACCGGACCTTAGAGTGGCCGGACTCGACGTAATAGGAGAAGTACAGAGTCAGGAACGATCCGAGGTCAAGGGCACAAAGAGACAGCGTAAACGAGAACTAGCCGGGGTCTGGTACACAGGAATCAGCAAGCCGGCAAACAGAACAGACAAGGATAAAGCGAAAACGAAGTCAGAATACAAAGCCAAGGTCAAATACGGAGAAACACAACTGAACACAACAAGCACTAAAGGGAACCGTAGCAGAAACCACGATAGGGCAAGGAACTAAGGGAAAAGGGTAAGTATAAGTAGCCTTCAAACTAATGTGATTGGCTCCTGTCACTTCCACACCCCCAAAAGGTAAGTGTATGGGGTGATTGGCATGACAGGAGCCAATGGGAGCCTTTTTGCAATTTAGGCTCCCACTGTCTCTTTAAGAGCGCGCCCGAGACTCGCGGCGCGCTCTTAGCTGCAGGCGGGACACGTGACCGCATCTCGCGGTCACTGCCCGTCTTCCTGTCGGATGAGCCGCGCGCGGCTCATGCAGCCGCAGGACCGCGCGCGTCTTGAAGAGAGGACCGCGGCCGGCCCCCGGATAAGGTAAGTAACGCTACAATTACACTGTATCACTGTCCCAATATCGATAAATGGACTGTGAGCTATGAGTATCACAGTGAAGAGACTGATGCCATATCGTACCATAACATTGTATTTGTTGTCTATACTTATGTTGGTGATAGAGGATTTCTTTGCTTTGAAACCAGTTACACTTCTGGTAGCAGCATAGATGTTATCTGGAGGCTGGTGTTTCCGTAACAATTCTTTCATTTGTTGTATGAGACGCTCCGGCTCTTTATTTGTAACTTCAAAAATTCCAAATGTTTTATTGAACTTGATTGCATCAGCAAAGGTCTGTGAAATCAAAGAGATAATAAGATATATGTGTCAGATAATCCAACCATGTGAACTAAGATTCAATATAACATATAACAGGTAATGCTCAGCTAGCGCTGCCATGAATGAACACCTGGCGGGATCGGCAAGATGTGAGAAAGGGTAAGTTTTAGCATCCAGGGGCCACTCACAAATCGTGGAGGGATGAGCGCTAGGGGGACACATGTAAAGACTAGGTGAAGGGGAGAAGGGAAACTGACCGAACCGCTTTAAGCTAAAAATTTACTTTTTTGTCCCCATCATCTTCTGAACATGAATAGCTCCCTCATCACTACAGCGATATCTCCATGGCAAATCCACATCATATGAAATGCACAATGCCCCTAACACCCTGTAAACTATACAAATATAGTAAACTATTAGAATTGCATAAGGGTTTAGGAAGGAAACCCCTCAAAAGGTGACAGATACAAATTGATTTGAAAGTTTGAGAAACACTCCACACATCTGGAACACTAACTTGCTGAAGTGCTTTATATGAGAAGAGTGTGTCTTCTCTTTTTTGCTTCACAAAATCTACAGATTTCGATATAAATTGGCACCTTTATATGAACCTTGTTCCACCCTCTGACTGTTAATCAGGCAACAGGTCCAGTAATTTCCTGGAGGCTAACCTCAGTGGAGATAAACTCAAAAAGCAGCAGTTGCCCAGAGCACTTGCCTTGCAAAAGACTTCACATTGAGCTGCATTGGGAAGTCTGTGATTGGACAGTCACAGAAAGTCTGGGAGGAGTTAGAAGGGGAGGGCTTGCAAAGGCTGCAGACAAGAGATCTGTAGCTTTAGCAAGATGTTTTCATATGTATACACCCCAATAAAATAAAAAAAAAAGCATATTTAAATGTAAGCATGTTTTTTTATTGGGAATATATCTATTAAACAGTGATTTTTTTATTTTTATTTTTTCATTTTTTTATTATTTGGGCTGTGGAGTGTCTCTTTAATGTATTTTCTCTATTTGTGTTCCTAAATGATGTGAAATTAAATTCACTGAATTATTAGTATCCTACATTAATTTTGTAAAATATGTAAAAATTTGTATCAAACATAATAGAAAAACAATATTGCCATCTAGTGATGATTTTAAGAAATGTATAAGTTTTAAGTAAGACAATAACTGCCTGATTTAAAGTTAGTGTATATGAACCGAGAAATATATATATCACTAGCAAAGTATGCGTTATATGTATAAAGTGCAACTTAGGTGTTTCTGCTTCTATAGAATAGTAATTTGTACATATGACACATTGGAATTTGTTTACTGAACACTAAATAACAGAGGACAGAAAATCAATTTAGACTAAAATAGTCGAGTTAGGACTGTAGCTGAGTTGAAGAATTTTTCATTAAAATATATTTTAGCATAGAAGTTCCGATTTGGTTTTTAATTTCACTAAATTTCAGTGCACACTGAATAGCCCCCTATGTCTATACACCTGTAACAGGTAACTCAGTGCTTCAAGAAATGTTTTAATCTGATTAAACAAGATTATATGAAAGAATTAAAAATGTGCACCAGTTTTTGGAAAGCATCCCTTAAAATCATTGAAGTGGGAGGCTTTGTCTATTATGTAAACATAAAATAAAGGATGTAAACAAGACGAGGCATAAGATAAGTCCTCCGTTTTTAATTTTTAAATATTTTGCTAAATCCTCTTACATTGTCTATGAGAAGCATTTGATTGGTTGTTGTCCAGGACAAGAAGAAACAAAGGTCAGGTAGGTTAAGGTATGTCAGCTCAGACAATTAGGGAGAGAATTTTGAATAATTAATAACTGCATTTTAGTCTGAGCATTCTGTTTAATCTAAATAGAAGCATTTACGTTTGAGAATACTTTATATGTAAAAGTATACTTTCTATTAAAATAAATAAGCAAAATATAACAATTTTACTAGTGCAACCATTTAAATGATCGCTACAGGTTTGGGATCAACCTCCTTTTTAATGCATTAGGGAACTGTATCTTTAAACTCTGTTTACAATTAGACTAATTGCTACCATTATCCATTATTATTCCTAATACTTAATACTAAAACTTAAATACTTACAGGAAGACTTAGGAATTCATTGAAGTACTCTACAAGCAAGTCATCTATTGCTAAGAAGTCCTCCTGGAAAAACGGAAAAGCAAATGCATTAACTGATGAGCCAACAGACTACAAAAATAATTTCAAGTTGAATATCTGACATCAGAATTGGCTAAACCAAAGTTCCTTCATCACCCATATTTAAAGCCCAGGCTGCAGCCTAGCTTGGTTGATGTCCTGGTCTTAGTAAATGACACCCATTTTCTAAGAACATCTGCTGCTTTTTTAGAAAATGCGTTGGAACCAGGCCACCCTTCATTCTCAAAGTTTTTAATAAAGGTTATTTGTTTCTGTCAGATAGTACTGCCCGGGTTCTAAACCCAAGATCGAATTGTCAGGAATTCAAAGTAAATTTCAAATTCCAGAGCAACATATCTGAACTAAACATATAGCTGACTTGGTAAAAAATATCTGATTGAGCTTATTTTTTAACTTCATTGTGAATTATAGACAATTCACATTCAGGGCTGGTTTTTGAGATATAGCTGCTCTAAGCTGTCGCTATTAACACCAGTTAGTAGCAGCTACTAATTTCCCACTGGCTTCCAACCTAGTCACTATTTTTACCACTTCACCGCCAATATTGTCCGCTCCCAGCCTACACATAGCTCGCCATTCACAAATGGGGTGAAATATACGTATATTTCCCCAGCCGTTTTGTCAGTGGGGAGTTACTGATAGTTACTGATCCTGATAGAGAACATCAGAAGTCTTAGTACAGGCTTCCCCAAACCCTGGCCCTCCAGATGTTGCAGAACTACAACTCCCATGATTCTCAGCCTAACTATTTAATTCTTAGAATCATGGGAGTTGTAGTTCAGCAACATCTGGAGGGCCGGAGTTTGGAGTGAGTAGATGGGATGAGCTGACTGGCACTGGATAAAGCAGTATGGGTTTAAACTGTCCTTTAACAGGTGTGATGTCTCCAGGGATTGGCCCTCCCTTTCTGGAGCACCCTACAGGAAGTATTCCACTTTTTTATCTTTTGTTTTCTTCCAAACAACTGTTGTTGGATAAATGTGCATGGCTGACGTGCTACTACTGTCATGTGTGATCCTACAATATTGTATGATAGTTCTGAAATGACAGGCCAGCATTAGGAACTCATAGGCAGGTTTGGTTGCACTGTCAACATTTTTGTAATTTAGTAAATATAACGAATTACTGTGCCACGTCCCTTCTACGCAATCAGACACCTGTAGATGATTGAACCCATTTCCAGTGGACTATCAGACTTACTTTGAAAACGGAAGTTGTTTTCAGGCTCGTTTAATAGCATTACTTATTATCCGTGCGTGTAGTGACAGGATAAACATTTTTAATTGTAAGATAAGCTCACTTGGGTCCCCTAGCAACAAAGCCCTGCCGTATACATCACCTAGAATCTTGGAGGAGTGTGAAATGTTTTCTTTATGCACATATTGTGCAATAGCTTCAACAATTCAAATGAATGAAGTGACGTAATAACCAAAAGCACGAGATGTGAGCTTTGTTCTTATTGTGAAGAAGACAAAAGGTTTGCTGGTTCACATACTGTGTATGGCTATGAAACCTGCACGCATTATATTCAGTCATACATTAAAAAAACGTTACCTTTTAACCCCTTAAGGACCAAACTTCTGGAATAAAAGGGAATCCATGTCATGTGTCCTTAAGGGGTTAAAGGACCACTTTAGTGCCAGGAAAACATACTCGTTTTCCTGGCACTAGAGTGCCCTGAGGGTGCCCCCACCCTCAGGGACCCCCTCCCGCCGGGCTCTGGAGAGAGGAAGGGGTTAAACTTACCTCTTTTTCCAGCGCCGGGCGGGGAGCTTTCCTCCTCCTCTCCATCTTGATCGCGACGTCATCGGCTGAATGCGCATGCGCGGCAGGAGCCGCGCTCGCATTCAGCCGGTGGCATAGGAAAGCATTTACAATGCTTTCCTATGGACGCTTGCGTGCTCTCACTGTGATTTTCAGTAAGACAGCCACTAGAGGTTTAGGAGGCTGGATTAACCCTCAGTATAAACATAGCAGTTTCTCTGAAACTGCTATGTTTATAAAAAAAAAAGGGTTAATCCTAGAGGGACCTGGCACCCAGACCACCTCATTAAGCTGAAGTGGTCTGGGTGCCTAGAGTGGTCCTTTAAAGGTAAAGAATCTATTCTCCCCTTGGTTTCAAATGAACCCTGTTCTTGTCTCCTTAGTGTCCCACAATAATACAATCATTGAAAAGATCAACATGCATTGTACATACTGCAGGGCAATCCTTTTTATGCGTTTTCAGAAATATGATGAAATTATATGTGTCCCTGAAAACAAATTGTATATGGTAACCCTAGGTATGGGTCTACCATCTCTCTCAAATAAATCACTATGTCATGTTTCTTTATACCAGCTTCTTAATGGGGATTTATGCCCAGCATAGTTGCATATTTAGCTCCCTTAATGAAAAATGAAAACGGAGATATTGATAAGCTGATAAGACATGGCTCTTACCAACATTGGGTAACTTCCATTGTGTCACCAGTGCCGCCCTATGCGTCTCATAAACCCCTGAGGGAGGCTAATATATTTGCACTATTTTATGATTGATCTATCTATTTGCGTGATTTGGTATGCACAATGTATATAATATAGTATAAATGCAGGTCACTCTTAGATTGGGTTCTATGGAAACAGAATGCTCCCGGTCCAGGTGTCCTTAAGTGTACATTAGTGTAGCCACGATGAAAGGTTTGTTTGGTTTCCTACCTTAACGAATCTAATTTACTCATAAGTGGTAAACATTACAGGTTATCAAGAGAGATCTAAAACACACAGAGCAGGCACAGTGTATGGTCGGTTAACAATATAGCTTAAGTATTCAAAAGATTCATCAAGGACTAAACAGTTATACGTTTCAGACAGTATTCCAGTTACAATAAATCAGCAACTAACATCCCTGTTGAGTTTGATCTATGTGCCTGCCTGTGTCATAGGGAAACCTTGCTATAGCCTTACGCAAAGTCTGCTGTGGGGATAAGAAAGGGAAGAAAATTGGATACAAATAAGCAAGGTGCGGTAAGAGAAAGTATTGTGTTTTTTAAAGAAAAAGTATTTCCATAAAAAGATGGGTGGTGCACTGTTCCAAAATATGGGTTAGAGTGTCCAGGGGTTGGAAGACAACTGGTTGTTTTTTTTTCCTGGGTTTCTTGGAAGGGCATAGGAGATCCCTTGGTGGAGGATGGAAGGGGATGCATTACATATAATAACTCGTGTGCCATTGAACTTGGAGTTTGATATAAGTTCATTGCATTACAGGTGTCTGCTGCACAGTTTGTTAAAGGACCACTATAGACACCCAGACCACTTCAGCTTAATGAAGTGGTCTGGGTCCCAGGTCCATCTAGGGTTAACCCTGCAGCTGTAAACATAGCAGTTTTAGAGAAACTGCTATGTTTACTTTAGGGTTAATCCAGCCTGTAGTGGCTGTCGCATTGACAGCCGCTAGAGGCGCTTCCGCGATTCTCACTGTAATTTTCACAGTGAGAAGACGCTAGTGTCCATAGGAAAGCATTGAGAAATGCTTTCCTAATGACTGACTGAATGCTTGCGCGGCTCTGGCCACGCATGCGCATTCAGCCGGTGACGTCAGAAGAGGGAGGAGAGTCCCCAGTGCCGAGGGAGCCCGGCGCTGGAAAAAGGTAAGTGTTTAACCCCTTCCTCCCCCTTCAGCCTGGCGGAAGTGGGACCTTGAGGGTGGGGGCACCCTCAGGGCACTATAGTGCCAGGAAAACAAGTTTGTTTTCCTGGCACTATAGTGGTCCTTTAAAGCCTATGTCATATCTCATAGTCATAGTGAAATCATGTTTCCTAAAGATGATCCAAGCTATGATGTCCGAGATTGTTTGATCTGACATGTTCACATATACATAGTTACAGTAGTATGGGAGCAGTTGTACCAGTGATAAGAGTACTGCACTCCTATCCTTTAGCAGTCATTTATGCCTAAGTAAGTCAGCCTGTGAACTATCTACAGCAAATGAACTTTTGTGAATCTCCAACTTCTATGATGCTTTCCCATTGTAAATGCTGGCAATGCATCAAGTGTGTTGTCATCCTTCAACATTTGGAAACTACCTTTTGAAGACTCTTGATCTTCAGTGTTTTTTTGTTTTTTTATGAATACAGCAAGCCAACTAAATTAAAGACAGTTGTTGTAAGCCCCTTTTCATGGTTTTTAATGGTTGCCTCTGATTGGGGATTCAAAGGAACACTCCAAACACCAAAATCACTACAGGGCACTATAGTAGTTATGGTGCAAAGAGTGCACTGTCGTCCTCCAATTGTAAGTAGTCAAACTGTTTTAGAACAGTTTGACTTCATACATAAGTTAACAAAGATAAATATCTCCGTTAGGATCATTGTTCCCTTCTTTATTTGGGCATCAGGGCTTAACCCAAACAAATAAATAATTATAAATTAAATTCCCTCGTTCCCAAAGGCACTAAAAGGGAAAAACTCAATTTTGTATAACAAAAAATAAAATAAACTATGTACAGACAAACTTTATTGAGATAATATTAAAAAAGTATTTGGTGCAATTTACAAACTCCAGAAGGCACTCACTGTTAACTTCTAGAGGTAAGTATACCACGATCCTTACAATTACAATACAGCATTACATCGTTACATGTTGAGGCATTATCAAACGGAAAATCTATCCCAGAACAAGTTCACATAGTTGCGGTTATAATTTTGCCTGCCTCGATAGATACAATTAGCAACATATTCTCAAAGTCTCATTTAATTTAAATATTTAAAGCCACTAGTGACATTTAATACTTATCCTTGCATTCTATTTTAGTCTCCAGTTAGTTACTATGTAACACTAGAAACATCCTAAAATGTGACCATAGAGCATCTTGTTTAAAGGGACACTATAGTCACCAATACAACTTTAGTTTAATGAAGCAGTTTTTAGGTATAGATTGTGTCCCTGAAGTTCCTAAAGGAAGTATAAACTTTAGATGACTATTTACAGGAAGTGTTTAGGAAGGCTGTGCAAGTCACAAGAAGGAAGATGTGCCTATGGCTGCATAAGCAAAGTGATTTAACCTGTAAATGGCAGAGAATTGAGCAGTGAGACTGCAGGGGCATGAGCTATACACCAAAACTGCTTCATTAAGATGAAGTTGCTTTGGTGACTATAATGTCCCTTTAAGCAATAAAACAGGGGGGAAACAAGACCAGCCAGCTCCCTCTTATGCAGATATGAACCACTTTGCAAGAAAAAGTCTCAAAGCAAGTGATAGTCCCATATTTAGTCTGTTCAGTTAGCAGGGTGAGCTGACAGTTTCAGTAACCATACAGTATCGTTTAGGCCATGTGACAGGGAGAAAAGGCCCAGCCAGCTACCTTTTCTGCAGATATGAACTCCTAAACAAAACCAATATACTCTTTGCTAGAACTGGTCGCAAAGTAATTAATGGTCCCTATTTATTTATTTATTTAGTTATTCAGTTCAATTAGCAGGGGAGCCGACAGTATCAGTGAAAATAAACCCAGCAGCTTAACCTGTCCCTTTTTATCCTAGTTACAGGAACACCCAACCCAGCTTAGACACCAAAACTCTGTGGCAACCTGCCTGTAACAACTCCAGTCTACAGCTAAATGCTATCAATGTAATCACCTGCATTAGGATTTAACCAAGATCACCAGTTTAACTCAACAAACTCCATGCTCTGCTATACTGCCACAGAAGTGGTAACTATCACCGTCATAATATATATTGCTTAATCTAAGACAGCTGAACCACCACCGACACAAAAAGACTCATAGAGTCATATTAAAAACAAAAGACAACAAAAAATGCAATTGTTTGTTGATTTTTGTTTTTACTATGACTTTATGTGGGCTTTTTGTGTCTCTGGTGTTTAACCTGTTGGTGTTAAGTTACCTTACAATTGTGAATGCCTTAAAACATGATTATTGTACTTGGCTTGCCAGGTAAGCAGTTTTAAAACTAGATTGCATCACTTATCTTCTACCATGTGTTTAAATGGAAACTATAGTGCCAGAAAAACAAACTTGCTTTCCTGGCACTGTAGCTCCCCCCTCCCCCCCCCCTCCTGTGATGCAGAAGGGATTAAAAACCCCTTCTATCCAGTGGCAATGTCCCTTGGCGCTGGCTCGGGTTCGCCTTTGCTCCTCCCCTGTCGACATCAGCCGGCGGGGAGAGCTAATGCGCATATGGGGCAATGGCCCTATGGGGTTTTTCGGTGATGCTGGACATCCCTGAGCATAGCGTGAAGACATCCAGGATCAGTTAGAGAACCAAAAGTTCTAACAGCCTGGAAGTCCCTCTAGTGCAGTGGTTTCCAAACCAGTCCTAAAGGCATGCCTACCAGTCCTGGATTTAGGGATTACCCAGTTGTGTCTTAAGTGTTTTTTTTCTTTTTTCTAAAAACACCTAAGACACAACTGGGCAATCCCTAAATCTCGGACTTGTAGATGTGCCATGACGACTGGTTTGGAATCCACTGCTCTAGTGGCTGTCTGGTAGACAGCCACTAGAGGTGGAGTTAACCTTGAAAGGTAATTATTGCAGTTTCTTAAAAACTGAAATAATTAGCTTTGCAGGATTAATGGACCTGGGACTATGTACCCAGACCACTTCAATGAGCTGAACTGGTCTGGGTGCATCAATGAGCTGAACTAAGACTTGTCTCTTTCAACAATAAAGATTTAAAGGGTACCTGTCATGACAACTACAACTTAATGTAAATGAATACAGAATCAAGTTTCCCCTATACAATATGCTAGCAGAATTGGGGATATGTCTAGATCTTTCAAAAATCTGAGATTACATAAACAGCCCTTCCTCTCCTGTCAGTAAATTCACTCTGTGCCGATTGGCACAAGGATAAGAAGGATGGGCTCTGCATGTCTGCTATCAGGGAAAACTTATTCGGGATTCAGAAGAGACGTCCAGAGATGGGAAAGCAATGCTTGCAAGAGGATCCATCCACAAATAAATAACAGTGTAAAAGTTACAAAGTATACTACTATAAAATGCCCAAAAACGTTACAAAGGTTTCCCACTGGGAGTAAGTTTCATATGAAATCTATACTTACAAAATTATCTTCTGTTATACCTGGAGGTTCTGCAAAAAAAAAAACATGAAAATCCAAATATTAAGAGTAGATACTTTTTCACGCATCATGCATTCAGAACACAAAATATATTATGCAATAAATGGGTTTATCAATAAATTTGATTTGACATGATTTTAGCTGAGTTGGTGATTGGTTTTAAACTGTAGCTATTTGGGCTTTCACAATTCGTGTTGCAGTACCCAAATCTTTGAACTCTTTGCTGAACTTGGGAGTGGGTAACTTTGCATTTAGTTGGGGGGGAGGGGGACACGGAACTTAATTTACTAAATTCAGGGAAATATGGAACATCTCTAATCTTTTGAATCGTAGTCGGGGCTGAGATGACAGGCAAAAAAATCCAAATCAAATACATTTCATCTGCTTAGTTGAGTGGCTTAGACATTTAAGAAATAAGAAAGCACCCTTTATGTATGTTGGCAAATAATGATTTTGCAAATTTATATAGGTTGGGCAGTTTTTAAACGTCTAAAGTTTAGTTACGCACAAAATACAGCTGGGTATGGTGATAAAGTACCCCACATCACATATACTCGTTGTTTAAAGTGGTAGGGGGAAGCAGTAAGCAGGTGTCATTGATACGGTTTGAAGGTTCCAATGCAAGGTTTGAAACATACCAGTGCTCTGGGCAAGATGGTTAATCTGGTGCTGGTTTTAACTATTTAATACACTGACGATCTAGTGAATGGATTACTTACACGGTTACTCACTAAAGTGAAAACTGTCAGGAATTCAAGGTAATTTTAAAATTAAAGGGACACTATAGTCACCAAAACAACTTTTGCTTAATTAAGCAGTTTTGGTGTATAGAACATGCCCCTGCGGCCTCACTGCTCAATTCTCTGCCATTTAGGAGTTAAATCACTTTGTTTATGAACTGTAGTCACACCTTCCTGCATATGACTTACACAGCCTTCCTAAACACTTCCTGTAAAGAGTAATGTAAAGTTTATCCTTTGTTTATTGCAAGTTCTGTTTAATTTAGTTTTTCTTATCCCCTGCTATGTTAATAGCTTGCTAGACGCTGCAAGATCCTCCTTCACAGAGCAAGAGATAAAATTGTTCAAGGTGTGGCTAGGGCTGCATAAACAGAAACAAAGTGATCTAACTCCTAAATGGCAGTGAATTGAGCAGTAAAACCTGAGCGGCATGATCTATACACTAAAACTGCATAATTAAGCTAAAGTTGTTTGGGTGACTATAGTGTTCCTTTAAGGTCAAAATAGCCAAACTCAGTCCTCACAACAGTCCTGATTTTGGGGTCCTGTCCAGCCATCCAAATTCAGTTCCCTGGTGTCCCACATCTGGGGACACCAGTAAACCCTACTCGGGAAGCAAACGGCAAGGGCATCATTAGATGTGCTCACTCTTGCATGGACAAGCAGCAGCAGTGCAGTCTACATGGTCTGATGGCTGGCCAGACATCCTTTAGCAGACAAGCTCAACACATTTCCAGGTGGGCAAGACCAGGCACTGGTGGCGTTCAACTCAGGCTCGCCCACCTGTCCGCTTTTCACACTGTTGGGACATATGCAAACTGAAAAGATTCTCCAAGTCAGCTGTGCTTCGTTTGGCTAAGATGGCCTAAAATGTTAAATTCACGTTGGATTTACTTACAATTCACAACAATTCTCACTTTACTGAATGACCATGTAAGAGTTTTCTCTAAACTAAAAAGTAGGATTTTAAAAGTAAGAGAATAATGTACCACCAGTATGTTAAAGGAATGCTAAAATCATCATTCTATCTGTAACACTTAACAGCATTGCAAACTTGATACATTATTGATCACATAAAATTCTCCCAACCTGTGCAGAACATACATGATGGCTTTCAAAAGGCTCATCCAGAAGTAAATAAGTACATTTTATTAGAAGAATAAAAAGCACAGAAATATATTAAAAAATCAATCACTATAGGGATAGGACATCTGCCACTGCAACGGTTAACTACATAATTCTTTCTATTTTCGGTGTGAAGTTAAATGAAAAGGTACAGTACATTTTACAAAGTTGCTGGGTGTGTAATGTATGATCCAACATTACTAACATTACAATGAGCCTGATACACACCTAAATTCCCAGCCCATCCCTCCATAACCCACCAAACAAACTCTGGGACACCATGCACTGCATACATTGTAACCCTGGCACTCCATGGGTTAATACACACATTATGTATCACATAATAATAAATAGTGACAGATCACCAGCTCTATGCCCCTGACATGACTTACCAGCTGCCAGTCTCTTTAGCCTCATGGTGAGAGGTGTAGTGTGCTCTGGGCTGTCACTTGGCTGAGTGTAATGGGTCAGAGTGCATGCTCACACTAGGAGATCAGTGCAGAGTAGGTGGTCCTGGAGGGCCCCAGTGATCTCTATACACAGGGAGTGGATTACTGTGAGGGAGGGAGTTGCCTGTTTTCCTCCTGTGTGTGTAAATCCAGGTTGCTATGGAGTCCCAGACACTTTGCTGTGAATGAGGTGTTCTCTCCGCCCTGCTGAGGGCGCTCCTGCAATCCTCATTCACTCAGATTGCTGACTTGTTACACTGTATCCCTGCATTGTGACTCCTGTCTATGAGGCTGTGCCACACTGCCAGGCCAGTGACTATAAACTCTGCCAGCCCAGCTGCTCTGCACTCACACTCACAAGATGCTGTGCCAGCAGCAGGGGGTGGCTGAGCTGAGGCTCACAGTACCCGGAGTAACAGTGATCTGTTGTTTGAGGGCTAGGGTACATTGGGGGCGCTTCCTTATACACAAAGGTTAAAGGGTTCATTTAATTAACCATTTCGATGCCAACTTGCTATGTTAATGAGTTCGATTCTCTTCCATACCAATATTATTATGTAACAAAACAGTTTGAACTCTTACTAGCTTGTTGTTCTGGCAATAGATCAAATTATGTAATTAAACCACAATTATAATGAAATTAAGAATAATAAACTATTATATAAAAAGATACTTCTCTGTTGTTATTTTCAAAACGACTTACCAAAAGTCTGCAATAACATCAATTATCCTCTAAATAGCTCCTCGGATTCTACAGAGGATAAAAACAATGTTAATGCAAAGAGAAGATCAGAGAGAGGCTTTAAACCTGGAACAATTACTATGGAGACAACTAAAATGTTCCTGCTGTTTATGTTGGTTTCTGGGGTGGTCTCCCCACTTTTACAACTTTGCTCCTGTTTTTCTACTGTGAATGTCTGTCTGTCTCAATATATATATATATTTTTTGCTAGTGATTCACCCAGTACAAGTTATAAATGCAGTCATTGGCAGGTTAAAGGAATATTGTCATGTTATGGAGAAAAGGGCCTGTTTAACACTTTAAGGACTAATATTGGATTGATAATTCCATTATAGGAAAGCAGCCTTTCAACATCATATATTGCTGGTGTATGTGTGTACAATAAGATGACAATATAGATCTGCAAAATGAGCAGGTCTTCCCATACTGCCATGGGTCTTAAGGGACCAAAGCTTTATAGCAGTGTTTAAAGGAACACGCAAAACACCATAACTACTATGACAGAATTAAATTCTAGGCATAATACGAAAAGCAGCAGTTTATGGGACGAGTTTATCATTAGCAGCTACCATTGTCACAAAATACGATTGGAACTGCTCTGTAATGGATAACAGCAATATTGTAGTTGCTATACGTTTACACAGAACCAGGTTTACTGTTTGGTGACCTGCGCTGTGTGCAGTAATCATCAGAGGAGACAGCACAGGTCAAGATGTCTATATGGACAACCCATACATAACTTGATAAAACTGAGAAATGAGAGTCCCAGGTTCTTTATTAAGAGCTCTGAGAGGCTGTAAAACCATTGCAGTTATAGGTCACTCACATTTATGAGAGTGGGTACATGGTACTCTCTGCAACATCAACTTTACACTAATGCAAGTAAAGTGCATACACGGTTCTTTTAATTGTGGTCTTAGTGTTCACCTCATATTCGTTTATCTATTGCTATTAGTCTTTTCAGTACCATAGCTGAGAATCGGGCAAGTAGTCTGGCCAGCTTTACCTCCTTGCTGCGCCAAGGGCATGAATATTTATATATAATTATATACATATGCAAAATGTTTGGGGTATTCGATTAAACATTAATGCGACTAGTTTGGGGTATGATTAAACGTGACTGTGTGGGTTCTTGGATGATAAATGGGGCAGGTTTGGGGAAGGGTGTGTGTATGTGTTTGGAGACTGCTTATGGTGTCATGTGTAAGTAGTCTTTGATCTCCCCACTGGCCATGGAGCACCCCTCTCTACTTGAGTGCCGGCACTGCAAGGGCCGGCTAATGAGATATTCCCCATTGACTTTGGCACTAAGGGAGGAGAATGGGCTGACTGGTGGGGGGACATCTTTGCTCTTCCCAGCAGCTGTGCCAGACCTCTTCTGCCTGCTGCCCAGTGGCCGTATAACATTGAAACAGTATTTGTAGTTAGTATATTGTCTGCCTTGTAAGTTATTTAAAAAAAACAACACTTCGTTAGTGCAATATTCTACAATGATGCAGGGACATGTTACGTTGCATTTCTGAAGCTGCAGAAAACTGAATTCAATCCATCCTGCCTTAGGGTCATCAAGGAGTATTTTTGGATTTACAAAACGTGAAATATTTTTGTGCAATAATAAAATATGCACTCATAGATAACACCTTGATAAAAAATAAATTTAAAAAAAAATCAATCAATAAATATATATTAATATATATATATATATATATATATATATATAGAGAGAGAGAGAGAGAGAGAGAGAGAGAGTGGTAGAATCCTTGCACTCTTGCTTTGGTAAACGGTCAATTTCCTAGGTGCTAGTCTATGGCATCAAATAGATAAAATGTGCAAAAATGTGACTGTACTCACGGTTTCTTTATATACAATATATCTTATTTACTGTTCCATAATACAAAGGACTTTCCTCAGGACCAAATAAAAATAAATAATGTATATCCTTAAGAGGATCTTGCATACATTACAGGGATCCTGCTGGGGCCAATTAATACAACATACAAAATCCAGTGTACTCAGTCATTCACTAAACAGCAACTTCAAAGCTAGGATAGCATCTATCAAAAATGGAGTACATTGACATTATGGGAGCCTTATGCAATGTATGGTCATATACTGTATTTAAATTACCATTATTTCTGCCTAAGTCACTAAGGCAGGCATATTACATTTAAGGAATATAAAATTCTGTGAGTTTGTCCTGTGGGGTATTACTGGTATGCAATGGTTGGTACTTATAAGTGGCGCAAGGTAGGCCAACCGGGAACCTACATGATATTAGGCAGGTGGTTTCAATGTTGTGGCCGACCAGTTGTATCAATAATACCAGTTCAATGAGAATATCCACATTACTTGCCTTGCTCAGAATAATAAGTCAAAATCAGTCATTGAAAGCCTCTTCCTCATTCTTTATTTAAACAATGCGGGGTAATTCTGTATTCGTTTAATCTGTTGAATGTGTTCTGCAGATCAGATTTCCTTACACAATTCCAACAAAAGAGAGATTGGCACAACGTGGCAGAATGTGGTGTCAGTTTAGAATTTGAGAGCATTAATTGTCAGTGCATGACAGGAAACAAATGTAAAGGACTACATCAATACAGTCTGTAACATTTAAATAAAGCCTTAACCAGACCAAATGTGGTTTGTTTGTTTGTTTTGTTTTCATTCCTGACCTAGCTGTTTCCATTGCCATGCTATTTCTGGGTTATTTGGGATCATTTTAGATGAGACACAATTTTTTCCCCAATTTGCTTAAAAATGTAAGCAAAAAAAAAAAAAAAAACATCAAGAATATTCATGGGAATTTAACTTGGAATTGTAATCTAATCCCAAAATAGCTGTTCTAGAAACCAGGGTTCGGTTAGCTTAGTTGCACTGAACCCAAGAGTCAGCAATTGCCCAGACCTGCCTTACAAAGACTTCTCGTTGAGCTGCATTGTGAAGTCTGTGATTGGACAGTCACAAAATTTAAATGAGAGGGGCAAAGGTTTAAAAATAATATCAGGAAGTATTACTTTACTAAGAGGGTAGTGGATGCTTGGAATAGCCTTCTAGCTGAAGTGGATGAGATTAACACAGTGAGGGAGTTTAAGCATGCGTGGGATAGGCATAAGGCTATCCTAGCTATAAGATAAGGCCAGGGACTAATGAAAGTATTTAGAAAATTGGGCAGACTAGATGGGCCGAATGGTTCTTATCTGCCGTCACATTCTATGTTTCTATGTAAGTCTGCAAAGGCAGCAGACAATAGCATGAGGTTTGCAATCTGTTTTTAGATATATCTCCAATGACAAGATGCATAATTAAGTGCATTCAACAATTAATTTGTGATAAAACTACTAAACAGTAATTTATAGTTGTTTTTTATTTGGGCAGTGGAGTGTCTTTAACACTAAATAAGGGTTCTGGCCAGCCACAGCCCAGCCCTTAGTGGAGATATGGCTAAGGCAGAAATTGCACACTTTCTTATAGTCATACTCATTCATACTGGCAATGGGCGCTCTGATAGGCTAAAAGCAGTCATTTGACAACACTCTCAGCCAGTGACAGCTGCATATTGCTTCGCAGACTACTAATTTCTCAAAAGCCAAGCAGCACTGAGGGTATGGGCCGCTGGCGACTCTCTTGTAGCAATAAAACAACAAATATTAGGAACTGTTTAACGCTGAATGAATGGGTGGCACTAGAGGACTCCAGACACTATAATCAGTTTAATGAGATGACAGTGCTTACTGTGTCCCTTTAATTAAATGAGAGGACTAGAATAGCCGAAGATGTCTCAGAAGATAATGCAGAAATTGCAAAATGAGGGACACTCAGAAATGATGTATTTTTCTAATAAAGCACTGGATCATAGTATATTGTAGGGAAGGTAGGCAGCAGGTTCAGCAACCATGTGATGTTCTACCATTCTATTGAAAAGAGGCGAACTAGTCGAGCCACATTAGATACACACAAAAGTGGGGGGTAACCCCAAATAGAAAATGAGAAAAGCAAGATGTATCTAATGTATGATGTAGAGTATATACATCCAGGGGATATCAGGATGGCCAACGGTAACTCTGCTAAATAGACCAATTATTGTAAAATGAGCAAAAATAATAAAATGTTATTAAACATAACTTATTAATAAAGAAAAGAAAAAACCCAATCAGTGCTGTTAGATAAACACCTGAAAACTGTGAATTAAAAATCTGGTGCAAGATCAGTATCCATATAGTTAATAGATGCCGATCAATATAGGCAGCAAGTAACTATCAGTGAGAGCAAATGGATAATACTGTCAGACTAAAGAGAAGAACACCAAGCTAGTGGTTTAATGGTTGATTTACACAGTCTGTCTCATCGGATGTCAGTGGTTTGCTGCACAAAATCCTCTAGAGACCGGCAGCGTTAATCCCTTGATAGGTTGTTATTACAATAAATATCAAACATCGGACCGGAAAGGAATTGAATAGTTCCTAAACTGGCATTGGAGACAGTCTGAGATAATAACTTAAATGAATACCACCGGCATTTGCCTGTGAACAACCATACCGACTGTTACATTGAGAGAAACTTGTCACTGTCTGTGATAGACTGTCGGTAATGTTTAAAGTAGCGCACTAGTCTGATGATTTTGTAGTTTGTTAAATAGTCTGTAAAGTAGAGCACTAGTCTGATGATTTTGTAGTTTATTAAATAGTCTGTCTAAATCACATAGCAGTGTGGTATTTTATGCACTCCGAAAAACCTCTATATTCCTTCCTAAAAACCGTATAGCCTGTAACTGTCTGCTAACGGCTAGACTAACAGTTACAAAAAAAGGAAAGGAAACTGTTACTCTCAGTGATACACAGTAGGTAATATCTGAGCAGAGGTGCAGAGCGCTAAATGAATATACCCAACATCTGCTAACAGTAAAGAGCTGATAGTTTTGCTAACAATGTAGAACTAGACGATACAAGGAAAGGGGAGGGGGGACGAGGGAACAGATATAAGTGGGGTCTCGGTAGACAAGGCTATAAAATGTCCATAGAAGGTAACACACCAAGTGTTAACAAATTACAGAATCAACCCTCGTAATAATGAGTCCCGTGCCTTCAAGGGCACCTAACGCCAGCCCACCAAGTATCTATCTAAGAACCAGACAAAACGTTTAAAAATGCAACGAAAACACTTGATTGGTCCGATCAGGGCAGTTCCTGATTGGTTGTCCAGATGTGACGTAACGGAGAATGTGGACGGAAAACGAAAAGGACCTTTGTGCGAATTCATTAACCCTTGGTGACCGGGTTTAAATTCCCATGATTTATAAGGGGATAGAGCTAGGTTGCTGGAGCGATATTATTCATAACGGCACCTTAAGTATTATGTGTTGTTTAAACCCAATCCATGGAGTCCAGACAGATACATTTTAAAGCATGAACCTAAAGTGTAGTCTATTAAGATGAATACTCAGTTTTTGTTAAAGGGGTTCTTGTTAAGAGGAGAAAGTCTTGTTAGATATTGAAGACACCTCAGGATGGAGTACCATGGATAGGGTCATATTAGACAGATTTCAAAAGGGACCTATTCGATCTAGGAACCACATAGGAAAGTTCAGATTGTATGAAATTCACACTAAACCAGATTATTATCTCCAGTTAAGGGTACACATAGTCGAAATAAAATAGTCACCTTAAGTAATCAATGGGGTGGATACAATATTGATGTTGTAATATATAATTCGAAAACTTACTTAGTGTGTCATTATCCAATTGATGATAAAGAACGCACAGTGTGATCAGTAGAGCCCTAGGTCGAATATTGGTGTCATATTAATATCTTGATAATGATTCAAGGGGGGTACTCATAATCACATTAATCCTGCATATGTGTCAAAACTAATTAGAGTGTATACTTCGTTGGTGTTAAATAGTGATATAATCACCCAAGATGATTAGTGGTAAATATGAATAAATATGTAATGCAGGTATATGAAATACTAAAACTACTACTGAATATGAATGTATGAAAGGGGTAAAGTTGAATTCTTCATTAAGACCGTCTGGTGACAGTGTCTTTAGAATGTATATCCATTTGGACTCTTTCATGAGTAGTTTTTTATTAAAATTCCCCTTCCTGGTGTTTAGTGTGAGTTTTTCCAACGCTTGGAAAGTTAGTTTGGCAGGGTCTGCTTCATGGTAATTGCGCACATGATTGGCTACTGGAGTAGAGATGTTTAAATTAGTGATTGAACAGACATGTTGGAGTATCCTCCGTTTGAATTGTTGGTAGGTCTTCCCTACATATTGTATACCGCAGCAGCATGTGATTATATATATCACCCGTGTGGAGCTGCAGTTAATAAACTCCTTCACCGTGTATTCATTTTTTGTTCTGGAACTCGTGATAGTTTTTGTTGGTTTGATAAACTGACATGCTTTACAGTGCCCACAGCGATAGACTCCAGTGGTTTGTTTTAGCCACGTGGATTCGGATGGTTTCATAGGTTCCATATGGCTGTGGACAAGAATGTCTTTCAAATTTCTTGCTCTACGAGCAGTCATCTGGGGATATTTTTCAATGCTGTCACTCAAATCCATGTCATGTTGAAGAATGGGCCAGTTATAGGAGATTATTTTCCGTACTTCATCCCAGTAGAGATCATAGGTGCCAATACATCGAGTTGTCTTTGTTTCGGTCTTGGGTCTAATGTTCCTGAGGCTATCACTTCTGATGGTTAACAGAGCTTGTTGGTAGGCTCGTTTAAGAATCCTATTGGGATAGCCCTTCTGTTTGAACATAGACCTCAATTTCTTTGCCTCCAACTGAAAGGTTAGTTCGTTAGAGCAATTACGTCTCGCACGGAGGTATTGCCCAAATGGTATGTCAGATTTTAACTTCATTGGGTGATGGCTGGTCCAATTCAATAGGCTATTGGTTGCTGTGTCTTTTCTGAAAAGTGTAGTCTCAAGTGTAGTCTCATTTCTTGCTTTTCTCATGTTCTACCATTCTAATATACAGCTGAATTTCCAAACAAGTGAATAAATACGCTTAAGATGTCATGTCTGCAGAAGGCGGCTTATGGAAACCAGGAGTTGTAGAGAACTGACAAGTGATGTGCACAACTGTGACCATAATAGCCAAGCTGGCATATAATTCCATGTGTTTTTCAAAACTATTGAAATTTGCAAATCTCTTGTCAATTATCCACAACTGCCAGTTCATTGAGTAGCCCTCAATATGCATTAAGTTGCATGTATGCACAATCTGTCCACAAGTCTTCTCATAGAGAAGCCTCTGAATGGACAATGCCTAGCACTGAAGGAGGACTTACAATATATGTCTTTAATGTAAACTAGATTTTTTTTTATAAATTACACAATACATGCAAAAGATATTAAATGCATATTATTGGGATATATCTTCTGAATGGGGATTCATGTATTCAAAATGCTTTAGAGTTCTAAAACTTTAGGGTGCGTTGCATCAAGGAAACTAGTTAGTTAAGATTCTACTGCCGTCTTAATGTTCTTGGATTATCAACCCATAATACTAGATTAAGTAATTCAGGCAAAATGTACAGTATTTTTCAGAATATAGGATGCAGTTTTTTAACCCCAAAATATGGGGTAAAAAACATCTTGCGTTTTATTTTCCATGTTTCACAAGCAGGAGTAGGTCACAGAAAGCTGGCATCTCCCTGAGAATTGCTCCATGTAGTCTGGCCTTGCAGACCATAGTAGAGTATACTCTTTATCTTCTACCAGGTCTGACAGAAAGCGGATGACTGCACTCAGGGAGCAGCTTCCTGTCAGACTGGGTAGAGGATGAAGTAGATCCTGTTCCGCAGTCCACAAGGCCACGCTGCAACAGGAGGGAGTTGCAATAGATGCCAAAGAAGGGTGAGAGACAAAAGTGAATTTCTAATTTATTTCTTAATTTCTAGTTAAAATACATGGGCATATCTTTTGTGGAAGAAAAACTACCACAACAAGAGGGCATACTCTTAAATAAAAGGGGCAAAGGTTTAAAAATAATATCAGGAAGTACTACAGTACTGAGAGGGTAGTGGATGCATGGAATAGCCTTCCAGCTAAAGTGGTAGAGGTTAACACAGTAAAGGAGTTTAAGCATGCGTGGGATAGGCATAAGGCTATCCTAACTATAAGATAAGGCCAGGGACTAATGAAAGTATTTACAAAATTGGGCAGACTAGATGGGCCGAATGGTTCTTATCGGTCGTCACTTTCTATGTATCTTATATTGAGTTTCATAGAAAATGTTTTATTTTCATTTATATTTGTAAAGAAGGTGAGGTCAACAAGCAGAGATCATCAAAGTCCATCTAGGACAATCATTTCAAGTACATGTATTGACTGACCAAAAATGGTCTGTCCATCTGTCCGTCTATCCATTCAATTATCTTTATTTCTAACTGTCCCTTCCCTGGTGTATTTTTAAAATTATCCATCCGTCTGTCTGTCTGTCTGCCCGTTTATATGTATCTTATATTCAACAAAATGCAATAACAGTAGCCTTTTCTAGGCAGGTGTAGTAATTAGATGTTCCTGAAGATGGCAGCACTTATAAGTCGGTCTGTGTGGCTGGAGTTTTGTAGTTTTTATTACTAGCCTGTGCTGTGCATGAAAAACACCACAATAGTGCTCAGGAAAAGTCAAACAATGATGTTAAGAATGCAATCTTACACATGAGCAAGGATACAAATAGCACAAAATATGTCAGGCTTTCTAGGGAAGGGGAGAATTAAATTATTCCAGTGGTTAAAGGGTAACTGTCTCTTCCCAGGTTTTTTAACCCCTTAAGGACTGGACTGTTGTTGCGATGTTGTACATTTGCGACCAGGCCTCTTTTTACACTTTTGTGGTGTTTGTGTTTAGCTGTAATTTTCCGCTCTCTCATTTACTGTTCCCATACAAATTATATGTTGTTTTTTTTCAGGACAAAAAAGGCTTTCTTTACATACCATTATTTATATAATCTCATGTAATTTAATTTAAAAAAAAAAAAAAATATGATGAAAAAAATACATGTTTTTTTTACTTTTACTTGAAAAATCTTTTACTCATCTACGAATAAAAAAAACTGCTAAATAGATTCGAAATTTTGTCCTGAGTTTTAAAATATCCAGTGTTTACATGCTTTTTTTGCAAGTTATAGGGCTATAGGTACAAGTAGGATATTGTGGTTTCAAAACATACATTTTTTTCAAATTTATCAATAGTGACATTGTAACACTATTATCTGTCAAAATTCTCTGAATAACATATTTTTTTTTAAAGTAGACAACCCATAGTATTCAATATGGGGTATGTCCAGTCTTTTTGAGTAGCCACCTAGTCGCAAACACTGGCCAAAGTTAGCGTTCATATTTGTTTGTGTGGGAAAAAGTAAAAAACTAAATTGAACGCTAATTTTGGCCAGTGTTTGTGACTAAGTGGCTACTAAAAAAGACTGGACATACCCCATTTGCAATACCTTGGGTTGTCTTCTTTTGCAAATGGTATGCCATCATGGGGGTAATTCTTATTCCTGGGCTACCATATGCTCTCAAAGGCAACGTAACCAACCTGGCCATTTTCAATGTAAAAATATTTGACCCTGTAACTTTCAAAAACGCTATAAAATCTGTACATGGGGGTACTGTTAAACTCGGGATACTTTGCTGAACACAAATATTAGTGTTTCAAAACAGGAAGACGTATCACAACAATTATATCATCAGTAAAAGTGCTGTTTGTGTGTGAAAAATTTGAAAAAAGTAACTTTCCCTGACAATATCATCGCTGTGATAGGTTTTACTGTTTGGAATCACTAATATTTCTGTTCAGCAAAGTTTCCCGAGTAAAACGGTACCCCCCATGTACAGGTTTTAGGGTGTCTTAGAAAGTTACAGGGTAAAATACAGTGCTAGCAAATTAAATTCTCTGCAATTTCGGCCTGGGTTGGCAGGCAGGTCCCTCAAATTGCAATTAATAAAATTATTTATGTAAAAATATTACATAAATACGCACGTAGAATTTAAATATATATGCACATTTATATATTTGAAGTCTGTGTATATTTATTTATGTAATTTTGTATATAAACAAATGTAAATTTCTTATTTTTATTTATTTATTTATATATACATAGATATATATACAATTTCATTGTAAGTGTATTTTTTTTTTTTTTTTATTCTTTATTTTTGAGTGCATATAGGTTAACATTTACACATGCATGTGCCATGCCCCAACGGCAGGCACCCACTATATAGCAGTAAACATCGTTTTTGTGCGGCATAACATAGAAATACAATGCACAATTTTAGTTTTTTGTTGTAAGTGACACTTGAAAAAGACATCGCACAAGTAATGAAGATGCAGAACAAAGTTAAGTATACGCGTATATAAAGTGGTAACTCGAATTGTTATGATTGCAAAATAAATTCGCCAGCAGTTATATAGTGAAGGCAGCGTCTAAAAATGAGACGTTTAAAGCTTTAACTAGACATTCATACACATGGATTTGGACTGTGCTGTAAACGCCTCATGTAGCAGTGTACTGCAGTTCCCTCTTGTGGTATATGGCTTAATGGAGCGATCAGGCGGCCAAATCGATTTTCGTCTTTCAAACGTAAATTCATGGTTCAATGCCACGTAACGGCCTAAATATTACATTAGGGCTGGTGGGGGGGTCTAGTGTTTAGAGCTTAATAAGTATAATTAAATGCAGTTTTGCAAAGGACAGGTAATGTGGACTGGTTAAATGGTACCTGTTGTGTTCTTCCTTAATAAAAGGTTAGGGCGATTGTCCCAGCCATCTAGCTGCCATGAACGACATTGGGCTAGTAAAAGGGCTCAAAGTACACCGAGCAGTGTATCGCATCACCCATTATCGCCTCAATTAAGAGCATTGTAGGTCAATATAGGGAGTGCAGGAAGAGGGTGCTCCATCAGGGATGCTGCAGGAGGTTTAGCTTATCTTAAACGACAAAAAAAATACCAATACAACATATATACATGTATATAAACCCTTACTCTATACGTAAGAACTCAATATAAAACCTTTGTATAAAGCTCCCACTGGCCCAGCCTAATTAAAAACAGTAGAGCCCAGAAGCGATAATCCCTTATTATATGAAGCAGTGGTAAGTGCCTCGTGGGATGAAATATAGAAGGAGACGTTGGGAGTATTATGGGCTAAGAAGCCACGAGATGTAGGCCTGAGAACTGGGTATGAATCTTATGGGGTGGTTAGGAGGACCACCGGGGTATGTTGGAGGGGGCATTAAGGTGTTTACGGTGAAGGCATGTGAGACCTTATTGGGTGTGTTTGCATGCCGTCCCAAAATTATTTTACGAGGAAACCCTAGTCGGTTGAAGTGTTGTTAATTACTGGGGTATGCATGAGTTTTATCCCTCTTTTTTTTTTGTTTCTGTGTGAGTTACATAAGACATACACCTCTCGTGAGCTTACTGTACCAGATATCAAGGCGTCTAAGGTGATTTCTCTATTCCCGTAGTCCTTTTTAACTGCAGGGAGGGGATAGTTTATACCTTCGTCCTCTAAGGATACCAACCAGTCTTATGGGATGCCATTATACCCCTAACATTGCTCGTGAGAAACTAGCTTTTTCCCAGCAGCCCATTAGCACGTGGCTTGAATGGTTTAAACCCCTTTACTGCCTGAGAGGGCCCCGCAACCATAGACCCCCATGGCAGAGAAGGGAGCACATGACAATGAATAAAAACAATAAAAACTAAAATTAGCAGAACATTATGAGCGGGTGGTATTCAGCTGGCCGTACTTGCATCACAAAAAAGTATGGCAGATCTGGTCACTGTCTCATGCTCTGCAGTATATGTCAGCAGTGAAGTCGGAGCATTCAGCAGTTCCATCCAAGTCATTAGCTCGTGCGTGGGTCCGGTCCTACTTGGAATTAAGTTGTGGACCCCACTCTAGTGGTTAGCGCTCTGTCCCTGGGTACAAAGATACGGGTAGCCCCGGGGTCCCATCCATGAGGGTTTGTCGGGCCCAGCGAGTCCGGTGGTAGTCCCAGTGCGAGCATGTGGTTTGGTGCCTCCGATAAGTCCCGTATGGTGATGATGGCGTCTCCGCGTGGTATCTGGAGTGATCGAGACTGGCTCCATCTGTAGCTGATGGTCTTCGTGCGTAGGAGGGAGGTAAGTGGTCGGAGCGACCGTCGCCAAGCAAGGGTTCCCCCTGACAGGTCAGCAAAGAAAGTTAGAGACATTCCCTCGAAGTTATAGGGCGTTTGCCCTCTGACTGCTGCCATCACTGTCGCCCTGTCCCTGAGGGTCTGGAACTGTATCACAATGTCCCCAGCAGCTGCGGCTGGTGCCTTAATCGGCTTCTGTAGTCGGAAAATACCTTCCAGCGATATCGTTTTAGCCTGCTTTGGTGGAAGTATGGCTGTCAGGAGGCGCCTTGCGAGGTGTGGGAGTTCTTCTGGTGGCACCGTCTCCCCAACACCCCTTAGTTTTATGTTCTTCTGTCTCCTCTTGTCTTCAAGGGCGTCGAATCTACTCTCATAAGTTGCGCTCTGTTTTGTGAGCTCTTCCACCTGTCGTGTGAGGACATTAATTTGTTGTGAGTGGGCTGGTGTTTTGTGCTCCATTTCTCCGAATGTTGAGCGATCACATGGCCACAGGGGTCCTAATTCTCCATGGGGAGACTGTCTGGGCTGCAGACAGTCTCCCCACACCGGGAGCAACACCGATCGCTGCCGGGGGAATGACCGCGATCGGGTAAGTACATCTTAAAGTTAGGACGGTTCAGGACCGTCATCGGTCAGCAACGCAAAAATGCCGATGACGGTCTTGAACCGTCCTCCGTCCTTAAGGGGTTAATTTTATTTGTGTGTGTAGGGTTTTAAACTGATAAATATTATAGATGTAGATTCTTGTCTACAAGATGTTAATCATGTATGTGATATTAAAATGATCAGCAGCGTCCATTGTGTAAGTAGATTTTTCCTACTTAGTTGCTAACAGTAAACGTGGCTATATATATATATATATATATATATATATATATATATATAAAAATATGGAACTTTACCCTTTTGCCCTCTTTATTTACATTCCTACCCCCCGTTTCGGCACATCACAACCAACTTTTACTCCACATTATGACTTTTGTCCCTGACCACAAATGTTAAAGTCTGTAGTTGTGGTTATAAACACAGGAAACCCCCTTACATGGGCCGTTGCCATTTGTTTTCCCCTACCCACCGCTCCTCTCTTTCTCATATTGCTACTTTGGTGGGCTCATATGTCTGTTTCGGCACACCACAAATTTCATATCAAAGATTTTGTCCCCAACCACGAATAGATAAATAGACAGACAGTTGATATATAGATAGATCTGCTGCAATGCTATGAATGACCAAATTGGTCAGATCTCTATGATTTATCTACAAGTGATACTCGAAAATTTAGAATATTGTGAAAATGTTCATTTATTTCAGTAATGCAACGTAAAAGGGGAAACGAATATATGAGATAGACGCATTACATGCAAAGCAAGATAGTTCAAGCTGTGATTTGTCATAAGTGCGATGATTATGGCTTACAGCTCATGAAAACCCCAAATCTTGTGTGTGTGCCTCTCCATTCTTCCTCCAGACTCTGGGTCCTTGGTTTCCAAATGAGATGCAAAAGTTGCTGTTATCAGAAAAGAGGACTTTGGACCACTGCTAATGGAAAGTGTAGATGTGTTGCAAGAAAGTTGAATACATTATTTTCTAACAGTTTTTTTCTTCTGGTCATGGGAAAAAGCAAAATTAGATATCTTCTTATGGCATGCATAAATGTGGAGGTAGACAGTGTTTAGGTTGTAGATATGTACATGTTACTAAAGTATTTATTCAGATTTGAAGCTTTTGCAGGTTTGTGAAATATAGAAGTTTAAATGGATCTTTTATTTAAGAACTAGGAAGCACCCTGTAACTCAACTCTGTATTTGCTTTAAAAACCCATGTGTGGGAGTGTTGTACCTATGATTACGTGCCTGGGGTTGCACAAAATGCATTCAGTGGAGAGGAAGGGTTCTGGTGTGTACTGTATTTTCATAACTTTTGTATTTTATGAACAAAAAAAAAATATCTGTTTGCTGGAGCTTGGAGTTGCGGTTTTGCTTGGAGGATCATAAAGGTCACACTGGTGGGGTTTATTGTCTTAATGACTCAAAATATTGCTGGACCCTAGTACGAATATTTCTATTTATAAGTTACACTATAGGCACCAGAACCAATAAAGCTTGTCATTTGAAATTTAAAACATTATGAATGGTGTTTAAATAATGCAGCACGTTTATATTCACACCACCACTTCACTATCACTGAAACACAGCCTGGCATTTTCAGGGAAACCTAAATGTAATCAGTTTATGGCAGGAGTGGCACATTTTCATATATTCCTGTCCCAGGTTATTTAGAAAACTAGACTCTGAATAATGGTTCATTTACATCTTGGCAGAGTTAGGCACGTATAACAATGAGATATACCATTTTTTTGGGACTGTTTGAAATAAAACACACAAAAACACAAAATAAAAAAATACAGTTTATTATACTAAAATATTTCATTTGAAAAAGACTTCATGGCAAGACAATAAGATAAAAAATGATATAAAAACAAAGTATTAAAACATGTTAGGAAATATTTGCAGTTTTAAACAAGTGAAGATATGTACACATAAAAAAATACACGTGAATCATTTGAACATGTTGTGCAGTTACCAAAGCTTATACAGCTTGGTGCAAAAAAGTGGCAATAAGTGCTAACAGTGGAATGCTTACATTGTGCCATATTTATTTAGGTAATTAGGGAAAAATACTGTTTGAGCAGTAACCAAATAAAACAGTGTTTCAGGTCACGCAATAATAAGCACTTTCCCACAGAAGTTCTGTAATAAATATGACACAATATCTTTCCTATTTACATAGCCCTAATTTGCAGCAGAGCATATAGCAGTGTTAATTTGCTGCTAAATTCACATAAGCCATAAGAATGTACAAAAAACAAAACTGACTTGGTTCGGGAGAAGCCTCCTATTCTCCACACAACAATATTCAATAAAGAGGGTCTTCATTGGAAAAAAAAAATTAATTTAAAGCCGTTTCAAATTCCGCTTACTTTGGGCACTTCCAGGTGGAGGTTCCTTTTTGTGTGTTCTTTTTGCAGATCCACTGGCACACTCCTTCGACCCATGAAATGCACACAGGCAAAGAATGCAAAAGTTAAACCCACAGTCTTTTCGGCTGCATCGACCTTGCTTTTTTAGCGGCTGATATTTTGCTGGAAATTGGCATCGTGGACACGGCTTTAAGGCTTCATCTGTAAACAATGTCTTGGCGATCTAAAAAAAATTTAAATTACATTTATTTAAATATAGCAAAAAATGGATGGTGACAGCACCACTGTTGATATACTTGTTCAGAGAAAGTTAAGAAACACCACCCAATTCAGTCACACAAACTTAAGATGGGTCCAAATGGAAGTAGAATAGGTCATCTCTGCCACACATGGAACACCACAACAGGTGTGGAAATAGATGGTGCTTTGTGATGGATAATTTAATTATTTGGTATAGCTGCTGATTACACTCTGTGGGTACTTCAAAAATCCCACCACAATATATAGACACAGAAAAACAAACAAAGAGCCTGTTTTTCCTGTATCTCTGCCACATATCCGCTCCTTTCATGCCAAATCCACTCAGTCTTATTCCATATAGCTACATGAAAATATCAGGCGAATGCAACAAACGTAGCCAGAGTTGTGTAACCTGTTATGAACTATAGTCTCCCCTTATAGATTACCATTTCCTGACTTCTAAATGTATGCTCAGTTGGAAAACTGATCTAGGGAAGACTGGAGGCTGAAGAATGGAGCAGGGTTCTAAAAACGCTAGCACTACATTCTGGTCAATTTATACAAATTTCTTATCCTTAAAAGACCACATCTACTCATCTTCTGCTCGATGCTCAGGAAGATGAGGGGAATATGGATCTGTTTTGCATATGTAGTGGATCTGTCATTTTCATCCTTTTGGCAGAGTTTTTACTCTCAGAAGTGGTTGATTGGGCACCAATGTTTGTGAATGGATCTTGAACAGACTATCTAAACATACAAATAAACAGACCTTTTGCATATCTACCAAAAATGGAAGCATGCTGTACCCACACTCAATCATATTAGAACCAAGATATATTATCTATTTTCTAATGAGCAAATGAACTCCATATATTATGAAACGATTGTGGTTATCCCACTGAACACCTTCAACCGTAAAGGATCACTATAGTGTCAGGAAAACAAAGTGGTTTTCCTGACACTATAGTGCCCTGAGGGTGCCCCCACCCATGGCGCTGAAGGGGTTAAAACCCCTTCAGCCACTTACCCTAATCCAGCGCCGGGCTCCCTCGGCGCTTGTGACCTCTCCTCCCACGTCAACTCCCCCGGCCGACGTCACAGGAGCCGAATGCGCATGCGCGACAAGTGCCGCACGCGCATTCAATGTGTCCATAGGAAAGCACTTCTCAATGTCCGGAAGACAGCCACTAGAGGCTGGCTTAACCCCCAAATGTAAACATAGCAGTTTCCCTGAAACTGCTATGTTTGCATCTGAAGGGTTAAAACCTGAGGGACCTGGCACCCAGACCACTTCACTGAGCTGAAGTAGTCTGGGTGACTATAGTGTCCCTTTAATAATGATTTCACCTAGCTTTTTTTTTTTCTCTCTTTTTAATCTTCCCCCACCTGCAGCCACTAAGCATGTATAAAAGGAAAAAAATCCACAAACATGTTTTATGTTCAGACAAAAAAAAAAAAAACTAAACATTTTTTTTTTTAATGTGTTTGAATGACAAACCTTTATATATTCTTGATGCTTTGTAGATGACTGAGGAGTAAAACTAGTATCTTTTGGAGTCAAAGAGTTGTTTGGAGTCTGAAATGCAGACCTTGCCTGAGTTTGAACAGATTTTAAAGCGGATCGTGTTAAAAGGTTTAATCTGGTGACAGAATCTTCAGATGATACCAATCTTCCTTCCTATGTGTGAAGGAAAACAAATCATTGTAGTTTACATTAGTTCTTGCTTGTTTCCTAAAGCTAGGAATCACCATATTTTCTTATGTAATCATGTAGGAATCACCATATTTTCTAATGTAATCATGTAGGAATCACCATATTTTCTTATGTTATTGGTAAAACAATTGGACAATTCCTGGCTGCCCAGGGTGCTTGTACGTTTCCCACTCTGCGCTCAAAATTGGGGACACATTATTTAAAATTGGAAATCATTGGCAGATGTATGTATATTTAAAACTCTTTATATTTATGTATATTTCAAACATTAAAATGTAAATCCACCCATATGGAATTCATTTAACAAACAAAAAAGCATTCAAACCTATATGCATATGCAGTAAGTCAGTAAAAGGGCTGCTTATTACTGAAACTGTGCCACTTTTTATAGTGTATCAAATGGATAGTTAATTCAGGCTTACATAAATCTCAGCGGTAGTGAAATCAATGTAACATAAAAATACAAATACAAAAATACAAATATTTTTATGTTTATTTTACATATGTGTACATGTCATGTGATCGAGATCACATGCTAATGATGTCATCATGGCGCCAATTTTCTAATTCAAGCCATTACTGCTGCCTATATAATGTAACCAGCCAGGAGTATCTGTCTACACTTGAAAAAGCCTATTTTGGGCGAAACGCGTTGTGTTCTTATAAATTTGTTATTATTAAAGTATTTTTAGACTACCTATATTCTTATGGTCAGTCTTTTTTATTTTTATTTATTTTTTGCTACTTTTATCCTGGCTGTTTCCTACTGTTTTAAAGATCCAGTACTACAAAGAAATCCTTAGGTGGGGATTATTCCACTCACGCCTGGTTCATAGAGCAGTGTGGCTGCTCTATTTATTGTAAGTACGTTTCATTTTTACCTTTTGCACCATTTTTTTCCACTGAGAACACTATGGGCCCTTTTTTGTGCTTTTGTCTTTCATAAATCCTGCACTGCATACATCACCAGAAGGATATCCTACATGTGGGGAGTTTAAATACCACTGTATGCTGTTTTACTCAGAGCTGGTTATAGCTCTTATTATTGTAAGTTAGCACTCTCAGGACTTCAGTGTTTGTCTGTAGCTGCAGGTGCCATACGTTATTGTACCATTGGTCTGTCCTTTTCCCTTATGTGTTTTATATGCTGACACGCATTTGAGTCGTCGTACAAAGTATTGAAGAATCACCTATTGTCCAGCTATATCCTACATGTGGGGAGTTTCAAATACCACTGTATGCCGTTTTACCTAGAGCTGGGCATAGCTCTACTGATTGTGAGTTGGCATTTTTCTCTTCTGTGTTGTCCGTGACATTATCCTTTATGGTTGTGCACTATTGGTCTTCCTTTTTGTCTAATTTTGTTTTTCATATCAACCACTGAGGACCTCATCAAGAACCAAAGAAGACCTACCCAAGACCCTCTTGTGTATTTTCAGAGACTTGTCCTTTTACTACCTCCCATCCACCTAGCGCACCCTGTATTTTTGTTGTTTCCTGTTCCCAGATATATAGAATGAAACCATCCGACTCCCAAGCTAGGAAGGCATTTCCCAAGTAGAAACATGGTCCAAGTCATCCCAAACAGTCCACTCCACTGGTCTCAAGCCTCAGCAAGAGCCTGCATGTGCTACCCACAAATCCAGCTACTTCTGGCACCCAAATGGATGCCTCGAAAGGGAGCTGCTATTGGTTGGTGTTGGCTGCAGACCCTCTAAAGGTGTGGGCTGTGCACCAAGGGTCTTACCCTAAAGGAAACCGGGGTCTGCACTGTGTCCTCTAACTTGAGGAAGAAGGAGAGTGGAGAGATGGGCTGCTTCTCTTGCACTTGCAACATCAGAAAGGCCTATGGTAGGGCTCCAGATCACCGCTGAAGGAATCTGACCGGAAAACTTGAAAATGTTTATCAATGAGCTTGAGTGTCCGTTTTCGGGTAAAGAGTTGTCAGAAAGGGCAAAGTGCAGGTTTTTTTTGCACAGAGCTGTGATGCGACTGATCAGCACTACAGTCAGGCCATGCCCCTTGCATTATTTTTATGCATTATGCATAGGTAAATAATGCATAAAAAATAAAAACCACAATAGTGAATGCAGAGCTTGATGTCATTTAGAGAAGACATGCTCCTTAGAGACTCTGTAATATCAAATCTGATTCTGTGATATTACTCTGCTTAATTTCTCCCTGTTTTAAGGTCTGATAGATTAGAATCAACCAGAGAAAACAGAACATCTTTTGAGCTACTCCTAGCCTGGTCAGGCCCATGTTCATTGTTGCAGTTTTGATCGACAATTTGCTAGGTTAATATCTATGGTATTATCATGGACCTTCTTGGAGTCCAAGGATTAAAGTATTTATGCTCTGTACTCCTCTGATGGTCATCCTAGAAGTAATTTCCAGTGCTTAGTTGTACCACTATTGCAGGAACACATAAGTACAAGTTCCCAAGATGCGGATATACGCTAGTGACCAATGGGCAGACCACTGAAAATGCTTGTGTTAAATCGGATACTACAAGGGCCCTTGAAGTGGAATTGATGAGGATTTCTGGCAAAGCATAAAGAACAAGCGGTGTACCCAAGTAAGCCACCAGGATACCACTAACAGGGTCATTAACTAAAATGAGCATTCAAATTGGATTACAAATTTTATGTAAAAAAAAAAAAAAAAAAACAAAAGAAAACTGCTTTCAGTTCAGCTACTCTGGTCTTAAATTAGAAATTAACTTTTCACTTTAGTAAATAACCCTGTGAGCCTTCCCAGCATTTTATCAACCTACTTCATTGCAACCATGGAGAAGGATAGGTCCACTGCCCTTAGGAGAAGACCATGACAACATATTTTCCATTCCCAAGCCATGATCCAATGGATTAGCTTACCTAGATCAATTCATAACGTTTCCTGGAGGGCTCTTCATTAATAATATTGGGACACACCAGTCTTCTAAAGCAAGCTGAAGTGCTTTAGGTGTTAATGGCATGTCGCCTTGGGCTTCATTTTATTAAAGTGACAATTTCAAGAGAAAGTCGTCACTTTTATAAATTTCCTGCCTCATTCTCTTCAAACTATGGTTAAAAGTTGAATTGAGTGCTTCTCATGCAGGAACATTTTTGGTAGCTCGCAGTAATATACACTGTGAAAATAAAGGTGGGGTTACTTTATTTTTAATCCTTTTGGAGTCGCAATACGTTAAACATGACCATTCTAAGGTCTGGTAATATGTCCTTTCAGTCTTTATATTCCTGACCTATACTTGTAAGTTGGGACACAGACTAACACTGTTGAAATAAAGGTGAGGTTACTTTAATTTGTAACCCTTTCGAGACCACAATAAGAAGGCCCAGCAATCTAAACACAAATAATCAAAGAGACACTATAGGCAATATAACTGCGTCATCTCATTGAAGTGGTTATAGTGTCTGGAGTCCCATGGCACTGTCCTTCTATTCTTGTCAGCTGATTGCATTCATCCCATCACAGAGCTGTTGCAGGTATGAATCTGTATGGTTACAAGGAAGAGTGTAAGCCACACCTCTATCGGGTGTGCAGCTATGGGAAAACAGCGACCAATTCAATGTTGAATTGCTTGAAAATTGTTTAACAATAATTTGAAAGACAATGCCAGGCACCATAACCAATTAAAGGGGATGAAATTGTAACAGTGCCAACAGTGGCCCTTTAAAAGGAACACAGGGCACCATAACAACTTTATAGGCTTTAAGTTGTCATGGTGCAAAGAGGCCCCCGGCTTAACATAGTTATCAGTTTAACCTCAAAGACATGAATCTGCCACCTATAAGCTCTTTGCATGAACTTCCATTTTAACACAAGCCAAGAGCCAATAGGCACCAAATACTAGGCTGTGATTAAACCTTTAAAATATTTAACCCCTTGTGGTAAGTTGGCATCCAGAAACTTCCTCGACCATAACTTCATCCCTTAAATTTTTTTTTTTTTTTAATTAAGTGTTCCTATAAAAACTTTGGGCTGATCTTTCGATGGATGGTTCCAAATATATCATAGCCTCTATCTTTTTGGTAATTTACTGGCCTTCCCTCTAGCTTTGGGAATTGCGTATATTCCTTATACTTTGGTTTTATGAACGTTACTCCTAACCAACTCAATTCCTCCTACATTGCAATGTGCTCATCCAGTGAACAACTTTTTTGTCTAGCTATATCAATAGACACTTGAATTCTGTAAAGAGTAGTACTAAATTGCAGTACTGACCAATGTGATTCTGTTAACTCCAAGGCCACACATTTTAATTTCAGTTTGCTCTTGTGCTTTTCCCAATTTTTTTAATTTTTTTTTTTTTTAAATCAAATAGTTAACATTCTAATAGATTTGCAAGCACATGAAAAGTGTATAATACTGTATATAAAAGAAAAGCTGTATAAAAAAAAAAAAAAAAAAAGAAAATCATAAACAAAAGAAGAAAATTGAAAAACAAACAAACCCAAAACAACGGTTACCTCAGCTTCAGCCTTTAACTTTTTCAGAAACCCTTTTCGCCTCTGATATGAACTTCTATCCTGGTGAACGATTTCACGCCATTCACGGCTTACTTTCCAAATACTGTAAGAGAAAAGTTAGTAAACACTATAAGCAGGGGGACATTAAGCAAGTGAAAATATATGTAATCATAGAACATGCCTAAACTGTGACTATAATGCAGTTTAGTTTCTGAAACAGGAAATAAGTGTGTTGCAACAAGTAACAATGCAACACAAGTTATCAGTTGCAAGTATATTGGAGAACAAGTTGCAGTTTGACTCCATCACATCTGATAAGTAAAAGAAGCACTAAGAGAATAAAAACCAAGGCAAACTTTTGTTTTCTTTCCCCAATAATTTTATGAAGCTGTATTCCTACCACTATAGGGTCTATGTCCTCATGTCATGTCCTTGTGGCAATCAATGTGGGGAAAAACCCTTTAAATACTTGCCAGATTCCATTGAGGTCCCTCGGCGCTGGCTCCTCCTTGTCGAAGTCAGCGTGAGGGGGATGGGGGGGGGGAAACATCGTGTACAAATGGCTTTCCCCATTGGAAAGCATTGAATCTATGCTTTTCTATGGAGTGTGGCACAACGCTGGAAGTCCTCAAGCAATGACGTCAAGAGTCGTTTCACAGAGTCAAACTCCGTGAAACTCAGGGAGAGCCTCTAGTGGCTGTCTGGTAGACATTCACTAGAGGCAGTCTTAACCCTGCAATAAAAAAAATTGCAGTTTTTCTAAAACTACAAAGTTTTACATTGTAGGGTTTAGGGGACAGGTACAGTGCCACTAGACCACTTCAAACAGCCAAAAGCTTTCTACAGTTTCACATGAGAAATAATTTCAGATATCAGGCTATAATTAAGCCTTTTGTTGAACTTTTAGTTAGATGTGCGCTCTGCAGTAGAGGCTGGTGATATTTAAAAGAAAGGGAGGTGTTAGATTCTGGGGGTGGAGCTTCAGATACACTGACTTTTTGGGCTCGGCTCATACACTTATTCTCAATCCTTGATTTAGTGAGAGATCATGCAGTGTTCACCATAAACCTATAGACATACTGGGGAAATAACCACTTTAAGAAGAGGCCTGACTATACCCGCTATACCTCTAGGAGGCAAAACAATATGCATGCTTATCGAATATCATATGGCAGTCCAATACAAAACCAATGGGTGAAATCCCGTTAGAGCAAACTAAGCAAGTCTAATAATTCTAATAACCAGAAAATGAGGCATTTTCCCCCCAATCTTTCCCTCCCACAACATAAATTGAGGTTGAGCTGACCTACCTGCCCATATTAACCAGCCTCAATTCTCCAGAAGTGCACATGCACGTGTGACTCAAAGCATTTAATGATCTCAATCAGTATTTGACTTTTAGGAACACAGATATAAAGGGAGAATACATATTCAATATATTTCTTATACACCTATCACTGGAAAAAGATTTGATAATAAAGCAAAAATATATACATCAAAACTTAAGTTGCCCCTGCCTTACCTGCAAATACTTTCCACAGGTAATGCTTGAAGTATGCAAGAAAGCACATGGTTCAAATTCCTATATTTCAATTCAGCTAAAATATCAATATTTTCTAAGCCCATTTTCCTGCCAATAAGCCTTGTGAGTATGCTTTCTGAGAGTTCTGAACTATTGTCATTTTCCAAAATATCTTGCACGGTTGTCTGTTGTGATCTCTTACGACTACTTCGAGTTATCATGTCACGAACTACACGTAAGGCAGGTGTCCCTGTTAAATCCTCAACCTTTAAGAGATAACTCTCGCTGCATGTGTCAATTTCCTCATCTACTGAGTCTCTTGCAACTTTTGATTTGTACTCTAAACTCAATAATGGGGTTTCTACGCATTCTTCCTCTACTTCTGACTGTGAGCCCCTTTCCCGAAGAGTTGATAATCTTTTACAACGCTCAAGTTTTCTTGGACGGCTTTTACTCTGAATAACTTTTGGGGTTTCTCTTTGTTTTTGAATTAGTTCTTGGAAAGAGCCTTCGTGATCATTTAAAGAATCTTGTGATTTATCAAAGCTGAGAGAGTGAAAAGCACTATCCCCAGTTAATGAGGATTCAAGGTCATATTCAGGAGTCCCAATGGGAGTACATAAATCAAAGTTAAATTTTGCAGCAAGATTAGTAACAGGTGTTTGAAATTCTTCTTTAGTACAGGAAATTAAGTTAGATGTTGGTGTGCCAGGTGATTCAGAAAGGTTTTCTTCATTAATGCTCATATTGCGGTCATCAGTCACACTGTCTGTAAGGCATTGAACTGGAGATAGGTTCTCTACTTCTGGAAAAGGGGCATCATCAAATTTAGAATCATCTAAAGTAGAGGTTCTATGTTGAGCAAAGGTTAATCTCCACTTTTTGCATGAGGTTCCAGATTCAGCTTCTGCTTTTAAAGTGCTTGTTGCTATTGGTGTGTATGCCGCATCTCTTGGTGAAACACAAACATCATTGGAAAGATTGGCTTCAAAATTTGGACACATTTGAATAGATTTCTTACTTTCAAATATATCCGCTGGATCTTCTGATGCATAAAAATCTGATTTCCCACCAGATGTGGCTTTGGAAACAAGCAGTCTCCTACGTAGTGAAAAGTCTTTTTTGGTAACTCTGGGAGTTTCATAAATTACAGAAGATGGCTTTGTATCCGTTAAAGGCATCCAAATTCGCTCACTCTTGATTGGAGAGAGCACCAAAGTTGGATCAATGTTCTCAGAATTTTCATTTCTTTGTGTTGGAGTTATCTTTACAAGGGATCCACTGTGGTGTTCATTAGAATCTGGGCTAAATGCCTTCAAAGTTTCGTTGAATCCACTATCCTGGGATACATATGTTGAGGAGTCCATGCTGCCAACACGCTTTTTAGAACTATTTATGGTCCACGTTTTGTTCAAAGGAACACATCTAAAAGAGGAGCAATCATATGCCATCTCTTTCTTTCTTCTAGAAGCCTACAAAATGAAATATAAAATAAAAAATGCATTAAGAACAATAAAAAGCTGTGACATTCTTGGCCTAAAGAGCTTGTTTTATCAGATTCTATACACAATTGAAACAATGTCTAGATGCCTTTTATTTCAAAAATACAGAATATTCAAGGATATAATTATACTGTAATGTTGTTGTTTGAAATATTTAAGGAGTGCACATATCCTGCACACAAAACAGAATCTCTTAACTTAATATCTAGCGGTGTATGTTTTACCAATACTACGAATTATGGCAGAGATAACAGATTGTTTACAAAATAGGTGTTCTGTTATAGCCATAGTCCTCTCAACAGTCCTGATTTATGGTCCTGTTCAGCAGATTACATTTTGGAACTGTCCTCAGCTAGAATGTGCAAGTCTGTGCTGAAGACGCCACAACATTGCAGTGTGCTTTAACAGCTTTCTTGGCAAAGTCTGCCATAAGGGTGGCCGGTAAGGAGGCCGTCAGTCAGCCTGGCATGTGTTTATGCCCTGGCCTCTGCCCATTTTGGGTATCACCAGTTACAACACTACAATATTGGGAGGTATGTAGCCATATTAAAGGACTTTGCGCATAGGTCTGTCTTAACTCATTAAGAGTAAGGTAATTGTACAATTTTAGAACCATTTGTGCCGTGTTCAGGGTGACTGCTCCACTGGCAGAAGGGTGCAGGGGAGGAGAGTTATACTTGCCTAAACCAGCAGCCATAGCCATCTTCTTCAGCTCCTGATGAGTCAGTTGCCATGAGCCAATGTCAGCATTGTACTCGCAAGCATGTGTGAAAGTACAACACTGAAGTCAATGGAGAATCAGTAGTGATGGCTGAGGGCTTGACAAGAGGTAGCTCAACCTTTAGTCAAATGTAGGAAAAATACAGAGTCAAAGTAGTTCCACAAAGTCTACTAATATTGGAATCCAAGATAAGACTAAGATTGGAATCCAAGATAAAAGGCAACATGTAAGGAAGTTACTAAACTGGATTAGCGTCACAGAGGTGGCAAGATCAAGAGCAAGGCTACTGAGGAAATACAATGGTGTTTCCTATATTTCTCATATCAGAGGCTCTGAAAACAACTAAGCAAAGGTCGACCGCACTGGCAATTAGACTGAACAGATACACCAGAAATGCAGAGGCTAAGAGAATAAATGGCCCGTTTGCCAAAAAAACATCCAAAAGTGCTGCACAGCTGCAAGGTAACATACCAACCCAAGACCGACCCAGAGCAGAGACTTAACAGTAGTGAAAAAATATCTGAACGATAGAAGCATCACATAACACCAAGGCCCAGTGGTTACTAGACTAGAAAACAGACCACTGCATGAACCAGAACAGGTATCAAAAACAATTACAGTGGGTGAAATACAACAATAAGTAGTCCACACTTACTGGATAAAAGAAAAAGAAAAACAAAAAATAAATAAATAACAATGCTGCATGAACACATAGCAGCACAAATGAACCAGCTACTAACAACAGTTCTCCACTCGGATTGGCTAACACAAGGCAAAACAATACTAGACATGAAGGATCCCCAAAAGAGAACACCACCATCTAAATGCCAACCCATCATCTGCCTCCCCACAAAATGGACTGTCCGGTCAGGCATCACAGCCTGCACGATCCCTAGGCATACGAGTGTGTACATAAGCAATACTCAGAAGGGGATTGGAAACACAAAAGGTGCAAGCAGTCCAAGTAGACTAAGCAGTCACACGGTATTCCAAGACCAGCCAGGCCAATCTGTGCCAAGCCTGGATTGACTAAAAAAAACCTATAACAATGCCACAAACATGGCTACTGGAATGCTTGGCTTTTTACAAGGTCAGCAAGGCACGAAGAGCCTTTATTAAAAACCCAATGGGCAAGGGGAAAACAACTCTAGAAGCCAATTCCAGGACAATAACACACGTGATCAAATGTGACATATGTCAACGTGATGCACTATCCCCAATGCGGTTTTGAATAGGCCTCAACACCCTTAGCCAGATCATCAGGAAGAATGGATACCGATAAAAGGTTCAAGAGTGAAGCTATCAGCCACTTACTCTACATGGACAACATCAAGCTGTACGCCAAGAGATAGCGGGACATTGACTCGCTGATCCGCCTAAGTAGATTAAACAGCAAGGACATCAGAATGTCTTTTGGACTACATAAGTGTGGGCAGAAGATGGCAAAAAGAGGGAAGATGATCAGGATATAAGGTGTCAGAGGGCCAGAAGATCATGTAGGAGATGTAGAGAACAGCTAGAAGTACCTGGAGGTGACACTGACACACACCAATCATGAGGAAAAGGTCTCCAGAGAGTCTGACAGGACCTGAAGTCCCAGCTCAATGGCAGGAACAAGAGTCAATCTAACACATATGCCCTACCAGTCATTACGTATCCAGCTGGAATAATAACCTAACCAAGAGAGGAGCTGGTCACAATGATGCAGAGACCCAGAAAATACAGACTATGAATGGAGGATTCCATACAAAAACCAGCACACAAACTGTACACAAGCTGGAAGGAAGGAAGGTCGGTGTTTGAGGAGTGTCAAAGCAACAGTCCTGGGTGAAATACAGAGCATCCACAAGTACATCACAAAGATGTCCCCAAAAGATAAATTGCTAAGGGAATGCATGAGACAACAAGAGATAGATTCAGAAAAGGAGGTGGTTCCATGACAAGTCAAACCTCTCCATGAGGTGTACCACCGGTAGATAATGGATGTGGTTCACATTTTGGACAGCACAGAGGCACTAATCCTAGCAGCACAGGAACAGGCACTCAGCACCAGATCAACAAAAGTGGGGTCCACCACACCAGGCAAGGTGCAGACTGTGCAAAGAGGCCTCTGAGACAATCCAGAACATAGTAGCCAGATTTAAGACATTGGCAGGGACAGCATACACTGAGAGGGACAACCAATTTGCTGGGATTGTGAACCAAAATATCTGCTCAGAATATGGACTGGACCTGCCTATGTCCAGAAGGGAGATACCACAAAGGGCACTTGAGAAAGACAGAGCTATGATCCTGTGAGGCTTTCAGAACCAAACAGACAAGCAAGTAGTTGGGAACCAACCTGACATCGTGGTGGTAGACAAAGAACGGAAGACTGCAGTTGCGGTTGATGTTACAATACTCAGTGACCATAACATCAGTAAGAAGGAACCTGGGAAGGTGAACAAATACCAAGGATTGAAAGAGGAGCTTAAAAAAATGTGGAAAGTGAAGGCAGTAGTAGTGCAAGTTGTGATAAGAGCACTTGAGGATGTGACCCCCAAGTTGGGGGCGGGGGGTGGGGGGGAGTGGCAGAAGACTGTCCAGAAGACTGCAGTTCAAGGAAGATACTATTTCAGTGAAATTCCAACACAGTTAACATAAATATTTCAAAAAGATTCTATCTTTATGAAACACTCATTTTGCAAGGGGTGTAGTGACTGTGCCATTTTAACTTATGACACTGAAGACATATCTATGTGCTTGTCCAAGATGTAAACATGGAAATCGTGTTACACTTATGAAACGTTGATTATATGATAATATTTACAGGATATAAAAGAAAGCAAGACATCCTGTTAGGTAGAATATAGCAAAGAGTTCTAAAATCTCCATGTAACCCATTGTTAACTATACTAGCACTTGCCTCCCAACTGTCCCTATTTTGTCAGGACAGTCCCGATTTTTGTGTCCTGTGCTGTTGAAAGTAAGTTGTCAAACCATGGATTGTTCCTTTAACGTCGTCATTCAGCCACAGTGATTTAAAGTGCTAAATGCATCATTCACTTTGAGAGCTGCACAGTGCTTGATCAGTCTGGGACCACTAAATATGGCTGCAGCTAACAGAGGGGAGCTTAAGGTATCAATATTGATACCTGGATCTCTCTGGTGAAAGCAGGGAATTGATGCTGCATGCACCAAACCTATAGAACATTAAGGGGTTAACAGATACACATGTTTGAGTGATGTAAGACTGAGGGCAGAAGCATAAAATAAATAATTAAATTAAGAAACAACAAGAAATGGCAAATACACTCTACCTATGGTGACAAACAGTATTTGTATTTATAAAGGAGTGAGGCTGTAGGTAAAATCACCAAGACTTTTGGTGCTTACATTGTGTTACCTCAACACTATATTCTCTTGAAAAGATCAGATTGCTGGATAGAAAATACCATTATTATTTGTTAAAAAACTATTTGAATTTCAGGTCAAGATGGAACAACTGTTTAGCAAACAAAGTGTAAAAAAAAAAAAAAAAAAACATCTCCCTGGGATATCTGCTCTGAAAAGTTAAATAATGTTTTAACTACATTTAGTTACTTGAATAACAGTAAAATCTCAAAAGAACAGGAATGGCAATATAACATTGTTTCTATAATCTTTACGATATTATATACAAGGTCCAATACCACTAGTAGTAAAAAAAAAAAAAAAAGAAAAATCAAGGTCATGTTCAGTCTTAAAAGCCAGAAATTCCTGGCTGTTCGAATAAAGGCATCTCCCCTCCCTCTCTTGGCACTGCATAGGAAGTTGGTATGTACCCAGGACGTGCGTGCGTGTGCTTTTCATCTAAAATTGCAAATGGTCACCTAAATTACTTTAGCTAAATAAAGCAGTTTTAGTGTATAGATCATTCCCCTGCAATTTCTCTGCTCAATACACTGCCATTTAGGAGTTAAAGGGACACTATAGTCACCTGAACAACTACAGCTTAATGTATTTGTTCAGGTGAGATCTATAGCTCCCTGCAGGCAATCTAATGTAAACACTGTATTTTCAGAGAAAATACAGTGTTTACATTGATTGATAGGAATACCTCCAGTGGCCGTCACTCAGACGGCCACCAGAGGGACTTCCTATCATGCAGGGCCCTAAAAAGGCCCAAATACGTCTGACGTGTACAGGAGAGAGAAGGCACTGTGTGCGCGCCTTCTCTCTCCAGCCTGTCAGCAGAGGAGGGGGGCGGGCAAAGACCACGAGCTGAGCTGTCAGTCAGCTCAGCTCGCGGCCGCGCACACCGCACGCATGCGCGGTAGTGCGCTCAGGACTTCAGAGGGCAGCATGAATGCCGCCCTCTGAAGTATGTGGGCATGTGTGGTGAAGCCGCGCATGCGCACAAGGGAGCAATGACGCTTCCAAATGGAAGCGTCTGATTGCTCCCTGCTCGCGCCCACCTATTTCGTCATTTTGATGAAATAGGGGGCGCAGCTTCACGAGGCTCCCGGCGCTGGAACCAGGTGAGTAAAGTCCTCTGCCTGGAGAGGACCTTTAAATCACTTTGTTTCTGTTTATGCAGCCCTAGCCACACCTCCCCTGGCTATGATTGACAGAGCCTGCATGAAAAAAAAAATGGTTTCACTTTCAAACAGATGTAATTTACCTTAAATAATTGTATCTCAATCTCTAAATTGAACTTTAATCACATACAGGAGGCTCTTGCAGGGTCTAGCAAGTTATTAACATAGCAGGGGATAATAAAATCTTAATTAAACAGAACTTGCAATAAAGAAAGCCTTAATATGGCTCTCTTTACATGAAGTGTTTATGGAAGGCTGTGCAAGTCACATGCAGGGAGGTGTGACTAGGGTTCATAAACAAAGGGATTTAACTCCTAAATGGCAGAGGATTGAGCAGTGAGGCTGCAGGGGCATGTTCTATACACCAAAACTGCTTCATTAAGCTAAAGTTGTTCAGGTGACTATAGTGTCCCTTTAAAGGGACTGAAGCATTTCTGAGCAAGACGACAGAATACAAATTTGAGTTGTAATACAGGGGTTAAAGCGACATGAGTGCAGATAAGACCCAGGTTTGTTAGAAAATAGACACCATTCTTGCAGAGGGTAATAAATATCTTTCTCAAGAGCAAGTGAGGGGGGAGAGGGAGGGAAAAAAAAAACAAAAAAACAAACAAACAAGCAGACAGTGCAGAAGATGGTACACTTTATACATACATACACAAATATAAATAAAATAAAAAGTCACATATGGTGGGGCAGGGCGGGGCCTCCGGGCCGACTGGATGCTGCCCGCATGGGCTCCAGCAGAAAACCGCCATAAACAGCACTGAACATGACCCAAACCCGCTCAAAACAGCAAAACCTGCCGCATATGAAAGGGGGAAAGCTCCGACACACACCCGATACCCGCATACAGCAGACCGCGTGGCGGGCGGGTAGAGAGGACTGAGTCCGGCCTACACGCGACCTCTGAGCACTGGCCGCCATTACATGCAGCATGGCGCCGTAAACTGGCGCAACAGAGCCAGCCCGCCGCGAGGCAGGCATCCCTGGAGTGGGGAGACCCTTGGCCCGGGGCACGGCCCCGTCTCCCCCCCTTGGCCCGCGGGGGATATCCCGGCCACATGACGGAAACCTCTTGGCAGGGACCGAGGACCGGCTAAAACACACCCTTGAACGGCCGGAGATTGAGTACGGCACGTGCGGACTACGGCCCTGCTGAGCGCCAGGTGGACACTGGCAAAGCAGATAAGTGCAGACGGAATATAAGCAGGCACGGAGGGGTCTACCTGCCTTTATGTGGAGGCTACTGCATGCGGCTCGAGGGGCCCAGACGGCTGCCGCCCCACAGACAGACACCCCGGGTGGACTGCCCCCTGGTAACAGTTCTGGACCATGCATCTGGGTTTGAGGGGGGCTCGGAGAAGGATGTCCCTGGCGCAGTGAGTCCTGTGGGGCTAGAGGGCACCGACCCCCTCCGGTATACCGGTGGCCATGAGGGGGGAGGTACACCGGCTCTAAGTGTGAGGCCTGTACTGGGTGAGACTCGTGGGCCCAGATGTTATCAGGCAGCGCGAGAGATGCCGGGGAGGTGCAAGGGACCGCGGGTGCTGGAACCTTTGGTGGGGGGTCTCCGGGACTGGCCTGGACCCCGAGTGCCCACGGCATCACGGAGCGCTCCGCAGGGGAACGGGTCCCAGGGGAGGACAGACGGAGGACCGGCATCCTAAAAGACCTCATCGACCCTGTGTGCTGACAGCTTACCGTATTATAATTCGGCTCAACATCAAATAAGCTGCCTATGTTGTGGGATCTTGCTACACGGGAAAACCTATTGGACTAACCATGCCAGCTAGCTTGTTTACAAACCTGAAAGCTTACACCGTATTGTGAATTAGCTCAACAACGAACACGCAGTCTCTGCCATGAGACCCTACTGCACAGCTGAACATTCCAGGACTATTCTTATAAGCCCACGCGCAAATCTGGACTCTTGAGAAGTTCCACAACTATGCTTAGACATGCATAATGATTACTTAGGGGCTTTTATTCATATTCTTAGTTAATGCTGTTCTAATGCGAACAAGTTTTAGAATTATTATGGTTTCCTGCTTAACGCCGCCCCTGGGGGCCCTCGTTTACTGTTGTTAAATACTGCATGCTAAACTAAGACCAGCTTCGGCTACTGCCCGAGCTATGTAGGCGCACCATCACATGCATTACCGCTACTTCAATGACCCATAAAGCGGTCTCAATACACTGCACTATCCACAGGCTAAGGTAACTGGTAAAGGCCATGCCACCACGAGCGGCGCGACATACAGGCCATCGGATACTCGCTTTAATACACAGTTAACGCTAGCGCTTTTTTTTTACGCATGGCCATCTGACATTCTGACCGCATAGCCACTGACCGCTGATTTCTGGATATACTGTCCATGCGCAAGCCGCTCGTCGCCATGCAGGCGATATATGCACTGACCACAATCTGCACACTAGTCCTAACTAACACGACCAACTTTAAAATAAGGCATAGGTACACATACACTATTATTCAGACGTGCCGAACCGTGCCTTACTTCTTCCCTACTCTACCTAGCACATAGATAGCAAGCCAGTCCCTACTTAATGCACATCTCTAATGTAATTGCGCACATTTTCACTAACCTCGTTAATTTTTCACTTTCCACTGATTCGATACCTACCAATGCCTCAGCTGAGCAGCTTATCTTTAGGTGCACTACCAATCTGTATCTAATATGTCTCCCACGACAGCATGTCAACCAAGTACCATGTGTAATATGCCTCTGTTGCCTACTATGTCTGTTTCTATTATTAGTTAATCAACTAGCTAATCGAACCACTGTTTAAATACTGAAGCGATGACATTCAATATATGTGTTGGGTTGACAACTAGCGATATATAGCAAATGTCTCACTGTGGCAACCAGCGATATATTTTGAGCGTTTTATAATCCTGTTCTCCTGTTATAATCCTATAATTTTAATTCCATAAGCCTGTTATTTAACTTCATTAAGCAAAATTACCATTATTAAGCGATGCAGACACGTTACACATATTTTGCATATGTTGGATTTATACTCTAAGGCTAGCATAACAACCACTTAGTCCATGCCTAGCTAGACTAGAGATATGTCTGACCATCTCACTACTCAGCTTAGGTTATGTTTAATTGTACAGCTTTGCTTGTATAATGATTACACATGTCATGTTTTCCCTCTTTGCCATCCCCCTGAACACCCTCCTCTGACATGTGCATCTCGCTAATTCACTTAACCCAATCGTGAACCTAAACTACTGAAATATTGATATAAAAAAAAAAAGTGCCTGAATAGCAAATGCCATGACTTGTATTATCAATGTTTACTAACTGTCCCTGATGTCGCTGTTGTGGCGCACCAAGGCTACTTGTTAACTTTGTGCACGAATAAAATAAAACCCCTTGTGGTTTAAGATTCTATCGAAAAAAAAAAATAAGTCACATATATAAGCCTACATGCATAAGAGTATGGGAAATCATAGGTCTACACATAGTACTAATATATTGATAGAGTAAACATATTGGAATGTGTTTTAAAGTGTTGATACATATAACCCCTGTATCACAACTCAACTTTGAATTCTATATGTCGTCTTGCTCAGAAATGCTTCAGACTTGAGAAAGGGAGGTTCTCCCGAAAGCTTGTAATTAAAAAATTCTGTAAGTCCAATAAAAAAGGTATTACGAGATCACATCACTAGACTAATACGGCTACATTGTCTACTTCAAAACTATAAATATATAAATCTATATCAATCAATGAAGGTTAGCTGCACTCCGGTCTTTAAAATTGCCAATATTTTATTAAAGACTAAATTAAAAAGATCAACGTTTCTTCAGGATCAAAGCATATACATACATACATAGCCAAATATTGCAGTGTTAGTCCAATAAAAAATTAAAAAAAAAAAAAAAAAAAAAGGATCCTTGCATACTGCAATACTTGTCTACGGGACTAATAAAAACACACAGAAAGATATGCGCCAACGTAATATAGGTGTTAATATGTCTAATATATTGTATTATGTTTTACAAGTCATAGAAAAATTATTTTAAAAAAAAGTGTGTTCTCCTATTAAGCTTTAAAAAAAATAAAAAATAAATGTAAAAAGAGAAAATTGCACGATTATGCTTATGTGACCTGGTTTGCCCAAGATTAGTGGGATTTATGCTCCCAGGCGACTGGTGCAGCTATTAACCCAGTCCCTCTCCAGGTAATGATATGTGAGGTCTGGGGGTATCACAGTGGTCTTATTGTAGGCCCCCCTTCCCATATATCAGTAATGAGGGTCTGAATTAAAGACAAGAGCCACAAGCAGACGCTGCCCGGGAGAGCGTCTCTCTCCAATCTCAGGCAGCCCGAAGATTAAAATAAATACAAGAAAAGTAAGTTAGTTTGAGTATAGCCTGGTGTTCCTGTGAGTCCGACTAATCTTTTTGCAAATACCTGTCTGTTAGTCCTCCTATTGTACAGCGCTACGGAACTTGTTAGTGCTTTATTAATAATATATATACGCTCTCTCTCCATCCATACAGAATTACAATAAATGTTCAGATAAGAAGAAAATATAAATATAAAAACAAATTACATATTAAAAAGACATTACAGCAAGAATTTTTTTTTTTTTTAAATACATCCCTCCTCAAAGTTGGCTAAATATATAACATACAAACAAATGATTACTAAATAGAAATAATAATAAACATACATTTCAAATACAAATCTCCCTTTTTGTCCTATATTACAGTATATATATATATATATATATATATATACACACACACAAAGCCCCCTGCCCCCCTAAATCCATATCCATTCACCTTTAATCCATAGAAGAAGCCCCAGCAGCCAGCATTACCTCTGGAATCCATGTAAAAATAAATAAATATAAAATTGATCTAGTTAAATAAAACACACACACCAGTGTTATAAAAGTTATCTGGTGACTGGGTGTACAGGAATAGATGGTGAGCTATACTCTCTGCGTGTCCAGTCAGCTGTCACCATGTAAAGCACAGTATTCTGTTTGGGAGGCCCTAAAAAGATTTATTATTATTACTACTAATGGCACAGACTTCTTTATTTTCCTATGGCAACTCTAATCCCCAGGTCTGGCTGCTCGCCATGGGAACGGCTGGCCCCGGTCCGCGTGCCCCAAGCCATCCGTTCCCTCACTAAGATTCAAACCGCCCGCCTTTTCCCAACCGTCTTCGGCATCAGGAAAAGGCGCGCTCAAGACCGCCGCGCGCGCCCGTGCAGCCGAGTCTTCGGAATCAGATTCAACAACAAAAAAAAAAAAAGCAGGGAGCGCGCTCAGAACGCCATAGGCTGCAGCAGTGGTTTGCACTGTGCGCGTTCACTAGCCCTCAGGCAGCGGCTGCGTGAATTGCGCGTTCACGCACACCGACAATCCCTTCATATCTCATCAGTAAAAAGCAAGATAAACCAAATTTCAAAAAGTATCAGAGACTTGCTTAAAATTTTTAAGGGAATGACACCATAAAATTTAAACACACAAACCAAATTTAAGTCTGAGGAGAGTTTAACCAATGTACACCGTGCACTGCGGGTTAAAGAAAATTAATCATGACTACAATAACTGCAAAAAAAATAATAAAAAATAATGTATTATGTTTTTCCCAAAGTTAAGTGCGGTGGAATACGTTGATGCACACATCTTTCTGTACAATATGAAACAAAACGGAAGGGGGGGGGGGTCCAGATCTTTGAATACAAAAAAAAGGGACTGTTGCCTAAAATACACTTATGTATCATTTATACAAAAGGGTTTATTTACCAAATTCTAGTGAACTGAAGCCCGCATCACAGAATTTAGGCTAAAAACAGCCAAGCTGGAATTATGCCAGAGTTGGAGGGTTTTTACAAATGAGCAAATGTTTGTTTTTTTCAGTTCACTGCAATTTAATGTCTTAGAAATGCACCCCAAATTGTTAAAGGGAAACTATAGTGCAAGGAAAACACCCCCATGTTGTGCAGAAGGGGGTTAAAAACCCCTTCTGTCAATACTTTGTTCAAGCGCCAATGTCCCTCGACGCTGGTTTGGGCTCCACTTCAGCAATGACCGCGCTCGTGCCAGGAAAACAGGTTTGTTTTCTATAGGATAAACTATAGGATCCCTTTAACCCTCAAAAGGTAATTATTGCACTTTGTCAAAAACTATAATTATTCCCTTTGCAGGGTTAAGGGGCCTGGGACATTGCAACCAGACCACTTCAATGAACGGAGTGCCTATATTGTTTCTTTAATGGCGAGAGCTTGGTTAGAGCTCACATGGTTACAAGTTCATTTTAACAATCAGCTAACTAGTTCAGGTTTCCCATGTGGAAATGAGTACCACAGGGCTGGTAAAAAGTATATAAACCACAGGATATGGCCCTTGCTTTAGTTACGTATCAATTCAAAGGCAGGGATTTATTTTCATACTGCTTATATGCCAACTTCCCACTGGAAAACAAAACAGTTATGGTTGTTTGAATAAAGCATTTTGGGTTAGTTAACACTTAAAATGTGCCACATGATAAATACAAAATTGAAAAAGTCTTCAAAGGTTTTTTGTTTTTTAAATGGATCATAATTAAAAACAACCTACCACACACACCACTATATGGATTCATATTCACCTGAAGTCTTGGCTGTGGAACCTAGATGGAATCTGGTACTAATTTCATAAACACAAATGAACACCTAAAAGGTGAACTAAGACAACTGCACCTGGGTGCAAATTTGTTAGTTTTCAAAGTCATGTGACCATGACCATTACCCATCATGACTTTCTGCAGCCTTAAAGTGATACTATAGTGTTAGGAATACAAATCTGTATTCCTAATACTATAGTGCCCTCTGTCGTCCCCACCACGCCTCCCCACGGCAGCTAAAAACCCTTTAGTCACTTACCTGATCCAGCGCCAATGTCCCTCGTGTCATCCGACTGGGTGGGTGCTAATGCACATGCGCGGCAAACGCTGTAAGCATTGTTTCAATGCTTTCCTATGTGGATTTCACTGATGCTAGATGTCGTCATGCAGAGCATGCGGACGCCCAGCGTCAATTAGGGGACCTAGAGTCCACTCGCTTCCAGTAAGTGCCTATAGTAGCTGATTGACAGCCACTGAAGGCAGTCTTAGTTCTGCAAGGTAATTATTGCAGTTTCTCAGAAACTGCAATGATTTACATTGCAGGACTAAGTGGTACAGGGACATTGCACCCAGACCACTTATATGAGATAAAATGGTCTGGGCGACTATAGTGTCCCTTGAAAATATACACATAACTAATATATATTAAACATTTTGTGCAATCAGATTTACATTTTATAATAGTCAGAGGTTTGCTGTGCATGTAAATCTCTTATACTGCTGAGGTGCCTACCTTAGAATCACTTACATTTGAAGTGGAAGTCATGAGATTTTTGAAACAGTTTTTAAAGGTGATAAAGATAATATTTCCAATGACCAAGTAAAAGAGACCCTAGTAGGGTTATACTACCAGACATTATTATCTGAATTATGCATTGTAAGGAATTCAAAGTGAATTTTAAATTCTAGGCCAAACAGGCAAACTGAATATAATGCTGGCTTGGAGAATTTTTCCAATTCACAGTTTTTGCCTAAAATGTAAAAATCCCTTAGTAAATAACACTGTTAGTGAATATCCATTTGGAAGTTTCATCATCGAAATAATAATACAAACTGGATAATTTATCAAGGTCCATGTTTTAAAAATGAAACATTAGTTTCCAGCAATATTGCTGGATTAAGGCTGACAAATCAACTGGTTAATCTGGTCATATATCACTTCATCATTCTATGCATTTCAGGAAAAGTACTATTCTGAATTCATATACTGCTAGAGAGAAATCAATTCATTACTCATAGGGCAACATTATGACTATGGAAAATGTTACATTTGCACTGAGGCAGGGGGCGTCAACCTGGTTCCTCCTGCCCACTAGTGGGCGATTCAGGCTTTCAGGTGGGCGTGGTGGAAAATGCCTGGTGGGCCGAGATGGTCATGGGCAGGCCAGCAGGGGACATCATTCCCCCTGTTGGCCCATGCAGAGCCAACTTTGCTGTGAGCCCTCTCGGGCCGGTAAGGAGATCAGATATCTCCCTCACTGGCCCGCTTTTACTTAGTTCCAGCAGAGGAAAGGAAGGTCCTTGGAGGCTCTGTGCTCCTCCTGTAAGTAGGTGGGTCAGAGCTTTGCCGCGCATTACCTTGGCAACTCTCTGGTACAGTGCTGTGCTCACGGGAGGACAGGAGAGTCAGCTTGCAGCCGGAGGAGTTGCAGGCTGAAGTGAATGTGCCACCACTGAACCACCAGGGCTTGCAACATTATGTTCCCCCTCCCTGGTAGAAGGGAGGGAAGACATTAAGATAGATTTTCACATTTCACCCACCAACACACAACATGGACCCTATGCACCCCTCACACACACAAACACACACTACACCCCTCACACACACAAATACACACTACACCCCTCACACACACAAATACACACTTGCCCATCACACATGCACTGCCCCCCGCATGCACACTGTCCCCCTCACACACAGTACCCCTCACACACACTGTCCCCCTCACACACACTGTCCCACACTGCCCCCTTACACACACTGCCTCTCAACCACACTGTATCCCTCACACATACACACACTGCCCCCTCCCACTGCACCACATCACTCAAACACACACTGCCCCTCTCACACACTGCCCCCCTAAAAACACACTGTTCCCCTCACACACTGCCCCCACACACACTGCCTCAGACACACACTGCCTCAGACATACACACACTGCCCCACACATACACACAATGCCCCCTCACACAACCACTTCCTCACACACATTGCACCCACCCCTCACACACACACTGCCCACCTCTCACACACTGCCTCCTCTCACACACTCACAGCACCCCCACACACACCACCCCTCACAAACACAGCTCCCTTCCCACACACACACACACACACACACCACCACCCCACACACTGCCCCCTCAAACACACATACACACACATACAGCACCCCTCACACACACCATCTCTCATACACACACAGCACCCTTCACACACACACTGCACCCTTCACACATACAGCACCTCACACACATACATAGAAAAAATTAGAACAGAAAATAGAAAAAAGGGAAACAAAATCGATCCATTTAAGTACATATTTATAAAATAAAAATTTGCACTTGTGCAAAAAAAAATTTAGTTACTGTGGCACTGGTGGGTGGGAAGGAAATGTACCATCAACAAAGATACAAAAGTGGGCGGTAGGTATTAAAAGGTTGACTACCCCTGCACTAAGGCATGTGAGCGCTGATATATTTCCAGGGATTAGCCTCCATTAAGCTAAACTTGGATGCTGAAATGGAGTGAATTAGTATATATGTGTGAAACTGTGTCTAGAAAAGCAGTAGATATGTCAGTTTAGTGTTGCTGCTTGTTAGTGCTAGTGCCCGACTGCCAGTTTGAATGTAGATATAATTTCAATGTTGCGTTGGAGCGCACAGGAATTAATTTGTGTGTAGAGCAAGTTTGTGAATGTGTGTATTTATCTATAGCGTCACAATGTATGTCTGAATGTAGGGGTGCATTAGATATAGTGGCAGGGCCTGACAGGCTTGTATTTGTATGTTTTGTGAGGATGCTAAAAATTTTTTGAATGTATAGCCAGTGTGTGTAAATGCAGGATTGTATATGCATGTTATGGCAGTGTGTGAACACAAGGTTCGAATTATTAACAATACCACCATGTAGATGCATTAATGTTTTTTGTGCAGTGTATATGAACACATGTATTTAATATGTTTGTGTATGTGTTAATGCAGTAGTGTATTTTGTAAAGTGTTTATTATATGTGTAAATTTGAGGATGTATAGGTAGATGTGTGAATGCAAATGCGTATTTGTGTAATAACAATGTTTGGAAATGACGTGTGTGTTCTTCGTGTGAAAACTGGTTGTGTGATTCTAGGGGTGTATTTTTATATAGTGTCAGTGTGTGAAGACACAAGTGTATTTGAGCAGGTTATTGAGTAGTGTGTGGGTAAATGCACTGGTGTATTGATTATTATGTTATTATTTATATAGCGCCAGCAAATTCCGCAGCGCTTTACAGTGGGTGGACGAACAGACATGTAGTTGTGTTATGGTACTTTTTCAGTAAACCAAAATGTTTAAAATGTCTATCTGTTCCTGTCCAAATTAAAGAGGATTGAATTGCGTATATACGCTGAAGTAATTCAGTCTGACACACGGAGTTCAGGTTAAAATAACTTCGAGGAAATTTATTGGCAAGTGAAGAATCAGAGGGCGCGCAGGCCCTTTTAAGAGACATTTTCGTCATCATTGATTATCAAGATATCAGTGAATAAACATCATTAATTGGATTAATTGTTAAGTGTCTGGATTAGTGTCCACCTATCAATATAATTAATTGGATCAAAAACTAAGTGGTTAGCTCCGTGTCCACCCACCAAGAGGTGGTATTATTTTAGACACGGGTGGGGACAAGGGGGTCTTGAGCGTCATTTTACTCGGTCGGTGATGTCAGATCTCGTGGTTAGGTGCAAGGTCTCTTATGAATAGAACATTTCATTACTACTGTGTTCTCATGGCCTTTAAATTATACTATGTTGCGAGTTAGGGGAAATTCAGCAGTTCCTGGGTTAGTCATATCTTTATGGAGAATACAGTCTTTGTCTATTGTGTTAGATGTGCTGAGAAATTCTGTCATGTAATGTAGTTTTCATATGGAGAAGTCAGGTTATGAGGACAAAATGGAGGATTTGTCACAGTATCAGGTTAAAATGGAGTTAGTGCAGTAATTCAATATAAGTACAATAAAGATTTTTTAATAATTCTACATCAGTCCCCCCTATGAAATGTTAAATTCTAAGAGATAAAAACTTTATTTGTTAATATCAGAAGATGTGTTAGCCCAAAGGCACAGAAACCCCGTGGCCGCTAGCTAGGTGTTAATGCAAAGTGCAAGTCTGTCCCTAATTCTGACCCTAACAGGCTAACTCATCTGTCAGTATGGCTCTCGAACACTTCACACCCATGGGTGGCCCATGGCGGCTAACCCACCACTTCTCCACACGGGGCCTTTACCATTCACTGACAGATGCTGTCCCTAAGGTGGTCCCTTCCTAGAACTCTCGCACTTTATCATCAAAAGGGATAGATTGCAGCGGCAAACAGGGTGAGTTGAGATCCTGGAAGTCTTGGTCATCAACTTCAAGATGTGTGAAAGTGGGTGCCGCTTGGTCAACAGTCTTCGTGAGGGCTTTTCTCAGACAAGGGAAGACACAACAAAAGAGAAGAGCAAAGATAAAAAGGAAAATTAGAATTGCCATACCAATATGCATTAAAGCCTTTTGCCAACCCGTCATCCAACCAAACCATCTGTCCCAGGGATCTTTTATCCCAGAATTTCTTTTTAACTCTTCAGAGAGGTCATTTAATTTTTCTATGGCTAAAGTAACTTTACCATTAGGGCCTGTGTTTTCTGGGATGTAGGTACAACATGTCATGGTGTCGGGCAAAATTTTACATACCCCTCCTTTTTCGGCTAGGATCATATCTAGGGCTATTCTATTCTGGAAGGCCATTTGGGATGTGGCCTGTAACTGTTCGGCTAATCCCTGGAGGGCGTCTCTGGTGTAATTAACAAAACGCTGTTGATTGTAATAAATATAATTTATCCAGTTTAAATTCTTGTTTGCGGTAACTATGGTAAAAATTGATTCAAATCCTGCAGCAACCTCATCTCTTGCTTTAAACTCATTGGGTACCCCCCTAGGCACCCCAATGGCATCAATGTAAATGTGAGGGTCAAAACTTCCTTTTACTGGGGCTTCACGCTTAACCTTAGTGTGGCTGGGCTCATGGGTGTTGAGGTGTGTGTCAGAGATAGTGTGTATAGGCATAATGGCCTTAGTCAAAGTACACTCCCCCCACCACTCTGTGTCCATTCTGGATCTTAACTGTAAATCCCCACACAACCAGTAAATATCTCCTAATGACCTAGTGTGATGCTGCAGTAAACGTACAGGAACAGTTCTATATGTAGCACAATATCCTTCGGGAAAGTTACCCACAAATTTACCAATCCCATCGTGCATGGCATAGCAAGTGTAATTACCTTTATATATTGTAATACCATTAGGAGGTCTGACATTTTTGGCTAGAAGAGGATACTCCGCTGTCCATGCTTGACATAGAGACCTGTTGAAATCATATTGGTAGGCAAAAAGACTTAAAACACAATTTTCTGCATCTACTGGCAGGGTTAAAGGTACAGTGCCCAGATGAGGCCGGGCACCACCACACACATAGCATGCGGTTCTGTTATGCTTGTTGGCATTATATTTCATCCATTCTAACCATAGGTTAACATCATTAAAACCTGTTTCAGCGGCCATGGTATCTTCAAAGGTGGGGTTAGCAATGGCCATCATGTCCTTAAAGGACTGGATGTGTGGTTTTAATGGATTTATGACCATGTGAGTAGCTCCTCGCCACTCAGGGGAATTACACATATCTTTAAGGTAGAAATGCCCTAATTTAGTATAGGAACCCTTTTTCCAATACATTCCCAATACATATCGGTCTGCATCTGTTGGGCTTGGATGCTCAATATTAAGAATTAATTTCATTGGTGTGCCTCCTCCAGGCTTTCTTAGAGTCATTCTTTGAAGGAGGGACCTACCATGATCATCTACTTTAGATAAGGCACTTTTTGGCTTGTAACCCCAGGAAGGCCCGGCATTCCATCCCGCCGCCCCCCAACGGCCACAATTGTGCCCCCATTGTTTGTCAACTACACAAACATATGGGTCTTTTGCATGGGGGATATCTCTATAGATATTCTGGATTTGTGCTGTAGAGAATGGGCATCCTACAATGTCACAATAATCAAAGGTATAGGTAGCCACACGGGTACATGATGAATTATACCAGAAGGTGTACCCACTAACATCTTTTGTGATGGCTACTTGCTGGGCCTTAATTAAACTAATTAAGGAGACAATGTACCAGAAGTACGTGGTTGTGCGGTATCTGCTTCCTCTGGGGCAGGAGACTTTTTGCAGTGGGAAGCGTGGATCCAATGTGGCCTACCGGCCACTTTGACGGAGGTTGCGGTGATCAGGAGAACTTGGAATGGCCCGTCAAATCTTGGTTCCAGGGTACTTTTCCGCACAAACTTCTTGACCAGAACCCAATCTCCGGGAAGCAGGTTATGGGTACCTGTGTCCAAATCAGGATCTGGAATTGAAGAGAAAACTTGGGCATGTATTTTGTTCAAGACACTTGCAAGTTCAGTTACATAGTCTACTAAAACATCAGATTGGAGCTGTAACTGTTGCGGATAATAACAACCTAGTCTGGGTGCTGTCCCAAATAGAATTTCATATGGGGATAACGAGTGCTTCCCTCTAGGTGTGTGTCTAACGCTGAATAAAGCTATTGGCAGGCTTTCTGGCCAGGGCATCTTTGTTTCTTGTGACATTTTTAACATTCTGGCTTTTAGAGTGCCATTCATGCGCTCTACTTTACCACTACTTTGTGGGTGGTAAGGGGTATGAAAGGCTAGGGTCACCCCCAGAGCAGTCCAAATTTCTTTAGTTACTGTTGCAGTAAAGGCTGGGCCCTGATCACTTTCAATGACTTCTGGAAGTCCAAATCTACATACAATGTCTGTCAGTAGACGTTTTGCGGTTAATTTTGCAGTGATATTGGCCACTGGGTAGGCTTCTGGCCAGCCTGAGAACATGTCCACTATTACTAGTGCATATTCATGAGGCCCACTCTTGGGCATTTGAATGTGGTCAATTTGAATTCTCTGGAATGGGTACATGGGTTTTGCTAGGTGCTTTGCAGGTACCCTGATTGGTCTTCCTGGATTGCATTTTGCACAAATGACACAGGCCTTACAGAAATTGCTGATCAAAGTTGTGATTCCAGGTGCTTCATAATACTTTTGAATGAGGGCGGCCATTAGGTCTTTTGACAGATGTGCAGGCCCATGTGCCCATTGGACAACTGCTGGAAATAAATTCTTCGGAAGGCAAAATTTAGAGTTGTTATAGTAAATTCCGTCTTTTAGGATAGCTCCTTTCTTTTTCCATTTCTGGATTTCTTCAGGGGTAATTGCAGCTTGTTGTTCTCGCAAAATTCTTAGGTCAGTAGGAAGAGTTTGCAAGGTAAAGATAGGAACTTCTTCTTCTTGACCGGACACTTCTTCATCCACTTCCTGCAAATCTCTGGCCGCTTGCTTAGCAGCCTGATCAGCTAAATGGTTGCCCTTAGCTTCATCCGAATCCAATTTCCCATGTGCCTTTACTTTCAAAACGGCCACTTCTTCAGGGAGTAGGAGGGCATCCATTAGTTCCTTGATTGCAGAGCTGTGTTTGACTGGTGTACCGGCAGTGGTAAGAAATCCTCTTGTCTTCCAAATGAGGCCGAAGTCATGTGCCACACCCAGAGCATATCTTGAATCTGTATAGATGTTGGCACGCTTTCCCTCGGAAATCTTGCATGCTGAAGTCAGGGCTTGCAATTCAGCTTCTTGCGCAGACATTGCTGGCGGTAGAGGTGATGACTTGAGAACTTCCTCTGTTGTGGTTACGGCATATCCTGTGTGGTATTTTCCTTCTTCATCAGCATACCTTGAACCATTCACGAACAGAGTAAAATCCGGATCAGGTAATGGATTCTCATGCACAGTTGGTAAGTGCACTGTTTCCATTTTCATCTGTTCGAAACAGTCATGAGGAGTTTCTGGGTCATAGTCATTTGCTATAACTAGGTCTTTAAATTCCTTTTCCAGGAAATGGCGTGGCCATGCTTCAAGAAGGTCAGTTGCTGGGTATTTGGCAATGCCATTTTCCTGTAGTTGTGATTCATCCATGGTGGCCCATAATTTTGCCATGGGCCCAAGGTCATTCCATGATCTTGTCTTCAACTTGGTAACAGGAATATGTGGAATAGCAGTATCCCAATGGCGGTATAGGTAATTGAGTTCTGGGGGCAGTTGGATCAGGACCACGCTGTTGCCTTCCGAGTCACAATAGAAATCTTGGGCAGTGAGCTTTACTTCAAACCAGTGGTAGAGCTCATCTTCATAGCAAGGTTCAGGAGTAATGTCCGGCTTGTACCACATGGTACAGAAGGCATAATCCGGACCTTCACAGAGAGGTGTCTTGTCTTTGTGAAAAGCTAAATGTGGATGCATTTTCTTGATACATCCACAGAGAAGGTAGATGTAGGTTTCATCTGTGACAAACCCATAGTAGATACCCCCCTCAGGGAGTGGAAGAAGAGTGGATGGGTTAAGAACTTGACATCTTTGTATAGAAATGTTGTCAGGCAGAAGAAGATGACATTGCAGACGCAGGTGTCTAGCAGGAGACACGTGCTTGAGCTGGACTTGGTTGATAATGGCAGAGATGTCATGAGGGGCCAAAACAACCAAAGGGTGGCCAAGGACCAGGTCTGAGGTTCTTTCAATGAGTTCTCTTGCAGCAAAAACAGCCCTAAGGCAGGAAGGGGTCCCTCTAGCCACAATGTCCAGTTGGCATGAAAAGTATCCAATAGGCCTCTGGCGGCCTTTTAAGTCATTAGTTTGGGTAAGAACTCCTGTAGCATGGCCTAGTCTTTCAGAGACAAATAATTTGAAAGGCTTGGTGTAGTCTGGTAGGCCCAAGGCAGGAGCAGAGACAATGGCACGTTTAAGAGATTTGAAATTGTCCAGAGCTTCGTTGGTCAGGCCGAATGGGTCTGACTTGAGTGCATCATAGAGAGGTTGCATAAGCAGAGAGGCCTCTGGGATCCATGCTCTGCAATAGGAAATGAGGCCTAAGAAGGCATGAAGAGATTTTGAAGTCCTTGGGGGTGGAATGTCCAGAATTGCTCTGACTCGGTCCCGAGTGAGATGTCTGGTACCTTGAGATAGGCAATGTCCAAGGAAAATCACTGAAGGTTGACAGAACTGCAGTTTGAGAAGTGAAGCTTTGCATCCTTGTTCTGCCAAATAGCAAAGCAGACTAATTGAACTCTTTTCAGTAGTGGGTATATAATCTCCACAGAGCAGCAAATCATCCACATACTGAAGTAAAACAACTTCTGGGTGTTCAGCTTGCCATGGGTCAAGGATGGTACACATGGCCTTTGCAAATTGACTTGGAGAATTTTGTGCCCCCTGGGGCATGACAGTCCATGTATACTGTTGCATTTCATGGGTGAAAGCAAACAGGTATTGACAGGATGGATCCAGTGGAACACTGAAAAAGGCATTAGCCAGGTCAATGACTGTAAAGTACTTTGCAGAAGGTGGGACGCCAGAGAGCAGAGTGTGGGGGTTTGGTGCAAGAGGGGTGTCCAGGACAGTGGCTTCATTAACAGCCCGTAGATCCTGAACCATTCTGTACTTCACTGGCTCACCTTTTAGAGTCTTCTTCTTTACAGGAAATAATGGAGTGTTACATTCTGATTTACACTTCACTAGAGCACCCTTTTCCAGGAGTGCTTTGATGTGAATAGAAATGGCTGCAGCCTGTGCTGGTTTTAGAGGATATTGTGGTTTCCTTGGTAACTTAGCTCCTGGAATAAGCTTAACCACCACAGGTGGGACATTTAGGTGACCTATATCCTCTGGGCCCGAGGACCATAACTTAGCAGGCACCTGTGTTTTTAACTCATCTGGGAAATTGGACCTAGGTTCTGCTGCTTCCTTATAGGGTTTTTCTAATTGCAGCATCAAAGGTAAGGAGCACAGGGCTGAAGTGTCAGAAACAGATAGAGGTGTAAACATTTCTACTTGTCCATCTGGAGTGAAGGTTATAGATGCCTGCAGGCGTGAGAGGACATCAGCGCCTAACAGGTTAATTGGGCATGTGGAGGAAACTACAAAACGAGCAAGTAAGCTTGTGCCAACCCGCAGAGGGGTTGTTAGAGGACTGTGTCTCGGTTGGCCATCCACTCCAACACAGGAGACATCAATACTTGACAAGAAAGATGGGTCTGGCAGGTCTTGTTCTCTGAGAACACTTCGGGCTGCGCCTGTGTCAATAAGAAATGTGGTAGGTTGGCCTTCAATGGGTAAAGTCACTGTGGCAAGTGGCCCCCCCCCCTTTATCCCCTGTAGACACTGCCATGACAGGGGTTAATGACACAGGTTTGCCAATTTCCTAATCATCTGGTTCCTCAACAATTGGAACCGTTTTCTCGGCCTTAGGGGCCGGGGCAGGCTTGGGAAACTTTTTGGGCTCCCCTGTGGGAAATTTTTTGGGCTCCCCTGTGGGAAATTTTTTGGGCTCCCCTGGTTCCCTTTTGGGTTCTGGACAGTCACTTCTGTAGTGTCCCTTAGCCCCACAATTAAAACAAGTTACATCCTCTAACTTGACACCCTTGGTGCCAGGGGTGATGGGGGCGGCACAGGCCACCATGAGGGGAGCTGGATTGGGTCTTCTGGGGGTCTGGGCAGATTCCAAGCCTCTAGCAACTAGGAGTAACGTATCTAGAGGAACAACCTTATATTCAGGGCGTGCAGCAATGATTCCCTTGCGTATGGTATCTTTAACACCTTGGACAAACGCACCTGATAGCATTTGTGAATGAATTTTGTCAGTGAGATCAAATCCCAAATCTGTAAACATTTGATATAGTCTTGCATGAAACCTTTCCACTGATTCTCCTTTGTCTTGCACAACATCAGTAAGGCCAGCAGATTGATCTGCAAGTTTATCTTTAGCCCAATCTCTTAATTGATTGCAAAAGGTTACTCCGGAGGGGTAATCAACATCACTTGTAAGCAGATCTGTACTGAGGTGGCGGGCCATGCTGGGCCAATATGCATCCCCTGCTTTAATAGCACAAATGCTCAGTAGGTCACGCCAGGCGGCGGAATAAGTCTTTTGTATCTGAACAATCCCTCGGTAAAAAGGCATAGGCTGCTTCTCTGGGTCAGGGAGAGATTTCATTAAAGCACTAGCTTGTGTGGGATTAAAAGCAACATATTTAGGAGGGGCCCGCTCTCCCCGACCCTTATGGCCGAAGGGATCTTCAATGGAACGGTGGGTCGAGACTCTTGCAGCCTCTAATGAATCCTGGGACAGCCTGTCATCCCTGTCATCCTCTTCCTCATCTAGTTCTATGATCTGGGCCCTTCTACGTGAGGGGATCACCTGAGGTGACAGGGCCGGGGGATGAGAGGGAGTCCCGGAAGCGGGAGTCGCCATTGGGTCATAATCATGGGATCGGTAATCACCGGGAAGCACCGGCATCAGGGGTGCTGAATGACTGGGGGCCGCCATATTGGAGGCGGGGAAGGAAGTTGCATTGGGGTTAAGGGAAGAAGTGGCGGCCATGTTGGATGTGGGCACATCCGGGGCAGACTGTATCGGACTGGGCATGACCGGAACCTGGGGAGTGGCTTGGGGAAAGGGGTATGGATAATTTGGATAGGGCATGGACATGGGGTATGGGAAGGGGTATGGCCAAGCCATCTGGGTGGGGGCTGGGGCGGAACCTGGAGTGGGCAGGAAGGTTGGGTAGGGATTGGCAAAGGGGGTGGGAACTTGGGCCGTGGTAGGGACGGACAAGGGAGAGGATGGAGAGGAATCAGTAGAGGCGGGTGAAGAAGGAGGAGCCGGAGTGGGATCAGCAAGATTGACAGTGGCAGGAGAGGAGGGGTTAGCTAACTGGGCAGATGCAGATGGGAGGGTAGGATTATCAACGGAGAGAAAGTGCGGGGAAGGGATGGCAGATGAAATGTTAGGATTAGACACAGAAGGTATCTTAGGGATGGATGAGGATGATGGGAGTGTTAGGGAAGGAGAAGGGGAAAAGTAAGATCCATCAGAATTTAGGACCGGACAAACGGGAGAGGTGACGGGATGGGGGCTAGGAGGATTGGGAGTGGGATACCTAGTCAGCTGGCAATCTCCCATTGCTGACTGAACCTTGGGGATAGACATCCCCTGGGCGCCATTTTGGGGCGCTGGCTGAGGACAAGCCCCAGCAACACAATTATTATGGTACACAAACAATTTCACACCCTTGTGAATTATTTCTTCCTCAACCCAACCTTCTTGCTGAATAGCCTTTGCTACTCTGTACCATGCTTCAGCTGTTTTTAATAAATCATTATTTGCAAGCTTGCCTCTCTTTTCCATCAATAATCTACGCCAACTTTCTGGTTGCAATCTGCCACATGTCGGCACAGCAATTTTACATACTTTTGCAATCTTTTCAACACCTTTAACCATCTCCTCACCCTCTCTGTCATCAACTAAATCACATGCTAACCAGCCCTTACTGGGCTTACTTAAATCCTGCCCCATAATCCCTTTCCCCCTACACCAGCGTCCTAGATATAGGGAAAGACAAGGAAAATTGAACAGGAACGTCTACAATGCTCGACTGCCACCTGAGAATTGTGGGCCCTTCTCAAGTGCGTCTTCCCAAAACGTAGACTAGTCACTGAATCCGCCTACCCGGGGTGGTAGACACGGATTGGAGCGAGGTGAGAAGTGTGTGACCAATCACTTCTCTATTAAGAGGAATGGGAGTGGATAGTATAATAGTACAGGAAGTGTAGAAAAGGTAAAGAGTAAGGAAAAAATCCTTAGGGACAGACACAGGAGTTTGAATGACTCCACATTAAACAAACAAGACAACAGTACAGTTGAAATACAGTGCATGCATCACAGTTCAAATGAAATCAACAGTAATCCCTTTCCTTTAATCATGTGCTTACTCCAAAGTCACCTCTCTCAACCCCGTAGTGTCCCCGCTCGGAGAATGACTTCATAAAGTTTCACTAGCAGCGGGCAAGGATAACAGCTAACACCGGTCCGAAATCCTTTCTAGCCTCCCTCGTTACAGCAGTCCACTTAAAGTGGCCGCGCCACCCTCACTCCCGTAGTGCCCCTATAAAACCCACTTTATAAGTCTCACTACCACGTGATGCGGAAAACAAGCAATGCCTGCCTGAATCCCCCCAGGAAACTGAGTCCCCTGCCACAAGGCTAAGTCTCCTACCACAATTAAATAATCAGGGTACCTTCAACTCAACTAGAGCCGAAGGGTCCGGGTCAGGAAGCCCCCAACTCAACTAGAGCTGGAGGGTCCGGGTCAGGATGCCCCCAACTCAACTAGAGCTGGAGGGTCCGGGTCAGGATGCCCCCAACTCAACAAGAGCTGGAGGGTCCGAAAGCGCACAGTGAAGCTAGCTAGGCTATCAAAGTGACACAAAATTGGATCACAGGAAACTATGATTCTACACAGATCCCACAGTTCCACAAACTTCTTTTTCCATACAGCCACAGCCACGAGGCTCCTAAAAGAAGTAAACAGGCAAAGAAGACCCCCAGGAAACTTCCACAGGTCAACCCCCCTTTTTCCCTACAGCCACAAACAAGTGGCTCCTAAAAGGAGTAAAACAGGCAACAGGACTCCAGGCAAATCCCCCGGGTCCACCCCCCTTTATCCCAAAAAGGGGAAACAGACAAACACAGGACCCTCAGGCAAACTACCACGGGTCCACCCCCCTTTATCCCAAAAAGGGGAAACAAATAAAACATTCAGCCCGGGCAACCAAACTAGACACACCCAGGCAACAGATAGACTAAATGCAGGTAATAAATGGGTAAGATATTACCTGTCTTTGATGTCCTCCCGGGAAGCAGTCACAGACACGTGGACGGGTCAATCAAAGGGGCCGGAACATACCGGTGGCTCTGCAGAAGTCTCTACCGTGTACCTGGAGGTGATCAATCTCCTTTCCTTCCCCCTGGATTCCTCCGTCCACCCTTGTCTTCCTTAGGACGGCTCACCGGCCAGACATAGCCCGGAGTCCCTGTTCGGGCGCCAAAGTTGTTATGGTACTTTTTCAGTAAACCAAAATGTTTAAAATGTCTATCTGTTCCTGTCCAAATTAAAGAGGATTGAATTGCGTATATACGCTGAAGTAATTCAGTCTGACACACGGAGTTCAGGTTAAAATAACTTCGAGGAAATTTATTGGCAAGTGAAGAATCAGAGGGTGCGCAGGCCCTTTTAAGAGACATTTTCGTCATCATTGATTATCAAGATATCAGTGAATAAACATCATTAATTGGATTAATTGTTAAGTGTCTGGATTAGTGTCCACCTATCAATATAATTAATTGGATCAAAAACTAAGTGGTTAGCTCCGTGTCCACCCACCAAGAGGTGGTATTATTTTAGACACGGGTGGGGACAAGGGGGTCTTGAGCGTCATTTTACTCGGTCGGTGATGTCAGATCTCGTGGTTAGGTGCAAGGTCTCTTATGAATAGAACATTTCATTACTACTGTGTTCTCATGGCCTTTAAATTATACTATGTTGCGAGTTAGGGGAAATTCAGCAGTTCCTGGGTTAGTCATATCTTTATGGAGAATACAGTCTTTGTCTATTGTGTTAGATGTGCTGAGAAATTCTGTCATGTAATGTAGTTTTCATATGGAGAAGTCAGGTTATGAGGACAAAATGGAGGATTTGTCACAGTATCAGGTTAAAATGGAGTTAGTGCAGTAATTCAATATAAGTACAATAAAGATTTTTTAATAATTCTACATCAGTTGTAACCAGACACGTTGGACACGCAGGAGCAGAGGGGTTGAGGGCCCTGCTTAATGAGCTTACATGCTAGAGGGAGGGGGTAAAGTGACACAAAAGGTAAGGATAGTATTAGACTAGTGACAGTTGTAAGAGAGGAATCAGTTGGGAGCCATTAACAGTTTAATTGATACGCTTTTATGAAGAAGTGTTTTTTTTTAATGAGTTTTTGAAGGATGGCAGTGTGTATGTATACAGGGGTATATTTGCAAAGTGTGTGAATGTTGTCTGAGTGTCAATTGTGTGGATTTAGGGATTTTTTGCAGTTCCGGGTCTTTCTATGTTTTCTATGTCTTTGTCTCTCACACCACTCGTCTCTCTCTCTCATCCTTACACTATCATAATCTCCCTAAATTTTTGCCACACTTGCTTCTCCTTCTATCCTACTCCCCGACTTGTTTCTCTCCTAATTCCCAAACTCTGCACTTTTGTAATTCACTCTTTCCCAACAAGTGTTGCCAGATTGAGCAATATGTTCCTGGAAGCATTCCACATATGCACATAGATGGGCAGAACATGAAAAATGCTGCCCTGCAGTATGTATAATTCATATGCTGCACACATTCTCATCAGTAAAATATCTGATTTACTAATTCTAGCCTTTCAATTTTAGATGGGACTGTATATATGTGCAGAGAAGCATGGATCTGGCAACCATAACAGCAGGGTATCTCCCGCTGGCCTTCATAGTACCCAAGATCTATACACTTTGCCTCCATGACAGCTGGGATGCTGCTCTCTTATGTTGTCCCTTGTGGTAGTGGAGGGGATGGATATATGATGTAACCTGTGGTCCATGACTGAATGTCAGCCTGCCCCTGGCAGTGTCCCTATTTTGGGCCCAAATTCCTCTCTCCATCTTTTCTATTCCAATGTCCAACCTTTCAAGGAGACCTATTTTGCTGCTGTGTTTGAATGTGAACAGAGCTTCCCAAAATAATACTCACAGTAATGTGTATGTAAACGACAATAAATGTGTTTAGAAATCAATCTGTGTAAATAGGATACATTGTTCTTTTTCTAATTTACATTTTACAATTACAAATTGCATAAATTGTCATTAGTAAGTCACCTAAAGTTTCTTAGAACATCCTGCCCCGGGCCAAACCCCCACTTACACCCCTAAAATGAAAGTGTTCCTCTTTTCCCATTTGAAATGTTGGGTGGTATGTAACCAGAGAGGAGAGGGAGAGACCTGATTCTCCCCAACATTCCAAACGAAGGTGAGCAGGCTGGGTAGACATTCATTGTCATCCCAGAGCAGCAGTGTAAGAACACAGTGGAATATCTTAGATGTCTAGCTCCTTTTTTGTTTATGATTTTACCATTGATTATATTAAATAAACAAAAACACAAAACAGTAATATTACTACAGGGAAAAAAAAGCATATTCACGCTTTGAAGTTTTTTAAATTACATTTTCATTCAAAAAATGTTTTTCATGGGAGAGGATACATTAAAAAAACAAAGGAAGATCATGAACACAGTTTACCTTTACAGGAAAACCCACCACTCCCACATTGGCAGAAGAATTAATTGTAAAGAAAAGCTGTACTTTTGTGGTGGAATCTCGGTAAAAATAAATTTAGTAGGCCGAGATTACCACGTGGCATGTGTACGTGCATATGCTGACGTATCGATCAGTTGGTTGCACGAGGCAAGATACGATCAGTAGTGTACGGAGCATGTGCAAGAATACAGGATATAGTATTCCCCTCCTCCATTGTGCTGGACAAGCCATGCGGTCAAACAGGAAGTTAATTCTCATTTGTGTTGATTGGTTAAGAGAATGTGCGGGTGGAGCTTAATATGGGAGGAGTTATATGCCTATATAAGGAGCCTGCACTATTGTCCGGGGCTCAGAACTTGTGGTATTTTGGTGACGCTAGTCCCTCTGAGTCCCGATCGGTGATCCAATAAAGAATCTCTTCCTTCCTGAAGAAACCTGTGTCCATCTCTCTGTGCTTGGCTTCCGTCAGTTTCTCCGGTATCATTTGGTGCATTGGCCGGGAAGCTCATCGTTCAACGGTAGCTGAGAGGCAGAGGCGTGAGACGGTCTATCTTTGCCCACGTTCTCTACGGCTGCACCCCTGAACTTCTGCGTGGACCTCCCTTCGTCTCGGCGCCACTGGGCCGTTGTCCAGGAGATCATCGGCCTCTACGTGAGAAGTGCTGGGGTGTCCCCGTCGATGAGTGTGAACTCAGGTTCAGGAACGAGGAGGTAAGACAACTGCTGTTTTAGACGGCAGGACCCACTAGGGGTATACCGATTGTGCGGTAGGCCCAAAGGGGTTTTGAATCTGTGTATCTGCCCCCTCTGTCGGAGGGAAGGAGCGAAGGCGCACCGCTCGATCGAACGCTCTTTAGTCAGACCGTTTGATTTTGTTAGTCAGGCGGGGTCCTGGTGTAAATAGCCCTAGCCGGACACCGGTGTCTTGTCTAGACTAGCGTTCTAGGGTGTATATTACGTTCGCTAGGTCGGAGGGACCGGGAGACTAAGCGGCGCCTGTGTAAATTCGGTTCGCTAGCTCTCAACCTATCTGGGCTAAGTGGGAAGGCGTGTAAATTTGGAACCCACTAGACTTTTGATAGTGCGACTAAGAGGCGCCTGTGTAAATTCGGTTCTCTAGCTCGCTATATGTGGTGATTGGGCAGTGTGGCTAACCAAAACGGGTGTATATAGTTTTAGGTAGTCCATTCAAGGTACTGGCCAATAGTTTAGTTGGGAATTGTAAATGTGTTAACGATTGTTTTAGTAAAGTGTATATCTTGTTAGATAGCGCGAGCTCAGCCGTCTAGCGAGAGTGTTAATAGTGTGTTGCTGTATTATAGTGCACGGTACCATAACCCTGTATATTTACTGACATTGTATATAAGTACTAATTATTGTCGTCAATTGCATGTTTTAACACCATAACCACTAATAATTGTATTGTGACCTTAACTTGTGCTTTGACCTATGCTAACCGTACTGTAACCGCTATTTGTAAAAGACGATGTTACTGGGGTGTGTTATAGACGGGTAATTCATATATAGAGAATTATAGCGTGGGTGACTGTATAGTTACGCCAAAGGGCATAATATTGATTATATAGTGACTGGTGTAACAGCTGTGTGTGTACGGGAATTCCCTGAGTGTTTATTGTTATTGTGTACGTTTCACTTGGTAACTGTACCACGTGGTGCTGTTGCCAGAGGAAACGGGTGTGACTGTTGAATAGTACGCGTGTATAGTATTCGTTGTCGACGACGTTCCATTGTTAAGTATGGGTGCGTCGCAGTCAACGATTCCGGATCCCTTAGGTTGTATGGTGAAAAATTTTAAAAAGGGATTCAAAACTTGTGATTTTGGGGTTAAGATGTCTCCTGTACGTTTGGTTACTTTGTGCACTAGGGAGTGGCCTACTTTGGTTGCGGCATGGCCGCCACGTGGCAGTTTGGATCCAACTCTGGTACAGCGCTTACACGTGGCTGTATCAGGTAGGCCTGAACTTTACGGCCAGTTTCCTTATATTGATTGTTGGAGACAGGCCGTAAATGACTCGCCAAAATGGCTCCAGACATGCCACGAGGAGCAATGTCGCCTCATGGTAGCTAGGACTTGTTCGTCCACTAGGACCGGTGTTAGGCCCATTTTGGACACGCCCCCTGAGTCCGAGATCCCTTTGCCGCCCCCTTACTTTCCGTTAAGAGGAAGTGACGCAAACGCAGGAAGCCCTGCACCCCTCCCCTCATTACCCTCATCCACTTCCGCTTCCTCCTCCAGTACAGGATCCACCCCCCCTCGTACTAAATCTCCCCTTCCGGAACCAGAACCCACCCCCATTAGAAACGAATATCCTGATTTGGCGCCACTTCAGACTTCCGGTCAAGCTTCATCTAGCTCGACTCGAAGTGTTTTATTTACAACCTTTTCCCAAAACCAACCTCCCACATCCCCATACCCTATCTCTCCCCGACCGGAACCCATGACTGACGCCCCTTTACGTAGCCCCATCCAAACCCGACAGTTGACTGGTGCCCAACAATTAAAGCACTATCAGATGCCTCTTCGCCTGAATCCTGGGTCAGCCTATATCGATGCCGCAGGTCAAATGGCACACGCTGACCCAGTCTTCGTATATGTCCCATTTACCACAACCGATCTTTTAAACTGGAAGACCCATAATTCCTCGTATACTGAGAAACCACAAGCTATGACTGATCTGTTCACCTCAATAGTACAGACGCATAATCCGACATGGGCTGATTGCCAGCAGTTACTAATGACTTTATTTAACAATGAGGAAAGGACAAGAATAAATCAAGCAGCCATTAAAGCATTAGAAGATAAAGCCCATACTTTAAACCAAGCCAATCCATCAGCATGGGCCGCAACACATTATCCCAACACTGATCCCGATTGGAACGTAAATGGTGCTGATATGGTTCAACTCAGAGCCTATAGAGACGCTATAATTGCTGGCATGAAAGCAGGAGGAAAGAAAGCTATTAACATGTCGAAGACAGTTGAGGTGATTCAGAAAAGCGATGAAGCGCCCAGTGTCTTTTATGACCGATTATTGGAGGCATACCGCTTGTATACCCCCTTTAATCCGGAAGACGCAGACAATTCCCGAATGGTTAACTCCGCCTTTGTCAGCCAAGCTTACGGAGATATTAAGCGCAAGCTACAAAAGTTAGAAGGGTTTGCAGGTATGTCCATCACCCAACTAATGGAGGTAGCAAATAAGGTTTATATGAACAGGGATACAGAAAGTAAGAAAGAGGAAGAGCGCAAGATGCGTAAAAAGGCTGATATGCTAGCGGTAGCGATCGCAGGCGTAGATAGACGGGGCCCGGATAGAGGCGATAGTAGATGGAATAGGGAGCCTTTGAGTAGGAATCAATGCGCGTATTGCAAGGAAGAAGGGCATTGGAGGAACGAATGTCCACAAAGAGAGCAGTACGAGAGAGACCAACCCAGGGCAGGCTACGGAAACTTTAGAGGCAGAGCGAGAGGTAGAGGAGGCCCCGGAGGGAGTAATGGTTATAGAGGGAGTAATGGGAACAGAGGAAGTGTTAGGGAAGACAGGTATATTCCAGCAGCGCAAAGGTCCCGCGATAGAGAAGGTAGGGACTTTGTAGGATTGGCTGACACGGTCATGGAGGACTATTGATACCGACCGGGCTCCATCCCCCTTGGTCGAGCGGAGCCTATGGTCGATGTATCAATAGGGGGAAAAAGGAGTGCGTTCATGATCGACACTGGTGCTGAACATTCAGTGGTGACTAATCTAGTTGCTCCTCCATCTGGAAGGACTATTACTGTGATAGGAGCAACTGGAAGAAGTGCTGAAAAACCGGTTCTTAAAAGTCGACTCTGTACATTGGGAGGCCACGTAGTAAAACATCAATTCCTTTATATGCCTGAATGTCCACTCCAATTGCTGGGACGTGATATGCTATCAAAATTACAAGCGCAGATTACGTTCCTACCAAATGGAACAACATCTCTAAAGTTTAATGGACCTTCAGGTATTATGACTTTATCCGTACCAAAGGAAGAAGAGTGGCGACTTTATACAGTGTTGACTAGCCAAAACCCTAGGAGTGATGAGACATTATTCAACATACCAGGAGTTTGGGCAGAGAACAACCCACCAGGACTGGCCCGCAATATTCCACCTATAAAAATTGAACTAAAACTTGGGGTTTATCCAGTGAGCCTAAGACAATACCACATCCCGCAGAAGGCTAAGAAGAACATTCAATCTTATCTGGATAAGTTCATACGGTATGGTATCCTAAAATTCTGTACTTCCCCCTGGAACACCCCATTGCTGCCTGTTCAAAAGCCCGGTACAGATGAGTATCGACCTGTGCAGGACTTGAGAGCAGTCAATGATGCGGTTGTTAGTATACATCCAGTCGTACCCAATCCATATAACCTGCTTGCTTTAATTCCGGGCGGGGCTACTTACTTCACAGTCTTAGATCTCAAAGATGCCTTCTTTTGCCTCCGAATTGCCGCAGAAAGTCAATGTATCTTCGCTTTCCAATGGGAGAACGCTGTAACGGGCTCAAAACGCCAAATGACCTGGACAAGACTGCCCCAAGGGTTTAAAAATTCACCTACCCTATTTGGTTCAGCTCTAAGTCAAGATCTACTGGATTTCGAGTCTATCCCAGGAGAGTGTGTATTGTTACAGTATGTAGATGACTTGTTGATAGCAGCAGTTACAAAAGAAAAATGTCAGCAAGCAACGCACGATCTACTACACATTCTCTGGAAGGCAGGATACAAGGTGTCCAGAAAGAAGGCTCAGTTGTGTTTGCCAACTGTCAAGTATCTGGGATTCCATATCTCTGAAGGTCAAAGGATTATGGGGCCAGAGAGAAAAGAAGCTGTCTGCCAAATACCAATACCCAAGAATAGAAGACAAGTGCGAGAATTCTTGGGGGCAGCAGGCTTCTGTAGGATATGGATTCCCAGCTATGCGATACTGGCAAAACCTCTGTACGCAGCCATCAAAGGTACAGAGCACGACCCCTTCTTATGGACCCAAGAACAGCAAACGGCATTTGAAGATGTGAAGAAGGCTTTGATGAGTGCCCCAGCATTAGGTCTACCTGATCACACACGACCATTCTACCTGTATGTACATGAGCAAAGAAGAATGGCTGTGGGAGTATTGACACAGTACTTGGGATCATGGCAAAGACCTGTTGCCTACATGTCTAAGCAACTGGATGCAGTGGCCAGCGGACTTCCACCTTGTCTAAGAGCCGTAGCTGCAGCCGCCCTGCTAGTAGCTGAAGCCGATAAACTCACTCTGGGTCAAGAACTTTATGTACGAGTCCCACATGCAGTACAGACGTTGTTGGATTACAAAGGAAATCATTGGTTTAGTAACAGCCGTATGACCAAGTATCAAGCAATGTTGTGTGAAAACCCAAGAGTGCATTTAGAGACTGTAAATACCTTAAACCCAGCTACCCTTTTGCCACAACCTACTGAAAGCCAACATGATTGTTTGGAAGTAATGGATGAAGTATTTTCAAGTAGACCAGATCTTCGTGATTTTCCCATCCAGAACCCCGATGTTCAATATTACACCGACGGCAGTAGTTATGTGAAAGAAGGGATCCGCTATGCAGGATATGCAGTAACAACAATAGACAAGGTGATAGAAGCTCGGCCACTGGCAAAAGGAACATCAGCACAAAAGGCAGAATTGATAGCACTGACACGAGCGTTACAATTGGCTGAAGGTTTAAGAGTAAATATCTATACGGACTCTAAGTATGCGTTTTTAACCACTCATGCCCACGGAGCTTTGTATAAAGAAAGAGGACTACTGAATTCAGAAGGCAAAGAAATCAAGTACGCAGCTGAAATCCTACAACTATTGGAAGCAGTGTGGGAGCCGAAAGAAGTCGGTATTATACATTGTCGAGCGCATCTGAGAGGAGATGGTGATGTAACCAAGGGAAATCGGATGGCAGATAGTGCAGCTAAGCGTGCTGCTGAATCAGGAAGACAGGAGTATGTGGGGCATATAGCTGCTCTAATACCAACCCCACTGTCTCAATGGACTCCAGTTTATACAACTCAAGAAGAGGAGTGGTTAAAGACTGAACCGGGAAAGTGTTTGGAGAACAAGTGGTATCAGCTAGAAGATGGAAGAATAGTTATACCAGCATCACTAGCAGTAGAAATTGTCCAGAACTATCATAACGGGACACATTCTGGGAGAGACAGTACAGAAGAATCTCTCAGGAAACATTTCTACATACCAAGATTGTCCAACTTGACTCAGGCCATTGTACGTAGATGTGTAACGTGTGCTAAAAATAATGCAAGACAAGGACCAGTAAAGCCACCAGGAGTCCAGTTTATGGGGGGACTCCCCATGTCCGATCTACAAATAGACTTTACAGTGATGCCTAAATCGGGTGGACATCGTTACCTGTTGGTAATTGTGTGCACCTATTCAGGCTGGGTAGAAGCATGTCCTACTCGTACAGAGAAAGCAGGAGAAGTTGTGAGATTCCTGCTACGAGAAATAATACCCCGATATGGACTACCCTGTTCTATAGGATCGGACAATGGTCCAGCTTTCGTTCACCAGTGCCTACAACAACTGACTCATATGCTTGGTATAAAGTGGAGGCTTCATACTGCATATAGACCCCAGAGTTCTGGTAAGGTAGAGAGAATGAATAGAACTATTAAGAACCAGTTGGCTAAAATGTGTCAGGAAACCCAACTTAAGTGGAACGTTCTCTTACCCATAGCTCTATTGCGAATCCGCAGTACCCCTACCAGAAGGATGGGACTCTCTCCTTTTGAAATCATGTATGGGCGACCACCTCCCGTACTTGGTAACTTAAGGGGGGATTTGAGTCAGTTGGGAGAAGGAATTACCCGGCAGCAGGTTGTAGAGTTGGGTAAGACTATGGAGGAGGTACAGAAATGGGTACAAGATAGATTACCTGTGAATATTTATCCCCCTGTTCATAGTTATCATCCAGGAGATCAAGTGTGGATTAAAGAGTGGAATAATGTACCGTTAGGGCCCAAGTGGAGAGGTCCTTATGTTGTTCTTTTGTCTACCCCTACAGCGATTAAAGTGGCCGAAGTGACTCTGTGGATACATCACTCCAGGGTTAAACCAGCAGCAGTCGATTCTTGGCAAGTTACAGCAGATCCAGAGAATCCCTGCAAGATCCGGTTGAAACGCACTACTCAGTCGGAGTAACGAGGAATTATTGTGGATTACAAATTTTATTATTTTTGGGATTTGGTGTGTGAGTGAGAAGGCCATAATAAAGCCTGTCCGCTTACCAACACATAGTTTATAAGCCAGGAAAGTCTCGAAGGGACACCTGTGAAGACGAGCAGAACTCCATTCCCTGCAGCCCTCACATCCTGGAAGCTGAGGCGCCTTCGCACGGACGAAAACTGAGGATGACGGCGAAAGATGTGCTTTTGATTGTGTTTATTTATATGTGTTTTTATATTCAGGAAGGTAGAGGTACCGACACTCCTAGCTGTGAGGTATGCATTAAGACTACGAGAACAGGTAATCATATTTCCCAAACCCTAATTTGGCATTCACAATACGAGTGTAAAGGAGATGTATCGAGATGTAGATACTTAAATATAGACTATAGTGTGTGCCATTTAGGAGTAGGAGAACCTAAGTGCTTCAGTCCAGAGTATCAACCTCGTACAATTTGGTTGACTCTCAGGAATGGAGATCCTCAGGGGACCCTAATTAATAAGACGGTGTTAGAATCCGTATATTCTTCGGGTGTTCTGCTATTTGATGCATGTAAGGCGATATCAAGTGGTAGAAAGCCGTGGAATGTATGTGGGGATCTTAGATGGGAGAGGACGTATGGATCTAACGATAAATATATTTGTCCCAGTAGTAAAAATAAATATGTGAGTCCTAGATGCCCAAATAAAGACTATAACTTTTGCCCATATTGGTCTTGTGTGGGGTGGGCGACTTGGGGACAGACAGTAGATAAAGACATGATAGTGACTAAGTTGCCGACTAGCCCTTATTGTAAGTCTATGGAATGCAACCCAGTCCATATACTTATAAATAACCCCGACAAGTTCTTAGATAAGTATGGAAATTTATTTGGGTTTCAGATATACGGGACGGGTTTAGATCCTGGGACATTATTGTTTATAGGAATAGAGACTGATACGGTATCCTCCCAGACTCATCAAGTATACCATTCCTTTTATGAAGAGATGAGTATAGATAATAAGATCCCCCATAATGCTAAGAACCTGTTCATTGACCTAGCTGAAAGTATTGCCGGTAGTCTTAATGTTACCAACTGCTATGTGTGTGGAGGTACTAACATGGGAGACCAATGGCCTTGGGAAGCAAAGGAGGTAATGTCCGGTTCTGAGGCAGTTGACCAACTAATATCTACACAAGCCGATTATCATCTGAGTGTTAGAGGTAAATCTGAGTGGAGATTAAAGACCTCCATCATAGGTTATGTTTGCATAGCAAGGAAAGGAATAATGTATAATACTTCTGTAGGAGAATTAACTTGTCTAGGGCAAAAAGCTTATGATGATGATACTAAAAATACAACTTGGTGGTCGGCTTCAAATGTCTCAGAACCATCTAACCCGTTTGCTAGATATGCCAGTTTAAAGGATGTGTGGTTTGATCTATCTATCACATCTACCTGGAGAGCCCCAGCAAATTTGTACTGGATCTGTGGTAAGAAAGCCTATTCGGAGCTGCCACAGGACTGGGAAGGGGCATGTGTGTTGGGTATGCTCAAACCATCCTTCTTCTTGTTACCTATTGAAACAGGTGAGACTTTAGGTGTTAAAGTGTATGATGTGAATCATAGGAAGAAAAGGGGGCCCTTAGAGATAGGCACCTGGGAAGATAATGAATGGCCTCCCCAGCGTATTATAGATTATTATGGGCCAGCCACGTGGGCAGAAGATGGTACCTTTGGTTATAGAACCCCTATTTATATGCTCAACCGCATTATAAGATTACAGGCGGTGGTTGAGATTATCACTAATGAAACATCACAAGCGCTCAATCTCCTAGTGAAACATAATACCAGGATGAGGACAGCAGTATACCAGAATAGATTAGCCTTGGATTACCTTTTGGCAGTAGAGGGAGGTGTATGTGGGAAGTTTAACCTAAGCAATTGCTGTCTTCAAATAGATGACGAAGGGCAAGCAATAGCTGAGCTTACTAGCCATATGGTTAAACTAGCGCATGTCCCTACTCAGGTATGGAAAGGGTACAATCCAAGTAGTTGGTTTGGTAGCTGGTATGAGTGGTTTGGAGGGCTTAAGGCAGTGGTAGGTGGAGTCCTACTGATTTTATTGTTGTGTCTACTCCTACCGTGTCTTATACCCTTAGTAGTTAGGTCTGTGCAAAGCCTGATAGAAAATATAGCAGAGAGGAAGGCTGCTGCACAGATAATGGCGATATATAAGTATAAGGCTCTAGATCAGGGAGAACCAATGCAGGAAGATGAATGTTGAAGATTCACATCATAAGATAAGTCTGGTCTGGTTCAAGGTAACTTGCGGTGTAAGCAAAACTAAGGTTATGTGATGCCTCAAGTAATTGTAAAATATCAAGAGGCATCAAAGGGGGGAATGTGGTGGAATCTCGGTAAAAATAAATTTAGTAGGTCGAGATTACCACGTGGCATGTGTACGTGCATATGCTGACGTATCGATCAGTTGGTTGCACGAGGCAAGATACGATCAGTAGTGTACGGAGCATGTGCAAGAATACAGGATATAGTATTCCCCTCCTCCATTGTGCTGGACAAGCCATGCGGTCAAACAGGAAGTTAATTCTCATTTGTGTTGATTGGTTAAGAGAATGTGCGGGTGGAGCTTAATATGGGAGGAGTTATATGCCTATATAAGGAGCCTGCACTATTGTCCGGGGCTCAGAACTTGTGGTATTTTGGTGACGCTAGTCCCTCTGAGTCCCGATCGGTGATCCAATAAAGAATCTCTTCCTTCCTGAAGAAACCTGTGTCCATCTCTCTGTGCTTGGCTTCCGTCAGTTTCTCCGGTATCACTTTTGCATCTCTTTTTTTATATATATACTTGAAGCAACACATTTTTGAACCCCTCACCCGTCAATGAAAACACACCAGTCTGACATTGGCAAAAAAAAATTATTGGAAAGAAAAGTTGCACTCTTAAACTTAATTTTTAGATCCTCAGAGTGAAAATGTTGCACCCCCCCAAAAAAAGATCCAAAATACAACAGGAACATAACAAATAAAATGATGAAAGAGGTGCAGAAAGATCATACAAGTATTTAATGCAAATAAAGGAATACATAGATACAAAAAAAAAGGAAAATAGCCTACAAAGTGAACGAGATACTGCTTATATATAACCTCCATTGCATCATGAAATTGAATAAACCTTTCTGACTTGTTTATATAATTGAACATAGATGTATTGGATAAAAATACACATTTACCTAACACTACCCACTTTAAACTTGGCAGCTCAGACCACTTCAAATATTAAACCCATATTAAATATTAAACCCCAATCACTCAGTATGCTGCTCATATTACACATCAAGCCACTCGTGTCATCCCACATCAAATATGGCCACTCAGTGTGCAGCCCATATCAAACATGGCCGCCCAGCTACTCCTTGAGCACTCCCTCCGGTGACGAGAAAGGTTGCGGAAATCGTCGTCATCATCAGGCGCCTGGTAGAACTTGTTGGGCACATTGCACAGTGTTGCGGTGATTAAAGGTAAAGCATTGTAATATGTGGAATATTCTAAATATTGGTGTTTGAAATACAGTATTTCGTATCTGAAGTAAGACATTATATATTTATATCTATATACATTTGTAGGGCGCACCATGGAACCGCAGAAGGATGCTCCTCCACCAAAGCAGCAACCCATGATCTACATTTGTGGAGGTGAGAACGTTAGGTATCAGATATTCTGGGATTGGCTTGGGTTATCAATACATGCAGGAATTAGCAGATTGTTCCTTTATTTACATGTGTTGGAATAACTAGAAATCACAGAAAATATAACGGGCAACAATTGTTGGATTCTTACTTAGCCCATTGTAGCCAAATGTTTAGTAGTGTCACAAATAAAAACAGTGAAAAAACTTATGAGTACTCTAGTTGTGGGTAACCATGCCCCTGTGCTGGTTATTGTGGAGATGGATGTTACAGGTTTAAATGCATGAAACACAAAGCAGATCCACATAAACTAATTATGTGTTTTATCATCTCTTTTTATTGCACACAAGGCAATATACTCTCAACAGTAAAAGCATAAATTAGCTTATTAAAACATAATTTTATCTGAATAGTGCGTATTATTTAAACCATACAAATGATTCCAAAAGTAGTATGTGGTTCATGGATGGTATGTGGTTTGGCATACTGGACTGAGATTCTAGAAGAAGCTTCAATAAGTATAATTGCCTTTTATGTTGCTGAGAACCTCTTATTGGATGTTAAAATAAAGAGCTCTCGGTACGTAATGCGAGGTTCCATAAATAATGATTGCATTAAAATGATCCAAACTTAATGTTTCACATGTAGCCGTTCATTGTTTTTTCTTAGGTTTTGTGAACACAAATACTGTAATGCACTAAATTGAGAATTGTGGCTGCAGTCATTTGAATGATATGTCAAGACTAGAGATGTCGCGAACATAAAATTTTCCGTTCGCGAACGTCCGCAAATCTTCGCGAACCGCCATAGACTTCAATAGGCAGGCGAATTTTAAAACCCACAGGGACTCTTTCTGGCCACAATAGTGATGGAAAACTTGTTTCAAGGGGACTAACACCTGGACTGTGGCATGCCAGAGGGGATCCATGGCAAAATTCCCATGGAAAATTACCTAGTGGATGCAGAGTCTGGTTTTAATCCATAAAGGGCATAAATCACCTAACATTCCTAAATTGTTTGGAATAACTTGCTTTAAAACATCAGGTATGATGTTGTATCGATCAGGTAGTGTCAGGGTTACGCCCGCTTCACAGTGACAGACCAAACTCCCTGTTTAACGCACTGCAAACATAGAAACATAGAATGTGACGGCAGATAAGAACCATTCGGCCCATCTAGTCTGCCCTAACAACCGCAAACAGTCCATTTGCACAACCGCAAACTCCCCATTTGCACATGGCTGGATACCAAGCTAGCCATGTTCCGTTCCTTGTCCTCACTGATGTCATTGAAGGTCTCTTCCTCCACCCAGCCACGTACAACACCAAGGGTCCCCGAAAGGTGACAACAAGCTCCCTTTATTTTTTTTTTAATGTACACTACTGTTACACCACATATGAGTTGCACTGGTGTGACACTGTGCCCTGGCAGGCCCTGAAACGCACACGTGTGAAGGAAACTGACTGCTATTATATTACATTATTATTATATTATTTTTTTTTTAAATGCAAGCTATTGTGACACCAGATATGAGTGGTGGCACTGGGCAAGTGGGCACAGTATACGCTGTGAGCCTGACAAACACGCTGGCAGGCAACTGCAATAAGATTACACAGAAAAAAAAGAGGAAAAAAAAAAAAGCAGAATGATGTTCTAGCCCTAAAAAGGGCGTTTTGGGGTGCTGTCCTTACAGCAGAGATCAGATGAGTCCTTCAGGACTGTAGTGGACACTGAATACACTAGCCTAGCTATCGATTTCCCTATTAAATCAGCAGCAGCTACACTGTCCCTCCTCTCACTAAGAATGCAGCTTCCAGGGGGCGGGGCCTAGCTGTCATGGAGGAAAGATGCACTTCGTGTGAGCTCCTCAATATCTCACTTTAAGCAGCTATCAACAAGCGAATTTCACCCCAGAAGGGGATGACCCAGCAATGTTGCTCCTACCTGACCGACCCGACATGCATGAATGCCGCCCTCTGAAGTATGTGCGCATGTGGCGAAGCCGCGCATGCGCACAAGGGAGCAATGACGCTTCCAAATGGAAGCGTCTGATTGCTCCCTGCTCGCACCTGCCTATTTCGTCATTTTGACGAAATAGGGGGCGCGGCTGCACGAGGCTCCCGGCGCTGGAACCAGGTAAGTAAACTTGCCTCCCTGGAGAGTCCCTTTAATTTTTTAATTTTTTTTTTTAATTTTTTTTTGTACAAAAACTATATAAAGATTTGAGAATGCAAATAAATAGCATATTAATGAGCTTTACATCTATCACATGCATTACAATTGTATTGGTGCTGTTTCCATGTTAAGTACATCTCATTAAGTGCCTCACCCTTGGCTGCCTCCACACATGAGGAGATGCCACCTTGTGAACTATTTTGTATATAACTTAGTTAGTTTTTTAGCGGTGATCATGTTGAATGTGTATCTGCATGCAAACCATTTTCCTTTTCTATTTCAGAATGCCACACTGAAAATGAGATAAAGGCCAGAGATCCAATCAGATGCAGAGAATGTGGTTACAGAATTATGTACAAGAAAAGAACCAAAAGATGTATCCTTTATTTTTATGAATTTCTTGTTTGCGTATTAGCTGAGCAAGGATTTTTTTCCAACCATAGCTCAAGGTAGTAAAAAGGAGTGATGGGAAGAATAGATGCACCAAACAATGGCAACCATTAATCTGACTATACTGATTCCCTCCTCTCCCCCTTTTTCTGCATTATAATAGAGGCATTTTAAAGAAAAAAAACAAAAAATAAATGACAGATTATGGCATAGTGCTCTGGAATTGTGGTCCCCTGCCATTGGATATAAGAAGCAGATGCTAATTAGGTTTGTATTTGCACACAGACTGTTATTATTCATTGTTACATTTTCTGAACGTGAAGATGGGAATCTTGTATAACCTCTCAAACTATACCATCTTTATTTCTCTAAAGGTAATATTATTGGGTGTATATTTTGCACATTAGATCCCATACCCTAGCAGTCCATCTTATATGTCTTGCAACATTAGATTCCATGTAGCCATATAATTTTTTTACTCTCTGTTCCTGCGTTCTCTCTTCATGGTGCATACGGAGGGTCCCCTTCAAATTGACTTTGCACACATTAAAAATTACTTGCACTCCAAGCAGAGTTGTTAAAAAGGCATAGAAAAAAATATACATAACAAAATAAAGTAAAATATTGTAGGAAGTAAAGTATAGCGCCATTGTTACTAACTTAAGGAGCCACTAGACTTCACAAATGACTGTCGCGGCTGAACAAGTTTTACATCTGAACAACACTTTCTCAACAGTCTCTTAATAGAATTCCTTTAGCTTGGTTCTGACCACCTGTAATTTAAATCCCTTGTAATCTATTGTATTAACAGTATATGAGAGAGCATGGTGTGTAATGGGTGAATAAAATCCTCAGTATATGAGAGAGCATGGTGTGTAATGGGTGAATAAAATCCTCATTAAATGTAGGTCTTATATTTCTTTAGGTAAATGAGTTAAACAATACTTCCATTGCTTACTGTACATTTTATTTGTACACACCTACAAATATTGCTTAGTGTACATTTAATTTTTCACACACCACGAGCTTTTTGATAAAAATACAAAACTGTGGATCATGTGATGTCAGCAGCCAATCAGAAGAGAAGAACTGTTAGAGACGCTGCGACAGTCAGCATCTCCTCATAGAGATACATTAGCTCAATGCATCTCTATGGTGAACATTCATTTTCTTCATGAAAAGTGACAAAACCTGAAATATCAGTCTTACAAACATTGCAGGACTGCAACCGGAAGTGCCTCTAGTGGCTATCTGAGTGAGAGCCTCTAGATGTGTCCCTAGGAAGGAATGTAAACACTGCGTTTTCTTATAAAAGTCAGCGTTTACATTGCTGACACTGCAGGGATAGTTTATTTGCACCAGAACATTACAGTGAATTATAGTGCCTTCTCCTGCTTAGTTTTCCTTTCAAGGCGACACTGTCATGCCAAACTTACCTCTCCCCTATTGTTTCTTCCGCTCTCAGAATCTGTTCTTCTTTTCTGATCTATTTTTTTCTTTAAAACATAAAGTAGGGACTGCTTTGTCTTATGTATTTTTTATATTCTTGACTTTCTTTGACCAAAGGAGTAGCTTAAGTCAGCTTCATGTCATATGATAAGAAGAAGGGTGAGTGCATTCTTTGACACAGGAAATGGAGCTGAATTAAACTCATCCAGTCAAGAATAGGAAAAATACAAAAGACGAAGTAGTCCCTACTTTTGTCTTATGTTTTAAAGAAAACCAGATTAGAAATAAAGAAAAGAAGAACAGATTCTGAGAGAGGAAGAAACGAGGAAACAATAGGAGAAAGATAAGTTTGGCTGACCGTGCCGCTTTAAGTTTTAATTTAGGACTCTCTCTTTCACATGCTTGCTGATCGTGTGATCATTGTATGAATTTGTCTGAAAAGCACAAGATTTGCATGTTGCACATTTTATACCATGTTTTTAATGTAAATTTTCCTTAATTATGCATTCTTCAGTGGTCGTATTTGATGCTCGTTGATGTTCACAGATCGCCTTTTTTTGTTTTGATTTTTTTTTTTCTACTTGCTTTTTTTTCCACTTTGTTCCAACTTGTTTATATTTTCAGAAAAATAAATATGTGATGCTTTAGTTTGAAATTGTAAATTATTACTTGTTTTGGAATAAAGATTTTAAAACCTGATCATTATTGCTAATTTTAAACACACTGCATAGGTCACAAATTACCATGCACACTCCGTTCCCTCTCCCACCCTTTATATCAGTTGTGTGCCATTTACAGTAGTAAACCAAAGAAGTTTATTATTAAATGGACACTATAGTCACCAAAACAACTTTAGCTTGATGTAGTTTTGGTGAATAGATCATGGCCCTGTTTTCTCATTGCTCAATTCTTTGCCATTTAGGAGTTAAATCACTTTGTTTATGCAGTCACATACAGGAGTCTCCTGCAAGATTTAGCAAGCAATTAACAGAGCAGGAGATATGAAATTCTAAATTAAACAGGATTTGCAATAAAGGAAGTTTAAACATTAAATGACTCCTTACAGGAAATGTTTAGAAAGGCTATGCAAGTCACATGCTTGCATAGCCTTTCTAAACATTTCCTGTAAGGAGTCATTTAATGTTTAAACTTCCTTTATTGCAAATCCTGTTTAATTTAGAATTTCATATCTCCTGCTCTGTTAATTGCTTGCTAAATCTTGCAGGAGACTCCTGTATGTGACTAAAGAGCAGTAGATTAAATAACTTAAAGTAAGTTACATCTGATTGAAGATGGAACCATTTTGTTTTCATGAAGGCTGTGTCAGTCACAGCCAGTGGAGGTGTGGCTAGGGCTGCATAAACCAAAACAAAAGTGATATAACTTCTAAGTGGCAGTGAGACTTCCAAGGCATGATGTATACACAAAACTGTTTCATTACGCTGAAGTTGTTTTGGTGACTATAGTGTCCCTTTAAACCAAAATGGCCAAATTCCAAATATGTCTGCCACTAAAATAAAAACACACAAGCGGTAAAGTTAGTTGTGAGGTCTAATTGTAAAAGTCCCTGGTCTATGCTAAAATAATTCCCAGTTTAGCAAATATAAACACAAAATGGTAAACTGAGAGCCTAAATACAAAATTAAGACTAAATTAGGTGTGTTGGAACTATAGCCAAGTTGAAGAATTTATCATAAGCTTTGAAGTTTAAAGGGAAACTCCAGTGCCAGAAAAACGATCCGTTTTTCTGGCACTGGAGGGACCCTCTCCCTCCCACCCACCAATCCCCGGTTACTGAAGGGGTGAAAACCCCTTCAGTCACTTACCTGGGACAGCGGCGATGTCCCTCGCATCTGTCTCCGCCTCCGCGACGCTCCTCCTAGTGATTACGTCGGCCGGTGGGCGAGACTAATCTCGCTCACCGGCCGAGGAGACCTAATGCGCATGCGCGGAAATGCCGCGCATGCGCATTACGTCTCCCCATAGGAAAGCATTGAAAAATCATTTCAATGCTTTCCTATGGGGTTTTAAGCGACGCTGGAGGTCCTCACACAGCGTGTGGACGTCCAGCGACGCTCTAGCACAGGAAACCTGTGCTAGAAACAAGGAAGTGACCTCTAGTGGCTGTCTAATAGACAGCCACTAGAGGTGGAGTTAACCCTGCAATGTAAATATTGCAGTTTATGAAAAACTGCAATAATTACACTTGCAGGGTTAAGGGTAGTGGGAGTTGGCACCCAGACCACTCCAATGAGCAGAAGTGGTCTGGGTGCCTGGAGTGTCCCTTTAATTTCCAATACACATGAGTTTGTTCACTAAACGCTGAATTTTAATAGGTTAAGAACTCTTGTACAGCGCTACGGAATTTGCTGGCGCTTTATAAATATTAAATAACAATCGGAAAAATTGCTTTGCTTTTGTTCATTTTCAAGACTGTCCAATAGATGGCAGTACAGTACGGAAAAGTAATGCAGCTGTATATGGAAATAATCATTCTTGTGAGTGACCAAATTGAAGGGCCCTTTCGTGCCCCAAACAATTTAACCTCATTAGATTGAGCTTAAAATTATATCTATTCATTGCGCTAGCAAATGTATAGATTAGGAGAAAAACTTATCTAAATTATTATATATTTTTTTTTCTCCCAGCATTGACTGACAAGGGAGAGCAGAAAAGACATCCCACAGGAAGTGTGAATTCAATGTAAACTTAAAAATTGTGGCCAAAGTAGCCAAACTAAAAACCAAGGCAACTTGAAGAATGTTTTCAGTTATGCTGTTGTGGCCTAAATTTAAAAATAAAAAAAAATAAAAACTTTCCCTGACTTTTTAAGTCGCAGAACACATTTTACAGATTTTTCCATGACTTTTTCATAGCCCATTCTGCTTGTGTCAGATTTTCAAAGCCAAACCAGCATTTATTAATTTTGTTTTATCAGAAAGGGTGAAGAATAGTGGGAGACTTGCCATTTCACGTATCTTAATATAACATTATGCTTCTCATTTAGGTAATTAAGTGGTACTCTCCAATTAGTCAACAGTAATGACTCTCGATTTTCATCAACGCTTTTCAGGAGTGCCGGTTCTCTTGGTACGACTATGCTTATATGCACAAAGTCAAACAATGTACAATACAATTATTTATATCCTCTGGTTACTGAGGAAAAAAAAATGCCTTCCAATTTCTTTCCAAATTTGATGAAAATGAAGAGGAATTTCTCAGCATCCCAGCATAACACACGACGAATCATTGGGAAACCCATGATGTTCTCTATACAATACAGCAGGGATTCATATCCTGCAGCGCTGTACAATAGGTAAAAACAAAACATTAAATTCTAACAAAACATGATTGACATACTGGAACAGTGGATGAAGAGGGAACTGCCCAAAGGAGCTTACAATCTAATCTACATTCTTACTCTTCACCTTTTTTGAATGCATGTGCCACAAGAAGGAAGTCTCCTATCCTCACTTATTTCATTCCATTATCAACATTTATTTCCTTTCTTTTGTGGCTCCCTGAGTTATACAAACCACTGGGAGAGATATTGGAAAAACCATTTACACAGCAAAGGAGGAGACTACCTGTATATTTAAAACAAGAAAAACTACCACAACAAAAGGACAGTCTTAAATTAGAGGGGCAAAGGTTTAAAAATAATATTAGGAAGTATTACTTTACTGAGCGGCTAGTGTATGCATGGAATAACCTTTCAGCTGAAGTGAAGGAGTTTAACCCCTTAAGGACACATGACGTGTGACATGTCATGATTCCCTTTTATTCCAGGAGTTTGGTCCTTAAGGGGTTAAGCATGCATGGGATAGGCATAAGGCTATCCTAACTATAAGATAAGGCTAAGGACTAATGAAATTATTTAGAAAATTGGGCAGACTAGATGGGCCGAATGGTTCTTATCTGCCGTCACATTCTATGTTTCTATATTGGTTACTGGACTCCCTTCCTCTATTGCCAGTCATTTCAAAAAAATAAATAACAATATGCTTATAGGCATATCCTCAGTAAATGTTGAATCTGGAATCCTAGATTCTATTTATTTTCTATTTTGGTCATTTATTAACCTTATCTTGATTTGATTAGTCTTACAAGCCGTGGATTTTTATTTCATTTTGAACATTATGATAATAAAAGCATGGGGGCTACATGATATAGGGCAGCCCTCTTCGTGCTCTGCCCATTCACAGATGGTATCAAAGTGACGTGTATTGGAAATTATTGAAAATATAAAAACTGACCAGGGCCAACCCTGGACTTTCTGGAAACATCCAGAAATTAACCTAAAATACCCCGCCTTTTTTTAAAGTTTGGACGAAGCTGGCCAATAGCATACAACAGACTCCGGAAACATGGCCACCATAGCGTACATCCCTGTGCTCATTCCAAGCAGTGACGTTATTGCAGTCTCTAGTGTTTAGCGCTCGGTGGGAGTCGCACGCTAAGCCTTGTCTAGGGAGCCTGCGGTGACGTTATTGCAGTCTCTAGTGTTTAGCGCTCGGTGGGAGTCGCACGCTAAGCCCTGTCTAGGGAGCCTGCGGTGTCAGTTGATTTTACAATTGGTTAACTCGGAGGGGGCGGTGCATCGCCATGGTAACCGCAAACAGTCCTCATTTAAAGGTTTCGGTACTTAGAGCATCCTGCGTGAACTAAGTGCTGCAGGTGTTCTATCAGATCATAACTGACCTCCCAGGTAAATGGATACTGTCTGTAATGGGGGTAATCAATGGCTTGTATAAATAATAATAATAATAACAGTACTGGGCTGGTGTGGGGTACAGGCATGGCCTGGCTGAGTGTAATGGGATTTGCAGTCCATGGGGAGCCAGCCACGGGTTAGCCATCACCAGTTTATTTATATTATTTCTCTGGGGAATGGGAGGTAGTCAGGGTGTGTGCTTTTTAATATCACTAGATTTTAGCAGGGCTGAAAAGTCAATGTTCGTTATTTGCCTATTACACCCATGTTTTGACTAAAAAAAATAAATGCACCCATTTATGTCCATATTGTGCTGGGGAGCCCAATGGTCGAACCTACTTGTTTATTTTGACTGGGAAGAGCGCAGGGTCCTCTTCAACCTATCGTTCCTGTAAGTTTTCTTGTAATTGTCCAATTTATAGTTAAATCCCCCCACTCTCATAATATTGTAAAGCGCTACGGAATCTGTTGGCGCTATATAAATGGCGATAATAATAATATGTATTAGTCTGGCACTATAAAAAAAAATATAAAATAAAGTGTGTCACTATAACATGCACGCACAAAATAGCCTTGCACTCAGGACTAAAATCTCAAATTTCCATTGAGCCGTTAGCAGCAGATCCTTTAAATCCTGCAGGTTGCTGTAAACACCCCTCAAGACTTGCCAGTTTAGAGATGCTCTGACCCAGTTGTCTAGCCATCACTATTTTTCGTCCTGCTTCCAACACATAAAATTCAAGAAATTACTGTTCACTTGCTGCCTTAACCCCTTAAGGACACATGACATGTGTGACATGTCACGATTCCCTTTTATTACTGAGGTTTGATCCTTAAGGGGTTAAATATCCCACCCCTTGAGAGGTGCCACTGTAACGATATAATCAATGTTGATCACTTCACTTAGTGGTTTTAATGTTGTGGTTGATCAGTGTATTATCCTGCTGGATGGAAATCAGTTTATCAATGCAGTTTTGTTGGGGTTTTTATACTGTTTAATTGAATGCTCAACCGCACCACATGCATTCTATATGAATGCCTTTATTTTTAACGTTGGTCTTAGTGTTGAGGCTATTGCTCCCTCCTCCTCGATTATTTGTAATATGTAAAGCTTCACCATAAAACTCACCTTTTATTCTAGGGCTCCTTCTCAGGTCAAGTCTTTGTCCAATCCCATGCTTGTCATAGAGAATCATGAAGGACCTGGGACGTATATATGGCAATTGCAGAGCTGTGATAATCAAATGCTTCTGTATGAGAATAATTAAGGGCGTTAAGTCTGCAAATGCGGGTCTCTTACTGAGGTTGCAGATGCAATATGTGGACTGTTACCCTAATGTCTGCCGCTTCTGCAATAGTCCCCAAAATAACTTAAAGGAACACTATAGTGCCAGGAAAGCAAACTCCTTTTCCTGGCACTATGTAGTCCTTAGGTACCCCCCACCCTCATGGCCCCCCTCCTGCTGGGCTGAAGGGGTTAAAACCCCTTCAGCTACTTACTTTAATCCAGCGCCGGGCTCCCTCGGTGCTGGTGACCTCTCATCCCCCTCCGATGTCGGCTCCCGAATGGAGCCGAATGCGCAAGCGCGGCCAGAGCAGCGCGCGCTTTAAAAACGCCCATAGGAAAGCATTACTCAATGCTTTCCTATGGACGTAAGCGTCTTCTCACTGGGATTTTCACAGTGAGAATCGCAGAAGCGGCCTCTAGTGGCTATCAGTGAGACAGCCACTAGAGGCTGGATTAACCCTCAGTGAAACATAGCAGTCTCTCTGAAACTGCTATGTTTTCAGCTGCAGGGTTAAAACTAGGGGGACCTGGCACCCAGACCACTTCATTGAGCTGAAGTTGTCTGGGTGCCTATAGTGGTCCTTTAAGCTAAATTGAGCAATTTGGGTGTACAAATCAGCCCCTGTTGTCTCACTGCTCAATTCTCTGCGATTCAGGAGTTAAATCACTCTGTTTATGCAGTCTTAGTCACACCTTCCTTCATGTGTGGTATACAGTCTTCCTAAACACTTCTTGTGAAGTTATATCTAATGTTTATACCTCCTTTATTGCACAATCTGTTTAATTTAATTCAGTCTGTAGAATCTCCTGCACTGCTAATAGTTTGCTAAACCTTACAGGAGCCTCCTGTATGTAATTAAAGTTCAATTTACAGAGCAGGAGATTTAAAAAAACAAAAAACGTCTAACGTAAGTTAACATCCGATTGAAAGTGAAACCATTTTGTCATGCAGGCTGTGTCAGTGACCGCAAGGGGAGGTGTGGCTATGGCTGGATGGACAGAAACAAAACTGATTCAACTCCTAAATGGCACCATGTCATGATCTATACAGCAAAACTGCCCTATTAAGCTAAAGTTGTTTTGGTGAATATAGTGTCCCTTTATCAGTTCTTCAGCATTTACAGCTGTGTATTTAGGTTCCTGGAACAGAAAAGTGACCTCTTCATTTTAACAGTACCTGAAGCAGAAAAAATAATAATATGGCACCTGCTTTGAATCCACTGTCACTGCTTAGAGCAAAGGAGAACCCGAATCCTTGGCTGAGAGCTTCAGCTAAATGCTTTCAGTGAATATGTGCGTACTGCATTGACTCACTTTGCTTTATAGAGCTATCCGGCCTCTTCTGGCAATGACTGGATGCGGCACAGGTGCCTAAAAGGTCCGAGGTAAGCTTTCACTGTAGAAGAATGAAAAGGATGATTCAGTTGTCACTTGCCCAGAGCAGGCCCCACGCCCACAGCAATTCAGCAAGGACCAGGTACAAAGTCAGATGAAGTCCAAGGCCGATTTATCACCATCTGTAGTGGTTATGGTGATTGTAATGCTTCTTTAATGGCCTTTTATTACACCTAGACTATGTGCACCAGATGAGGCTTTATTAACCAGAGCTGCTGCTATCCACCCCTCTCCCTCTGCCACAGTTCAGGTTTGAGTTTTAATATGTTGATAAAATAAAAGTAATAAAGCAGAGTTAAAACCTCATTGGGAATTCACCAAGCAAGTGCATGTTTTACACCAAAATGTTTGCACTACCGAGATTTTTTTTTTTTTTTAATTTGACTGCCATGTTTTCACTTCAGCTATTTTGGTCTAAAATTTGGAAATTAATTAGAATTCTCACTTTATAAAGTAACTGTTTATATTTATATTGTACACACATCCCTATGAGGGGGCAGTTTTGTCTACAAGGATTGGAAGAATAGGGTAAACGTCATTGTAATCAAACTGGGTCATTCACTAAAGTGAGAATTTAAAGTGAACTTCAACTTTGAGGCCACAGTAGTCGAACTGAAAGCACAACTGGCTTAGATAATTTTTCCAGAACAGCTATTATGAAATTATGAAGTTATTTGAAATTCAATTTTCCTTCACTAGGAATTCTCATTTTAGTAAATCATCCTGAAAGTGTCTAAAATACATTGTAGCTATTTCTTCTTACGGTTCTGGTGTTATTTTACCATTTTGATATATCTTTATATTTATATTTATTTCATAGCAATGAGTGCTTCAGACTCAGTAATGGACTATGGAACCACTAAAAGACATGCAATTCCTATTGATCACCTGGACTACCAATTCATAGAGAAATGTACGGATGTCAAGCACTTGGAAAAGGTCCTGCATGTTCTCAGGTACTGTGTGTTTTTGTGCTTTGCATGCTAAGCTTGAAAAATACTCCAAGTGTAACCGCAAAGCAAAATTGAATGGTCACCATTTAGACATAAAACCTCATTGTCCTTCCCAAATTCTGGAGCCTTTAAACATTTAATTACCATGTAGAAAACATCCAGGGTTCCCATCTCTCCCTACATCAATGTCACCATATCCTTCTCCTCTGGGTCACCATATCCTACCCACTTGCTTCACCCAAAGATAATCTTCTCCCCATATCCCATCCCAGTATAACATTCTACCTACTCTACTGCCACAGTCTTCCCCATCCCAGTATCACCCTCTCACCCAACCCCATCCACTATTTTCATTGTAGCTTTCCCAGGAGGTCTAGTGGTGGCTACTGGATTTTCCTCTACCTTTGCCATGAGTTGTTAACCGCAAATACATGAGCCAGAGTCTAGGATTTATTTTTGCAGCCTCGGGGGCACAATGACTGTGTTGCAGGGCGTATTAGTATGCTGAAACACTTACATCTATCAGAAGCATAGTCTATGGCTCACATAGTCACACTTGGCAAATGTTACAACAACTAGGAGAGTGTTCAAGGAGCAAAGGACGTGTGTTTATAATATTGGGATTGTGATAGACTAGAGGTTTGAACTATGCAGATTAATATTATTTTCATCCAACCAAGCTATAATTAATTTAGTTGTAACTACCCACTTGATGTTCTAACAGATTTTCAGCTTGGAGCTGGCCATGTTGGAATCCATCACAATTTTCGAATCTTCAGTGACAAATACTGAAATGGAACATGTCAACAGCTCGTCCGAACTCATGATTTGCAGAGTAGCTCCCAGCTTTCCATTGTGTAGGAAAGAGGGATTTGCTTTTCGAAGAAAATGCAAAAAAAAAAACAAAAACCAACAACTTAAAAATATATATTTCTTTCAAAATTTATAACAACAACTAGTGGACAGATTTAGAAATGTTCAATGCAAGTTATAGAATTTTGGAATCATCCATTTTGACTTTATTTTCATGATCATCACTTCCTGATAATGAATTCTTCCAATTCCATAACGAAAAACCTATAGTGTTGACAAAACAATGTTTCATTTGTTTGTTTCAAGGTAACTGCCAATAGTAATGGTGTAAACAAGTTTACATGTATCATAGCCTCACTGTGTATGATTTTGCAATGAATACCTTTAATTTAATACACTGTGTTCAGTTCATCACCTAACTTACGCTTGCTGTGCGGAGACAGCCATCTTTAGCCCTTTTTGATTGTATCTGCTAAGACAATGTACAATGCTAATGGTTATATGCACCGTAGAGTGCATTTATGAGATACCTGGCTTGATGTCAGGATTCATGAATGTGCATTAACTCTTGATTACCTGACCTACATTGCTTCCAAGCACTTATTCGTGCCTGCCCCTTTAGAGCAAGGGTAAGAGTCTAGATGCAATTCTTGAATTAAAGCATTTTAAAATTTCTTCTAGGTCTGGCGAAGAGGGACATTACCCAGATTTAACATTATTTTGTGAAAAGCGTATTGAAAACCTGTCTCCTCAAAGTCGAGCTCTGCGGAAAGATAAGCCTCCAGCCACTGCTGCAGATTTCTGCTTGGAAGATTGGCAACAGATTGACATTGATTTAAAGGTATACATATAAATCTATCACTGAAGAAAATCCTATTAATATGGAGAAAAGAAACGCCTTACACACACCGTCACGGAACCGTAAATATTAACAAACTCGCTTATTATTTCGCCCTTTATGTCTTGCTGAAAGGGTAGGCAGCCTTTGGCACTCCAGATGTTGTGAACTATATCTCCTTGATGCTTTGCCATCATTGTGGCTATTAAAGCTTTATGGGCTATGTCGTCCCCAACACCTGGAGTGCCGAAGGTTGCCTACCCCTTCAGAACGACATTTGCATCTTATTATTTGTAATGTCTTTTGGCAGAGTATGCAGAAGTGAGATAGTAGGCAGGGTTTGTGCATTGCTTTTACTAGCCCAGTACTGTGCGGGTTTATGCATGCACTGGTGACCTGCGAACCCGTTACTTTCCAGTCCTGGAAGGGCTGACATGGTGGAGTATTTGGGCTGATCAGGCCACTAGATTATGATGAGTATGTATGATGTCCCTGGAGGAGGTTTGCAAGTTAAAGCTGTTTGTCTGGTAAGCATGAACAGATCTCCATGAATGCTCCATCAGGCCATACTGATAGAGGTCGCAGCTGTGTATGATGTCCCACCTTGCAATGCCAATAGCCTCACTTTGTCACATTTATATATTGCATACTCTGCAATGGGCGGAGGAGGGCACTGACATAAAGATCTGTGAGTTTTGACAGCAAACTATTTCATTTGTTTGTACTTTGCTGTAGGCTAAAATTTGTCAGCCCTCTACTGGTGCAATTTATGTAAACTTTATATTTTGGGTTTTGTTTGTTTTCTGCCATATTACCTGCTTCTGATTTCTCCCACAGAATTGGTTAACAGATATAAAGATGAAGGATCAGGAACAATCTGCTGAACCTCATAATGCCCAGAGTTTGCCACCTGTACGGGATTACTCCAGCTGTCCACAGACCGTTAAGGTATTCTTTCTTACAAAGTAATGCATTACTATTATGGTTTTTACCTGAACTCACAATTATATCAAATTAATATCCAAATCACAAAAGTGGGGCTAAATTGGCTTATTTTTATTTTTTTGGAAACGTTATCAAATTTAGCTTTAGTCATTACTTGGTTATTTTAGCCTATTGTTTGTCATTCATATTTGTGCAGTAAAATTCTGATTTTAGTGAATAAACCCCTATGTGTGTCTATATGTAGTAAAAGTATGGTATCATTGTCATTCTCCGCCGATGGCTATAGTGGGCATACACAATAAGTGGGGAAAAGATGGGTTTAGATAGTGTATGTGTGTGTGTATATACAGTTGCAAGAAAAAGTATGTGAACCCTTTGGAATGATATGGATTTCTGCACAAATTGGTCATAAAATGTGATCTGATCATCATCTAAGTCACAACAATAGACAATCACAGTCTGCTTAAACTAATAACACACAAAGAATGAAATGTTGCCATGTTTTTATTGAACACACCATGTAAACATTCACAGTGCAGGTGGAAAAAGTATGTGAACCCCTAGACTAATGACATCTCCAAGAGCTAATTGGAGTGAGATGTCAGCCAACTGGAGTCCAATCAATGAGATGAGATTGGAGGTGTTGGTTACAGCTGCCCTGCCCTATAAAAAACACACACCAGTTCTGGGTTTGCTTTTCACAAGAAGCATTGCCTGATGTGAATGATGCCTCGCACAAAAAAAGCTCTCAGAAGACCTACGATTAAGAATTGTTGACTTGCATAAAGCTGGAAAGGGTTATAAAAGTGTAGCGGAGGGCAGTATTAAAGTCCACGATCTCCGCTGGTTTCACAGGTAAATCCACAGTCCGCGCTGAAAAGTAATGCAAGTCCCCAAATCCTCCCAATAACCGGACGAAACACAGTTTGGGAGTCAACTAACTGGCTTTATTCACAGACTTCCATATTTATGCAGTTCCCCTTGCAAGGGGTCTCCTTACAGATGTTACAGGGGATTTCTCCCAGCAGGCAGTGTAATTATCCCAACAGGCATTGCTGCACGAGAGGGATACTCCCACTAAAATGGACGATTAAGTGGATTATCCCCTTGTGCAGCAAAACTGACAATTCACATAGAAATCCATATTTCGCATAATATTACTCACTTTCATACGAACAACCGTTCGGTAGATAGCTGGGGTCTGCGGGCACATTTAGTGAGAATACCGCTCAGATCCCAGCTAAACTAACCGAACGCCGCACAAAATACACTTCACCATCGAGTTCGGTTTGAAACTACCGAACATCGATGGGGAACAGAATGTGGTGAATGCGGAACTCCCGAACGCTCTGGAAGTTCAGCGGTGTTCGGATCATTGAGTAGCCGTTTTTAGTACCAGACGCTCGACGACCGAACACCGCTGGAGAGACAAAGGATCCAAGATGGCCGACCGCCTCATGGTCGGTAGTCGAACGACGGCCACCTAGGAGAGCCTTTAATTACCGATTGCAACATTGTTGCAATCGGGTAATGAGCGCCACACGACTATGTGTGTGGTCTACCTGGGGAGCCTGTATTCGGTTGGCGAACGGCCCGGAGGACCGCAATTCGTCAAACGAAGGGTTTGCATGCTGGTAGCTTAGGGCTGCCAGCATGCGAACGGTCCTAGGGAATACACATACAAATATAAGATACAGTCCCCCCCTTTCAGCCTCCGGACAACCTTGATATATTACAGTCCAGAAGTGGCTAGGTTTGCCACAAAAAGTATCTCCAAAAGCCTAGCTGTTCATCAGTCCACGGTAAGACAAATTGTCTATAAATGGAGAAAGTTCAGCACTGCTGCTACTCTCCCTAGGAGTGGCCGTCCTGTAAAGATGACTGCAATAGCACAGCACAGACTGCTCAATAAGGTGAAGAAGAATCCTAGAGTGTCAGCTAAAGACTTACAAAAGTCACTGGCAAATGCTAACATCCCTGTTAGCGAATCTACATTAAGCAAAACACTAAACAAGAATGGATTTCATGGGAGGATACCACAGAGGAAGCCACTGCTGTCCAAACAAAACTTTGCTGCACGTTTACAGTTTGCACAAGAGCACCTGGATGTTCCACTGCAGTACTGGCAAAATATTCTGTGGACAGATGAAACCAAAGTTGCGTTGTTTGGAAGAAACACACAACACTATGTGTGGCGAAAAAGAGGCACACCAACATCAAAACCTCATCCCAACTGTGAAGTATGGTGGTGGGGGCATCATGGTTTGGGGCTGCTTTGATGGATTGCTATCATCAAAGGAAAAATAAATTCCCAAGTTTGTCAAGACATTTTGCAGGAGAACTTAAGGCCATCGGTCTACCAGCTGAAGCTCAACAGAAGATGGGTGTTGCAATAGAACAATGACCCAAAGCATAGAAGTAAATCAACAACAGAATGGCTTAAATAGAAGAAAATACGCATTCGGAAGTGGCCCAGTCAGAGTCCTGACCTCAACCCGATTGAGATGCTGTGGCATGACCTCAAGAAAGCGATTCACACCAGACATCCCAAGAATATTGCTGAACTGAAACAGTTCTGTAAAGAGCAATGGTCAAGAATTACTCCTGACCGTTGTGCACGTCTGATCTGCAACTACAGGAAACGTTTGGTTGAAGTTATTGCTGCCAAAGGAGGTTCAACCAGTTATTAAATCCAAGGGTTCACATACTTTTTCCACCTGCACTGTGAATGTTTACATGGTGTGTTCAATAAAAACATGGCAACATTTCATTCTTTGTGTGTTATTAGTTTAAGCAGACTGTGATTGTCTATTGTTGTGACTTAGATGATGATCAGATCACATTTTATGACCAATTTGTGCAGAAATCCATATCATTCCAAAGGGTTCACATACTTTTTCTTGCAACTGTATGTATAACATCTGAGTGTGCAAGGTTTATTTCTCTTTAAATCATTTACTAGATGTGCTACCCTATTCGTGTCTTAATGAAGAATATTTGCTTTTCTTTTTTTTTTTTATAGCCAAAAGGAAAACAAGAAATAAACAGTAAAGCGCCACGGGATTATAGAGACTGGGACAGGTGAGAAATAACCAATAGATGTATTTGTTTTGGAAATGTTTCCCAAATGTACTTATTTAATATGTTGAGCCATTAGCAAAACTCACTCTGGCTTCTCAACCATTTCTGAGTAAAAATAAAAAATATTTTTCCCAAAATTTATTCCTCAGCTTATTCAAATAATCCATATTCATTCTTTGTTGGGAAAAGTCTAGGTTAAAGGAACACTGTAGTGTTAAGAATACAAACATGTACTCCTAAAGCTATAGATTCTAACTTCCTATGTTAGTTTTCCCCCGCTGCGTCAGGGTTTGAAATGTGAGATTTGCTTAGCTTTCAGTCCTTGCTGCGCTGGTCTTCGTCCTGCTGTTCGGCTTCTTTGGCTGAGATGGTCAGTGTAGATGATCTCGGCCAATCTAATGTTTCTCCATATGGAAACATTAGGAGGGTAGTGATGGCCCATCTCAGACCATCTGATTTCAAATAAACTATTTGGGTAGAAGCGCCTCTAGTGGCTGTTAGGAACAGGGATAAACAGACAGGCATATGGCAGCCAGACCACTTCATTGGGATGAGGAGGTCTGGGTGCCTGTAGAGTCTCTTTAAATTTGATTGCTTTTTTTTGGTATATAAGGCTTCACAAAATCATGTAATGCATCTGTGAATGTCAGTGTGTATATGATTGTAATTTTGGGTGTTTGAAAGCAGGATTATATTTGCGTGCAGTATTTTAGCTTTCCTGAGGTCATTCCCTGGAGTCAAGGGGGCTGGCTGGGGCTGCAAAGAGATGGCTGCAGCAATTGTAGCTGGCTGGGGTTGATGGGAGTGGGCTAGGGCTGTCGTATCTCTCTGTCTGTGTGCGGGGAGGAAGTAAAGTGTGATCACTTCCTCCCAGCTCAGCACGGCCATGCAGAAAAACTGCCAAACTGAAACGGGCTTAGTCCAGAGTGCTAATTGTGGTCCGTGACACCCAATTAGTCCCCTCATCAGAAATGCCCACCAGGTGAGTCCTTCCAGCTTGTAGGCCTTGAGGCAGTTGCACCGGCTGCATCTTTAGTAGTTCCGCCCCAACCACAGAGTAAGTGCAGTAATCTACTACTGCAGTAGTGTGTATTGTCAATGCAAGGTGGTCTATAGACAGAAACTCTTTGCAGGATTGTCTGGGAGTGTCACTATTTGTTAATGTTTACACAGCCAGTGTGTTTAATATAGACTGTTAACCTGTCAAAGTCTTATGACACTGTAAATCTACCCAAGGTAAAAGTTGTGTCTTTACATTAACTTCTCTGAATGTAGAGCAGAGGGCATTAGATCTTACTCAATGAGTCATTCAAGGCATATATCATTTAGGTTTTGTTATCCTTACTTAAAGGAACATAACCTGCACCAAAATAACCTATGCTGTTTGCATGGGGTGCATTGTAAGGAGGTCTCTGCGTCCGCGTCTAAAAGGTCTATATACAAAACTGTGAACAGAGCTGACGGTATAGTACAGTTACCGTATGTGAGGATTGGAATTTTAGCATCTGGGGTTTAAGGCAGCCACTGAAAATAATGGGAACATCAGGAATGTTGAGCTACTTGCTGTTATCTTGGGAGTTTACAGGATAATCTGGTAACTCTGGGGATTTGCAGCAAATACAGGAACTTCAAAGACGGGAATGCTTAATTATTATTATTTTTTTTTTAATTGAGCATTAATGTTATCTGTAGAATTTTGTGTAAATATATAAACATCCCTTCCGTTGTATATTTTGATCTGTGACTGACTGTGTAGATAACTGCATTAATATAGTTTATTAGTTTATCCTGCAAAAAATGCTTCCTGGTTGTCAGTAGATTATGTATTTAACTATTACACACCAATATATGCTGTGTGTAAATTACATGTTCTGACCTGCTGGAGGCACCAAAGAGCTTTACAGCAAGTCACCTTGTATATCTTTGAACACATAATAATGCATACACCTGCATATGTTCAAGAAAATTGACAACTTCAGTGTGCTGTGTCTATAAAATATGTGTATATATATATAGACACAGCACACTAAAATGGTCAATCTTTCTCAACATATGCAGGTGTATTATGTGTGTGTGTGTGAATTTTTACCATGGATCCCTTTGAACTAGTATACCAACATCGTGGATAGAACACTTTAGTACAGATTTCACTACCTGACTGCAAAGAATGCTGTTTTGTTAACAGCTCTTAGAAAAAATTTTTTTTTTGGTATATTACTGATTTCTACAGATCGTAAGCAGAAAAAAAGTATATGTATATAAGGTTTACCAAAAAAAATATGATAATCCCACTACTACTCTACTCTAAAGGGCAGCAATCTCTAAATGGTAGTAAAATAAATCATTTCTGCTGTGGCCAATATTATGAGCTGAGCATCTGCCTGAATGCTTCCACTCTCTATCTCTTAGTGGATATGAAATGGCTGATGGCTGACGACAGGCATGCATAATGGCGCAGTCACGCAATCTCTTAATAAGATCGCGGTAGTGCGATCTCTGCTGTTTCTGACCTTCCAGGATTCCATTGTACAGCGCTACGGAATCTGATGGCGCTATATAAATAATAATAACAGCAGGGTGCAGCGGTCATCTTGGATGTGGCAATTCACGGCGGAACCTCAGTGTCACGATTCTGGGAACCAAACACGCTAACACACACACACACAGAAAAGGTGCTGTACCGGACCTTAGAGTGGTCGGGCTAAGCACACAAAGAATAGTCAGGAGACAAGCCGAGTAAGGGGAACCAGAAGACAGAATAACGAGAAACAAGCCGAGGTCAAAGGGTAGGAGAGTCACAAAGTCAGATTAACAAGCCAGAGAGTACGTAACAAGAAACACAAGTTCAGTAGCAATACTAGCAAGCAAAGACCACAACAGGGCAGGGAGGAACAGGAAAGGTAAGTATTTAAACCATAAGGTTAATTCTGATTGGATAATTTCCAATCAGAATTAATAATCACACGTGGGAGGTATCTGGACCTCCCACTGTGATTGAGGCACTGTGCCTTTAACGCCGGGTCAGGTGGCTGACCCCGGCGTGTAATAAATTGGGCGGTCTCCCAGCGTGCAGCGTCATGCATGCTGCCGCTGGGGGACGTGGAGGAAGACGCGGGCGGCATCCGAGGCTGGGAGGTTGCCGCCCGCCAAGCGCATGGCAGGAAGGGGACCGCGGACGGCTGGAGGGTGAGTGCCGCGAGCGGACTGCAGCCTCCCCTCGCAGCCGCCCGTGAGATCCTGAAATTACCCCCCCCCCCTCGAAGACCGCCTGGAGGGCGGGAAGCAGAAGGCTTCAAAGGAAACCGGGCATGAAAGGAGCGGACCAAAGAGGGAGCGTGCAAATCAGAGCTCGAAACCCAAGACCGCTCGTCAGGGCCATAACCCTTCCAATCCACCAGATATTGCAGCTGACCCCTAGAAACACGAGAGTCGAGAAGGCAGCCACTACGTACACGTCACTAGGGACAGTGCGAAGGGAAACTGGCCGCCCGAGGGACCGAGAGAACCGGTTACACAGCAAGGGCTTCAAAAGCGAGACGTGAAACGTGTTCGGAATACGCATGGAAGGAGGCAAGTCCAGGGAGTAGGAAACGGGGTTAATCCTACATAACACCTTGTAGGGACCAAGGAACCTGGGAGCGAACTTCATCGAGGGAACCTTGAGACGGAGGTTCCTGGAGGACAACCATACCCTATCACCCGGAACATAAGAAGGGGCCGCACCCCTACGGCGATCAGCAAACTTCTTCTGAGCAGCTGCTGAACGAGACAGCGCAATATGGACCTGATCCCACATCTTCCGCAAAGAGGCGAGGTGCTGGTCCAAGGCGGGCATTCCCTTGTCGGAGAATGCACCGGGAAGGACAGAAGGCCGAAACCCATAAGCAACCTCAAAAGGACTTAAGCCAGTAGACGAATGAGACACCATATTCCTAGCAAATTCAACCCACGGAAGGAGGCGAGACCAGTTGTCCTGGTGCGCATTGGTGAAGCAGCGCAAATACAATTCCACAGACTGATTAGCACGTTCGGCTGCACCATTAGATTGCGGGTGATAGGAGGAAGTGAACGACAAGGAGACCCCCATCTCAGCACAAAAGCCCCTCCAAAACCGAGAGACAAATTGAGGACCCCTGTCAGATACTATATCCTGAGGTACCCCATGCAAGCGGAACACTTCCTTGGCAAACACCTGAGCAAGCTGAATCGCAGAAGGCAGTTTCTTAAGCGGAATAAAGTGCGCCATTTTAGAGAACCTATCCGTCACAGTCAATATCACTGTCTGACCATCGGAAGGAGCAAGGTCTACAATAAAATCCATGGATAAGTGGGTCCATGGTTTCTTGGGTACCGATAGAGGCATCAGTAGACCCTGGGGTCTCACATTAGGAGACTTACACTGCGTACAGACCCGACAAGCCTATACAAAATCCACTACGTCTCGCTTAAGTGAAGGCCACCAGAACTGTTGAAGGAGGCCCTTATAAGTCTTGGTAACCCCCGGATGACCAGCAGTTTTGGCAGTTTGAAATAAAGTTAACAACTTTTTTCTGTCATTTACTTTAACGTATAGTTTACCAACAGGCGTCTCAGGGGGTGCTTGGGTTTGGTATGTCTTTTTTTTTTTTTGTGTCAATCTTTCTTTTATTAAGGCACGAGTGAAGGGTACAGAAACAAGAAAGGGAAATGCAAGGGTTTTTACAGAGTAGGGTTAAGATAGCAATAACATCGTTAGGTACATTTCCATGTTATCAATGCCTCATTTTTATATTAATTTGTAAGTCGTTTAACGTAAACTGAGCATAAAACATGAATAGGTATTACATTAGCAGGTAGTCGTATACGCTGGTATAACAGTAGCGTTATAACTAGCAACATCGTTACCAGTAGAGTGATTATTACAGGCCAGACTAGCCAAACACTACAGGTTTGTCGGACTAGGTTAGATGTGACCCCGCTGACAGAACAGTAGTATTATGACTAGTCGCATCATTACCAGTAGCATTATTATCAAAGGCCAAACAAGCCAGGCAAGCTAAACAACAAATGTTTGTTTAAATAAGTTGAATGTGACCTCGACGGGAGAACAAGAGCAGTGATACTAGCAGTATCGTTACCAGCATTACTATTATTGTAGGCTAAACAGGCTAAGCAAGCTAAACAAGAAAGAGTTGTTTAACGAAGTTGAATGGGACCACACTGATATAACAGTAGTTTCACCTCTAGCATCATCGTTGCCAGTAGTACCATTATGACAGGCTAAACAAGCTAATCAAGATAAACAATAAAGGCTGTTTGGACTAAGTGGAGTGTGACCTTGCTGGGAAAACAGTTGTGCTACCTCTAGCAGCCTCAGTACCAGTAGTTTTATTATGCCATGTCAGAAAAGCTAATCTGTGTAGACTGCACTACAGTACCCGAGGCAAGATAGCCTTTGTTGTTAAATCGCCTATCTTCGAGAGGGCATGCGGGTACAATGCGCCTCCAGAATATACGTTAAACAAATTAGGCTAATTGCTGGGTCAGACAGAATAGTATCATATTTGCATTATAATCAGCAAAACCAATGTAAGGGATTAAACTGAATCAGATTGAAGGTAACGTTGGCGACTCTAAGCGGCCACACAATTACAGCAGTGTTAGAGTATCCCAAGTCCTGTTCGGTGTCTAGGCTGGTGGCTGAGGTGCGGGCTGTTGAGACACTTCACCCGATGCCACTAGGGTGCTTCCGGAGGCAGACCACCCCGTGGCCCGGCACGGTGCACTCAGCATCGTGTCTGCCCGGATTCTCCTGATTCCCTACGCCTGTTTTCTCCGGGTGTATGGTGTCTGGGGACCGTGTGTCTTCGGCCTGAGGCCTTAGTAGGGGTTCTTGCCACATGTCCATTGACCCCATCAACAGGGTCGTGGGCCCAAGGCTTTGCCAGTGCTCGGCTGTCCCCTCGGGTGTATGGGTGGCATGGGAGGGTTATCTCCTGACGAACCCCCAGCTCGGAAGAAGAGCGTGTGGCCCCTTTGGTGGCTAGGTGCGCTTGGCGGCGTGTCCGGAATGTGCTCAGGAGCTTGCTTGGGTCGGGTTCTGCCTCCGCCCCGTGATTGCCGACATGGTTTGGCGAGGCCTCGCTTAGGCTCCACGTGGGACCCAGCCGTAGAGCTCTGTTGGGGTCTGCTAGTGCCGCCGGGTGGCAGACAGGTCGGACAAACTGGCGGGGGTTATTCTTGGGTGTGGGGTGTGAGTGCCGGAGTCCGGTGAACTCAGTGTTCTCTTGGGCCCAGACGATTTTTTGCTGTGTTTCCGTTGGGAGGCCGCCTTTGCTTTCCGTGGGGGGGATCACCCATATACGGCGCCGGGTAGCCGGGTGGATCCAGGCCGCCATCTCTCTTATCTCTCGCTTGTACGGCTGTCTCCGGGTATTGTGCCCCCTCCACATGCATGTGCATAGCTGGTGGAAGAACTCCAGAGCGTCCCTGGGTGGCTTTATAAGTGTGTGTTTGGTCCTGGGTTGCGTCCGTGCCTCCAGTTCAGTGAGGCCTAGTCGGTCTCGCTTAGTTGTGGGTGGCGTCGCTTGGTCTGATCGCCGTGTGGGGATGATCGTCCCCTGCGAGGACCAGGATGTCCCCCGCTGGTCCAAAGGGGGGGGGGGGGGTAGCAGGGCTGAGGTGAAGTCTGGTTCGTGAGCGCATTCCGCGCCAGGGGATCGGCCGCCTCCCCCGGGCCTCAGGCTCCGCACCTGTTTAGGCTGCATGGCCGTTGTAGGCTTTTCAGAGTCCCTCCGGTGTCGGACAGGTATCGCTTTGTTTGTGTGGTTGCGCTGTGTCTGTTTCCGGGCACCGTGGGCTGCTGTGGTCACCGTGTCGATCAAAATCAGCGTGTTTATGCTCTGTATAGAGAGAGCTCTCGAAGTGTGCGACCGGCCATCTTGGCTGTCAGGCCCCGCCCCCGGGTTTGGTATGTCTTAATATTATCAAGAAAAAGAGACGAAACAACCAAACGGGTAGCAGCTATTATCTGAGACGCAGTTACAATATGTTCAGGAGTCGGGTTAACAAATTCTAAAGGTTCATGCTGTCGAGAGAGCGTCGGCTTTGGCATTACGGCAACCAGGTCTATAGGTAATAACATATTGGAAGCGCGAAAGAAATAGAGACCATCTAGCCTGCCGGGCGGGCAACCTTCTAGCATCAGCTATATAGGAGAGGTTCTTATGATCTGTTATAACCATAATTTTGTGTCTAGAACCCTCTAATAAGTACCTCCATTCCTTAAAAGCTAATACAATAGCTAATAGTTCCCTGTTCCCAACATCGTAATTCTTTTCTGGATCAGACAACCTTTTTGAAAAGAAACTGGGATGGAGGGGTTTGTCATACGACAACCTCTGTGACAGTACTGCTCCCACACCCGATTCAGAAGCGTCTACTTCCATAACAAAGGGAAGAGAAGGATTAGGGTGGTGTAGCACTGGAGCAGAGGCAAATGCCTTCTTGAGAGTTTCGAAGGCCTTAAGGGCTTCAGGAGTCCAAACCCTAGGGTGTAGACCTTTTTTTAGTCAGCTTTGTTATAGGAGAGATAAGTGGTGAAAAGTTTTTTTTTTTAAATTTCCTATAATAGTTGGCAAATCCTATAAAACGCTGGATAGCCTTAAGTCCTTGGGGAAGTGGCCAGGACAGTATGGCTTCCAATTTAGCAGGATCCCTACTGAAACCCTGTTCAGTGATTATATATCCTAGGAATTGCACAGAGGTCTGATCGAACAAACATTTTTCTAACTTACAATAAAGTCCGTTCTGTAATAACTTTTTAAGCACCATCCTAACAAGATTATGGTGTGACTTCAGATCAGGAGAATATACAAGAATGTCGTCAAGGTACACCACGGCACAGACATGCAATAAATCCCTAAGGACATCATTTATGAGGTCCTGAAACACAGCAGGAGCATTACACAGTCCAAACGGCATGACCAGATATTCGTAATGCCCACTACACGTATTGAACACTGTCTTCCACTCGTCATTCTCCTTTATACGGACAAGGTTATAAGCCCCCCTGAGGTCTAATTTAGTGAAGTACTTAGAACCTTTGACCCGGTCAAACAACTCCGTGATGAGGGGAATAGGGTAGGCATTTTTAATCGTTATATTGTTCAGACCCCTGTAGTATATACATGGCCTCAAGTCGCCCTCCTTCTTTGCCACAAAAAAGAAACCAGCACCAGCAGGAGAGGAGGACCTTCTAATAAAACCTTTACTTAAGGATTCTCGTATGTTCTCCTCCATGATCTGGTTTTTTTTCTCAGAAAGAGGGTAGACCTTACCCCTAGGAGGCATAGTACCCGGTAACAGGTTTATGGCACAGTCATACTCACGATGTGGAGGCAGCTTATCTGCCTCCCTTTTTTTTTTTTTTTTTTTTAAAAACAATGCAAGGTCTGCATACACAGAAGGGACAGAAACAGAAACAGAAAGTGGTTTAGCCATGGGCACATTGAGTGAACAAACAGGACGTACATGAGCCATACAGTCTCGTTGACAGGATTCCCCCAAGGAGAGTATATCTAAACAACCCCAATCAAGTACAGGGTTGTGTTTGACTAACCAGGGAAAACCCAGAACGATGGAGGCAGTAGGGGAGTCAATTATTTGGAAGGTTAACCTTTCCTTGTGCAAAGCACCCACAGACATAACTATTTCCTGGGTTTCATGGGTTACCAGAGGTCTCTCAAGCGGTCTAGCATCTATGGCCTCAACGGCCAAGGGTGTGGCATTTTGGATCAAAGTCAAGCTTGCGGTTTTGGCAAAGCTCTCATCCATAAGGTTGTCTGCCGCACCTGAATCGATCAAGGCTTTGGTTGTTATAGCGGTTTTATTGACCAAAAGAGAAACCGTAATAAACAGTCTGGAGATGGACACATGAGGGGACAAAGTCATAACACCCGAGGCCGACACCTCTCTAGGCCTTAGGTGCTTTAGTTTCCTTGTACTTTAGGGCAGGCATTACAGTGGTGCCCCCTCTTTCCACAATAAAGGCATAACCCCTCCCTTCTACGGTACGCTCTTTCAGCCTCTGTTAACCCCGTAGCACCCAATTGCATGGGCTCAGGGGATGGTGGCCTAGGAGCGGGTAATGCTAGTAATGCAGTACTGGGTAGAGCAGGTAACACCCGTGTATCCTGCCGTCTTTGACTACGCCTCTCTCTAATACGGTTATCAATAAGAATCATATAGTCATCATCCAGAAGAACAGGCAATTCTCTGGATGCTATTTCATCCAGTATGTAAGCGGCCAAACCCTCCTGAAAGGCTGTTACGAGGGCGTCATTTATTCCAAACCACTTTAGCTGCTAGAGTGCGGAATTCGATAGTGTAATCCTCTACAGATCTTTTACCCTGTCGGACCCTAAGCAGAGCTTTGCCAGCAGAAGCAACCCTACCGGGTTGATCAAACGTGCGTTTGAAAGCTGTCAGAAAATCTGCAAAGGATATAGGAGATGTATTCTCCCACATGGGGTTGGCCCATGCTAAAGCTCTCCCGGACAAGTGGTTTATCAAAAAGGCAATTTTAGATCTGTCAGTGGGATAGGAACGTGGATTCATCACTAAATGGATGTCAATTTGGTTGAGGAAGCCACGACACAATGCTGGGTCACCGCTGTAGCGCTGTGGTGGCGTCATATGAACTACATGAGCAGGAACGGGTACTGGAGTGGGAATGGGTTCGGGCGCAGCAGCAGCCTCCTGAACGGCAGGTTGCAAGTGTGCAGTACGAGCCAGTATGGTTTGCAAAGCTTGAGCAAACTGATCCATACGGTGGTCTAAACCATCCATTCTAGCCTCCTGATTAACTAGGAGCTGTGGTATGTCAGCAGGTTCCATTATGTCCCTGTTGTAATGTCACGATTCTGGGAACCAAACACGCTAACACACACACACACACACAGAAAAGGTGCTGTACCGGACCTTAGAGTGGCCGGGCTAAGCACACAAAGAATAGTCAGGAGACAAGCCGAGTAAGGGGAACCAGAAGACAGAATAACGAGAAACAAGCCGAGGTCAAAGGGTAGGAGAGTCACAAAGTCAGATTAACAAGCCAGAGAGTACGTAACAAGAAACACAAGTTCAGTAGCAATACTAGCAAGCAAAGACCACAACAGGGCAGGGAGGAACAGGAAAGGTAAGTATTTAAACCATAAGGTTAATTCTGATTGGATAATTTCCAATCAGAATTAATAATCACACGTGGGAGGTATCTGGACCTCCCACTGTGATTGAGGCACTGTGCCTTTAACGCCGGGTCAGGTGGCTGACCCCGGCGTGTAATAAATTGGGCGGTCTCCCAGCGTGCAGCGTCATGCATGCTGCCGCTGGGGGACGTGGAGGAAGACGCGGGCGGCATCCGTGGCTGGGAGGATGCTGCCCGCCAAGCGCATGGCAGGAAGGGGACCGCGGACGGCTGGAGGGTGAGTGCCGCGAGCGGACTGCAGCCTCCCCTCGCAGCCGCCCGCGGGATCGCGGGATTCTTGTGGAACACCAATTGGGAAACGCTGATTTAAATACACAAGTGAAATTTTTATTTTTTTTTTGTAAATTTTTTTTTTAGCAGTGTTAATTTTGTTGACTAACAATTTTAGTCAAACTTAAGTACTCTAAATCTATACTAAACTAAAACAATTCAGATGACTAAAATGGCTTTTTAGTCAAAAGACTATTACTAAAAATAAATTGAAATTTGCCACCAAAAATAAACAAAAGGACAGAGGTGCTGTGGAAAGGACAAGAGACAGACCAAATCTACTGGAGGTTTAGTCAACTAAAACTAAAACAATTCAGATGACTAAAATAAGACTACAACTAAAATAGCTTTTTAGTCAGAAGACTGACTAAAACTAATTGAAATTTGCTGCCAAAATTAACACTGGTTTTTAGATTTTAATCATTACATAGAAACATAGAATGTGACGGCAGATAAGAACCATTCGGCCCATCTAGTCTGCCCAATTTTCAAAATACTTTTATTAGTCCCTGGCCTTATCTTATAGTTTGGATAGCCTTATGCCTATTCCATGCATGCTTCAACTCCTTCACTGTGTTAACCTCTACCACTTCAGCTGTAGGCTATTTTATGCGTCCACTACCCTCTCAGTAAAGTAATATTTCCTGATATTATTTTTAAACCTTTGCCCCTCTAATTTAAGACTGTCCTCTTGTTATGGTAGTTTTTCTTCTTTTAAATATAGTCTCCTCCTTTACTGTGTTGATTCCCTTTATGTATTTAAATGTTTCTATCATATCCTCCCCTGTCTTGTCTTTCCTCCAAGCTATACATGTTAAGATCCTTTAACCTTTCCTGGTAAGTTTTATCCTGCAATCCATGAACCAGTTTAGTAGCCCTTCTCTGAACTGTCTCTAAGGTATCAATATCCTTCTGGAGATATGGTCTCCAGTACTGCGTACAATACTCCAAGTGAGGTCTCACCAGTGTTCTGTACAATGGCATGAGCACTTCCCTCTTTCTACTGCTAATACCTCTCCCATACAACCAAGCATTCTGCTAGCATTTCATGCTGCTCTATTACATTGTCTGCCTACCTTAAAGTCATCAGAAATAATCACCCCTAAATCCCTTTCCTCAGATGTTGAGGTTGGGACTCTATCAAATATTCTGTACTCTGCCCTTGGGTTATTACGTCCAAGATGCATTATCTTGCACTTATCCACATTAAATGTCAGTTGCCACAGCTCTAACCATTTTTCTAGTTTACCTTAATCATTAGCCATTTGGCTTATCCCTCCTGGAACATCAACCCTGTTACATATCTTAGTATCATCAGCAAAAATACACACCTTACCATCAAGACCTTCTGCAATATCACTAATAAAAATATTAAAGAGAATGGGTCCAAGTACAGATCCCTGAGGTACCTCACTGGTGACAAGCCCAATCTTCGAATATACTCCATTGACTACAACCCTCTGTTGCCTGTCACTCAGCCACTGCCTAGCCACTGTCGCCTGTAGTTCCTATAGACTTTTTTTAATAGCTCTGTGTAAAGGTGTGCACAATTCGTTTGACATTCACATTACTTCTTATTTTTACTTGTATGTGTCAAAACAGGCATCTAAATGTATCCATCTCTCGCTGACCCACATTCTCTCTTCTTCCAGATTTGATGTGGAAAAAGAAATATCCAAAATTGAAGAGAACTCAAAAGAAGAAGTGCAGTCAAAAACTGTAATAAATAGTTCAACATCCAAAATAAAGAAGACCATAGATACAGCAGGTTTGTAGACTAGGTCACTAAATGACAATATATTCCACTGTGCTCTACATATCCTCCCTATCTCTCTGTACACTGTTCTGTAACATAACGATATTAAAGCAGCTGTCTGGGATCCACTCTACAGAAGTGACAGATAACCACGATATACTTCTTACTGAGCTTGTTCCTTCACACGAATTCTATGAACCCTCATTCCATTATAACGTCTGTCAAGGTATGGCTCTTCTCTGTCCATTTGATCTGGATTTGATATTTGAGTCTCATGAATTTGAACTTACCCTTGGTTTCTGAAATGTACCCCTCAACGAGCATTTGGCATAATCTTAAAACAAGTTTGGTAGTATGAATTTTGCTTCACTGCTACTTAACACTTTTTTTTTTTTTTTTTTTTATAAATTCTTTATTTTTGTGTGCTTGAGTGAACATAGGCATCCCACAGTGCCACAATAGCATATGCAAGATTGGTGACATGACAACGTAACACAGTTGTGACATTCAGGTTTTTGCACATTTTTAGATATAGAGTAAGTCATGCAATACATTCACGTCTAACGATTTACATCGAGGTTAAAGAACAACGCTTAAGCAAGACGTGGTGAGTGACAGGTAAATTATAACAGTGAATAATTGTACTTCGCTTTAATAGTATAGTTAGGTGAGTAAAGCTGTGCTCCGTGTTACATCTAGACTTGGGAATCACTTTTCTTATAGGTTTCTTAAACTGGCTTAGCCTGTGTGGTAAGAAGGGGATAGACAGAGGAGTGACGAAGGACATGGCTTGTACAGTAGTGTTTATACAATAGATATCGAGGCTATGTGCGCTTCATGACTTTGCTATATTCCTTAGCTAGGTGTGGTGTGGGTAGGTACTCTGTCTGCCAGTGAGCAAGTGCTGCTGGGACACATTGTTTGCTGTATTAACACGTTTGACTTGCCTTGGAACTGCACATAGTAATGAGGTTATAGGATACATGTTAATGCGGTTATACTATACATGTTAATGAGGCTTAAATAAAACAGAATGAAAGTAGGCAAAGATCATTAAACTGAAAAACATGGGAGACCAATGCAAATCATGTTCAGCTGCAGTAAAGAGTCCGCGGCAGACAAAAATTAGACTTGACCGCAGTGCAGTCGAAGGAAACATGTGTCCCAGTGGAACTTAACGTAGTTGTTGGACACTGTTAGCCATTTTATATCAGGCGCTCAGCCAACTCCAGGTTTTAAGGCCCGCAGCCTCGTGGCAGGAGTCCGCTTCAGCAGCCGGGGATGAGTCTTGTACCTGGTGGTGCTTGTGTGCTGTGGCCTCTCTGGTCTTGGCTGTTGCAAGGAGCTGTTTTTTGCGAGTTGTGTACCTGGTGGCTGAGTACCTCTGCCCTTCAGGTCTGTTCCGACGGTGCTGGCTGTGCGGTTGGCGGATGATGTCGGCAGGTGTTTCGTCCATAGTGATTGCGGTATGTTGGGGTCTCCTTTTGCAATAGGCGGTCTGCAAGAGTTTCCCACCCGGCCCCACAACGCCTTTGTCTGGCTCTTGCGTGGCTGGTTCGTGCGTTGTGATTGCGTTGTATGCGGGTGACCTGTCTGTGTGTAGCGTGAGAGAGTTCCCTCTGCTGCGCCTTCTCAGTGCTCTCCGCGGTCAGGGTGCGACGTGACAGCGTTCAGATGTACTAAATGCCCCCATTTGCAGTATCCATAAGCTTTACTGCTCTGCAGTAGGCAGGTGGGCTAATAGTGGGTGCTGTTCTCATTTGCTGTGTTGGATTCCTCACTTTTGAGCAAGCTTCAGCACTGTCCCTCTGGTATCTCATGCACATGGCGGCGGCCATCTTGTGGAGTTGCGCACGGGGGATGTTCCCCGCTGTGGCTGCTGATTGAGCCCAGGTTGGTGTGCTGGTCTGGATAGTGCCTCTGCAGACCGGGATAACCCCCCCGGTCCAGAGGGGGGGGGGGAGCGTGCCGCCGGTCTGGAGACCCGGGAGAGCGGCCGTCCCTTCCCGGCTCAAGCCCCAGCGTGCTCCGAGCCCAGCCGGGTTACTGTCAGTACCGGACCGGTTCCCGTGTGATATCCGTGCTCACCCCAATAGCTGGGGGTCTGTGTGGACGTCGGAGGGGTTGCTGGTCGCGGTTATCTTTCAATTTGCTCCGGTTTTTGGAACTCGGAGCGGGAGCTCAGACAGGCCCCGCCCCCCCTTAACACTTTTTTTAAATACACAATAACTGAAGGTGTTCTTTACACGTCCCTGGGTTATATTTTCCTTATTTACTGTTCTTAAGTGTCTTTACTGTTTTGTAATTTTATAAAAAACACTTTAAAAGAAAGAATGTTTTAAAAAATCCGCCTTCTTTTAGAATATCTATCTAACTGCCAATCTGATAATGTAACCTAGGTCTAAGTCAAGCACAAAGATGTTTTATTGCTGGCCGTGAGAAGGACAAAGGAAATGAAGCGTTTCGATCTGATGACTATAAGGAGGCTGTAGCTTATTATACTAGGTAAGCCGTATGATGTATCCATGCTATACTCTCTAGATTGCATGTCTGCGACATCACTGTGCTTGCTGTACTTCTCCAGCATTGTAAAGTAATTTGTAAAGACAAAGTGCATCAGTTATGGTTCTAAAACTAAACTATACATGCTCTTTATCTGCTGCACTTACTGTAACACCCGGTACTCTCATATGACCTCTTATCTTAAACAAGGTAAGTATCACTTTTAGAAATGTGTATATATAATACCTTAAAACACTCAGGCAGACGAGGCAGGGTGTGTAAGGAAAATATAGTTTGCAGATAGAATGAGAACATTATGCTTTTGGCACTCACCAAATTTCACCTCCTTTCCTCACCTACATGTCTAATTATCCATTTGCACATACAAGCATGTCTATAAGCCATTCATGCAAATGTGAAATTATCTACACATGTGTAACTAGCCATCTACTTACCTTATTAGCCACATGCATACATTCTGATTCACTCACAACGGCCTTATTAGCAGCACGCACCCTCACATACAATAAACAAGGGGGGTGGGGAAGCACTCTTGTAATGTATGCATGTTTAGATGAGTGCAGCCAAGTAGGAAACAGGCAGCGAAACTGAAAATGCCAACTCCATCTGTAAGACTCATCAAGACCAGTATTTGAGGGTGTTTTATTGCCTAACTTATGTCCCACTTATGTTTGGAGCTAATCAGTCAATCATGTCTATAATATACCATTGTGCCATGCTGCCAAGGAAAGTGCCTGTTTTACAAACACCTCTGTAAAAATATATTTAGAGCCACCTTGGTGTAGAGATATCCCAAAAACGAACCTCTGGTGCGTCTGGATTCCACTCCATCCCTAGTCTTAATTAAAATTTGACCAGATCTTCAAAAACATTGTTGTCCCAGCAAATCACAGCACTCATGCGTCTAACTGGGGTCTTTACTGTGTTAGACTAATGGACAGTTAATCTATTTGATGAAGAAGGGAAGAATCTGCCTTTTTTTTTTGGAGTCCCATGTACTCTAAAAATAAGATATGGATATGTGGGAAATAAGACTTTATTGCAAAATTTGGATTATGTCTGTCCATGCTATAATGAACAGTGAATAACCTGTGTTTGATACAATGTGGGTTTAAATTTTAGATGATGCTGGTACTCCTCTAGATGGAGGTTAACATCCCAGTGGAGAAGTCGGGTGGAATGATTGGATTTGACAATGTGGTTAACAAAGCTGGGGATAATAAATTTGGAAGCAATGCGAGGGATATTGGTCAACCATAATGTTTTCATGGTATAACTAAATACAACTAATTGACCGAATAAGATTAATGATATTCTCAGTACGACAATGTGACCTTCAACGCAGTTATTCCACTGGAAAGCATCACTGAGCTGATACAATTGCTGTGTGCGGTTTTCCCTAGACTTCAACCTATTCTGCAGACCAGGAATGGAAAAGTCAGCTGGTTGCAGATTGTATTACATAGGAACAAATGAGGGAAAGGGTTTTTAAGGTCGACGTTGTAGGACTTTGTACTTAGTCATTCTCCAAACTCCAAATTGTAACGAATTCTGAATAGGAAAATTGTTTATCTGCTAAAATTCTCCTATTCTGCTAATTTAGTTAATATTGCCATTGTTATTTTAAATTTGCTCCAGTTTACATTTTAGTGTTGGAAGAATTGTTTAATCACAGCCAGCGTTTTCTTTTGTAGGAGTATATCGGTGTTACCCACAGCAGCAGCATATAACAACCGAGCCCAAGCAGAGATTAAACTGAAGAATTGGCACAATGCGCTGAATGACTGTGAAAGAGTTCTGGATTTAGAGGCAGGCAATATGAAAGGTAGGAGGGAAATTAATCTGTACATTTGGCTCAAACCATTATTTCAAAATAGTGTAGAGCAGTGGTTCACAAACTTTTTAGGTTCAAGGCGCCCTTAATATTTCAGTATTTTTCCAAGGCACCCCAAGTCAAAATTTCTAGGTTGTAAAACTGTACAGCGCTGTGGTTTTTAGTGGCGCTATAGTGTAATGTACAGTGTTGGTGTTTGAAGGGGTGCTGGTATACATTTATTGTGTTTTAATACAGGGGTCTGTTTGTATGTGATGTTCACTTTTTTAAATGTGGATGTACATTTGTGTGAAGTATTTGTGTTTGAGTGAAAGGGGTGTGTTTGGATATATATATATATATATATATATATATATATATATATATATATATATAATTTTTTTTTTTTTTTTGAGTTTGTATACAGGGCTGTGTTAGTATGTAATATTTGTGTTAAATTGCAGGAGTGTGCTTGTATGTTGTGCTGGTGTTTGACTGATTGGATGTATGCACATACATACATACTTACACAGATATTCATGCACTTTTACACACAGATGCATATAAATACACCGACACATACACACTAATTCATATAGACACCGACACATACACACACATAGATACACACGACATACACAAATGCACCCTGACACTAACAAACATTGATACATGCCCACTCAATGACACAGATACACACCCTGACACACAGAGGCACATACACAGATGTGTGCGCAGACACAGAAGCACACTGAAATATATATATACACACAGATGCACACCCTGAAACTATAAACACAATCATACACATACTCATATACATATATACATACACACTAATATACACTTACACACAAACTCATACAAACACTCACACACAAGTTATTATTTTTTTATCTCTCCAGCCACTCTCCTGTTAGCTTACCTTGTGTGTCCAGGAGGGTGGCTTGGAGTCCTGGTCCTGCTGGGGGGAGTGAAGGGGTCTGGAGCTCTTCGTGCTCCTCTCCCCTCACACTGCAGCTGTCTCCTCTCCCTCCCGCTCCAACTCTCTGCATGACGCTGGGAGGAAGTGACAGGCTGTCACTTCCTCCCAGCCGGCCGACATTACAGGGGCCCGGTCGCCGTCTTAAAGGGCCGCGGCACTCGACTGGGTCCCTGTTAAGCAGTAATTTTTCCCCGGTGCTAGAATCATAGCATTGGGGAAACATTCCGCGGCACCCCTTTGTGCACGTCGCAGCGCCCCAGGGTGCCACGGCACACAGTTTGGGAACCTCTGGTGTAGAGTATACATTATTGTGTAATCGTACAAAACTTTATAGCAAAGTGTTTCTGGTCCCTAAAGAAACTATTCAAACTCCCACAGGTTAGATTGAGGGGAAACACTTGCAGACATTACATGGTTCTGTCATCAGAAACCTTGTCTGCATCTTATGACACTGTCACGTGTGAGATTTTGCTCAATAACCAACCAAGAACTCGTTCCCAATGTAATTTTTTGATATGTACTGCAAACTGGTTTATATATTTGAGACCACATTTTACCAACAGGTTTCCAACAGTCTGGATCATGTTTTGCAGAGTACTGCTACTAACATCTGCCACTACAGATATTGTCACCTATTAGGGACTCCTATATAAAGCCTTAAATATTAAGAAACATACATAATGGTGAACTGTGTATTTGGGAAACTAATGCCACTGAGGGGGCTGTGGAGACTTCTTAATAAACCATGACACATGCAGGTTGAGTGATTTATAAATGTCTCCAGAACACAGAGAGAGACTTTTTATTTCACTAATACGCTCTCCGTGATTATGTTTATTTTTTAGATATTATGTGACATATTCATATTCGGGTTCATGGTAGTGTAAGTGGGATTGTGTAAGAGTTAAAGTCAAAAGATTTGTTATATGATTTGCACAAATCTGCATTTTTTGTGTTCTCATAGTGAATTTGCACAATATTCAAGGTACATAAAGGCTTAATTTGGATTCTTTGTGTGCAGCATCAATAGTAATTGTAATGGGGGATGGAGACCAAATTTAAATTGCAAGCTGTGTGTAGATCTCACTAAAATCTATTGTATTGCCACTTATAAAGTATTTATATTTTTTGCTCTTCCCTATTAAGATAATTGTGCAATATGTTTCTTATTTTAGCCCTCTTACGGCGTGCTACAGTCTACAAAAACCTCTGTAACTACCATTGTGCGGCTTGTGATCTGAAGACTGTCTTACAGCAGGACCCGGACAATTGTACTGCTAAGGTATTAATATGTTTATATAGATTTATATGTAGCGTCAAACATTTACAGATCTATATGAAACCACAGTAGCACACATTTCCGTAAAAAGCAAAACCAGAAATTGCTAGTTCGGTGACTTGTGGATATATTCCCTCCTAACCCAGTGAATAATTGTCTTGCTGTGATTCAGTTTCAGACCTGTATACTTCATCTAATAAAAGCTTTCAATGAAAATCTCATTTGTACCATATATATGCATTGTCTTCTTCGTGTGTTTTTTTTTTTTTTTTTTTTTTTAAGGTGACCTGATTTATCCTGAAGCTTTTATCTGATGTGAAAATGTTTTTGGACTTTTAAATGTTATTTTATTGGATATGTTTTGTATCTGGGGTATTACTTGAAAAAATCTTAAAAAATTATAATTTATAAGCAGAAATGCAATCTTCAAAACACATCCAGGACTACTATCTCCACAGCAACCTTGCACATACAGAACAGGCACTCAGTGAGTGTTTTAGAGTTCCTTTATTTCATTATAATAAAGTAAAATTAATCTTTGAAATCCTTAACAAAGTAAAAACTGACTGACTGTGATCTGTGAGTATGTTAACAGGATTGTGTGCGCTTTAATTATTTTTCTGGAATAAATATAAGTTTTAGTAAAGAATATTATTTAAAGGAAAACTCCAGTGCCAGGAAAACAATCCGTTTTCCTGGCACTGGAGGGTCCCTCTCCCTCCCACCCACCAATCCTCAGGTACTGAAGGGGTGAAAACCCCTTCAGTCACTTACCTGAGGCAGCGTCGCTGTCTCCTCCTCCGCGCCGCTCCTCCTACTCTCTCCATCGGCCAGTGGGTGAGACTGATCCCGCCCACCGGCCGAGGAGACCTAATGCGCATGCGCGGCATTGCATTAGCACTCCCCATAGGAAAGCATTGAATAAGATTTTCAATGCTTTCCTATGAGGAAATGAGCAACGCTGGAGGTCCTCACACAGCGTGAGTTCGTCCAGCGACGCTCTAGCACAGATAATCTGTGCTATAAATCAGGAAGTGACCTCTAGTAGACAGCCACTAGAGGTGGAGTTAACCCTGCAATGTAATTATTGCAGTTTATAAAAAGCTGCAATAATTACACTTGCAGGGTTAAGAGTAGTGGGAGTTGGCACCCAGACCACTCCAATGAGCAGAAGTGGTCTGGGTGCCTGGAGTGTCCCTTTAACTTACCTACTAACTACATATGATGCGCCCCCAGGCCACTTCACACCAAGCGTCGATGTTACCATCGGGGGTCTTTGCAAAATATGAAAAGACCATAGAAGGTGACAGAGCCACTTTAAGGTGACTACAATAAACAAGCCTAGTGAATCCAGAAAATATATGAAGCTTTAAGGTTAAGGGAAAATGGGATGAATTTACCAAATTGTTGCATTTATTTTATTAAATTGAGATCAATGACCGTTTGTGTACTTTTTTTTATTTTTTTCCCCCTGTGGCAGTGCAGCCTGATCTCGCAGTGGAGACAGATTTAAGAATGTACCTTTTGTGGAGGTTTTATTTCATGTTCTGTTTATCACAGGACTTTCTGCCATGCCTTGACAGTGGTGAGAGAGTGGGTTGAAGGGATTAAAGGGACATTTCACTGCCCAAAAATAAATATATTTATATCATCGTTTAGTAGACATATATTCCCAATGAAGACATGCATACATTTAATAATGCATTTTCTCATTGGGCATATATCTAAAAACAGCTAGCAAAACATTCAGTTCTTTCATCTACAGCCTTTTCAAGCCCTCCCCTTCTATCCCTGTCAAGAATATCTGTGGCTGTCCAATCACAGACTTCCCAATGCAAAGTCTTTGCAAGGAGGTGCTCTGGGTAATTGCTGTCTATTGAGCTTGGCTCCACTGAGCTAAACAAACCAGTATGTAATCGGACTGGTTGTCTGAGTGACAGCCAGGGGGTGTAACAAGGTGTTTTTTTTTTTTTTTCATAATTGACATTATTTTTGAATTTCATGTTTTTGCAGAACTGTAATAATTGGATGGGGTACAGAATAAAGAAAAGGGGGGGGGGGTCAGAGGGGGGGAGTAGGAGTAACATTGTACAATATTTTTTTGACATAACTTGCCATCATCTTTACCATACTTTCGGCTTTTGCACCTGTGGTTGGCAAATGTGGTGCCCTGTTTGAATGTTTTAGCACCATTTATACAACATACCCAACATATTTACATATGACAAAAAATAATTACGATAACATATTTACAACCTATGTGTTTGTTTTGTGTTACATTGTATGCCTCCACCTTGTTTTTCCCTGCCTGGGCTTCTTGTTTGGAATTTCATTTTATTTTATGTGGGGTGGTATGTTACATTTCTCGGTGTAGGGGTTCATTCCCTGTATGTCTGCCACATGTCATGCATCTGTACATTTGTGTGTCCTCGTGTACTGCTGCGAATATATCATAGGCCACAATTGTGGAGATTAGATTTAACAACTCCTCCACAGATGGGGTCATTTCTGATCTCCAATTTCTAGCTATTACAGTTTTCGCTGCTACAATTATGAGAAATGCCAATTTGCGTATAGGTTTCAGCTGGGTATGAGGCATAATGTGTAGTAGATACGTTTCTACCGATAATTGCACTTGTCTCTTTTACCTGTACTTTTATTGACTATCTCTCCCACCTCTGCCCAGAATGGCTGTATCCGTGGACATGACCACCATATATGGAGTGTGTCCCCTGACATCTCCAGCATTTGTTATCAGTAGTTTTGTACATTTTGGATAGCTTGCTGGGTGTCTGGTACCACCTGTATAGTATCTTTCTCGAGATCTCAAGATGTGAGCCACATGCCGATGAGCCCCTGTGGGCTGTGAATGCCCTGCCCCATTCCTGGCGTGACAGTTCCCTCCCTAGGTCTTTGTGCCATTCTTTCTGGAACCACCAGACCTGAGCTTGTGGTTCTTCTATGAGCGTGTTGTAACAGAACGAGAGGGTTTTTTTCTGCTGTTGCAGTCTGGTATATTTGCTTTCCAATCGTGTCATATGCTCTACCTCCTTCTCCCCCTTTGTCTGTTGGTGTTCCCTTCTGAGTGTGTGTTGCAGTTGTATATGCGAGAATTGGGCCTTTTGTGGTATATCGAATTGTGCCTTCAGGTCTGTGAAGCTCTTGAGAGCACCTTGATGGGTTACCTGGTGTATGTGGGTTACCTTGTGCAATGCCCATATCTTGTAGTTGAATGATGTAGGGTTTTCAGTGGGGTGTAGGGTTTTCAGTGGGGTCACAGGGGACCATTTGGATGTTGAGCATACCTTATGTCTATTCCTATCCCATATGGAGAGCCTGGTGGTTGGCAGCATCTTGGGGGTTCGGGGACGTACCTCTTTGGGTGCCCATAAAGTGTCAGGTGTTTCCCGTCTAGTCTGTTGGACTCCAGTGTCACCCACTGTGGGGTCTGGTTTTGGGAGTGACATCCTATAACGTTGGCTAAATGCGTGGCTCTGTGGTATTCTCTCACGTTGGGGAAACCCAATCCCCCGTCTCGCACCGTGCGGGACAAGAGCCTGCAGGGGACTCCCGGTTTCTTGTTTTGCCATCCAAACCTCAATAGTGTCGTCTGTAGGTATTTGGAGGGGACATTTATTACAAGGTTTATTTTTAAAAGTGCCACTTTCTGTTAAAATCTGCATTTTGTAAATTTAATAAAAAACAAACCATAGAACATACTCTTCGCACGTAGAGCATTTCAGTAAGCTAAAGTGCTTTAGGGGTCTGGAGTGTCCCTTTAATAATACTGAGCCTCTGCTTTTACAATTTTATTGCTACTCAACTCCTCTTCCTGAGCATAACATTACACCCAATAACATTACTCAATTAACCCCCAAAGTCTACACACACCAACAAAGCTAATCACCAAACCTTGTATGCGAGTACCAAGACCCAACCTTTGCTAAACAAATGTATATTCCGAGGTAATCGTTAATTCACTAGATCCCAAACATATCTTAATATTTTAATTAAAGTAAGTCACTACACATAAACATTTTGCATAAGAGTCATATAATAATTTGAGTGATGATGCTTTCAGTGACCATGCCCTTTCAGTGAGAGACGCAATATTCCTTACTCTGCTCTTCATTAGAAATCTTCATGTCAGACCGGAGGAGGTAACATTACCATTGCTACCTGTTAATAGCAGCCCATCCCATCATTTTGCTTGAGCTTATGAGGAAGCATTAAAGGACCACTATAGGCACCCAGATCACTTCAGCTCAATGAAGTGATCTGGGTGCCAGTTCCCCCAGGTTTTAACCCTGCAGCTGAAACCATAGCTTTTTCAGAAAAACTGCTATGTTTACACTGCAGGGTTAATCCAGCCTCTAGTGGCTGTCTCCCTGACAGCAACTAGAGGCCAATTCCGCGATTTACACTGAGTAAATCACACTTATTTGACGCTGGACGTCCTCACGGAGTTCAGTGTCAAAATTGATCCCCACAGGAATGCATTGAGTAATGCTTTCCTATGGGCAGGTTTGAATGCGCACACGCCTCTGGCCGCGCATGCACATTCGGCTCCACTCAGAAGCTGACTTCGATGGAGGAGGAGAGGTCACCAGTGCTGAGGGAGCCCGGCTCTGGATTAGGGTAAGCAAATAAATGGTTAACCATTTATTCGCCGCTGAATGGAGCCCTAGTCCCCTAAACCGTGACTAGGGCTCTATAGCATTAGGAATACATATTTGCTATAGTGTTCCTTTAACTAAGGCAGCAATGGGTGGATGTGATTGCTGACTGCTTTCAGTACCCATTGCTGGTATGAAGGTGGTAGTATTTCCAGTTGGCCTATAAACATTCCTGATTCTCTATCACAGGAGGTTAATAAACCCTAGAGCCTGATGATTTGTGTGCTATATATCACATTCTGGGCTGTGTGTATATTACAGCATTTGTTAATGCATTTATTGTTACTTTGTGCAAAACCGACCCCTATTGTAGAAGTTCAATGCTACATGTTTAGCTACAGATTTAAGAGTTCTACAGCAAGTCATCTATACAACTCTTCCAACTAAGTTTCTATGTGTTTTTTTTGGCAGCAAAACTCTGGAAAAAAATGGAACAAGCCCAATAAGAATGTTGGTGCTCTAAAAGTACCACTAAATATGAAGGACATACAAAGGCACAAACATTTTGGTAGAATGCCCTTTATTATTGTAAAATGCATTTCATGTGCATACATTGTCAATGTATAAGGGGTATTCTACCTGAAACATTTGCCTCTTTTTATAATCTTCAATAAAATGTATTAGTGCACCAGCATTCTTGTTGCACTTGTTTCATATTCTCATTTTTTGCTGTTGAAGTTTATACCGTTGATTGAGAGCTATACTGGTGTAGGAACTTATAGCTGCACAGAAGTTAATTTCACATGTTATTTTAGGTACTGTCGTATCCTCATCCTGGCTGTTTTTTTTTTTTTTTTTTACTATAAATCTATATTTTGTTTTTTGGCAGAAAGTTCTTATTGAAGTGGAAAGGCTTATTGAGAAAGAAACTGTAAGCAAAGGTGTGAGGATTCACATTGAGGACATAGAAGGTTCGGATGAAGAAGAGCCAGATGTATCAAGCTGTAAACAAGGTAAGGAGAATACATTTTTTGTATTTTTTTTATTTATTATATATGCTCTGACCATTCTGTTTCATTAATAGAATACTCCCAAACCTTCATACATAGCATTCATTTATGGACTAGCTGACCTGGACCTGCAGGGTTTTGCCTTGTTTTTAGTGGTAGTCTATGTGCCTGATTTTAATGATGTCATGCCCATTGTCACTTTACATCATGCTCTTGTGTTCAAGCTGTCCATGTACGTCATGCACATGACCTCATGCTGGTGTGTTCCAGCTCCGTACTAGGTATGTGTGGAATAAAATGACCTGTGTGCTGAGATGGTTGACCACTTGACTGACAATTGTCTGTCTTGCCAAACGGTCAGTAGAATCCAAAAGTAAAGAAATTGTTGAGCATATTTATAAGTGATACACAATAGTACAGCAATATTCCCACCATGTTGTCAAGCTTCAAAGTATTTTTTTTTTGTATGTCTGTTTTTTTTGTTTTGTTCTTTTTTATTTTTTTTTTAATATATATATATATTTTTTTTTTTTTGTCAATCTTTCTTTTATTGAAGCATTTTAGATGGGGTACAGAAATAAAGAAAGGGGAATGCAATAACGGTTTACAATAAAGGATCCGTATATCGATAGCTATGGTCAATTACATTTCCTGAGTAATGATGCCTCATTTTTTGTTTAATAGTGTTAATTTGCCGTGTACCAAAAGCATGTTTAATATCGTTAGGAAAGTATGTTAGTAGGTTGATTAAACAGTTGTTCAAACAGTAGATCTGGGTTAAAGGTGGCTGAGTTGCGAGGGTACTTAAAGAGTAAGTGACATGCTGCCATGTTAGATGCCATTCAACTCACGTATAGTGCTACATAGCATGCTAGTCTAAGTCAATGAGTCTTTCATAGCAAAGGTAAATGTGCACATTTCACAATATTAAGTTCTGTCAACATCGACTGTACCAGGCTAGCAGACCCTAAGTGATTTCAGGAAGAACTTGCACTTTTTGTAATATGATTAACAGGAAAAAACAAAACAAAAACAAAACATAGTTGTTCAACTTTGAGCAGGAATTGTTTAGCTAGTCAAGGCGTTAAACACAACTTATATGCTAGATCATTATATTTGCATGGAAGGTGTCACCATTTGGCATGGGTTAGTGATGGCAGATCAGGTAACAATTCTGAGGTCAAGCTTCAAAGTAGACTTTTTTTTTTTTAAGGGCTGCTGAACTTTTCTTTAGTTTTATATTTTCTGCATTGAATGTGTCGCTGGACCATTATTCAGGCGTACCCCCTAAACCTGGGGTGGTCAAACGGACGACCACGATCTACCAGATGATCTTAGGCAGCTGACTGGTAGACTTTGTTTGGTAGCAGTGACTGAGGCGTCCTCACACAATACTAGGTTCCCAGGCGAACCCACTGGAAAATTTCCTCGTGGGCCACAGTAACTAAGGCTGGCTGAGTGATTCTACAATTTAAAGGCTTCATTAAAAAAAATGTTGGGCATTCTGGGAGAGAGAACTGGAGAAGTGGAGCCTGGTACAGCGTGGTGGAGGACGGCTGCCCCCAAATAAGTAGCAATAGTAGAAAATCAACAGGGTAGGCACAACTTTATTAAGGCTTTTTGCTAAAATGTTGCTTTTTATTTTGTATTCCTGTCTCAAACTTACACTTTCATGCCTACCCTGTGAAACCGGTGGAATTTCAATGAAAACTTCATTATTTAGACGTGACATTATCTAGTTGCTCCTCACATTGTACTTAGCTGATGGCCGCCAGGATACAGCATGATGTCATATCCTGGTGGTCCACATTCTCTACATAGGAAGGCATAAACCTACACACCTAATGACAACAATTCAGGAAGGCAAGGTGGGTGAGCAGCTTGTATTGGGAATAAGTTATTGGACTGTGCAGTGTGTATGTGTGTCATGATATGTGTTTTTGTCTGTTAAGTCTTTCAGAGAGTGTACAGTGTGTGTTACTGGATGTGAGTGTGTGCATATCAGAGAAAGTATGTATGCGAGTCCTAGTGAAGGGCAAAATGTCATTAAAAAATGAGTACATGTTATTTTTTTTTTTTTTTTTAATTCTTTATTTTTGGTGTGCATAAAGGTTTACAACAGTGCTTATACAGCCACATTTGCTCTCACAAGCGCAAAGTTCAGAGAGTAAAAAGAAAAACATGTGATACGTATGGAACATGCACACATTTTTTGTTATAAGCTTATTTAACATAGTGTCATCAACAAGTTGTACAAAATATCAACGATAAAATTAGGTGGACATATGCTTAGAGTCGAGCGGTGGTTTAACGGACATGTGCTATGAGGGATAGTGCTATATTAGTATGATTGAGTTGCAGGTTGCTCGCACATTCTAATGAGGAAGGATTACGTTAGCCTCTCATATTGGCTTAGGTTATGTGGGAGCGTACGTTTAATGCTTTAGAGTGTACGCTAACCAGGGCACATCATAGTAAGGTGATCTGGTCTTACATATTATAGCAATAATAATAATAACAAAAAGAAAAAGAAAAAAAAAAAAAGAAAACACAAAGAAAAACATGGTTTGAGCCGGTAACATAACAATAATTTTGTTGTGCTGATTAGTGCATGTAAGGAATATACGCCACCGTGGCTTGGCCCATGAATAGCAGTAGGTGTACTGCGGCTTAAGAACATTCATGTCTATACATTTTTCAAAGAGCATTGGTAGCTAAGTGCCTCTGCTGTCCGAGTGGAATTGAGTATTGACTATTTTTTATAATATGAATAACAGGAAAAAACAGTTGTTCATTTAGCAGGAATTGTTTAGCTAGTCAAGGCTTTAAACACAACTTATACGCTAGATCATTATATTTGCATGGAAGGTGTCACCATTTGGGATGGGCTAGTGATGGCAGATCAGGTAACAATTCTGAGCTACTTCCTATCTGATGATTAAACATTGGTATTTAGGCTTGGTAAATAGTAGACATATTGTTTGTTAAGACAGAGTAGATCATAGTGGCATTAAGGCATATGTCATGTTAAAAGAGGCATCATAGAGGTACGCTAGGGGACACATTAGGCAGAACCAAAAACTATACGGCACTGGTAAAATCAACTGTGCTAGGCTGTCTAACAGTGAGTACGTTAGCATAAATAGGACAGTTAACTTAAAAAAAAAATCTCAGGAGTCACTTAGCCCACGCCAGCTGCTGGTATGTTGTTGTCCCCCCAGGTGATGTTGTATGTAAGTACATTTAAGTAAAGGCAGATAGCTAGTAGTCATCAAAACATGAATAAAAAAAACAAACAAATCAAATCCATAACTATGACATCTTTTAGAAACCGTGTTCAGCTGCGGTAATGAGAGTCTTTATAGCTACAATCCCAGGGTTTACTAACAGCCGCACTTTGACACAGACTGTGTGAAGGAAATTCTCGGTGTCTCTGCATTTGGGCCTGTAGGGGCACAGTCTGTGTTTGGGTCGGTCCGTCTCAGTCAGCCGATGCCGGCTCGGAGGATGTGGCATGAGGGTTCGGGACGGTGGTAGCGTGCAGGACTTGATCGGGTTCTGGCTCCCAGGGAGGATCTCCACCTGGTTCCGTCCTCCGTACGGGCCCGCTCGATATGCCGATTGTCCTTGCTGTCCTGTAGTCGCTGGGATGTTCTCTGTTGGTTGCGGGCTTTAGGTGCCGCTGGGTAGTTAGCGGGTCGGGCGTACTGTGGAGTCCCGTGTTGGCATGCACGAGGGCTAGAGTAGGCGTCTGTCAGGGGTGTCTCAGTTACCTGTCGCCCCGATCTGAGACTTCTCCTCTGTCTGCGGGCCCTTCTGGGGGCTTGTGGCGGGTCTCCGCTCATTTGGCGCCGGGTGGCAGGGCGAATCCACGCCGCCATTGCTTTTAGCGCCTGCCTGTAGAGCCTCCCCCTGGTGCTGAACTTGGTCCATAGACCGGTGCAAAGCCGCTCATAGAATTTCAGCGTGCAGTCGGGTGGTTTAGCAGGGAGGCTAGTAGTCGTGGGTTGTGCTCGTGGCGCCATCTTGCTTGGGCCTCCGCCGCCTCGTTTTCCTGTTAGTGTTATCTCGCTTTGGGGGGATTCGTCCCCTACGAGGACCGGGATATCCCCCGAGTACATGTTATTTTAAAAATGAAATACATACATGTTACACACAGCCAGCACATACCAAACACACACATTGCATAATGCCAGGTGCACACACAGCTAACATGCAGCCACCACATACCAAAAACACAAAGATTACATACAACCAGCCCACACACTACATACAGCTAACACACATGTTACACACACATTATACACAGCTTGCATACACCAAGCACACAAATGACATATAGCACATTTACAAATTACATACAGCCGGTACACACCACACCATAAATTACATGTTGCCAGCACACACTGCACAACGGCACATAACACACATATTACATACAGCTAGCCCACACACTTACTCACCATTTGTTTTATGGTGAGATGCACTCACATTTAAGCACTGTAATGAATGTTTAGGTTTGGTCATGTCTGTGGAATATTATCTGAGGTACATGGTATAATTAGTTTATCATCTGCTACATTATTTATTTATAAAATATTTTACCAGGAAAGATACATTGAGATTTCTCTTGTTTTCAAGTATGTCCTGGATATGTTTGTGTTGTTAATGATAAAGCAAATCTGCATTAAATGTGTGGTTGTTTTTATCCAAATTACACCTGTTATGTGTGTGCACTCTTTTGGGTTTATAGAGAATGAAGCTCTGTATGGAAGGATGGGGGACTATGTAAAGTTACAAAGTTTGGACTTGTTGATACGACAAATTGTATATATGGAGTGTGTAGTGATGACATCCAGTCTGAGATAGATCATGCTAACATGGGTCCAAAAAAGTAGATTCTGTGTCATTCATTTTTAGCCACTCCTGCTCTAAGTATTAAACTGTTATGTATCCAGAGGGCAATGCAGGCTTTATTTTGTTAACAGCGCTTTGTTTCTTCCTAAATCTTGAGTTAAACACCAATTCAACACCAAAACCTGAACTGTAGTGTGTTGAAGACCGCATTACAAAAATAGCCTAAATTGGAGAATTTCCAGATCATCTATTATGGCCTAGGTTCTTCAGTTTGATGTCCAATTCACTTACACTCAGTGTTTAGTGCTTAAGAACCTCCTTGGCTTGCTGACATATCCCGTAGTTTATGAACTAAAAGCAGATTGGACATTAGTGATTCATTAGTGCATAGAGCAACATGGGACATAGCAAGGCCATATTATTTAGGCTATATGATTTGCCAGGTTTGAGAAGAGAAATAACACTTGTCTCTCATCAACTCTGTTCATGTTCATCATATCTGTGATACTAACAGTTTTAGAACTACTATTATAAAATTTTCTTCATGTGTGATCATATAACACTATTGAATACAATCAAAGCCCTCTATGACTGCATTTTGGTTTATTTTCCAAGTCATGTATCTGTAACGATACTTACCCTATCAAAGCTACCGGTTCTGTACTCCTCGTGGGTTGCTGTTTTCGAGAGGCCTTCTTCCTTCTAGAGTTATGGAAACTGCCTGCTATAAGGGCACGTCCTTAAGTGCCATCAATGAGCGCAACATAACTTTCGGTTCTGCTATGGTCACTTCACCCAGGCGACCTCATTCCACCCTTTTTTGGAGTCGTAGGGTTGACATGAACCAATCAGATCCTAGTTAACCAATCAGATCCTAGTTAACACTATTAAAACCTGTGTTGTTCCTAATTCTGGGCCCTATAGTGGTTTCGATCTTATTTTCCTCATTTGTGCGTCCCTTAGCAATTCTTGTGTATTTCCTGGTTTGACCGTTGCTACTTGGCTAGTTTATTGGATTTCTGAGTAACACTGTATCCCTGACCCTACCTATTCTATGTTTTGCAGTTTTCTGTGTATCTGACTCGGCTAGTACCTCCTTTTATCTGTTATCCTGACCTTGGCTAATATTCTGACTGTTTTCCTCTATTTCATACATTAAATCGTGACCACTCTAAGGTCTGATAAAACATCTTTCTCTTTCCTTTCTATTGGGTTCCAACTTCCTGCGTGTGTTGGTATGTATATCGTGACAGTACTAAGATGTAAGCTAATTATACATTTGCAACAGGTCTCCAATAAAATTCTCCTTATTGCTATTTCATTCAACAACCACTGTTGTACTCACAATCACATCCAATAATAAATTATTCTAAAAAGGCGTACAAAACATGTACATATCTGTGTATTGAAATCTAGATAGACCGTAATATATATTGTTTTAATATTGTAATATAATATCTAATTGTTTGATCTGCTTTTGTTTTAGAACCCCGTAACTGTTCTGCATTGTGGGTAATGTCACACTGTGAATTAAAAACTGTAATTCATTGCGTGATTAACACTATCAGTGTGGGGCCCTAATCTCATTGCAGTAATGGTACATTCACGTCCTGACCGGCCTGAGAATAGTAAAGATTTACACTCCTGGGCAGCAGCTGTAGCCACTAATTCAGTCCTTCATACCTAAAACTGGTATGCTGGGAGAGGAGATGGGATGCAATTCGGTCTCCCAGCGGGAGTGGGTGAACGTGGATGAAATGAGAATATCGCTACATATGGTCTGGGAGTGTCACAAAAGACTACAGTGTCTTATGTATTTGACTTACACTTGACAAAGCTTGACAACAAGGCTGCGCTATCGCTGTCGAGTTTTGTCAAGGTCCCAACTAGTGACTGCTGAGGGGTATAAAGCTTTGTCTATGGAGGCTCTCTTGGGATCCTCCATAGATATCAGTGTTGTACTTGCGTACATGTGTGAGAACACAGCGCTGACGGCGGCCCTTGGCAGATGAAGCTCTAAGTTGACAGTTTATGCTGTTCTTGAAGAGACAAAAAGGAAGTGCCTTAGTAATCTGAGTACACTTTGGATGATGTGACATATCACTACACAATGATATTTTAAGAACATTCTCACTTGAATGAATGAAAAAGCCTGCTATTCTAGGTACTCGTTTTATTGTTATGTTTAATATAATGTCTAATTAAGATGCACACTTTAAAAGATAAAATAATTATCAAGAAACACAAACTAGCCATTTGTGATAGGTCTCTATGATGAGAAACAAATCTGCTGAATCCTGGCTAGCATGAAAATTATTACAACTCAATTTAAAGCAGTAAGTATGAAATTACCTGCTGAACATAAACATGCTAGACCTTGCTAAATAAAACAGTCGAGTGACTAACAGTTGTAACTGCTCAGCAGGCCACCTCATGGTAACTGTGCTTCGAGTAGGCAAACACAAAGTGAAAATGAGGGAAAACATATATAAAAATAAACATATTTAAAATAAACTCTCTGTTTGGAGATATAAAGATGACTTTGCTGTCCGTTTCTAATGGATGACAGAAGGGGACAAGATAAAGGACAGTGATTCCCAGTGAGTCCATTCACAGTTCCCACCCTAACCAATGCCTTCAGAGGGTAGGAAACAGTCCGGCATGATGTGGAGATACCGGGAGCTGCTTGGGTTCGTTGCTGTCTCATTGTTGTCCTGCCGTCCCAGCCGGGGTACGTGCTGGGGTGCTGTGTGCGGTCTTCTGTGTATGGGATCCTCTCTCCGCTTCTCCCGAAGGGCATGTTGCTCAGCAGCCATGTGGTCTGGGGGTTTCCTCCTCAGGTAAGCTTGTGATGCCTTCAGAGCCCTGGCTCGGTGGGTCTTCATTGCTGCGTTTCTGCAGGCACTCCATTTTCTCCTGTCAGGCTCCTGGGCCAGGTGGTTCCTCCGATATCTGAGGGACCCGTTGGGGTCGTGGGCGCCTGATTAAGCATGCTCCCATGCGGGCCCTCAGCTGAGAGCGAGGTCGATGGACTGGCTCGGCATCATGTTTTTTTGGGGCATTTCACGCTGTGCAGTGGTGGGAGATCTATTGGAGATGCGTTCCCAAAACTCCTTGCATATTTTGTCGAATTGAGTGTTGAAGCGCTCCCTCCATGTCATAGTAGGTATGCTCTCTTGGGGATGGGAGTGCTGTGATGTGGCAGCCATCTTGAGACCGCCATGCAGTCGGTGGCACTGCGGCGGATTCTGCAGTGAATAGATGAGTTTCTCCATTGGGGACCGGGATATCCCTCACAGGTCCAGAGGGGGGGGGGGGGGGGTTGTGGGGCTGCCCTACGAGTGTTGTTGAAAGCATGCCCCATGTCGGGAGATCGGCCGCCTCCCCCAGGCACCAGGCTGCATACCAAGCTAAGCCTCATAGCTGGACGCCAGGAAGACTTGATTTTACGGGTCAACTCAGGTACCTGCGTGTTCCTGCTCAGAGCCAGGCTGGATTATAGTTTGTGGGAAGTTGCCTCCCGAGCAGAATTGAGCAAAACAGGCTTGTATATAGCTGTATTGTGCCGGAGTCTTCACAGAACACGTCCAGCCATCTTGGTTGTCAGGCCCCACCCCCCAAGCCTTGCTATTTTAAAGGCGAATTTTACAATTTACATTTTCAATTCACTACAATTTTGTTTATTGAAGAAATTTAAAAAAAAAAAAAAATGATAGTGGCCAGAGCTTGTTTTTTTTTTTTTTGATTGTTGCAGATATATGGAATAATTGTATTCCCAAACTTTTTTTTTTCTTCACCTCATTTGTAATTGATACGGGTATTATTTTAGAATCAAGTTTTGCCATTGGAAAATTGCAGATAAAAGAACACTGATGATCTTTATCCATTCCAATCCTTCTCAAAGAGAAGGGTAAACACCAGACCACCAATCCATTGCTTCTCCTAGAGAAACATTAGCCGTATCCAGTACCATTATATTGTGTGCTTATTATGGTGCCTAATGTGAAGACCAAAGGTTAAAAAAAAAAAAGAGACTGCATCTACCACGTTAATCATGTGGTTTTAGTTCTCAGACTATCCCTTTAATTATTAGGTCAAAGCTGATGATTGCTGTAAGGATGGCATTTACAAGTACCTCCCACACACCGTCTCAAGCTTTTCATTCTGAGACACATGGATGAAGATTAGTAATGGGCTTTAATTAGACCATCATGTGACTGCAGAAGCTTAGGACATCAGTTTAACCGCCTTGTCAGGACACTGTGATCACTGAACTCTGCATGTGAGCAGTTCCTTGTATCATTAAGAAGCATCTCTATAGCATCGTCTTCTAAATTCCAGAATGTACGTCACTGAATATGCTAGGGCAAGTAACAACCATCAAAACGAAAATCTGGGTTTCCTCTTCTTTTATCATGTTTCTTAATTTCTAAAGCAAATGCTGAAGTTTTGTTTTATTTACCCAGAATTTGACTATTTCCACCTACATGAGTCTGCAAAAATACTAAAGTCTTCTTGCGGTGTTTTCTAATGGAAACTCCGGGGAACGGTCTGTGACGCCGATGTATTTTTTCCAGGTGGAAAATATTAAGACTCCAGCAGCATCCCTGTTGCACACAGATCCTTGGAGTCTAAAAAGACCCCATAAAACTGGTAACGACTAACATTGGCATTGTGTATGTTTGTAAACTGCATTTCCTTTTGCAGTGCTCTGATAATAGAAAGCAATGTGATGGGGGAAAAAATTCAATATCTGTGAATCCTTTCTTTCCTTCTTTTACATACTGATAAGTAAATAACTATTTATGTATAATGATATACCAGTATATGATTTTTCTGTCATATTGATGGGCAGATCATGTCTTCAAATCTTGTACTACACAGCAGCAGACATCACTACAATAAAATACAACAATAAAAATAAAACGTTGTGGTATGAATGAACTTGTTCATTGCTATGGCCCCTAATATCGGGTGTGGTCCTGGGACATTTCCTAGCCTGTCCGAGATTAGTATGAGTAAAAATACCATGTGGCTGCTGTAACTAGACTTGGGCATTTGTTTTCAGATGAATGCAAATTTGTCCGAATTTCACGCAATTCGTGAATTTGTTCAAAACATAAACAAACTATTTTTAATTTGCATGAATGACCAGAAACTGGTGGGTGGCGATGACCTGACGATGTGGCGTAATCACGCATCGGGAGGTGGTGTCTGCAATTGCAATTATCTTTTTGAAGTGGCTCAACAAAGAGATATTATACACAGAGGTGTATAACGAAGGAAGATATCAAATTCTGACATGTAGGGTAGACTCCCTAGTATATACTTTTGTTAGTCTTGTTTTGTTACCAACAAAGTATTTAAAAAAGGTGATGGATAAAATCGAAAAAGTTAAAATGGAAATTTTGGGCATTACAGGGAATTTTAACTGTGTCCCGGACATGGCACTAGATAAAAAGACCAAAGAAAAAAGCAATCTAACATACTGGGAAATATCATGAAAGGAAACTATTTGTTGGATATATGGCGAGTTTATCGTACAACAGGAAGTTAATTTACACATCTGGCCAGAGTACATCACTCTCTATCTAGAATTGACCTGGTCCTGGGAGAGAATAGTTTGGTAGAACAAACCCCAAAACTCACCATAAAAGAGAACCAATGGGCGGACCATAGTTATAATCAATTTGTTTTAAACAATATTAAAAAAAATATAAACCCATTGGCACTTGGCGTCTGGATGATCGTATCCTATCAAGAGTGGAAAGTCAAGAACATAATAAAAATGTAATAGAATTATACTTTAATGATAATTAATACTGAAGGAATGTCCCACTCATGATTTGGTGCGCTTTTTTAAAACTGTAGTAAGATTGATTAAACTTAAAAGTAGAATAAATAAAGAAAAAGGTGCTTCCAGGGAGGAGCTATGTATATAGAATATTACAAATTATCCCAAAAAATAAATATTTAACGAAACAAAAAAAAAAAAAAATTAGTGAATTAAAAGCAAATATTAATGCAATAGAAACTGAAAGAATCAACAAAAATTTGGAAAAAAATAAAGTGAACTATTATCATGATGTCATTGTACAGCGTTATGGAATTTTGCTGGCGCTATATAAGTAATAAAATAATAATGATAACCATAAAATTGTAGCGGTACTTACCTTATCCGGGGGCCGGACGCGGTCCTCTCTTCAAGCCGCGCGCGGTCCTGCGGCTGCACGAGCCGCGCGCGGCTCGTCCGACTGTTCAGACAGGAAGGCGGGCAGTGACCGCGAGAAGCGGTCACGTGTCCCGCCTGCAGCTAAGAGCGCGCCGCGAATCTCGGGCGCGCTCTTAAAGAGACAGTGGGAGCCTAAATTGCAAAAAGGCTCCCATTGGCTCCTGTCATGCCAATCACCCCATACACTTACCTGTTGGGGGAGTGGAAGTGACAGGAGCCAATCACATTAGTTTAAAGGCTACTTATACTTACCCTTTTCCCTTAGTTCGTTGCCCTATCGTGGTTTCTGCTACAGTTCCCTTTAGTGCTTGTTGTGTTCAGTTGTGTTTCTCCGTATTTGACCTTGGCTTTGTATTCTGACTTCGTTTTCGCTTTATCCTATTCTGTACTGTTTGCCGGCTTGCTGATTCCTGTGTACCAGTCCCCGGCTAGTTTTCGTTTACGCTGTCTCTTTGTGCCCTTGACCTCGGATCGTTCCTGACTCTGTTTTATCCTATTACGTCGAGTCCGGCCACTCTAAGGTCCGGTAGACGTATCTCTCCTCTGTACTGTCTTCTGTTAGGCTGGATCCTGCGTGTAGGGGTATATACTCGTTACATTACGATAGGGCCATGGACCCCGCAGATTTAGCTCAACAGATGGCGACCCATGAGGCTAGATTTGTAGAGCAGGATCACCGTATGGATCAAATAGCTCAGGCTCTCCAGACGCTCTTAGCTAGAACCATTCCAGCAACCGCACCTAATCCTCCTGCACCCCTGCTTCCTGAAGCATCGACTATGCCTAACGCTACAGCACATTTAACGCCTCCTCCTAGGTATGGAGGGGATTCTAAGACATGCAGAGGGTTCATTAACCAAATAGAGTTTCATTTTGAAATGTATCCACGTTCATTTCCCACAGAGAGGTCTAAAGTTGGGTTCTTTATGCACCAACTTACCGACAAAGCACTTGAATGGGCAAACCCTATTTGGGAGGCTAATGGACCTATGGTGCATAACTTTCACAGTTTCCTAACAGCTTTTCGCAGAACTTTTGATACTATGAAAAGGTCTAAGAATGCCGCTAGAGCATTAATGAGGGTTAAACAGGGTTCTAGGTCTGTGGCTGATTACGCTATACAGTTTCGTACCCTTGCCTCACAGGTCGATTGGACCAATAATGGGTTAACTACGGCCTTCATGGAAGGTTTATCAGACTCTATATTGGATGAGGTAGCAGCTAAGGAGCTTCCTATTGCCTTAGAGGACCTTATTGACTACCTCATCGATATAGATAATAGGATTCGTGACAGGCTCTATACTAAGAACAGGAATAGACGTTTTGTTACACCTATTCAACCCAGAGTTAATATACCGGAGAGTGTTAAAGTATCTGAAGAGGAACCTATGCAATTAGGGGTTGCCAAACTCTCAGATACTGAGAAATTACATAGGAGAAGGGAGGGACTCTGCCTATATTGTGGTAAGAGAGACCATATGGTAAAGGAGTGTCCTCTGCTCCCGGAAAACTCTCGCACCTAAGACCTTATAGGGGACTGGCCTTGGGTGTGATTTCTAAGTCTCCTACATTGCCTCCTAACCGACTGCTTCTCCCTGTTTCTTTACATATGGGAGAGAGTTGTATAGTTGAAAACATAGACGCCCTGGTTGATTCTGGGGCAGCCGAGAACTTTATAGACTCTGGTTTTGTAAAGAGAAACAATATTCCCATCAGAGAGAAGGAGATACCCTTGGCCGTTGAGGCCATAGATGGTAGACCATTGATATCTCCTGTTGTTACTCACGAGACTGCACCGCTACACATGTACACAGGGGTTCTACACTATGAAACCATTCGGTTCCAGGTCATCACCTCTCCCTCTTCACAGTTGGTGTTAGGGTATCCATGGTTACGTGCCCACAATCCCATTTTTGACTGGGAGACAGGGCAGATAAAATCATGGAGTGAAGCCTGCCATGAGTCATGTACTATTGAAGTCACGCCTGTGAATTCTATTAACGTTCCTACTGTTCCTCCTTTATCTACGACAATACCCTCTCAGTATTTAACTTTAAAGACTGTCTTTGATAAAAGAGAGGCTGACAAATTACCGCCTCACAGACCCTACGATTGTGCTATTGATTTGTTGCCTGGTACTATACCTCCTAAGGGCAGGGTGTACCCCCTATCGGTTCAAGAAAACCGTGTCATGGAGGAGTACATTAAAGAGTCATTAGACAAGGGATTTATTAGAAGATCCTCTTCTCCGGCTGGAGCGGGGTTCTTCTTTGTATCAAAGAAAGAAGGTGATTTAAGACCTTGCATTGATTATAGAGGTCTTAACAAGATCACCATCAAAAATGCTTACCCTATACCTCTAATAACAGAATTGTTTGACAGGCTCAAACATGCTATGGTATTCACCAAATTAGATCTTAGAGGAGCATACAATTTGATACGTATTAAAAAGGACCACGAATGGAAGACAGCCTTTAACACTCGGTCAGGTCATTATGAGTATACCGTCATGCCATTTGGGCTTTGCAATGCCCCAGCAGTGTTCCAAGAATTTATTAATGATGTCTTAAGGGACTTTATTCACTCATTTGTTATTGTGTACTTGGATGACATTTTAATATATTCTACTGACATTCACGCTCATCACAGACATGTTACAACAGTTCTGAAGACCCTTCTTGCTAATGGTCTTTATTGCAAATTAGAAAAATGTCTATTCGACCAGTCCGAGGTCCAGTTTTTAGGGTATTTGATTTCCGCCGAGGGTTTTCGGATGGATCCCCAGAAGCTCGCTGCAGTCATAGAATGGCCTCTGCCGCAAGGTCTGAAAGCCATCCAGCGTTTTCTGGGTTTCTCTAATTATTATAGACGTTTTATCAAAGGTTTTTCGTCTATAGTAGCGCCTATTACTCGTATGACTAAAAAGGATGGCAATACACGTGTCTGGTCTACTGAGGCACTTCAGGCTTTTGACTTTCTTAAAACTACGTTCGCCTCTGCCCCTATTTTACAGCATCCTGTCCCCTCATTGCCATATATACTTGAGGTTGATGCTTCCGATATAGGGGTAGGTGCTGTCTTATCCCAAAGAGAGTCTCCTGACAAGCCATTGCATCCTTGTGGCTTCTTTTCTAAACAAATGTCCAAGGCAGAGAGGAATTATGATGTGGGTAATCGCGAACTCCTTGCTATCATTTTAGCACTCAAAGAATGGAGACATTTGCTAGAAGGAACTAAGGATCCTATTCTCATATTTACAGATCATAAGAACCTATCCTACCTTAGCGAAGCTAAAAGATTGTCTTCAAGGCAGGCTAGGTGGTCACTGTTCTTGTCTCATTTTAATTATATAATCACCTATAGGCCAGGTGACCGGAACACCAAAGCGGACGCTCTGTCCAGACAATTCGAGACTATTGACAAACAGGAGATTGATGTCACTCCTGTCATTCCCCCAGACAGGATAATAGCAACTACTATATTGTCTATTTCCTCGTCCCTCTTGCAGGCCATACAAGCGAAACAAGGCATGGCACCCAGCGAGAGGCCTAATGATAAATTGTTCGTTGACATTCCCGAGAGACGGGATATTCTGTCACTTTATCACGATACTAAGACTGCTGGACATCCTGGTATTTCCAAAACAGTGTCAGCCGTTTCTCGGTATTTCTGGTGGGATACCTTACGTAAGGATGTTACTGACTATATAAGTGCTTGTACTACTTGTGCATGTATGAAAACCTCTCGTAGAGTTCCTTGTGGGCTGTTGCATCCATTGCCCGTTCCCGAGAGACCTTGGTCTAATCTATCAATGGATTTTATTGTTGAATTACCCCCTTCGAATGGTAACACAGTCATCCTAATGATAGTAGATCGGTTTTCCAAAATGGCTCACTTTGTGTCTCTTCGCAAGTTGCCCACTTCCAAGGAATTGGCTCTTATCTTCGCTAGAGAAGTGTTTCGATTACATGGTATTCCCTTATCTATTGTATCCGATAGGGGTAGCCAATTTATTTCCAGGTTCTGGAAAGCCTTTTGTTCGGAGATGGGTATTTCCCTCTCATTTTCTTCCGCTTACCATCCCCAGTCTAATGGAGCTGCTGAACGTGCCAACCAGTCTCTTGAGCAGTACCTCCGTTGTTTTGTGTCTCACCATCAGGACAATTGGTCTGACCTGCTTCCTTGGGCTGAATTTGCTCGGAATAATGCCACTCATGATTCTTCCGGCAAAAGCCCTTTTTACGTTGTCTATGGCCAGCATCCCGTTGTTCTTCCGGCTGCATTCTCCTCTCAGGGCATGCCAGTTCTGGATGAGCATTTGGCTGGTTTGCGTAATACTTGGGAGCAGGTTCAGCGTTCTTTGGTGGACTCTGCTGCCCGCCAGAAGGCTCAGGCTGACAAGCATCGCAGAGCGGCTCCTTCCTATGTTGTGGGGGACAGGGTTTTGCTTTCCACACGGAATATTCGCCTACGGGTGCCTTCTATGAAATTGGCTCCCCGCTTCATTGGTCCTTATCGCATTATACATAAGGTTAATCCCGTTTCTTATGCCTTGGGTCTGCCTAAGAATCTGCGTATACCCAATGTATTTCACACCTCTTTGTTGAAGCCTTACGTACGCAACCGCTATACCCGGCATACTCCCCCTCCCCCTCCTGTCTCTGTGGAGGGTCATGAGGAGTTCGAAGTATCTGCTGTTATTGACTCTCGTTTTCTTAGGGGTCGGCTTCAGTACTTGGTGCATTGGAAGGGTTATGGGCCTGAGGAGCGCAGTTGGATTTCTGCGGATGCTGTTCATGCTCCCCGCCTTGTACGTTCTTTCCATTCGCGTTTTCCTGCCAGGCCTGGTCCTGCCCGCCCGGAGGGCGTGTCCTCAGGGGGGGGTACTGTAGCGGTACTTACCTTATCCGGGGGCCGGACGCGGTCCTCTCCAAGCCGCGCGCGGTCCTGCGGCTGCACGAGCCGCGCGCGGCTCGTCCGACTGTTCAGACAGGAAGGCGGGCATTGACCGCGAGAAGCGGTCACGTGTCCCGCCTGCAGCTAAGAGCGCGCCGCGAATCTCGGGCGCGCTCTTAAAGAGACAGTGGGAGCCTAAATTGCAAAAAGGCTCCCATTGGCTCCTGTCATGCCAATCACCCCATACACTTACCTGTTGGGGGAGTGGAAGTGACAGGAGCCAATCACATTAGTTTGAAGGCTACTTATACTTACCCTTTTCCCTTAGTTCGTTGCCCTATCGTGGTTTCTGCTACAGTTCCCTTTAGTGCTTGTTGTGTTCAGTTGTGTTTCTCCGTATTTGACCTTGGCTTTGTATTCTGACTTCGTTTTCGCTTTATCCTATTCTGTACTGTTTGCCGGCTTGCTGATTCCTGTGTACCAGTCCCCGGCTAGTTTTCGTTTACGCTGTCTCTTTGTGCCCTTGACCTATTACGTCGAGTCCGGCCACTCTAAGGTCCGGTAGACGTATCTCTCCTCTGTACTGTCTTCTGTTAGGCTGGATCCTGCGTGTAGGGGTATATACTCGTTACAAAAATAACGAAATGGTTAACAAAGAAGCTGAGAAGGAAGGTAGAGAACAACAGAATAACCTGTATTAAAAAGATCAGACAAAGTATAGGACTCCAGAAAGCATAGCTAAAATCTTTCAAATCTATTACGAAGAGTTATATAATATACCGAAGCAACCTGAGGGACAGCAAATATCTAATTACTTAAAGGATATAGAACTACCTAGAATATCACAAGAACAAAATAAAAGCATAAATGCTCCTCTAACTAAACTGGAATTTAAACAGGCTATTGAAAAACTAGTACATTTTAAGGTTCCAGGACCAGACGGTCTGAATAATATATATTGATTAATATATTGGACTGGAGAGAGCGATCTGGGAATTCCCTTCTGACCCTGTCACTGGATGCAGAGGGGGCCTATGACAGGGTCGGATGGGGATATATGTTTGGGGTGTTGGAATCCTTGGGTTTCTGTGGATGCATGAAATCAGCAATTAAGACAATATACCAAAACCCAATAGCTAGAGTGGTGGGAGTAGTTTTATGCTCTGAATGTTGCCCTCTATCTGTCATTTTCACCATTATTCTCTAAAAGAGGAGATATTGTGCAAGTCTCGTACTTTGGATTCTGTACAATTTAAAGACCAATCGGTTCTTATCCTATAGGAACATTCACTGTCCACCTTATTGGCCATAAGATCTTTAAAAAAGTATTTACCGATTTGGTCCACTTGGTTGGACCACTTTACATCCACTTTCTAACTATACCATCACATTCCTTACTTTAACTGTTTTGTTAAGTGATTTCCCAAGTGACAGCCCATAACACTCATAACGCTATTGTAGTTTTGAATATCTACGCACACCAATGATCACTTACAATTTCCCAGATAATGCACAGATCTTAATGAAGTTGGACTTGGACCATACTCTCCTATATATACACGCATGATTTTGTTTTTAATTTTTACTAAGCTACGTAAAATCACCTCTTCGCAAACAAATATTGGGATTCGTTTCCACCATATGGTCATATTGTGTTAAGCCACCCACTACTTCACAGTACCCCAATATCGGTGGGTCCTACACTAATTCCAATGTGGGAGACAGATTTAATAGTGCTAGTGCTAAATTAAATCAAGGGTATTTTGCAAAGATATGGAAAAACATCTTCATGTACAAATGTTCATGTGCACCAACTGACTGATTATTCTGACACAATCACTCTGAATATTGCTGCAAACATAGGATATGTGAGTAATCTATTACTTAATGTACTTACTGTAGATTGGATTATGTTTCCTAATGGGTTACCACATAGTTCATCTGAGATCCACATACCAAATGTTGCAATTCTAAAAATGTGCAACCTTTCATCTCTAACAAAGTTTTAAGATTCCTTTCTTATTTTAGTAAAAAAAAAAAAAAATGCCATATAACAATTTTGGGATTTTCAGATTTAAAGGGACACTATAGTCACCTGAACAACTTTAGCTTAATGAAGCAGTTTTGGTGTATAGAACATGCTCCTGCAGCCTCACTGTTCAATCCTCTGCCATTTAGGAGTAAAATCCCTTTGTTTATGAACCCTAGTCACACCTCCCTGCATGTGACTTGCACAGCCTTCCATAAACACTTCCTGTAAAGAGAGCCCTATTTAGGCTTTCTTTATTGCAAGTTCTGTTTAATTAAGATTTTCTTATCCCCTGCTATGTTAATAGCTATCTAGACCCTGCAAGAGCCTCCTATATGTGTTTTAAAGTTCAATTTAGAGAGAGAGATACAATTATTTAAGGTAAATTACATCTGTTTGAAAGTGATACCAGTTTTTTTTCATGCAGGCTCTGTCAATCATAGCCAGGGGAGGTGTGGCTAGGGCTGCATAAACAGAAACAACGTGATTTAACTCCTAAATGACAGTGAATTGAGCAGTGAAATTGCAGGGGAATGATCTATACACTAAAACTGCTTTATTTAGCTAAAGTAATTTAGGTGACTATAGTGTTCCTTTAAAGGGATACTGTAGTCATCAGAACAACTAAAGCTTAAAGGGCCACGCCACACCAGAAAACCACTTCTAATTTAACCCCAGTTTATAAAAGTGCTTTTTTAAAATCATAATTTCTCATTTTTATTTTATTCATAATAAATTATATTTCATATATGAATAGTTCATGAAAAATTGAAGCCTGTTTCTTCTGAATAAAATGATATATAATAAGTGTGGGTGCACTTAATATGAAAGAGGTGAATTACGGTTGGAAAGACATATAGCGCAAATTCCAGTTTTTGTTTACGTTTTGTTTTGATCAGAACGTGTACTATTGACTCCGTCCTGAAGGGGTAAGGATGCAGTTATTATGATCTGCAGCCTTTTCAAGCTCTTTTAAGATATACCTTCATTGGATATATGCATAAAAAAGTCAATGCATATATTCATTTGGGTATACCTACTAAACAGTGATTTTCTTGTTTATTGCCCATTTGGGCAATGGAGTGTTCCTTTAATGCAGTGGTTCTGGTGTTTGCCAGTCCCTGCAGGTTCTTTAAGAGAAGAGTCAGTGTTTGAATAACTGCCACTAGAGGTGTCCCTAGGCAGTGATATACACTGCCACTAAAGGTGCTTCCTGTGTCAGTGCTGCATGGAGATGCTGAACGTTCATTGTAGAGTTGTAATTCTGTTAAATCTATAGATACTCAGAGACAGCCAGGTATATGTTAATCACTGAATTAAAGATGGCATCTGATGTATGCCTGGGACACTCGGGAGGGTATCTGATGTATGCCTGGGACACTCGGGAGGGTATCTGATGTATGCCTGGGACACTCGGGATGGCATCTGATGTATGCCTGGGACACTCGGGAGGGTATCTGATGTATGCCTGGGACACTCGGGAGGGTATCTGATGTATGCCTGGGACACTTGGGAGGGTATCTGATGTATGCCTGGGACACTTGGGAGGGTATCTGATGTATGCCTGGGACACTCGGGAGGGTATCTGATGTATGCCTGGGACACTCGGGAGGGTATCTGATGTATGCCTGGGACACTCGGGAGGGTATCTGATGTATGCCTGGGACACTCGGGAGGGTATCTGATGTATGCCTGGGACACTCGGGATGGCATCTGATGTATGCCTGGGACACTCGGGAGGGTATCTGATGTATGCCTGGGACACTCGGGAGGGTATCTGATGTATGCCTGGGACACTTGGGAGGGTATCTGATGTATGCCTGGGACACTTGGGAGGGTATCTGATGTATGCCTGGGACACTCGGGAGGGTATCTGATGTATGCCTGGGACACTCGGGAGGGTATCTGATGTATGCCTGGGACACTCGGGAGGGTATCTGATGTATGCCTGGGACACTCTGGAGGGTAAATGGCAGTCTGTTCTACAGTCAGAATTTGTCAAAATTCCTCAATGTATGAATATGGATATACAGGCATACATAACAGCTTGATAGAATATACCTCCACTATGTACTTTATTTTAGCATCCTCCCCTATCTCAGCTGGCCCTTATTTCAAGTAAGGTAATTCTGTGATTTTGGTTTGGCCTCAAGGTAACTAGCCTTCATCTTGGTTTGCTCGCTAATGAAAAGGGGATTTTACATAGTATTTTTGTACAACCTTTGAACCACCCCTGCCTTTCTTCCATTAATGTTATACTAGCAGTGTAGATTTTTATCAGGGAGAGCTGGGCATGTCCGGTATTGGTTGTATAACTGCATGTTCATCCTGCTGGCAATCTCGTAGTCATGTTACATACATGATGTTATGTGCATTCATTTCTGCCATGTCCTTTCTATCATGCGCAATGTTACTCATGCCAAGACAGTATAAACTCTGACTGGCAGCTAATCTCCTTGTCAACATTGTGATGTAATTCCAGTAAAATACAAGTTTAGCAGGCTAAGATTGCCACAAGGCATATGTATGTATATGTGTTTGTAGTATCAGTTGGTTAATTACACGTAGCTAAGATACTGTCATCACTGTACTGACCAGGTGCAGGAATGTAAGAACTGGAATTACGCGTCCCTCTCCTTTGTATCAGATGAGCCACGTGGTTAGACCGGATGGATGAGTTTAGACTCTATTCATTAAATAGGTTAAGGGTATGTGTGGGTGTAGTTAATTGTGGGAGGAGCTACAGTGCTATATAAGGAATGTACTCTATGTATTCAGTACTCAGACTTTGCTGTATTTTGGTGACGCTAGTCCCTCTGAGTCCCGATCGGTGATCCAATAAAGAATCTCTTCCTTCCTGAAGAAACCTGTGTCCATCTCTCTGTGCTTGGCTTCCGTCAGTTTCTCCGGTATCATTTGGTGCATTGGCCGGGAAGCTCATCGTTCAACGGTAGCTGAGAGGCAGAGGCGTGAGACGGTCTATCTTTGCCCACGTTCTCTACGGCTGCACCCCTGAACTTCTGCGTGGACCTCCCTTCGTCTCGGCGCCACTGGTCTGTTGTCCAGGAGATCATCGGCCTCTACGTAAGAAGTGCTGGGGTGTCCCCGTCGATGAGTGTGAACTCAGGTTCAGGAACGAGGAGGTAAGACAACTGCTGTTTTAGACGGCAGGACCCGCTAGGGGTATACCGATTGTGCGGTAGGCCCAAAGGGGTTTTTGAATCTGTGTATCTGCCCCCTCTGTCGGAGGGAAGGAGCGAAGGCGCACCGCTCGATCGAACGCTCTTTAGTCAGACCGTTTGATTTGGTTAGTCAGGCGGGGTTCTGGTGTAAATAGCCCTAGCCGGACACCGGTGTCTTGTCTAGACTAGCGTTCTAGGGTGTATATTACGTTCGCTAGGTCGGAGGGACCGGGAGACTAAGCGGCGCCTGTGTAAATTCGGTTCGCTAGTTCTCATCCTATCTGGGCTAAGTGGGAAGGCGTGTAAATTTGGAACCCACTAGACTTTTGATAGTACGACTAAGAGGCGCCTGTGTAAATTCGGATCTCTAGCTCGTTGTATAGTGCGACTAAGAGGCGCCTGTGTAAATTCGGTTCTCTAGCTCGCTATGTATATGTGGTGATTGGGCAGTGTGGCTAACCAAAACGGGTGTATATAGTTTTAGGTAGTCCATTCAAGGTACTGGCCAATAGTTTAGTTGGGAATTGTAAATGTGTTAACGATTGTTTAGTAAAGTGTATATCTTGTTAGATAGCGCGAGCTCAGCCGTCTAGCGAGAGTGTTAATAGTGTGTTGCTGTATTATAGTGCACGGTACCATAACCCTGTATATTTACTGACATTGTATAATAAGTACTAATCATTGTCGTCCATTGCATGTTTTAACACCATAACCACTAATAATTGTATTGTGACCTTAACTTGTGCTTTGACCTATGCTAACCGTACTGTAACCGCTATTTGTAAAAGACGATGTTACTGGGTGTGTTATAGACGGGTAATTCGTATATAGAGAATTATAGCGTGGGTGACTGTGTAGTTACGCCAAAGGGCATAATATTGATTATATAGTGACTGGTGTAGCAGCTGTGTGTGTATGGGAATTCCCTGAGTGTTTATTGTTATTGTGTACGTTTCACTTGGTAACCGTACCACGTGGTGCTGTTGCCAGAGGAAACGGGTGTGACTGTTGAATAGTACGCGTGTATAGTAATCGTTGTCGACGACGTTCCACTGTTAAATATGGGTGCGTCGCAGTCAACGATTCCGGATCCCTTAGGATGTATGGTTAAGAATTTTAAAAAGGGATTTAAAATTTGTGATTTTGGGGTAAAGATGTCTCCTGTACGTTTGGTCACTTTGTGCACTAGGGAGTGGCCTACTTTGGTTGCGGCATGGCCGCCACGTGGCAGTTTGGATCCAACTCTGGTACAGCGCTTACACGTGGCTGTATCAGGTAGGCCTGAACTTTACGGCCAGTTTCCTTATATTGACTGTTGGAGACAGGCCGTAAATGACTCGCCAAAATGGCTCCAGACATGCCACGAGGAGCAGTGTCGCCTCATGGTAGCTAGGACTTGTTCGTCCACTAGGACTGGTGTTAGGCCCATTTTGGACACGCCCCCTGAGTCCGAGATTCCTTTGCCGCCCCCTTACTTTCCGTTAAGAAGAAGTGACGCAAACGCAGGAAGCCCTGCACCCCTCCCCTCATTACCCTCATCCACTTCCGCTTCCTCCTCCAGTGCAGGATCCACCCCCCCTCGTACTAAATCCCCCCTTCCGGAACCAGATAGACCAACCTCCATTAAAAATGAATATCCTGATTTGGCGCCACTTCAGACTTCCGGTCAAGCTTCATCTAGCTCGGCCCGAAGTGTTCTATTCACTACCTTTTCCCAAAACCAACCTCCCACATCCCCATGCCCTATCTCTCCCCGACCGGAACCCATGACTGACGCTTCCCTACGTAGCCCCATCCAAACCCGACAGTTGACTGGTGCCCAACAATTAAAGCACTATCAGATGCCTCTTCGCTTAAATCCCGGGTCAGCTTATATCGATGCCGCAGGTCAAATGGCACACGCTGACCCTGTCTTCGTATATGTCCCTTTCACCACTACCGACCTTTTAAACTGGAAGACCCATAATTCCTCGTATACTGAGAAACCACAAGCCATGACTGATCTGTTCACCTCAATAGTACAGACACATAATCTGACATGGGCTGATTGCCAGCAGTTATTAATGACTTTATTTAACAATGAGGAAAGGACAAGAATAAATCAAGCAGCCATTAAAGCATTAGAGGATAGAGCCCGTGCTTTGAACCAAGCTAACCCAGCAGCATGGGCCGCAACACATTATCCCAACACTGATCCCGATTGGAACGTAAATGGTGCTGATATGGTTCAACTCAGAGCCTATAGAGACGCTATAATTGCTGGCATGAAAGCCGGAGGAAAGAAAGCCATTAACATGTCGAAGACAGTTGAGGTGATCCAGAAAAGCGATGAAGCGCCCAGTGTCTTTTATGACCGATTATTGGAGGCGTACCGCTTGTACACCCCCTTTAATCCGGAAGACGCAGACAATTCCCGAATGGTTAACTCCGCCTTTGTCAGCCAAGCTTACGGAGATATTAAGCGCAAGCTACAAAAGTTAGAAGGGTTTGCAGGTATGTCAATCACCCAACTAATGGAGGTAGCTAATAAGGTTTATATGAATAGGGAAACAGAAAGCAAGAAAGAGGAGGAGCGCAAGATGCGTAAAAAGGCTGATATGCTAGCGGTAGCGATCGCAGGCGTAGATAAACGGGGCCCAGATAGAGGCAATAGTAGATGGAGTAGGGAGCCTTTGAGTAGGGATCAGTGTGCGTATTGCAAGGAAGAAGGGCATTGGAGGAACGAATGTCCGCAAAGAGAGCAGTACGAGAGGGTCCTACCCAGGGCAGGCTACGGAAACTTTAGAGGCAGAGCGAGAGGTAGAGGAGGCCCCGGAGGGAGTAATGGTTATAGAGGGAGTAATGGGAACAGAGGAAGTGTTAGGGAAGACAGATATATTCCAGCAGCGCAAAGGTCCCGCGATAGAGAAGGTAGGGACTTCGTAGGATTGGCTGACACGGTCATGGAGGACTATTGATACCGACCGGGCTCCATCCCCCTTGGTCGAGCGGAGCCTATGGTCGATGTATCAATAGGGGGGAAAAGGAGTGCGTTCATGATCGACACTGGTGCTGAACATTCAGTGGTGACTAATCTAGTTGCTCCTCCATCTGGAAGGACTATTACTGTGATAGGAGCAACTGGAAGAAGTGCTGAAAAACCGGTTCTTAAAAGTCGACTCTGTACATTGGGAGGCCACGTAGTAAAACACCAATTCCTTTATATGCCTGAATGTCCAGTCCAATTGCTGGGACGTGATATGCTATCCAAATTACAAGCGCAGATTACGTTCCTACCAGATGGAACAACATCTTTAAAGTTTAATGGACCTTCAGGTATTATGACTTTATCCGTACCAAAGGAAGAAGAGTGGCGACTTTATACAGTGTTGACTAGCCAAAACCCTAGGAGTGATGAGATATTATTTAACATACCAGGAGTTTGGGCAGAGAACAACCCACCAGGACTGGCCCGCAATATTCCACCTATAAAAATTGAACTTAAACATGGGGTTTATCCAGTGAGCCTGAGACAATATCACATCCCGCAGAAGGCTAAGAAGAACATACAATCCTACCTGGATAAGTTCATACGGTATGGTATCCTAAAATTCTGTACTTCCCCCTGGAACACCCCATTGCTGCCTGTTCAAAAGCCCGGCACAGATGAGTATCGACCTGTGCAGGACTTAAGAGCAGTCAATGATGCGGTTGTTAGTATACATCCAGTTGTACCCAATCCATATAACCTGCTTGCTTTAATTCCGGGCGGGGCTACTTACTTCACAGTTTTAGACCTCAAAGATGCCTTCTTTTGCCTCCGAATTGCCGCAGAAAGTCAATGTATTTTTGCTTTCCAATGGGAGAACGCTGTAACGGGCTCAAAACGCCAAATGACTTGGACAAGACTGCCCCAAGGGTTTAAAAATTCACCTACCCTATTTGGTTCAGCCCTAAGTCAAGATCTATTGGATTTCGAGTCCATCCCAGGAGAGTGTGTATTGTTACAATATGTAGATGACTTGTTGATAGCAGCAGTTACAAAAGAAATCTGTCAGCAAGCAACGCACGATCTACTACACATTCTCTGGAAGGCAGGATACAAGGTGTCTAGAAAGAAGGCTCAGTTGTGTTTGCCAACTGTCAAGTATCTGGGGTTCCATATCTCTGAAGGTCAAAGAATTATGGGGCCAGAGAGAAAAGAGGCTGTCTGCCAAATACCAATACCCAAGAATAGAAGACAAGTGCGAGAATTCTTGGGGGCAGCAGGCTTCTGTAGGATATGGATTCCCAGCTATGCGATACTGGCAAAACCTCTGTACGCAGCTATCAAAGGTACAGAGCACGACCCCTTCCTATGGACCCAAGAACAGCAAACGGCATTTGAAGATGTGAAGAAGGCTTTGATGAGTGCCCCAGCATTAGGTCTACCTGATCACACACGACCATTCTACCTGTATGTACACGAGCAAAGAAGAATGGCTGTGGGAGTATTGACACAGTACTTGGGATCATGGCAAAGACCTGTTGCCTACATGTCTAAACAATTGGATGCAGTGGCCAGCGGACTTCCACCTTGTCTAAGAGCCGTAGCTGCAGCCGCCCTGCTAGTAGCTGAAGCCGATAAACTCACTCTGGGTCAAGAACTTTATGTACGAGTCCCACATGCAGTACAGACGTTGTTGGATTACAAAGGAAATCATTGGTTTAGTAATAGCCGTATGACCAAGTATCAAGCAATGTTGTGTGAAAACCCAAGAGTGCATTTAGAGACTGTAAACACCTTAAATCCAGCTACCCTTTTGCCACAACCTACTGAAAGTCAACATGATTGTTTGGAAGTAATGGATGAAGTATTCTCAAGTAGACCAGATCTTCGTGATTTTCCCATCCAGAACCCCGATGTTCAATATTACACCGACGGCAGTAGTTATGTGAAAGAAGGGATCCGCTATGCAGGATATGCAGTGACAACAATAGACAAGGTGATAGAAGCTCGGCCACTGGCGAAAGGAACATCAGCACAAAAGGCAGAATTAATAGCACTAACACGAGCGTTACAATTGGCTGAAGGTTTAAGAGTAAATATCTATACGGACTCTAAGTATGCGTTTTTAACCACTCATGCCCACGGAGCTTTGTATAAAGAAAGAGGACTACTGAATTCAGAAGGCAAAGAAATCAAGTACGCAGCTGAAATCCTACAACTATTGGAAGCAGTGTGGGAGCCGAAAGAAGTCGGTATCATACATTGTCGAGCGCATCTGAGAGGAGATGGTGATGTAACCAAGGGAAATCGGATGGCAGATAGTGCAGCTAAGCGTGCTGCTGAATCAGGAAGACAGGAGTATGTAGGGCATATAGCTGCTCTTATACCAACTCCACTGTCCCAATGGACTCCAGTTTATACAGCTCAAGAAGAGGAGTGGTTAAAGACTGAACCGGGAAAGTATCTGGAGAACAAGTGGTATCAGCTAGAAGATGGAAGAATAGTTATACCAGCATCGCTAGCGGTAGAAATTGTCCAAAATTATCACAACGGGACACATTCTGGGAGAGACAGTACTGAAGAATCTCTTAGAAAACATTTCTACATACCAAGATTGTCCAACTTGACTCAGGCCATTGTACGCAGATGTGTAACGTGTGCTAAGAATAATGCAAGACAAGGACCAGTAAAGCCACCAGGAGTCCAGTTTATGGGGGGACTCCCCATGTCCGATCTACAAATAGACTTTACAGTGATGCCTAAATCGGGTGGACATCGTTACCTGCTGGTAATTGTGTGCACCTATTCAGGCTGGGTAGAAGCATGTCCTACTCGTACAGAGAAAGCAGGAGAAGTTGTGAGATTCCTGCTACGAGAAATAATACCCCGATATGGACTACCCTGTTCTATAGGATCGGACAATGGTCCAGCTTTTGTTCACCAGTGCCTACAACAACTGACTCATATGCTTGGTATAAAGTGGAGGCTTCATACTGCATATAGACCCCAGAGTTCTGGTAAGGTAGAGAGAATGAATAGAACTATTAAGAACCAGTTGGCTAAAATGTGTCAGGAAACCCAACTTAAGTGGAACGTTCTCTTACCTATAGCTCTATTGCGAATCCGCAGTACCCCTACCAGAAGGATGGGCCTCTCTCCTTTTGAAATTATGTATGGACGACCACCTCCCGTACTTGGTAACTTAAGGGGGGATTTGAGTCAGTTGGGAGAAGGAATTACTCGGCAGCAGGTTGTAGAGTTGGGTAAGACTATGGAGGAGGTACAGAAATGGGTACAAGATAGATTACCTGTGAATATTTATCCCCCTGTTCATAGTTATCATCCAGGAGATCAAGTGTGGATTAAAGAGTGGAATAATGTACCGTTAGGGCCCAAGTGGAGAGGTCCTTATGTTGTTCTCTTGTCTACCCCTACAGCAATAAAAGTAGCAGAAGTGACTCCGTGGATACATCACTCCAGGGTTAAACCAGCAGCAGTCGATTCTTGGCAAGTTACAGCAGATCCAGAGAATCCCTGCAAGATCCGGTTAAAACGTACTACTCAGTCGGAGTAACGAGGAATTATTGTGGATTACAAATTTTATTGTTACAGGTGTGAGTGAGAAGGCCATAATAAAGCCTGTCCGCTTACCATCACATAGTGTATAAGCCAGGAAAGTCTCGAAGGGACACCTGTGAAGATGAGCAGAACTCCATTCCCTGCAGCCCCTCACATCCTGGAAGCTGAGGCGCCATCGCACGGACGAAGACTGAGGATGACGGCGAAAGATGTGCTTTTGATAGTGTTTATTTATATGTGTTTTTATATTCAGGAAGGTAGAGGTACCGACACTCCTAGCTGTGAGGTATGCATTAAGACTACGAGAACAGGTAACCATATTTCCCAAACCCTAATTTGGCATTCACAATACGAGTGTAAAGGAGATGTATCGAGATGTAGATACTTAAATATAGATTATAGTGTGTGCCATTTAGGAGTAGGAGAACCTAAGTGCTTCAGTCCGGAGTATCAACCTCGTACAATTTGGTTGACTCTCAGGAATGGAGATCCTCAGGGGACCCTAATTAATAAAACGGTGTTAGAATCCGTACATTCTTCGGGTGTTCTGCTATTTGATGCGTGTAAAGCGATATCGAGTGGTAGAAAGCCGTGGAATGTATGTGGGGATCTTAGATGGGAGAGGACGTATGGGTCTAACGATAAATATATTTGTCCCAGTAGCAAAAATAAATATGTGAGTCCTAGATGCCCAAATAAAGACTATAACTTTTGTCCATATTGGTCTTGTGTGGGGTGGGCGACTTGGGGACAGACAGTAGACAAAGACATGATTGTTACTAAGTTGCCTACCAATCCATACTGTAAGTCTATGGAATGCAATCCAGTCCATATTCTTATAAATAACCCCGACAAGTTCTTAGATAAATATGGTAATTTATTTGTGTTTCAAATATACGGGACGGGTTTAGACCCTGGGACAATATTATTTATAGGGATAGAGACTGATACGGTATCCTCCCAGACTCATCAAGTATACCATTCCTTTTACGAAGAGATGAGTATAGATAATAAGATCCCCCATAATGCTAAAAACCTGTTCATTGATCTAGCTGAAAGTATTGCCGGTAGTCTTAATGTTACCAACTGCTATGTGTGTGGAGGTACTAACATGGGAGACCAATGGCCTTAGGAAGCAAAGGAGGTAATGTCCGGTTCTGAGGCAGTTCAACAATTAATATCTTCACAAGCCGATTATCAGATGAGTGTTAGAGGTAAATCTGAGTGGAGATTAAAGACCTCCATCATAGGTTATGTTTGCATAGCAAGGAAAGGAATAATGTATAATACTTCTGTAGGAGAATTAACTTGTCTAGGGCAAAAAGCTTATGATGATGATACAAAGAATACAACTTGGTGGTCGGCTTCAAATGTCTCAGAACCATCTAACCCGTTTGCTAGATACGCCAATTTAAAGGATGTGTGGTTTGATCTATCCATCACATCTACCTGGAGAGCCCCAGCAAATTTGTACTGGATCTGTGGTAAGAAAGCCTATTCGGAGCTGCCACAGGACTGGGAAGGGGCATGTGTGTTGGGTATGCTCAAACCATCCTTCTTCTTGTTACCGATTGAAACAGGTGAGACTTTAGGTGTTAAAGTGTATGATGTGAATCATAGGAAGAAAAGGGGACCCATAGAGATAGGTACCTGGGAAGATAACGAATGGCCTCCCCAGCGTATCATAGATTATTATGGGCCAGCCACGTGGGCTGAGGATGGTACCTTTGGTTATAGAACCCCTATTTATATGCTCAACCGTATTATAAGGTTACAGGCGGTGGTTGAGATTATCACTAATGAAACATCACAAGCGCTCAATCTTCTAGCGAAGCATAACACCAGGATGAGGACCGCAGTCTACCAAAATAGATTAGCCTTGGATTACCTTTTGGCAGTAGAGGGAGGTGTATGTGGGAAGTTTAACCTGAGCAATTGCTGTCTTCAAATAGATGACGAAGGGCAAGCAATAGCTGAGCTTACTAGCCATATGATTAAACTAGCGCATGTGCCTACTCAGGTATGGAAAGGGTATAATCCAAGTAGTTGGTTTGGTAGCTGGTATGAGTGGTTTGGAGGGCTTAAGGCAGTGGTAGGTGGAGTCCTACTAATTTTAATGTTGTGTCTACTCCTGCCGTGTCTTATACCCTTAGTAGTTAGGTCTGTGCAAAGCCTGATAGGAACTATAGCAGAGAGGAAGGCTGCTGCACAGATAATGGCCATATATAAGTATAAGGCTTTAGATCAGGGAGAAACTATGCAGGAAGATGAGTGTTGAAAAGATTCACATCATAAGATAAGTCTGGTTTGGTTCAAGGTAACTTGCGGTGTAAGCAAACCAAGGTTAAGTGATGCCTCAAGTAATTGTGAAATATCAGAGGCATCAAAGGGGGGAATGTGATGTAATTCCAGTAAAATACAAGTTTAGCAGGCTAAGATTGCCACAAGGCATATGTATGTATATGTGTTTGTAGTATCAGTTGGTTAATTACACGTAGCTAAGATACTGTCATCACTGTACTGACCAGGTGCAGGAATGTAAGAACTGGAATTACGCGTCCCTCTCCTTTGTATCAGATGAGCCACGTGGTTAGACCGGATGGATGAGTTTAGACTCTATTCATTAAATAGGTTAAGGGTATGTGTGGGTGTAGTTAATTGTGGGAGGAGCTACAGTGCTATATAAGGAATGTACTCTATGTATTCAGTACTCAGACTTTGCTGTATTTTGGTGACGCTAGTCCCTCTGAGTCCCGATCGGTGATCCAATAAAGAATCTCTTCCTTCCTGAAGAAACCTGTGTCCATCTCTCTGTGCTTGGCTTCCGTCAGTTTCTCCGGTATCAACATAGTTTTGTGTTTTGTTTAAGTTGTGGCCACATTGCTGAGCTTATTAGGGGCACTTACACAAAATGCATACTTCACGGCTGCAATGATACACACACACACACACTCCCCCTCCATCCCCCATAAGGAGAGAGAGAGAGATTGTGCCAAATGTCCGATATATCTTAGTTGCACTTTGTCAGGCCATGCAGCACAGTAACCAATGCATTGTAGTTCAGGGGCCTGATGACTATGATGTAGTTGTTTCAAACAGTGGGAATGCATTGAAATGGAATAGGGACTTTATTTAGGGTACAGACCCACATGTTAAAAGGGCTTTGCAACAACATAACGACTACAACTCACTTTAGTGGTTCTCCTGCATGAATCCCCTGGAGACACCTCTTACTTACATATCAAACTGTTTTTAAAAATGGTTTGACATAACTACACCCCCTCTAAGCTCCATTGATAATGTGGAATTAACACTTCTGCATTATTAATCAATTTTGTTCCACCTGGTCGACTACGATTGGCTAAGAGTACTGGGCTAATACAACTCCACCAGTCTAAGCCAATTAATGCTACCCACGTTGGGAAAAATTTACACCGCTAGTGCGGCGGTATTAATTCTACATTCTCAATGCAGCCTTAGTGGGGGCAGTCACTGGGCACTCAGATTAGCCTCATTTTTTATCAAGGTGTACTTACAAGGTTTGACAGTGATGACAGTGCATTCGCCCTCAAGGCAACAAGCTCTTTTATTCGTAATAGATTATATTTCCTACCTGTTCTATGTTAAATTTTGTATATATTGTGTATTAATATAGTTCTTGTATTTTATTGTACCCTAATGTAACAATGCAATGTTTTGTGAACCCTGGACATACTTGAAAACGAGAGAAATCTCGATGTATCCTTCCTGGTAAAATATTTTATAAATAAAATAAAATAAAGCACCAACAAATTCCGTAGTGCTTATGGTTCTTAGAACACCCCTCTAGGAGCCACTTACCTAGAATGTAGTCCTAGTAACCAGATGCAAAAAAATGTGTGTTTAAGAAAAAATTACAAAAACAGTATCTAGACTATTTTTATTTATTTTTTTTAATTTATTTGCATTAACCTCCAAAAATAAATATAAATAATATTAATGCACTACTATGGGAAAAAAAATAATTCTAATCCGGTTCAGTACATTGCATGTGCTAGAATGCATATCAATAAAATACAAAAATCAAATTGCAGAATTCAGGCTAGAATAGCCAGTCTGTGTCTAAAACTGTGTTGGGATTCTATTCATCTGCTTTGATCTAAATTTTGCAATTTACAGTTCAGTTCACTACAATTCGGGTTGTGCAATAAACTCCTAGGCGTATTTGCTAAACTCCTAATCCTAGCAAATTTCAACTCAAACGGAAAAATGTAGGCTAAAATATTAGATCTGAAAAAAATTCTCCAACTCAGCTATAGTCAAAGCTTGTGTAGTTTAGTCTAACGTTTGACACTGATTTTTCACATTGATACAATTCAGACTTTAGCGGATAAACCCCATCAAATAACTGAACCAATATATAAAGCGAGTGGGGTGAAAATACTGAAGTGTACTAAGGTCCTCTCCATTGCATTGTCTGTGTAATGGATTTTTGCTGTATCTCAATGGTATTAATTAAACAGAACTCTGGGACAATGTTCTAATTGTAGCACAGTCTCCATAGAAACCAAAGGAATGCCCCTGCTGATTGTTCCTCTTTTAGAACTTTGCCCAGAACCAGTAAATAAACTCCCCCAGTGTATTATTCCCCTTTAAACACATGCCATCTGTTCCTGCAAGATTCAGCCTGGAAGGAGTTAGCTACAAAGAATGAGCTGATATTTTGATCCTCACTCCAGCAGGGGCCAGCCCACTGCCTTATAATTGAAACAGCTTGGATTGATACGTTTACTGTGCTCTGTGCCATGGGTGATCATATCATAATGGAGCTTTTTACAAATGCCACTGTTCCTGTTTATAATCTGTCTTTCATAGCTGTTAACATGTGACAGTGACACGGTCACTCCCCCCTCCTGTGTTCTGCAGTAGTTTGTTCCTGTGATGTAGACTGTAAGCTTGTACTTCCTTGTAGGAGCCGGTGTGACAGTGGGAGGAGGAGAGGCTGGGGAGCACACTGACATGGGGAATGCACAGAAAAAGCCGTCTCCTAAGAGAAGCAATCAGAGGGACAGTGACGGCCAGATCCCCAAACAGAGCAAGGAAAGCGCCCAGAATGGAGTGAAGAAAGATCTCGGCAACGGCCAGACAGCCAGGAATCTAAGCAGAGAGAATGGAAACCAGGAAGGAGCCTCTGAGAAGGCGAACGGACACCAGGATCCAAATCAGAATACAAAGCAACCATCTCAGCCCGTGGCTCCAGCAGCTAGGCTAAAAGGAGAAGGGAATCAGCTCTTTAAGAACGGCCAGTTTGGAGAGGCTGCCATCAAATACACCGAGGCTATTGATCTTCTCACTGAAGCCGGTAAATAATCTGTTTTATATTGTCTATAGTACAGCTGTGTTTGTGAATGGCCAGCGTGTGTTATGCTGGTAAAGCCCATACCAGTCACAATAATACAGAATGGGAGCCATGTGATTCCTGGCATTGTGCTTGTCGTATCACATTTGGCAATATGGAACATTAGTCATTGCTGGTTTTTCTCTTTTCCTCTTCCCTCTAGCCTTCGTGTGATTAAGCAAGCATGGCTTGCACACAAGATACTGCAGTGCTCAATGTGCTGCAGTGCTGCCTCAGTCTGTATGTGGTACTGACTGGCTATTCTAATACATGTCTCTAACCTTGCAGGATCAGAGAATGCAGAGGAGCTGGGTGTCTTATATTCCAACAGGGCAGCATGTCAGCTGAAAGAAGGGAACTGCAGACAGTGTATTGAAGATTGCAACAGGTATAATTCTAATCATTTTCTGTCCACTGTAACAGGTTACTGGTGTGTGTGTGTGACTGAGAACCACAACTACTGTAAAAGTAAACAAGGTCTTGCTGTAAGGTTAAAGGTCGATGCATGTGTCTGAAGATAGCCATTCGGGTATTAAATGCAGTGTCCAGCTAATAGACTGTATTCTCAATCTAGAAAAAAGTGTAGTCCCTAACCTTTGAACTCCAGATACTTGTCACCTACAGGGAGACAGAGCTTTTTTAGTTCAAATGCTTATGGGAAACAGAAGTTGGCTATCCCTGATCTCTGAGGCTTCCTGTGTTTCAGTTGATTAGCCGGGCAAGCTGCTGTCCAAAGTGTAACATAGGAAGACAGACTGTCATCCTGAGTGTATAAGAGAACTTTCGGCTTCTTTGAAGGCTTCTTATCCATTGAATGGACCATAAACCCTTTCATGACATATTGGGCAAATCCCATTATAGAATTACTTCCTGGATTGTCATGTGACATTAAAAGGCTAATGGAAATTTGTCATGTGTTGGTAAAGAAGTGAGCTACAACATAAAATTCAGGATAGGCATATTTGAACATGTTATAGACACACATATTGGTACCAACTTTATCTTAATGTATTCCCAATGTGTTGTAATCAAAGCTCCAATTCCTTACGTCTTTAATATCCCTTTAATGATCTTTTATATTGACAATTCTAATCTGCAAAATGTCTTGCTGAAATCGGCTTCAGTAATAAGGATTCAGTATTCATTAATATATCCATTTACCATAAATTGTATGTGGCCACTATATGTGCAATTAGCATCAGTCACAGACCATTTGATGGATCCCTGTACATATGCTCTCAGCAGACTATAAGAGATGTACAAAAAAAAAAACAGTCTGCACTTAATGGATTTGCTGCTATTTATCAAACATTTTAACTATCAATATCGGGAATATTACTGCCCTGAAAAGACAGCAGGTTCCTAACATTAAGTAACGCTGTTATTTTGGGGTTTCCCTCTAAGTGGGATTAGTGGACATTTTAATAGAATCAGAGGTTTAAAAGTCTGTGGTTAGGCAGAGGATAATACTGACTGTATGTTTAGGAATGCATGGTGATTCTATGCTTTGTGATGAGAATGCAGGATGACTGTGTTGCTCACAGTTTAAGGTTCTCATTTCCTCTTTTAATAGATAGAAAGAACCCTGGCTAGCTCCCTTGTAATGATGCAAAGGCAAAGTGAAGGTTTTTGTGAATGGTGATTGGCTGGGGGCTCAGTTATGCTATCATTGCCTGCTCTCAACCCAATCACATTGTACAGATACAGCCATGTTTTACACCTCTTAGCAATCAACTGTATTTTAATTGTAGAATGTGTCCTGTGTGACACCTGCCAATGGTTATTTCATTGTCCTGAATATTTATCTTCTTTCATTAGATCTGTTTTAACAAATAACCCATACGGTTCTATCATAGATTATTAATAATGTACCAGTCCTGGTCACGTTCCAGATGGTTCACCTGATAATATAGAACACCTTTTGTCAGATCATACTGTGCAGCTTTAAGGGCAGATCTGCATTCCTTCCTAGACACACCCTCTAACCATATACCTACAGATCGCAATCTAGATATATTTGTACCTGGGTTTGTATAAATTGTTAAGAGCAAATCCCAATTTAAACAAATATGTATAGCTTGAGATATATATGTAAGGGCTTTAAACAAATCACGTGCAACTAAATACTAATAAAAAATAAAATAATAAATTAACAAACTGACCGAACAAAAAGAGTAATGTCCTTGTAACCTTTCTTGGTATTCTTGTAGATCCATATATAACTCATCACCCAGAGGGTGACTTCCCTTAAAAATCAGCCTGGGATTTGGGCACATATGACATTCTAAAATAATTGTAAAATAAAAACCCTCATAACAAAAATAAATATAGTTTGTGAATTTATTGCTAATCTGACAAGTATACTACTATCCTAACCTGAGAGACACACATACTGCAATGTTTCTTTAGACTTGAACAGAAGGAAACCACTTCCTGTGTTCACAAACTCGAACCATTTGGTTTCAAAGTTTGGCTCTGCTTGCGAGTGCCCACTTCAGGGGGTATCTATCCACTGTCTGGCGTAATGCATTTTTATTTTTTTATTTTTTTTTAAGTGTACCCAAAATGGTTATCTTCTGAAAATTTGACATCTACAGATTTCCTGAAAGTCAACACATGTGTAGATTTTGCTTGATTCTTCTCAGTGTTAAATATTGACTTAACTGTTAATTTTTACAAGCCATATTTATAAGCCCTCTTGTGAATGTCAGATTAACGTTGAAGTTCCACTTTATATCCTGTTTCCACTCGCCGTAGCAAATGTTGTTGAATAAAATTGCCCTGATATTATCTAACCAGATTGTAAAAACATATCATGGGACTGATAATTCTTAACAACATAGAAGCTTCTGCAATAAAAAAAAAGACAAATACATGCAGGAAGCCATTTTTCCATGCAGTATACCAAATTACAGTGTCATGTACTGCATCCTGTACTTTGTAAACACATCAGGAATTGTTTAACCTCCACTGAAACATAGTTACTTTCTTACCTGGTATTTAGTCAGTAACAAAGATCGGTAACTCAAACAGCATTGTACTTTGGAATGCAGAGACAAAGTTCTTAGTAAGTAATAAGGGACATAGTGCACGTTGCCAGTTAGTAGCTGATTAGGGTATGTGTGTAATGATACCTGCAGGCATGTTACTTGATCTCTCACTGTATGGACTGTAACAAGGTATTTACACAAGTTGTCAAACCAGTGGGATTAGTTAAAGGAATGATGTAGAATAGATACTTTGTGGCTGACAGAGATGGATTATATATGACTTTGCAGATCTCCTAAAGTCAGTTTCATTTAGTAGTTAAATAGGCACTATAGCTCGCCCCCATGCATTATGTAGATAATACATTAAAAAAAAAAAACAGCACAAAAAAAAAAAACAACAGTCAGGGAACAATCAATATTTACAGAGAATATTCAGCACTTCTATCACTTCTACTGTGTGTTGCAAAAATCTCTGAGTGCCTTTACTTGGCAATGTTTTGACCTATCAACACTCAGGAGCCTCTCATTCTGTTATGTGGGTTCGAACAGGATTTTATTTTGCCGACCTCACAAAAACATATTCGCTAAATATAGGAGATAAGTAAGCAATGTTAAAATCCAGGGACATGACAGTACCCCTTTAAATAGGCAATTGAAGTTGCAGTTGACCCTGATTTTTAGTTAGTTATTTAGATAATGCTTTTAAACCACACACGTTGTAAGTAAATAAAAAGAATGAAGTAGACCTGACATTGAAATTCCTGTATTTACTGTAAATCTCTCGAGTTTAGATCTTAATGAAGCAAGCTTTGTCCAAACTAGGTAGCGTCAATCAGCCAATCGTAGCATTCTTTTTATATTTTAATGGTAGCTGAACATATCCCATAAGTAGCATTTTCAAATAGACAATCTACTTCCATGTGTTTTATGCAAAATATTGCAGCCAAGAAAGTTGGCAATTTCTAAAGATTTTCCGAACTTACTCCAATTTCCATTTTACTAGCTTAAGATCCTTTCGTGATTCAAAGAACTCATAAGAAAGGAATGTCCTGGGTTTACTTAATATATTAACAGCTAGATTCAAAGGAACACTCCAAACACCATACCCACAACAGCTCGCTGCCCCAGCATAATCTGTAAAACCTTTTTAACACTTACCTGACACTCTCAGCATCATAAATAAATGTCACTGGATGGCACCGGCAGGACTTGTAGGCGTCACATTGTGATAAATGGTTTAACAGTTTTATGGTAACACATGGTTTTACACTGAGGCAACGCCAGGACAATTCTGGCACTGTAACCAGTGGGCTGTAGTTGGTAAGGTGCCTGACATGCTGCTTTAATTATTTGGGAGTCTGGCATGCTCTGTATTCTATTGAGAAAAAACTTCTAAGAATTCTCACATGTAATAAATGTCAATATGCTTTTCATGGCTATAAACCACAAGAACTGCCTTAATTCTAGAACATTAGAGAGCAATTGTACAGAATATTTCACTGTATGAAAGGGTATATTAATGCCTCGATATACAAACAGCGCCCATATCCATACCTGAATTCTTATTCTATTCAAAATTGTGAGCTATATTTATCAAAGGAGAGGGGGTTTTCTGTGTTGGTCGGTGGAATAGCTTAATATACATTTCTTATTATTTACCAAACTATACGAATTGGTAAATAAATATGGTAGACGGTATTCTTCCTGTAATAGCTCTCACGCATGGCTGGATCACTTTAATGGACAGTCTGTCACTACAATAAAAACAATTTATCCCTTCAATTAGACGGTTTGTAGAGAGTAATATAAAATGCAGCCATGACTTGATGGTATGACAGGTGCACATTAACACTAATTCAAGTGAGGAATTTTCTTTATCATACCAATACTTTCATCACAGTTACATAAAGCGTAGTTCACACCTCACTGAGTCATTGTCACACTTTGGTCTTGCTAATATTATTCTAAGCCTCAACTTCTCTCCTCTCTCTCACTCCTACACAATGTGTCTCCAATCTTCTGTATACAACTTTATCTGGGGGAAATTATCATAGCGTTAGGTAGATTCCTCCACAAACGCGGCTTAAACCTGAAGGACATGGCATTAAATCTATATTTGTGATTCAGATAACGTGAATGATAACTAAACCACAATATTATTAATATAATAAAAAATACTATTAAGATAAGAGTAGTTGGGGAAGGTATACAGTTTGGGTAAGGGGTATATGGGGATATTGGCTGGGTGACTGAAAGGGCTTTAGGTTTACAAATGCATTTTCCTTGTTGCAATTTGTCTGTGGATAAGCAACCTGGCGAACTTATATTGAGATATGGCTGATTTTTACACGTAATCAAATGGAAATACAAATATAGCTCAAATAACTGAATTTGACTTTTTGAATAGACAGATGGGTTTTGCATAACAAATCTTTCAGAAACAGACTAATTAGAAAAACCAGGTAACATTTGGTTACTGTTTGGTCCTTCGGCTTAAAGAATTACCCTTGCAGGTTCTGTTTTTGCTAATTAATTGTTCTGTACAACATTCCATCGGTTAGTTACCCTTGTCTGCTGTCCTAGCTTCCCCGAAATGTGTTTAGTCTAACCTCAAATTAAACCTGTGCATAATCCCGTTTCTGTTTTAAATAAAACTGCTTGTTATTGACATGTCTGTACAGTGTTATTTGACCAGTGTTTACTATCTGATCATGCCTGTATTTCTTGTCTCAGCTGCAATATGTCAGTCCAATGTGATAGTAGATGCTTTAGTGTCACATTTACTAGTCAGTAGTGTAGAATAGCTTTAACATATTATCCTTACAACAACTGAACACCTCTATTAAAAATATATGAGTAAGCAGCAGGGTGGTTATTTTAGATAGTTATATAAGAGTTTCTTCTGTCATGCCATAAATGTATAAAATAAAATGAACTGTGATAGTTTAGAATAGAAGTGGCCAAAAAAACAAGGGAAGTTGTTTTAGAACCACAACTACCATTAAGCTGTGCCATGTTCAAGGCTGTCAAATCATCATGGTTGAAGTTCTGTAACAGTTGCTGCTACCTTTTATCCACCCATGGTTTTGGACATTGTATTGTATTTGATTTAATGTGGCAAAACACACACACAAAATAATCCTTCATTTGTTTTTTTAAAGGGCTCTAGAACTTCAGCCGTTCTCAATGAAACCGCTCTTACGTCGAGCAATGGCAAACGAGTCTCTTGAACGATACAGGGAAGCATATGTAGACTATAAAATTGTCCTTCAAATAGACAGTGGAATGCAAGTGGCAAATGATAGTATTAACAGGTGAGTCTCTAATGTTTGTCACTTTTTTTGAGTACAATGAATGGGAAACGATCAAGGCTATCACTTGATATTTCCTTTAGTCTTTGTCTTTTTCAAATAAATCAATCATATTACCGTATTTATCGGCGTATAACACGCCCCGGCGTATAACACGCACCTCATTTTCAGAAGGAAATTCCAGGAAATTTCCACCCCTTCCATAGTATTTCCCCCCCTTTCCATAGTATTCTCCACCCCCTCCCATAATGTTCCCCCCCCCCCCCTTCCATAGTATTCTCCCCCCCCCTCCCATAGTATTCTCCACCCCACCCCCCCCTCCCATAGTGTCCCCTAGTGCACTTTCCCTCTTGTCCCATATTTACTTACCTGTCTTGAAGCGTGGGCCGGCTTCACAGCGCGCACAATAGTGTGCACACTTCCTTTCAGTCCCACCGGAACCTGAAATTTAAGTTCCAGTACCGCGGTGCGCGCTGAACACCGGCCCACGCTTCAAGACAGGTAAGTAAATATGGGATATCGGCGTATAACACGCACCCATGATTTTCCCCCTATTTTCAGGGAGAAAAAGTGCGTGTTATATGCCGATAAATACGGTAATTAACAATCACAAATTGTCTTAGTAATACAAATGTTTTCAGTATGGATTTTAATGCCACATACCAGTAGGCATCAATGGCAAGAAGCCAAATGGTTGAATCATCATCATCTAGTCCAAATATTTCCACCTTTCTGTGATTTGGATATCACATTCTGTCTAAGGAACTCCCAATCCTGAACTCATTTTTAGGATTGCATTGGGACTAGTGCAGTGCCTGCTTTATAGATTTTCCTCTGAGTTGGTTCAGTCTGTCTACCTGTAATGTAAGAGGAAGCAGTGGGTCAGTACACAGTATTTCAGAACCTAAATGCTGTCACTGATCACAGGGATTTATTTTATTTATTTATACACAGCCTGTGTAATTGACAGTATAAAATTAGAATCACAGCATCATTTATTTAAATTTTAATAGCTTGAAAACCTGTCCGATTTAAAAAGCAGTACTGACGCAATGTATCAACATATGGCACATTATACTGACTGCATGATAAACACTCACAAATACTAGGTATTTTCTAAGTAAAACACATGGTCAGGGGGGCGGAGCCTGGCTGTGGAGCTGATCAGAAGTGTGTAACACGAGCTCCAGCCTGAAATCCCTGTTTAAGCTAAATAAACTTGGTTCTCATGCTACAATCTCATCAAAAACGCACCACCCTGGTAGGGGATGCAGGCTGGATCATACAGAGACTACTCCCATAACGCTGAGCCACCGAAAACGCGGGCTGCATCACTGGGGCCTACCGCAGCAACAACAAGCCTGACTAGAGGCCTAAGTGGAGGTAAGGGCGCGGGTGAGGCAGCCGATCACCCAGCCTGGGACTCCCCAAAAGCCAATATTAACCCTGCGGAGGACCACCCACAAGCCTTCCCCCCCCCTGCCGGTGGGGGACATCCCGGCAACAGCAGCACACCCTCCGCTGATTCACACATCCCAGGGACTACAAACTCCTAGAGTCACCGACCCCAAAATGGCGGATGCAACAAGCAAGCCGGCAAACAGGGGGGACTGCGGGGAGCAGCTGAATAACACACTGATCAAGCTGGACGCTATCCTTGCTGCCTTCTGGGCCAGGATCTCGGAGAGGGCGCTGACCACAGCTAACGTCAAGCGGTCTAATCACGCGCCACTTCCCCCGGCACCCACAGGCCCAAGGAGTGGACACAGACCAACAGTCACTAGAAGTCCCCTCAAAAGGCGCCGAAGAAGGTATCGGAGACACAAACGGAAACGCAGAGCCTGCCTCAATACAAGCACCTGCCTTCGTCTCAAGTCGCGTCAAAACCACCCCCGATATATGGCGCCCAGCCCACCGGGACTGTGCCGACCACCCGACGGAACAAACTTACCCCACCATAAGCTGGTAACCTGGCGCTTCACAGGACACTTGCCTCTGATGTTCCGTGTGATGGAGGCCCCCGCGGTATGTACCAGGCGCCCAGAAGGGATCGGATAAGCACAAGCAGGAGTGCGGAGTCTGCCAGGCATGTCTTGCTATAAATAGACTTCCACATTATGCCGTTACTCGTATGAACTGCTCTCCACAAGCCAGCTATTCATAAAGTAACAATTGTTTTTTAAATGCTGTTATTTCACCTCCCGAAGAGTCCATAACCATGGACTACTATATTTACTATACCCGCTTATGTATCTTGTTATTGACCAGTCTTGTCTCATGGGATACCTTCAGTTTGAATTAACACTAGCGGTAGGGCTGCTGACATGTCGTAACAGTTGATAACGTGCAAATCACACCCTAACCACAACAGCTGTCGTTCTTAATAATGCAATGCCTTAGACTTACAAACCCCAGCGCTACTAGCCATGTTAAATGCACGTTCAGTCTAGCATGCTGCACTATACTACCTTTATGTTTAACTGCCTGTATTCCTCATGTTATCTATAAAAATGTGCTGTCTAAACTGCAAAATGTTATGAAAATGCGTGCAGACGCTGTCGTGGCTCTGCGCGCTTGTTGTGAATCTGAGCACATGAAAAATAAAGAATTAGAAAAAAAAAAACACATGGTCAAAGAGTAATGTTGAGAGAAATACATTCTATAAATTTTTTATTTGTGAAATATTCAAATCTTAGCACCGTAACATATAATTATTGCATTTAATGAGGATTAATTCCCACACTTTATAGGAGATCTTACACAGCCCTTTTAGCTTAAAGGTAGAAATAGTTAAAGGTACAATATAGTCACCAGACCAACTACAGCTTATTGCATCTGTTCTGGTGAGTATAATCATTCCCTTCAGGCTTTTTGCAGTAAACACTGTCTTTTCAGAAAAAATGCAGTGTTTACATTACAGCCTAGTAATAACTCAACTGGCCACTGCTCAGATGGCTGCTAGAGGTGCTTCCTGGGGAAGTGCTGCACAGTGAGCAGCACTGCCATTCGGTGTCTCCACCCTCTGCATGGAGACACTGAACTTTCCTCATAGAGATGCATTGACGCAATGCATCTCTAAGAGGAGATTCTGATTGGCCAGGGCTGTGTTTGGCATCTGCTGATTCTGCCCCTAATCTGCCTCCTATGGGAAAGCATTGTGATTGGCTCAGATCACCACTTCTGATGATGTCAGCCAAGCAGGCAGATCAGGGGCAGAGCCAGCAGCAGAAGACTGTAACACAAGTAAGATTTTACTATATTTAGGCCGGACAAGGCGGGAACCAATATATGTTTGCATTCCTGACCCTATAGTGTTCCTTTAAAACATGGATTTTCTTTTTAACATTGTTTAACTCTGTCTATTGCATAGCAGAGACAATTATCAGTAATTGGAAAATATTTTGACCAACAGAGGAATGTAGGGCCGCAAGTAGGAGCATGAATAATTTAGGTTGTCTTGTTATAGGCATCATGACTAGGGCTTTGGGATAGTAATAGAATGTCACACCAGACTCTGAATCAAGGCTCCCAATTGTACACACCTTAAATATCTCCGTTGCTGATCCACAATCTTGTTGTATTTTTGGATTCTCTCTCGCCTGTCTGGGCATTATAGGAAATGTAGTCCACAACAACAAAAGTGCCATAGGTTAGCTTTAATAATTCTAAAGTCATGTGTGCCTAGAAAGCTCTCTCTTTATAAAAATGTCAGTGGTCATAGTGCATAATCAATATTTATATTACATGGGATAAGCAGGCGTGTTCTTTTTCCCCATTTCATTTATTCGATCAAACTACTGCACCATTCTCTGTATTTCATTTTCATGGTTATTAAAATCCCATGACTAAAGCAATAAAATACTAAGTGCTTCATTAAACTACATGTCTAAATGATTTATGAATGCACACAAACAGAGCTCTGTTCCTGTGCATTATTTGCATGCAATAAAGGAAAATTTATATGTTGGAGATTCTTCCTGGAGGTTCAGGAATTCTATATAAAACATTCCATGACAAGTAAAGTCACGTATTTAAGTGATTTCCTTTTATTGCAAATTAAATTCCTCCTCGGGCTGCAGGTGGGAGCAAGACTATATAACTGCTTAAAGATCATCTAAAACGATTTAAGAAACTTTTTTTTTTTTGCATCTATTAATAGAAAGCTGTGTTGCCTTTTTTCTTAATAAATGTCAGGTTAGGTTACCCCTGAAATTCCATATTCTATATGAGAAAATCTTTTTTAAAGAACTTACCAGTATATTTTACCATCAGTTTAAAGTAAAGGTTTGCGAAAAGGAAAAAAAAAAAAAGTTAAAACTCACCAGGAATCCAGCGCAGGGCCAGGCTCCATCCAACATCCCTCCTACCTTCTCCGTGGTCCAAAGGCCTCTCATAGAGCAGACTTTCTCTCTCTGTTGATGACTCTGAAATCTTCTGTAAATTCTTATTTTGCATCCATACATTTGGTACAAGAGTAGTTAAGACAATTTAGACAGGACCGTTTATAACCAATAAAGAGTCATCCAGCCGTCTATTCATGTCTGGTGTGTACGTGCAAGACAGTATGTAATTGGAGTTGAAAAGTCCTGTTTCCCATTTTTGGAACCCACTTTCTCTCTCTTTCTCCTATTTGCCTCCTGTCTAATGTCCCAGAACAACTGCCATCTCTTCTATCCCTTGTGCACAGAGAACCTCAGACATATGCCTCGATTTAATAAGCTTTCCGAACGATTCAATAATGTTAGAAAAACTTTCAAAATGATTTATTTACAAAAATTCCATAGACTTAAAATGGGACTTCTGTAGTTGTTTCTAACTCCATTGAATCATTTGGAAAACTTATTAAATTGAGACCATAACTACAAATGACAATTGAAATAAATATTTATTGATTATGTTATATATATATTGTAGAGGTGATTGAATATGACAATAACATACTATTTGTCCTTAAAACAGGATCACAAGGACGTTAATTGATCAAGATGGGACTAGCTGGAGAGAGAAACTACCCCCAATTCCATCCGTTCCAGGCTCTTTTCATTTGCAAAGACAAGAAGGCAACATCACAGCTTCCAATAGTGTCCATCCTGTGGAAAATAATCAGCCAGGAAATGTAACGGGTATGGGCAACCAATAACAAAATGGCATCCTCTGTTTATTGGGAATTTCAAAGATGCTGCATCAACACTTTTTTCCCCCCTTTATTCTTGATAAACTGCTAACATGAACAGAAACCAGTCCAGATGATCTGACATATTTCTTTTCATAATACTTTGAAATAATTTTCTCCTCAGACTCATTTTTCACTAGCATCTTCTTTAATAATGATTTTAGGAACTGAACCATTGTAAAATGGACAGAAGGTTTTTTTTTTTTAAGTTACAGAAACCCAAGGGACTAGATTGGGGATGGACAATCTCTGGATTAATTACATGATGGCGGCTAGACTGGTCGTGTTGATAAAGCTCATCTAAATCTATTTTTAACCTCTTTTAGAATAACTCTCTACCTTTCAGGATTAAATCATCTACTCTTTAGTATTCTCCTTGGACATTTCTCTGTAAATATTGTTGCCAGCATGGCTTTGGACTAGCATACCATTGTACATAACTCGTTTACCATGTCTAAAGTAATTCGTTTTTTGTTTGTTTTTTAAAGTTAAAGAACATCAAATCTTTTTACCTGTAAATACAGGTCATTGCAAAGAAAGCGCAATTGAAACTGACCGCGAGTTTCACTAAACTAAAAATATGTTTGGTAAAGCATGTGTCATCTTTGCATTTTTTGCAAAGCCTTCAACTAACCAGTCCACTTGCATGGTGGTGCCTAGGTGAGAAGATGAGGAAGAGAAATGTATTTTCCTAGGACCCTTCTTCCTAGGCACCTTCATTACTGTTCATAAAGGCTTGGCAGGTGAATCAATACACACACCAGAGCACAAATGGAGGAATGCCCATGTAGAATGCGATGCCAGGGATGGCCGATGGGTAATGGCAGGGTACAGCGAGTGTAAGCTCATGAAAGATCCCATTCTTACCATAGTTTGCCAAAATCTAAAACAGAATCCCTACTTTTTTTTTTTCCATTCATTCCGTTCAATTTCATTGACGCTTGCATATGAGCTTAACTGGGCTTAAGTGCTCATATGGGATCCTGCTATGTATTACCACAGTACTTTGGACACCGGTTGACAGAGCCAGTTTGTCTGTAATTGGGAGGACTCTGTGCAACCTGTGTCACATAAGAACATCATGTGACTTCAAGAGTCTTGGTTTTGGTGATGTTAAAATGAAACCAGCTCTGTCACTTTCCAGGGTCTTTGCATATTTCGTAATGTATTTTGTAGAGTTTCCTAAAGGTGACATCCCCAGTAGGAGTGCAGTTAGGTAGATATATTTACCTGGAGCTGTCTCCTGGTGGCACTGCCATTATTTGCTCCTTGCAGTTCATCTACCAGAAACTGTGTCAGTGCTGTGTTCTTGAACAAGAGTACAAACCGGATGTCTCTGAAGGATCCACCGTAGACCAAATGTCGCAATCTGCGAGAAGGCATTTAAATTAAACCAAATTAGACTCATTGTTTTTTACCGTGGTTTGCTTTATTTAGCTAGCATAGGCATTAGATTAGGAGAAAGTAAGTAATTTAGGTTTTAGATGACGATTCCGAAAAATGTATGTGTAGCTAGAAACAACGAAATTACATGCTAAAATGTACAGCACAGCAAAATGTACCTGAATCCCAGGAGATGCATATAGGTAGTGCACCTGCAGGGAAACATTATGCTTAAATGGATTGCCAGATCACCTCCATCATGAAGGAAAAAAGCCTCAATGCATAGCTAAGGATACATGTTCTTTATGCTAAAGTGTATAAGTGTATGAAGATCATCGTCCGTGTGTTTTGCGCCTCACTGGCAGTCATCTAATAAGCCGAAATGCCTGTGAGGCACGAAACGCGTCAGTGGTGATCTTCACTCTCACCCTGTGTGTTGTAACTATACGTTCACTTTGGTTTAAAGAACATTTATCTTTACCTATGGATTGAGGATTTATTTTCTTCATTATGGAGGAGATCCGCCAATCCATTTAAGTTTTGATGGTATGAAAAAAAGTGTTTTACCAACTAGTGTTTAAATCCAACTATATAGGAAATGAAAGACACACAAAAAAAACCACCTAACCAGACAGCCCAATGTCCTCCTTTTTCTGGCATACAGTGTAAATAGGGAGCATCAGAAATGAACAGGATAGCACTTTGTTTTCTTGATAGATTTTGTGAATAGGGTGTAGAGGTGGATGATAGGTTTGGTTCTCCTACAATCAATCATACATCTCTCGCCTTTTTGAAGCTAAAGGGCTGTCTTGTGGATTGTCTGGATCCCGTTCACCTTGAGGAGACTTTTCAGAAAGGAAGTAAATCAGGTCTTTCTCCTTATTTCTGATATGCTGTGTCTAAACACTAAATGTCAACGCTTGGCGTTACTCACTTGATACTCACTTATTGTAAGAGACGTTAAATATACACAATCTAGACGGCCTTTACTTTGATGAGTCATCGCTTGTTCCACTTGTTCTCCTGCTATGCAAATATTTTCATTATATGAGCAATCAAGAACTTTCCAATAAGGTCTGAGATGATTGCAAACAGTAAAAGGGCACTCTTTCTTGGGTAATTTCGAACATATTTAAACAATTACTTCCAGACCATTACCATAGGAATTGAGTGCAAACACCACTGCTATATTTAGGCGCTAACCGTATAACCCATGTTAAACTAAATAATTGTGGCTCTAATTCCCCTGAATTAAAGGCTTTGTTGACATCAAATAGAATTTTCACGAACAAGTCACAATATTAGGATGGTTGCAGGGTTTGGTCAAGACATTGATTTCCTTATACATTATGGAATCAGACCTACGGTATTTAGAATGCATTTTGCACAGTTCATCTTGTTCACACTAAGCATAATAAACTTCTTTGCTATTATTGACCTGGGTGACTGTCTTGGTCTCAGTCATCATATTGCTCAGTGTCTATGATCATTACCATGTTTGTAGTTTACAGGACATTACCTAGTCTCTGCTGACCTCTGGCTCCTTGGAGTTCTCTTATAGATCCTGATATTCATCAATGTAAATCGGTTTTAAACTGATTTGTTTTATTGTTATCAATTTTTTTATTTATTTTCGCAGTCTGATCTTTGGGCTTAGCAGTAATTAGTAGCAGGGTACCTATTAATTGCATGCTGCTGTGGTGCAAGTTGTACACATTAATTAAACACTGATGGGGGTTCGGAAGGAAACCTCGGCTGATGCCAGTGACCCTTCCAGAGAACCCCATTTTATTTACCACACAAAATATCCCAAAACATCAGAGTTGGGTTTACTGGCCAAATGTACATCTCAACTGAGCATCATAGCTGATAACTAGATATGGGATTTATTACACCAATAATTTCATATCATTTTTTAATTTTTTTTTTTTTTTTAATGTCTGAATGTATTTGCGCACCAGATACCATGTAGGTCCTCCTGAAATCAATATGATAGCTGCTTATAAGGCTTCTCTGCATATAGTTATAGGATCAGTTAATTTCACATAATTTCTAGTCATTTATAATCTCCTCCAAGGCAGTCGCAGTAGGCTACTACCATAACCACTTTAGCTACAGTTTCCATGTAATATATTCAGTAGTAATAGCACTATTTAGTTAAACTAGCATAGAACCATGATCTTAAAGGGACACTCCGGACCTCTAAAGCATGTTAGCTTGCTGAAATGCTTTGTGTGAAGAGTGTGACTTTTCATTGAGCTGCATTAGGAAGTCTGTGATTGGACAGCCACATAAAGTCTGGGAGGAGTTAGAAGGACAAGGCTTGTAAAGGCTGCAGACAAGAGAACTGCAGCTTTTGCAAGCTGTTTTTAGATATATCTCCAATGCAAATATGCATAATTATGTGCATGCATGTTTTTTTATTTTGGGTATATATACTAAATTGTTAAATAAAATAAAAAAAGTTCCACTATAACTACTACAGCTTGCTGTTTTTATAGTGCTAGCAGGCTACTGCCAGCATCCCCAAGTTCTGTGTCGTACTAAACGCCATACTGAAATACTCAGGCATTCAGTACTTTCAAATTTGGATGAAATTGTCATTGCTAAAGGGAAACTATAGTCACCAGAACAACAGCTTGAAGTAGTTGTTCTGGTGTCTATACCATATCCCTGCAGGCATTTTAATGTAAACACTGCCGATTTAGAGAAAAGGCAGTGTTTACATTAGTGCTAGGGAACTTCTCTGAGAGCCACTAGAGGTGCTTCCTCTGATGTCTCCACTCTCTGCATGGAGGCGCTGAATGCTCCGTATAGAGATGCATTGAATTCATGCATCTCTATGAGGAGATGCTGATTGGCTAGAGCGGAGCGGCGTTTGGCCCTGCTCCCGCCCCATTGGCTGAGATCATTAGAATTGATCATCACAGCTAATCCAATGGAGGCGGATAGGGGCGGAAGCAATGCCAGCGGACCTGCGCAGTGCTGGAAAAAATGTGATTTTAAAAAACAAAAACGTATTTAAGGGGGTGGGGGGGGCGGGACCCTACATGTTTTTTTTTAACACTATAGGGTTAGGAATACCACACTAACGGAAGCTGACTCCTTCCTTCGAGCCCTGGGGATCCCTGCAAGAGCGGTGACGACTGCGACCCCTTCCACCTCACATACCTGGGACCATGAACTGTGCCCTTTCCTCCTATAGGAAGGGAGAGTCAAGCAGCTCCGACCTGAATTGACTGCGAAAACCCGCAGCATGATCTACCACACTGTCATGTTCTGTTTTACATTTTCTTAATCTTTCTTACTTCTGTTTCTCGATGTCCTCAAGTTGTTAAATGTTGTTCATACAACTGGCACAGGGTAGCTAACCAGTGCTAATTTCCCCTGTTACCACCTGGCACAACATGACCAACCTGTACTACTAATTTGTTTCCTAGACGGACCTCCACACCAAACTGGGGGCTCTCAGTCACAAGATGGCCACAAACGATTACGACAATACCTCCCCCTCTCCCGTATTCTCCAAGGTTAGGGGACTTACATATGACTCGACTCATCACACTCAGTCTCCTAGTACCCCCACTGGGGCTCTTTCTACCAACATCACTGTGGCCACCAGTACTGGCTCCATTCAACTAGACAGACTCCACCTGAAACAACCTTCACACCTTCTTGACAAGGGTGACTTACTAACCCAGACCACGCCAGGGCAGCCCTGGATTAGGGCAGTCCACACGCACCAATTGTCACCCAACATAATAGGGGACCTACCGGAGCAGTGGTCAACGCAGCGCACCTTTAAACAGACTTCTTTATATATGACTTCTGTTGAGACAGGGCCTATCCACTCGAACCCAAATAGCCTAAGTCTCACAGACGAACCTACCTTAAAGGGAAACTCCAGTGCCAGGAAAACAATCCATTTTCCTGGCACTGGAGGGTCCCTCTCCCTCCCACCCACCAATTCCCGGTTACTGAAGGGGTGAAAACCCCTTCAGTCACTTACCTGTGGCAGCGGCGATGTCCCTCGCCGCTGTCTCCTCCTCCTTCTGGCTCCGTCGGCCGTCGGGCGAGACTGATCCCGCCCACCGGCCGAGGAGACCTAATGCGCATGCACGGCAATTCCGCGCAGGCGCATTAGGTCTCCCCATAGGAAAGCATTGAAAACTATTTTCAATGCTTTCCTATGGGGATTTGAGCGACGCTGGAGGTCCTCACACAGCGTGAGGACGTCCAGCGACGCTCTAGCACAGGTTTCCTGTGCTATGGACCAGGAAGAGACCTCTAGTGGCTGTCTAGTAGACAGCCACTAGAGGTGGAGTTAACCCTGCAAGGTAATTATTGTAGTTTTTAAAAAACTGCAATAATTACACTTACAGGGTTAGGAGTAGTGGGAGTTGGCACCCAGACCACTCCAATGAGCAGAAGTGGTCTGGGTGCCTGGAGTGTCCCTTTAACCGCCAGCTTCATCCACAAGATGCTTCACAAGACGCAATACATCTGGGTTATGCAACACAGGGCATAGTTCTATAACATACAGTAACACGGCTGCTTATCCGTACTTACACTGGCAGACAGCTACCAACTCCCATACCTCGCCAAAGTGAAGAGACCGACTGACTCAATTAGACGATTGACCCACGAGTGGCTTCCACACACTTTAATTTGGCAATCGTTATATTGGTCATGTTTCTTCTAATTACCATAAAAATAAGTGCTATGTTAATGACATCTCATACAATCCATATACATTTTGCTGATGTTTACATCATCTGAGAAAGTATTCCTATCTGTACAATTATGCACTTGAAAAATAAAGCATTAAAAAAAAAAAAAAAAATTCCTTCGTGGAAATGTTATGATGGCAATATGTATAAAACTAGTATATTGAGTTTATAGACTAAACTAAATTCATCTTAACAGTTAGGGGCTATAGATAATCTATAATAGCACTGGTTAAATAAGGTAAGAATATAAAAAAGCCATGAGAAAATAAAAGCACTTGTAAAGTAATGGAAATGAATAAAAAAATATTCTTCATACCCTCCTGCTGCCTTTAGAAATATTATTTATATCCTTTGAGACCAATCCAGTGACTTTATAGTACAGTAAATGATGAGTACGTTTTTTTAAAAATAATTTTTTTAATGCGATCTCCTTTTTATGCGTAAATCACAAGCTGTAAAATGTACCATAACAACCTGCTTCAACTGCCGAATGATTTTGGATTTTGGATCTTCCTTTGTAAAGGTGTGTCAGTCGAGGAGACGTTCTGGACTCTGAAAAAAGAAGGAAATGAATACGTCCAGCACGGTCAATACAGAGAAGCTGTGAAGAAATATACAGAATGTTTGACATTAAATTCTGAGGACTGTACGATATACACAAACCGGTAATGGGATCTTCTTTTAAACGACTTTATGGATATTCACCTTGAGCTGTTACTGTGTTCATTAGCCTTACATAGACTTCTCATTCAGCTGCATTGGGAAGTCTGTGATTGGACAGTCACAGAAAGTCTGGGCGGGGTTAGAAGGGGAGGGTTTGCAAAGGTGGCAGACAAGGAAACTGTAGCTTTTGCAAGTTGTTTTAGACATACCCCCAATGAAAAAATGCATAATTAAACAGTGGTGGTAATTTTTTTTTATATTTTTGTATTTGGTTCAGTGGAGTGTCCCTTTAATTGAATGTTGACTTGTTCCTTTTATGTTTAGATTGCTGTGTTCCCCTTTCTTTTCTTTCTTTTTATAATTAAAATTCCTGGAAATCCTACCTTTATTTCAGCTCAATGAAGCTCATGATGGCCAAATGTGTCAATCTCTGTGATCTGCCAGTCCTGTGTTCAGGGTCATCATGCTTTTCCAGAGATCAAGGTTCAGGGCCACATTCAGGGTCATCATGCTTTTCCAGAGATCAGGGTTCAGGGCCACATTCAGGGTCATCATACTTTTCCAGAGATCAGGGTTCAGGGCCATCATACTTTTCCAGAGATCAGGGTTCAAGGCCACATTCAGGGTCATCATGCTTTTCCAGAGATCAGGGTTCAGGGCCACATTCAGGGTCATCATGCTTATCCAGAGATCGGGGTTCAGGGCCACATTCAGGGTCATCATGCTTTTCCAGAGATCAGGGTTCAGGGCCACATTCAGGGTCATCATGCTTTTCCAGAGATCAGGGTTCAGGGCCACATTCAGGGTCATCATACTTTTCCAGAGATCAGGGTTCAGGGCCACATTCAGGGTCATCATACTTTTCCAGAGATCGGGGTTCAGGGCCACGTTCAGGGGCATCCTACTTTTCCAGAGATCAGGGTTCAGGGCCACATTCAGGGTCATCATGCTTTTCCAGAGATCAGGGTTCAGGGCCACATTCAGGGTCATCATGCTTTTCCAGAGATCAGGGTTCAGGGCCACATTCAGGGTCATCATGCTTTTCAGGATGATCTTGAATGTGAAGTCCATCACAAATATTGGGATGTAAGGACGTCTGACATCCAGTAAAGTCATATTTTATGGCAAATGTAAACATTTACATGTTTTACAATGTAATATATTGTGTGAAAAAAGGGCAGCATATAAGAATCAAACCACTACGCTATGTGTCCCTTTAAATATTCCTTTCATTTCAGGTAAATGGTACTAGAATGGAAATCGTAGGCATTAAACCCACAGTATGAAATATTCTGCTCAGGGCCGTCTTTAATATTCATTGGACCCTTGGCAAGCATTTGCTTGGGCACCCTGGACCCTGCCCTCCTCCATGGCATGCAATCACATTTGCGGCTGTCACTTCCTCACTGGCTGCAGAAAAGTAAAGGGCCTAGTCGTGCTGTTAAAGGGCCACAGAGCCTGCTAGGGCCCCTGCTGATACAAGGCCACTTGGTGGCCCTAAGTGCATGGGCCACCCAGTGGGCCTCAGCTGCACCGGCAAGCTCATGGTGGGGAAAAAAATTAAATTGTTGAGGGCAGCGTGGCCCACAGGGCAGCTGCTTTGGGCCCCCCAGGAGGAACTGGGCTTGGGGCAGCTGCCCTGTTTGCCCCATCTTAAAGATGGCCCTGGTTCTGCTCAATGGCTTTCTACACTGGATGCAGTGATTTCTACACTGGACTAAGGGATTAAAGTTTAAACTTGCCACTACCCGTTGTTGAGTGAAAATTCATCCCTGGTAGTGTAGGTATTTAAATTTCACGCCTCGCTTGGTGTACAGATCATTCAATAATTCCATTTCTTTTAAATGTACCTCTCCTTGGAGAATGCCAAAAATGACCAAAGGCTAGTTGTATTAGTCCAGGGCTCAGCAACCTATTGCACTTGTGGTGCATTTTGTAAAGCACACAAGGCTGCAAGAGACAAACAGGCTCTGGTCTATCAGGATTCCTCAGATATCTGCGAGTGTAACCGAGCAGTGATTGCAGGTGGTGAGGGACAATCCTCAATTTATGCATTGCAGCACACAGATCACTTCCTTTCAGTACTTGTGAACGGGAACCTGCACTGGTGTAGTGCAGCCTGCAGCAGTTATTGCAGCTCCTGTCCTTGAGGTGTACCTGGCCAGTCCGGTCTCCACTGACCCGAGGGAAGCCACCCACACTGCTAGATATACACAGAGCTGTAGAATAAGCCTCCCTGTCATACAATTAATACAAACAGCCCACACACAAACAGACACAGTCCCCACAAACACAACACCACTGACAATCCACATACACGCACTCAACCCCACAAGCAGCCTCTTAGATGCAATGCCACAAGCAGCCCCACACATACACACACTACCAAATACACAATGTGACATATCATCCAGACAAGCAATTCGACAAGCAGCCCCTACACACAGTCCACTTTCATATCTATCATACACAATACCACAAACTACTCATAAACATATACAATATAACAGCACATATACGCACAAATACAACACTACAAAGCTACTGCAGCACCCATAAATAACACAAGCACAATACAGCAATGAACACACCATAATTAAAAAAAAAATAACAGGACTGGCGTGCCAAAGGAATTCAATATCTGGTTTTGGCACAGTACTACTAAAAGGTTGCCTACCTCTGTTGTAGTATTTAATCTAATGTTAAAACTTCTCTACTGGAACAGACATTGGTTCATATTCCGGGCTTCCCAATGCAGTACATGTTAGAACGTGGTTTTACAGATTCCAAAGAGATTTTTACCTTCTGGTTAATATGCAGTAACAAGCCCTAATTTGTGCTGGGTCTTATCCTTCACATGATAGAAGGTAGAATCTCTTTCACGTGTTCAGTAATTTAAAGTGAATGCTGTCTGCCTTCAGAGGCATTGAGAAATTCACGCATTCAATCCAACAGACTAGTAGGGAAGGGCTATAAACTAAACAAGGCCATTATACTCTATGTTTATAAAGAATTCAATAACCAATACACCAAATCATCAGTCCCAATCTTATTAAATAAACCAAAGGTTGACTTGTGCAGTAAATGTAATTGTACGTTACGGATTTCGATTTTTATTGTTAGTGACTTCTGTTATAAACCTATATGGACCCCCGACAACTATACATGAGGAGACTTGGTTATTACTAAAGTTTGAGTCAAATTAAATTTACAAAGTTTGACCCAAATATTGCTGCTATTCTGCATAGCGGCATTCTGCACATGTACGCCCTGAATGTGACGTAAAGTTTGCGAGGCATGTTGGACATAGAACACAGAGCATCTGTTAGGGACGGGGCATGTAATTATATCTTAGAATATTTTATTTTAAGGACAAACTTCTCAGTATTTATACACACACAAGCCATCTGACTAAGCATTGATTTAAACGTAAAAAAAATTATACTAAATATGACTTGGACATATATTGCATAATGTGAAAGAACACGTTAATGGTGTTTCCAGTATGAAGCTAAATCACCCAGACATGTACAGCTGAATGTTTTATGGCTTTTTGAATGCACACCATAATGTAACAACCTGGGGCTTTTCGTGGGGTTTGTTTGCTAGTTTATTTTTGGCATAGCTAAAATCTGAGACTTGTACAAATACTTTTCAGATATTTTGGTTAAGTCCCAGTTTAGCAAGCCTCTCTGACGTCCGTCTTTGTCACCATTAACCTCACAGAAGTAAGGAGAAAAAATATTACATTCTTTTATAAAGGTCTTTCAATTGAATTTAGATTCTTAGAAATATAATCATGTCAGCTGGATCCATAGCTGTTCAACAACTAGTACCTTCAGAAGTCACAATTTAGAGTCTGATTAAAAGTGTAAGGACACAATTTTCATAAGCCATGCTAATAGCTGAACAAAAGATCAGCACAAAGGATTGTAACAAACAATGGATTGCTCCCATTGTGTCTTTTATGTCTTGTGCCTCTGCTTTTGTTGTTTTTGCTTCGTGTTTCTTGAAAGCATGTTACATTTTGTACATCTAGATGAAGACTCTTGTATGCCGTAAACATAAGACGAGTGCCCTGGATTTGTAAAATTGCTTAACTGACAAATGGCACTTTTTAAGCTGATCCTACATTTTCTATTACAGAGCCCTGTGTTACTTGAAACTATGCCAATATGAAGAGGCCAGAAGTGACTGTGAATGTGCTCTGCAGAGGGATTCCTCAAATATCAAAGCTTTGTACAGGCGAGCACAGGCCCACAAAGGATTAGAGGTAAATGGGGATATTGGCAGCCAGAACATTACAGCATCACTTCAGAATTCCTGTGACCACGGGCAGCGATTTTTGTAAACTGATTGTGAAACCTGCTGGGGCTGTGAATACTATATTAATACACGTTTTATTTCACAGCCAAAATTTCTTTAGGGAAAATAAAATAAATTATAATCTAACATGATATTCATCAAACCAAAAAAGACGATATTTTTTTTTTAAACTTAAATATGTACAAAATACTCACCTCTGAAAACGGCCGGTAGGTGGATTACAGAACGCTTCTGTTATTTTCTCTGATGCTGTGTTGTTGATTTCAGTTTCCATGTTAGATGCTACTCAGGAAAATCTATTTTCTGATGGCAGTCATCGTGAAAGCAGTTACTGTGGAATAATAGAAAATTGTGAGCTTCTAAAGTCAATATCTGTAAACATATTTGGGTCTGTGCAAATCCATTTGCCATATCTACTGATTACTATTGATTACTAATGGAGACTTATGTCTCCTGCAATGTTCTAGTATTGTACCTGAGAATTCTGGCTCCGATTTATTTATTGATTTAATTTAAATTAATATTTTTCAATAAGCTTTTCAAATTTTGTAATCTTTTCGAATAGACTTTTAAAGTTTAAAAAAAGGTTTTTAAAAAAGTAAAAAAATATATATATACGGTATATTTCATTATTTATTTTTTTCGAGAGGTTATCATTTCATTTTGAACATAAGTGTATTTATAAACCAAATACTGTTTATATCTTATATATTTAATATTGTAGTTTTTTAAATATATTGATATTTTCCTATTTATTATATACATCTTTTTTTTTTGTAATGTATTTATTTTAATATACTGATATTTTGATACAAGAATATTAAGTAGTTAGAAAAGCTTATAGCTTAAAAATAACAAATCGTGGCGTATGTAGACTTTCGATCCCTATAAAAGTTCGACTATTGCCAGGAAAGCTGAAATTGTTGACAAACAGTATTATTTAGGGGTATTGACAACATTGCTATAAATGAGAAACCTATAATGTACCTGGTAATTAATTATAAACATTCTTCATAAAACTGTAGACACACCAGGAACAACCAAACCTTTCTGGGGAATGGTTAGTGGTAACTGTAGCCAGGGCCGGCCTTAGGCAAATAGGCGCCCTGTGCGAAAAGTCTTCATGGCGCCCCCCCACCACCCACCAAGTTGCCTGAATACAGTAACACACACAGGCACCAGGGACGTGTATATCGTGAGGCAAACAAGGCATCTGCCTTAGGTGGCACTTTGCAGGGGGTGGCAAAAAAAGCCGCCCCCAAACCCCCAGGCAGATCCCTTGCTTGCCTCACGTCCTGGGGTGCTCAAGAGCTGGACGGCTGGCCATGTTTGAGCGCCCCCCCCCCCCCCCCCCCCCCCCCCCCCCCCCGTCAGTCCGGCTCCCGGCATCACTAAGAGCCGCCTACTCAGTCTGTGCGCCCCCTGCCTGCCCGCCCAGCAGCCACACTGGACTGCAGGCAAGAAATCCACTCCAGCTCTCCCATGGAGGCTGGGTGGATTTAAAATAAAATTAAAAAAATACTAGTTTGTGAGTGTTAGTGGAAATGTCTGTGTGTATGTCTAAGTGAATGTGTGTGTGTCTGTCTGTAGGTGTCTGTAAGTGTGTGTGTCTGTGAGTGAATGTGTGTGTCAGTCAGTGAGTGTGTAAGTGTCAGTCAGTGGGGGGCGTGCGTCTTTCAGTGAGTGCATGCATCTGTCAGTGAGAGTGCATCTGTCAGTGTGTGTCCAAGTAATAGTGTGTGTGTGTGTATGTCATTGTTTGTCAGTGTATATGAGAGTGTGCGTCTGTCAGTGAGTGAGCGTCTCTCAGTCAAAGTGCGGCCTTGAAAGGAAGGGGTGGGGGAAATTTAAACTTGGTTACAGGCATGTACACACACACACACACACACACTCACACTCAGTTAAAGGCAGTCACACATACAGGCACAGGCACACACAATGGCACAGCTACAGCGACACACACAGACAGTCATACACACACACAGGCAGTCACACACAGACAGTTACAAACAGACAGACATACACAGGCAGGCAGACAGTCTCACACACAGGCAGGCAGACAGTCACACACAGGCAGTCACACACACACACACACGCAGGCAGGCAGTCACACACAGACAGACAGTTAGACAGGCAGACACACACACAGACAGTCACACACACACACAGACAGTCACACACACACACAGACAGTCACACACACACACACAGACAGTCACACACACACACACAGACAGTCACACACACACACACAGGCAGTCACACACAGTCACACACACAGGCAGTCACACACACACAGACAGTCACACACACACACACAGGCAGTCACACACAGTCACACACACAGGCAGTCACACACACACACACACACATAGGCAGTCACACACAGACAGACAGTCACACACAGGCAGTCAGGCAGACAGACAGTCACACACACACAGTCACACAGCCACATGGGACATGTGGGGGGGGCTATAAGGACACATGAAGGGCTGGGAGGGGGTACAGGGACACATGGAGGGCTGGGGGGGCTATAGGGACACATGAAGGGCTGGAGGGGGTATAGGAGCATATGAAGGGCTGGGAGGGGGGAATAGTGGGACACATAGAGGGCTGGAAAAGAGGGCTGACAGGCAAACAGTCACACTTACCTCTAGCCAGTGGATGCAGCTGGCTGATGGGGAAGCAGGGACTCCTTCCCTCTTCCTGTGCAGCAGGGGCTTCGGGAGGTATTAGCCCTGCCTCTGCCTCGCGATAAGCCCCGCCCCCGCAGCTCGGTAAGCCCCGCCCCCTCTGCCGCAATTTTTTTTTTTTTTTTTAAATAGACCCTGACATCGTCCATGTGCAGGCTGTGTCGGCTGTCAGGGCGCCCCCTGCTCCATGGCGCCCTGTGCGGCCGCACAGCTCGCACACCCCTAAGGCCGGCCCTGACTGTAGCCACCATACTGAACAAGCCAAATCCTGTATTTCAGAATTATCAAGAATGTATCAGCGATCTACAAAAAACCCTCTCTCTGGACCCAAAGAACCCTGCAGTACTGGCACTGATGAATGAAATAACTCCGTGTCTCCATTCCGGCAGCCAGGGAAAACTAAGGAAAAAGATTGAAATAGAGGAGGTATGTCTCTTTCTAATTGGATAACAGAGCAATTTCAGTGACTCATCATGACTTGCATTTTACATAATGATACGTTTTTGACTGATTTTACAGTTTGCAAATGAAAAATGACCTGCTTTTAGATTTTTTTTTATCAATAGCCGGCTGCTTTCCAGTTTCTAAAGCTTTCTGGTGGGCTTCCTACGATGGGCCCATCGGTTTCTGGTCAATGGGCTTGTGATGGTTCCAAGGTATCTGGGTGAGCTTCCAAAAGGCATGTGTGATGGTGCTTATGTGGAAGCATGGCAATATGTGTGCTTGTGTTCCTTAATAAGGTGATAGAATGCAAGGGTTTAGAGCTCTCTTTCCAAACCCGCTTCACAAACCTTTTTTTAAAAGTTAATGCTTTGGAAGCAATGTGACTGTGGATATAACGCAAACCATGGTAGTATACACAGCTTTATTAATTAAACCGTAAATGCTAGGAATTAAAAAGAGTTGCAAAATATATTTCCAGTTTTCAATTCCCTGTTTAGTGGATAAACCCTACGGCTGCATACGTGTGTCACACAATGTTACACGCAGTTTGTTCTGTCATTTTGGGTCACTGTTAGGTTACTATTTGTTTATATTTTGTTGTGCAGATTTGTACTTTATAATCTGTTTGTGAATGTAAATTGGAGATTTCCTCTGATTCTAGCTAGAGAGCTGCCGTCTCCGCCACTCAGTGAGTGGTCCTCACTGAAAAGGGTTTTAAAATGGAGGCGGTGTCGGTGTGGAAAACACCATGCTTTTACTGAACAATGGCTTCACGTGTCTCTGTCCTGGGCCTTTGTATTAGAGCATATCCTGTTTGTATGGACAGAATGTTTTTTGGTAGATGATATCTGTACACTTCCTACCATAGCTGACGTTTTTATTTAGTTAGTCACAAATGGTCATGTACACAAACAGAGAGTACACTAGACAAAGGGCCCAATAAGACATGGCGATGCTGCCTTAGGGCCTCACCAGCTTTTAGATCTATTGATGAGTTCCTCCAGATCAAAGTCCATCACCAAGTTAAATCAGCTTATTCACTGCAGTGAGTTATGGGAATTGCAAAGCTAAGCAAAGCTACATTAAAACCGCATCTTGGTTAAAAAAAAAAAAAAAAAAGCAAAAAACAAGAGAGAAGGCCTTAACAACTGGCTTGCCTGAAGTTTATAAAAGTCCTTAAATTGAAGTAACTAACCGGAGTATGTGTTTTTGGATTTTGAATATTTGTCTTCCATAGACTGCTGAGAGATGTGAATGTGTAAATATGATTTGTTAATGAGATTATTTAGCATACATCCCAGGTGTCCCGGTTTAGGCAGGACAGTCCCTCTGTTGTCCCCAAATGCCATAACCTGCTTTCTTTTGTGTGATAACGACCCTCTTTCTAAAAACTCCAAGTTTGTGGTGTTTTAAATGCTTTTACTGCACAATAAAACTCTCAGTAATTGAGTCTACAGTAAAATGTTTTTTCTTTTTTTTTTTTTTACAAATAAATCTGTAGAGATAAAAACATTGAATCTTGGCCATTTGCAGTGTTGCGAAGTATACATTTAGTGTGTTATAATCTGTACATATAATTACGTACAATTCTGAAATTGTAGTTTGTTATATTTACACACGTATTCCAACATCAGAAATTTAAAGCAAAATAAGTATAGACTGTGAGTTTTCACAACACCGTTACAATTATTTTTTGTTTGTACTGAGAGCCTGTAGTCCTCGCTCTCTGTGCTATACCAGTGTGTACTAGGTTCCACGTAACGGCCTTAATTGAAGGATAACTGTAAGTCTGTTAGATGTTTAATACCTTGTTGACCTCAGAGGACGCGCTTTTATAGGATGATTGGATTTATACTGGAAATAGCTGTGGTTCTTCTTGTCTCACTTTGTTGGGAATGCCAGGAGTTTTCATAATTAAAGAGGAAGCATCACTTTTCTTTTGTATCCTTTATAACTTACAATATACCGTAATTAATCTGCATGACATGTCCTGTGACTTTTGAGGGTCAAATTATATTAATGGAAATAAAGTTAAAAAATAGAGCTACTGACTGCTTTATGCATGTGGTATTTCAAATTTCAAGTTATGTTTAAGGAACACGGTTGCAGTGGTTATGGTGCCGGGAATGCGCTGCCGCCATCCCAGCAGAATCTAATAAATTGTTTTAGCATGGTTTGACACTTACCTGGGTCCTGGCGTGCTGCCATGCGCGATTCTCTAGCATTATATGCCCAGCACTGATGGAGGGTTTGATCACTGACTCTGAGAATCAGCTAAGCTTTATTAACCAATTAATAATATCCTCTAGTACAGGGGTTCCCAACTCAGTCATCAAGTACCCCCTACCAGTCCAGGATTTAGGGATTACCCTGTTGTGTCTAAAGTGTTTTTTTTTTGGTTTTTTCCAAAAACACCTTAGACACAATTGAGTAATCCTTAAATCCTGGACTGGTAGGGGGTACTTGAGGACTGGGATGGGAACCACTGCTCTAATAGGCCAGGAGCAGCACAGGTATGTTCTACATCTCAAACAATATACATCTTAAATAATTTTTTTTTTTTCACAGCCACGTTATTAGTTTGAATTGTATTATTGTTGGACTAATAACTTTTTCTAAACGTTTTTCTTGAGTTGCCACAGTACTAAATAATGTTTGGGCTATAACTCAGCAAATTAGCCAACCGTTTATCTCTTTTTAGCATGTGCCAGTATTTTCCGTTATACTCATTCACCATCATTCTAATTTGGTTATAATCTAGAATTATGGATACTGATTGAGCAGAGTTATTTTTAGTTATTTTTTTTGTTTCTTCCTTATATTTTATTTGGTTCTATGTCAGTATGTGAATCCCCCTTTAAAGTGGGATTATTTGTCATCTTTATTAATATGATTCCTATTAACTCTAAGGAATTCCCCTTTTGGAATACTAATTAACCATGGATGATTGTGTTCTATATGTATAAAATTATTTGTATCTACAGTTTAAAAAAATAAAAAAGAGAAAAAAAAAACTTTAATTCAAAAGAATTCTGTATGAAATGTCAGATCTAAAAAATAATTTCTGTCTTTGTATAGTTATATGATTTATTTCACACTCATTGTTTAGAGTGTTCTGGACAGTTGCTGAAGGTTCTTCATTTTCATCCCATATGACAAAGACATTGTTATAAAACAGTCTGAGGACCAGGAAGGGATGCATTCATGTGCCCCTAGTGACCTGCCAAGTCTTTATGCCCTTTATTTATTTCTATTTATCTCTAGGTATCTGAACTGGAAGAAGAATCTGCAAAAAGCATTCCGGCACGGGAATCGATACCTATTAATTCCTGCCCAAATGGTGCATATCAAAATAACATATCAGAAAACACAGCCGCAAAGCCTCAGATTACAAAACCTACCAACGCCTATGAGTTTGGCCAGCGGATGAATGAGGTGAAAGCGGCAAAGGATTCGGGGGCCTGTGCAGAGCTCTTGTTGTCCATAGACCCAAAAGACTTGCCAGTGTTTCTGAGCAACAAGTTAGAAGGAGATATTCTCCTGCTGATCGCACAGTCGCTGGCACACAATCTTCTGGACCAGAACCCGGCACTGGTTTACCAACACCTCTCACACCTGATCAAAGCAGAACGGTTCCAGGTATGTGTATGCCACCATGCAGTAAAACCATGGGAGGTTTAAGGGGTTTTCTGCAGTGAGTCCCACCCATTCTTCCAACAACCATTACATGTCCATGATGAGGCCACATCTTGGGTCATCCTAAATTCCTGAACCCAAGATTTGTTGAGGACTTGTTAGAAAAACAATGCTACAAAGTATGTCTAAATGTGAAATGCGAATGGTACCTTAAAAAACATAGGGAAAGCAATTGTGCCCATGATCACTTGAGAATGGTTAGAGTTGGCGAGTTGAGAATCATCGATAAAGTTATACAAGAATCAGAAAGCTCTTCTTTGGAGCTCATATTTCCGAGGATGCATTGGCCTACTTAGCCCAGTGTTTTCTAAATCCTGTAGTAATCTGTAAGAGGATTAATTATCTTTAAAACTGATGCTCAGTTTATGTAAATAACACAGTAAGTAGTTTCTACATTTCAATTGATTGAGTGATATCAGATTACGCAACTGAATCATTTTATTCCTTGGGAACCCAGTAAAGTAGATTGGAGATTCTGTTTACTGATCAGGATCCCTTGAATTGTGTAATCTGTAACATAGTGTGAGAACGGGGATGGGGCCTTGGAATTAATAAACTGCCTGTATCATTGCCATGCTTATTAATTAAGTGGTCTTGTCTTGTCTGTACATACAATGGAAGCATCTCATAGGATGTTTATTGGTTTCAGATGGTGTTAATGCTTCTGAACAAGAACGAAAAAGCTGAAATTCAGAGACTTTTTACACTTCTCTATGAAAATCCATGTGAAAATGTCAAGACGGAGGATGTTCGGAATCTTGCTAAGCAATATGAACTTTAAGTGCGCGCCCACGTAATGCACTTTTTTTTATATACAGTTTGATTGGTGATATCGTTCGGGAAGGTTAAACTATGCAAATTTAAATAAGGGAGTTTACAGGTTAAATTCCTAAGCCTGACTGTTAAAATATTATTTAAATTTGGTGGTTTTCCATGGATAAGTATTTTAACATCTCTGGCTGAAATTACAATGATGATGGTATTTAAACCACTTGCATGGAAGCACTACTGCTATTATGCTGATTAATGTGGATGCACGAAAAATGTCATCACCCCTTATGAAATGATTTAGCAGGAATATGTGTTTAGCCATGTTTTATTCCACTACGTTCATTCTACTATAGATATTTAGTTCGTAAATTGTCCAAACAAATGTGTAACATTCACCAGATTCAACTGAAAGACTTAAATTGTTAAGGGCTTAACTTGACACAGCAGATGTTTGTGAACTATGGGAAAGCATTGGATTGGCTGAGATTGTCAACTCTGATCACCTCAGCCAAGGAAGTGGAGCCAGCACCGGCAGACCCGTGCGGCATTGGAATAAAGGTAAGTTTTTTTAACAATCGGGTGGGGGGGAAGGGAGTGGGGGCAGAGGCCTAAACGCCATTTTTAACTCTCTGGGGTCAGGAATACATGTGTGTATGTATTCCTGACCCTATAGTGTTCCTTTAGCCTTGTTACACCCCCTGGCTGTCAAACCTGCTCTTACAACCAGTCCTGTTACTTCCTGGTTGTTTGATCAGTGGAGCTAAACTCAAGAGGCAGCAATTGCCCAGAGTTACAACTTCTCATTGAGCTGCATTGGGAAGTCTGGGTTGGGTGCAAAGGGTAGGGCTTGCAAACAATAGATCTGTAGCTTTTGCAAGCTGGTTTAGATGATATATCTCCAAGCTAAAAAAAGAAAATGCAGCAATAAAATGCAGCCATTTTATCATTGGGGGTATATCTACTAAATTGTTGAAAATGAATTATTTTCCATTAATAATATTTCTTTAAAAGGATTCCCTAAGAAAAATAACCATTAGTTTGTGCTGTAGTAGTTATTGTGCTCGGAGTCCCCTGGTGCCCTCCACCTGACTTAATGATCCATTCTGGGAAGCAGCCTGGGTGCTCGACAGAGCCAGGTAAATGTTAAATTGTCAGTTGGCGCCAGGTGACTCTTAGCACCATAACCACTACAGAGATCTTTTGGTGAAATATTTTAGCTTTATATGGGAGGTCACGGGAATGTTGGGAAATGTTATAAGCACATGAGATTAGAAAGGCACCAATATATTCCTGTATATAGGCCCATCTCTGGACAATTCATTAAAAACTCCAGACTTGGTAATAATGATATTTGATGTAAATATGTTAATGATATTAATGACAATACATGTGAATTGTATTATGTAATTGTGGAAATATATCCATAGCATTATTAAACGAAAGCTAAAAGATGATAGATTTTATTCAGATTATATACAGAATATAGTGTATCTGTAAAGCAGGAGTTTACTGGTAAATATATTGTCTAGAATAACTATTTTATCAACCATTGGACCAGAACAATGTACAGCAAATATCCTTATGATGAACCTTTTTATCCGTGATGAGCACATTCCTGCAGTGAAACTCTCACCCAACATTTTTCTTCCTCTGCAAACCTGTTAAAACATTTTATTTCAATGCTCAAATGTTTTACATTCTGGAGAAACAAGTTATGGTGCATAAATAAATTATTATTATTATTATTATTATAGCCATGTATCAATGAATGTACTGTTTTGGGGGACAGAAATGTTTGCAACACTTTATGATAGAAATCGCCACTTTTATAACTGAGTGCCGAATTGCTCCCCAGTTGTCACTCAGCTTTGTGGAGCTAAAGGAAGTGGAAGAAAACCTCCCTGACTGTCTAACGGAAGTGGCAACTGCACCTGCCTTCTACCCTTCTCAATGAGCTGTATAAACGCTGCGATCGCATGTGCATGCACACTTGCAACTCCGGCACAGAAACTTCCATGAGAAGCCTCTGATTGGTGTATTCCCTGGCACAGACTGAGTCCGAGCTGGGGGAAAGAGGGGTGAGGGCTTGCAAACAGTGCAGACAGCAGGTCTGCAGCTTTTGCAAACTTTTTTTTTTTTTTCTTAAATGCCTATGAAGAAAACATGCAGTAAAAATACTTGCATGTTTTAAATGGTGTTCCTTTAATGAGAAAACGAACACATAGGATATTTATTTATTCAGCATCAATCACTGATGTTAAAGGAGGGACTTCAACTTTAACCCATTCAGAACCAAAGGTCGTAACATGCTTTTCCTGCTATGGATATGATTTGTTGGTTATTTATTCTGAAACAGACTGGGGCTTGTTGGTGTAAGATAAGTGACATGGGCATTGTTAGATCTGATTTAACGAATGATACGGCTTTCTTTATCATTCTCTCCTTATCTTTTTATCTGTAAATAGGTTTACAATCTGTTTACCAAAAGAAACAAAATATATATAAATGGATAATGAGATAGGAATGTAAATGGAATTGTTACAAATGTTTGCATACATCGCCTATACCATATTTATCACACTTGAAACTTTGATAAACATTTTTTTTCATGCCAAACCAGGCTGTTTGGGTTTTATTATTATTATTTTATTATTTATATAGCGCCATCCGATTCCGTAGCGCTGTACAATGGGATTGCAGTAAGTCAACACACTGACTATAGTTTCAAAAGCAATAAAAAAAAATAAAAAAAAATTAACCCTCTGAATGTTTGTCCGTGGAAATTCCAAGAGCCTGCAATGTCACAGGAAGGAACTGTGTTTTCTCCTCCAATCATGGTGCTCCCCTTGTTTTCACCGGGTGCATACCTATAAAGCCTTCTCAGTTGGAGTTTATGGGACACGTTGTTTTCTAATGAAATTATTCAGTTGCTGCAGTGCTACTTTGGTAGGTTTGTTGTAGGCTGTAGGTTACATTGCAGCTAATGTAATTTATAAATCGTAATTTTTTTTTATAAGAAGTATACTTATACATAGTGAGAAACATTGTCTTGGCCAAAAATTATTCCTCAAAACTGATTTGGGAAGGGCGTAAATGTGGGCCAGTCAGTGTACTGCAGAATATGTACACAATATCATCTGATGTATATATTTTGTAGTACACCAGTAGCATTTTCCACCATTTGGTTCACAGATAAAGTGAAAAAAATTAACCAATAGACTGAAAAAGACAAGGAGCAGTAAAATGCTCCATCCAAAGCTATTAAAGGGATATCACTACATTAGGTCGGCACTCACGGCCAGCCGTGTAATAGCCACAGGGTAAATCATAAAGAATGCATCTTTATTACCTAAAAAAAGCAGGCAACCCTCTTAGGTGTTGCATCGATCTGTATTATTTTCCCCTCCCTTCCTTCCAGCCGGCACAGGGTTCTATTTTTGTATTGGTGATTATTGTTTTATGGTATGTTTGGTATGGTACGCAAGGGAGCGGTGGAGAAAGAGCACAGTAAGTAAACGTCTCCCAGCAGCCCGGTAAGAAAATGGGCCGCATTACAAGCTGTCAGGGCCACGGGTTGGAACGCCTGGTTTAGAAGATCCCTGCACTTTCAATGATATGTTATTGAGACATATAAACAAATTTGTTAAAAACTCACACTCGTAATTTCAAACAATTTTAAAACAATAATAGTCACGATGAATGCAGTGCTCAATTTCCATCTCAATTTAGATGCTATAAATAAAGACTTAAATTAGTGACTGATCCTTTATGTGGCCACATGAGGGTGCCCTGTGCAGGTGGTTTAAATAATCCCGTTTGTAACATTTTTATTGTTTCAATTTTTTTAATTTAATTTATTTGTGTGTGCAGATTTTCATTAAGCCCAGTATATATTAAAAAAAAATTACAGGATTTTGGTTATTCTTTTATGGACTGAATTCAACCTATTCTAGATATCACATAAACAGTTTATAGAGTTTTGTGAACGTGGCTGTGTGCGCCACCTGTGAAGGTACTAGACGTGCATGCACATAGCTGCAATGTGTGTTTATTTAAAGAAAGAGACAAAAGTGTGTCGCAAATACAATTCTAGACTCTTGCCTATAGCAGTGCAAAAGCTTTGGGAACTTTAAATATTATTTCTTTAACATGATTTTTAATGCTTTATTTATGCAATACATTAAATAAAGGTCAACTCCTTCCAATTGTACTTGCGGAGTAGGTGAAAAGACAAAGAACACACCTGATTTTAGATTTCATCATGGCTGATTTGGTCTGTTAGTCCATAAAATTCCAGATCTACATCAGTGTGCCTGGTATTGTAATGCAGAATATATTTTCAATGCTTTCCTATGGAGAGTTTTAATGCGCATGTGCGGCATTGCTACGCATGCGCATTAGGTCTCCACGGCCGGTGGGCGGGATCAGTCTCGCCCACCGGCCGACCTAATGAAGAGGAGGGGAGGTGGTGACCCGAAACATCGGCGGGGGTCTCGGGTAAGTGACTGAAGGGCAGGGCTCGAGTCCTGCAGGAACGCCGTTCCCGTTTATGGTCCTGCAGGCACTCAGGGGGCGGCAAAAAATGCCGCCCCCAAATGTCCCCGTGTTCCCCCTGTCATGGGGGGCCCAAGAGGTGGCCTAATGGCCACCTGAAGGATCCCCCCCGGCCGGCTCTTGTCTTGCTGTCAGACGCGGCGAAGGAGCTGTGTCCTCTCTGCTCCCTCTCGCCGCGCCGTTTGCTGATGCTGGGAGCCGGAATATGACGTCATTTCCGGCTCCCGGCATCAGCAGACAGCCCGCGCGGCGAGAGGGAGCAGAGAGGACACAGCTCCCTCGCCGCCTCTGACAGCGAGACAAGAGCCGGCCGCACTGAAGCCCCAGTGGACCTGAGGGACAGGTCCACGCCAGCTCTCCAGGTAGGGAGGCTGGGTGGACATTTTTAAATTTAAAAAAATATATACAAATGTGAGTGTGTGTGTCTGTAAGTGTGTGTGTGTATGTGTCTGTGTCTGGGAGTGTGTGTGTGTGTGTCTGTGAGTGGGTGGGTGAGTGTGTGTAGGTGTTTATATATGCATGCAAGTTTTGTTTTTTTCTGGTGGTGGGGTGAGGGTGGAACTCGAGTGAGTTCCCACACTTTATTCCCCAAGACTTGACCCCTGCTGAAGGGGTTTTCACCCCTTCAGCAACCGGGGATTGGGAGGTGGGAGGGAGAGGGGGACCTGCAGTGCCAGGAAAACGGATTGTTTTCCTGGCACTGGAGAGTCTCGTTAAGGATTTTAATAGCATCACAGTTAGACAGAAATGTTATTTAAAGACAATGTTTTATGTATGATGTGTAACACTGGCCACCAAAGTGTTAACATGGCTTTGCTCTAGACTTGGGCGACGTGGAAAAATTTAATGCAGCCAGCTCACTCACTTTGTCTGAAAAAAATATTTTTGTCTTATTGTCTAAAAGGGGCGCGTGGACCGCAAAGTACAGTAATATGTATATATTTTGCAGTAACCATATAGGTGCATTTTCATTCCATTTGGTTCACAGATGTGTAAGGAAAAAATAACCAATAGAGATTAGAGCAGGGCAAAATATATATATATATATATATATATAATCTAAAGTGCAAGTTTTTTATTTTAAATTCTTTATTTTGTTTGTGCATGGATTGACAGTCTGGCTCACTGTGCCACGATAGCTGCAGAGATCCATTTAACAGTAAAATATTACATGGCATAAAAGATACAGTGCAAAAGCAAGGAAAGGGGGGGACTGAACCTACCTGATATAGATCTCTATCATAAAGCAGTACATTTACAAAGAATATGAATGGACAAAACCCACGAAGACCCAACATTGGGTAACCCTGGAAAATAGCTTTTCAAAGACACCCCTAAATACCTGCCTCTGGCTTCAACACCGCCCATCCCAACAACGCCAACAAAAAGTCCACCCAACAATAGACACAACCATTAAACTATGGCACAAACTGAGGAAGAAAACAAACATATCACCTTTCCCATCCCCACTATACCCACTCACACAAAACCCTCACTTCCAAAGAGGATCCTCGGGGAAGGAATACGAAGGTGTGGCGAAACCGACCTCGCCACGTGTCCTTGGAGGGGGCTGATTGCCCGCCTCTTGCCTTTGGACTATGGACCAGACTTTATGGGAATGTGATACCCCAGATAGCCATACCATGGAGCCTATTCATATAATGAAAGACTATGGGAAAGACTTTAGCTCCATGGCAATTGTACTGTGTGAGTAGGATCTGCGCGCTATTCGGTAGTTTTGTGCGTGCAGATCCCAGCTATCTGGGGATAGGTGAAATGTCTGTGTGTTATGTGTAAATGTGACTTTATGTATTTTAAAGTGTTTTATGTTGTTTTGCAACCATGTGGTTAATGGAGTCTGCCTTTAGTCCTGGGTAATTGGATTACTTCTCCAATTAACTCCAGGGCAGAAGGGAGGAAACCAGGGTGCATTGTGGGGATGTTTTTCTGCCAGCCAGAAAGGAACAAAAGATACTTTTAGTAACTTTTGAACCCCTGGTCGGATTCATGCCATTTTTTAATATGTTGTTCCCCTGAATGGATTGATTGTGGATATGTATTTTTATGTGAATGTGATGTATGGTTTTAAAGTTATGAAAGTTGTGTAAAAGTATATTTTACACTGTATGCATAATGGGATTATGTGTCACACTAAGGGGAGGGGATGTGTGGGAGGTAACGTCTATGTCATAGGTTCTTTTATGCCTCCCCCTGGGTGTGGCCTGTATGTGTGAGTTGGAAATAAAAGCCAGGCTGGATGAGCCAGTCCAGAGTTCCTGTTTTACCCTCAAAGTGAAGTGTCGTCTCATTATTGGGGGAAGGATTTATTGCATGCTGTTGGAGATTGATTGCTAGGAGTGTAAGTTGATGTCTGCTTTTCCTATTCATCTGCTAGCAGCTATTCGTGAGGTTCCAGCTTGGAGTGCTATCTTATTCCCTGGTATGCAGTTCGGGAGTTTGATGCATTCACCTCTATTCAATTCGTGAGTTTTGATGTTCTGCAGTAGCTGTGCCTTTCTGTAAAAAGGGGATTATCGCCTAAACGGATTTTAACCCCTCATATGCTGAAACGGTCCGTTACAGAAGGCTACTATAAAAGCTCCTCGCTACAACTGCGGGACGTAACCCTAGAGAGCAAATTAAAAAGCCTAGCACAACTCATACCAACGCAAACACACACAGGAAATCAAATCTTCCACTACAACCAATTGATAAATTTCATTAAGACCCAGAAGTTACTACCCAAAGGAGAAAGACCGCTAACTAGGTTCGAACAACTATGCACCTCTCATCCACTCACGAAAAAGAGTCTATCCACTATGTACGCAGTAATCAGGGAAATGCAAGACACAAACCTCCCAAGCTACACCATAAAATGGGCAGATGAACTCAAAACAAACTTCACACAACAACAATGGCATACTATTCTCCAAACAGCACACAACTCTACCACTTCTCTGACTGCACAAGAAAGCAACTTTAAACGTATAGCCAGGTGGCACTACACGCCAACACAAATCCATAAAATACACAACACGACTTCTGACCCATGCTGGAGGTGCACACATACAGACGCTCATCATTCTCATATCTGGTGGCAATGCCAGATTATATCCAAGTTCTGGAATAGAATCCACACTATCATACAAACACTCTTTCACGCCAACTTCCCTATGACACCGGACCACTATATCTTCCTCCTAGCCCCACAGGGACTTGCAAAAGCCGAAACTTCCCCTTTAAACCACTTCGCCATGGCAGCCTCTCAACTGATACCTAAATCCTGGAAACAACCAAAACCCCCGTCAATCAGAGAGTGGTTTTTCGAGAGTAGAGGACATTAAGCAGATGGAAGCACTTACACATGCTAAACTAGGAAACTATGGGAAATTCACCAAGACATGGGAACCATGGGACGCTTTCATTACACCCAAGACATACCCATGAACCCAACCTAGGACGGAATTGACATTACAGCCAAACGACCAGGTCGACCAGACCCATCTCCATCTGACGTACAGAAAGAATGCAAAAACCCGACATCCAAGACAGACATCCATAACAGACCGTCACGTACCTAAAACAAATGGAAGCTTGCAGCAAGCTAGGCCCGAAATCTCCCCGTCAGTAACAGGAGCTTGTTGCTATAGTTCAATAAGGGGACGATGAGGCATGTAACAATTACGTCCGTTTCAGTGGACAGACATACAAATGTGAACTCGACTACACTAGTTCTGCTTATCCACTACCGTCGAATAAATCTTGTTTAGAACTTAATGCGTTACAAAATATAGTAATGTTAGGACCGAAAATACTCTGTGACACACCGTAACTACATGCTGAACCTTACCAAGGCATTTGAAATCTACTAGTTGTAACCTGGTATTTGTTACTTAAACTTCCAACCAGTGGCGTACATACCGGGGTCGCAGGGGTTGCGGCTGCGACCGGGCCCGGCCCACCAGGGGGCCCGGCCGCCCTGCGACCCAGGTATGTACTCACTGGGCCAGCCTCTTCTCCTGGGGGGCCCAGGAGCCGGCCACCTCCGGGCCCCCCGAGGCTGGCCCTGCTTACACCCGGCGGGCAGTCAGGCTGGCGGGCGCGCGAGGGAGCACTCTCCCCTGAGTGCTTCCTCTTCAGCTCCCTCGCGCACCGCACTGAAACCGGAGCCGGAAGATGACGTCATCTTCCGGCTCCGGCATCAGTACGTGGCGCGCGAGGGAGCTGAAGAGGAAGCACTCAGGGGAGAGTGCTCCCTCGCGCGCCCGCCAGCGTGACTGCCCGCCGGGTGACACCACTGGACCCCAGGGAATCCCCTCAGCTCTCCCACAGGTAAGGAGGCTGGGGGGATTAAATAGAAAAAAAAACAAAAAAAACGTGTGTGTGTGAGAGTGTATGTTAGTGAGTGTGTGTTAGTGTGAGTGTGTGTTAGTGTGAGTGTATGTTAGTGTGAGTGTATGTTAGTGTGAGTATGTTAGTGTGAGTGTATGTTAGTGAGTGTATGTTAGTGAGTGTATGTTAGTGAGTGTATGTTAGTGAGTGTATGTTAGTGAGTGTATGTTAGTGAGTGTATGTTTGTGTGAGTGTATGTTAGTTAGTGTATGTTAGTTAGTGTATGTTAGTTAGTGTGTATGTGAGTGTATGTTAGTGAGTGTGTGTTAGTGAGTGTGTGTTAGTGTATGTTCGTTAGTGTGTTAGTGTGTGTGTGTGTTAGTGTGAGTGTGTGTGTGTGAGTGTATGTTAGTGTGTGTGTGTGTGTGAGAGAGTGTATGTTAGTGAGTGTATGTTAGTGAGTGTGTGTTAGTGTGTGAGTGTATGTTAGTGTGTGTGTGAGTGTGTTAGAGTGTGTGTGTGTAAGTGTTAGAGTGTTTGTCTTAGTGTTAGAGTGTGTGTGTGTGTGTTAGTATTAGAGTGTGTGTTGGAGTGTGCGTGTTAGTGTTAGAGTGTGTGTCTGTTAGTGAGTGTGTATGTATGTTTGTCACTGAGTGTGTGTCTGTCAGTTAATGTGTGCGTGTGTGTCTTAAGCACTTACCTTTCTCCAGCGCCGGACTCCCTTGGCGCTGGGGATCTGTCCGCCCCGATCCGCCTCTCAGCTCAGCTTACTCAATGCTTTCCTATGGACGTTCAGCGTCTTCTCACTGTGATTTTCACAGTGAGAAACGCAGAAAATCCTCTAGCGGCTGTCAATGAGACAGCCTCTAGAGGCTGGATTAACCCTCAGTGAAACATAGCAGTTTCTCTGAAACTGCTATGTTTTCAGCTGCAGGGTTAAAACTAGAGAGACCTGGCACCCAGACCACTTCATTGAGCTGATGTGATCTGGGTGTCTGTAGTGGTCCTTTAAGTGTATGTGTTTATGCATGCACTGGCGTACATAACGTGGTCGCAGGGGTCGCAGCCCTGCGACCAGGTGCCCGCCGCCATGTGTTGCGGCCCCAGCCCGCGCAGAGTAAGCGCGCGCACGCGGGGGGGGGGGCCACGGATCAGTTTTCGCACCGGGGCCCCATGGGTTGTGTGTACGCCACTGCTTCCAACGCTGCCTCACTGCACGTATTGTACCCTTGCGCTATCAATGTTGTATTCATAATTGTAAAAAACAATAAAAACCTTAAATACTAAAAAAAAAGATACAGTGCACATTTTTTCTTTTTGTCAGATGAAAGGTAACAGGCATTAAAGTCAAAATTAGGCAGTATAGGTATGATTTTGTTAAAGCATGTCATAGGGTGTAGGTTTTTCTAATCCTCTGTGCCAGTAGTATGCGTTAAATGTCGTGTTTAAAAGTACATGCTAGGCAAGATAATTAATGTGTTATGTGTACAGGCTTAGGCATAGGTTAACGCTGTCATTTCTTAAAACGGCGATGCCCTATTGTTGAAAATGTGTTAAGGGGGGGTAGTGAGAAGATTATTCCATCCACTTCATACAAGGAAAGGGGGAACATATTGGCGATAGCTTTGACAAATTTACCCGTGTAAAGTGTAGGTTTATGACTTAATACGCTCAGCGTGTAGGTATACGGGTATACACTCTAACTTCTCAGTGACATTTAAGATATATGAAATGAGCTTAGCAAATCAAACGTAGACGAAAAGGAGGTTGCTCTTGGCGCTCAGCCAGTTAAGTCCCGTGTAAAATGTAGCATAAAGGTATACTAGGGGTACCCATTAGGCAAAACCAAAAACAGTTAGGCACTGGTAAAATCAACTGTGCTAGGCTGAATAGGACAGTTAACTTAAAGATCTTAAAAAGTCACTTAGCCCATGCCAGCTGCTGGTATGATATTGTCCTCCAAAGTGGCTTTGTGCATTGGCCATCTGCTCCCGACATGCTGCTCGTGGTCTCGGGACTCTTCTGCCTGCCATCATCTGCATCGCTGGGTGGTGAGTACCCAGAGTTGGTAGCCTTGCTTGGGGATACATCCCCCTGCATCCTGAGGGCCAAGGGCTGAGCTTGTCTTAGGTTGCGTCTGTGCCGCTGCGGTGCTGCGAGCTTCCTCCCACTTCTCCACTGAGCTGGCTTCAGTCTGCCTCTGCTCTCTACTGGGCTGCGTCGGCATGACCCCCTGAGAACCCCTTGCTGGTGCTGCCTACATGGAGGTGTGTGGTTTAGGGGAGGGTTTTGCCTTCCTCCACTTGGCCAGCCGTGTCAGGACCCGAGGTAGGTCTTTAGATGAGAACACTGGCGGTGAAGGTTGCGTGCGGGCCTCCCATTGCACCTAAAGGGCGGCGAAAATTTTATTCAGACGGCGCTCTGTTTCGAGTAATGCGTCTCGTGGGTCAGAGGTGATGAAGGCGGCCGCTATTTTGGGAGTTTCTCCGTTTGTTGGTTCAGGGCTTAGAGTAGAGATAGAGGTCTCCCTGTTGTGCTCGGGAAGTGTGTAGGTGGACTAGGATATCCACCGCCGGTCCAGAGGGGAAGGGGGGGGACGGGGACCCAAGGGTATAGTCACGTCTTGTCTCTGTGATAGGAGAGCGGCCGCCTCTCCCATGCCCGCCACGCTTGTAGGCCTCGTAGACATGTCAGGTGTGCATCGCTTGAAATGATTCATTTCAGGTATCGTAATGTTCCCTTCGATGTCATCAGTTGCTTGGTGGCCTTCTAATTTCTGTTTATTGCCGTTTTGTGGGCGAAATATTGCTGTATTTGCCTTGTTTGGCAGGAGCTGTTGAGGCTAGCGTCCTCTCTGCTCTGCGGTTAGGCAACGCCCCTTGTTTTTTTTTTTTTTTTTTTGTTTTTTTACTGCTCCTTTCCCCGTTTGTCACTTCTCATTCAATCTGAATAAAATAAAAATGTAGTGGCTGTCCACAAACCAATAAAAAATAACATAAAAATTGTTTGCCACCATGACAGGACACTGCATAAACGGTCTGGTTTTGTTATAATTTGGTCATATGGCGCCTCATAGTTACGGAATTCGGACAACCCACCAAACGGCTCAAATTTGGATGAACCGAATGCACAAGTCTATTTTGCATATGCTTTAGAATTGAGATAACCCCACCACAGGGTTTAGAACGGCTATCAATATGTTGTACAGTGTAGATAACTCCACTAAAGGCTTAGCATGGCTTTTCACATGCTGTGCAGTTTAGATAATGCTAACAAACTGTTGATACAGATCATAATATGAGCCAGTAGAAACATAATAAATAAAAAAATGGAGACAGATAATTTTCCCCTGTGGTTTTGATTATTTTATTGAAATTGTTTTGAAAGACACATGTTAGTTACCCTCCCCCTATTTGCTTTGAATTCATTTTCCTACTTTCATATTACAACATATCCAGATGACTACAGCACTTCTCATATCGATTGGCCCGAATGTGAAATCTTACTGGGTCCAAACTGATTAAGTGTTCCTGTTGTTATATCAAAAGGATGAGAGGCCTTTCCAATCACTCCTGTGTAGCATGGAATAGATTATAAACTGGGGAATGAGAGGGAATTCCAGCCACACATGAGAAACAAATGCACAGAGTTACAAAACGAACCCAACTACCATTACCACCACCATGCTCCCACAGGGCCTTCATTTTTATTTTATTTTTTCTTCCATCACACAGCAAATTTAGAGGTACAGCTACTGTCAATGGATTAAGTAGAAATAGATTAAAGCAGCCCATGGAGGCCATCTTGGTATTTTGTTTGGCTCGTTGGCAAAATCGAAAGATACAAATCTAAGAAACCCCACCATCAAACTGCTGATGCAGATCAGGATCATATGTTTAATGCATGAAAGAATTGTTCCTTTTCTGTAGAAAAGAGAAAACACTAGGTTTAGCAGTTTTTCAATGTATATGAGTGATACAAATCTAGCTTTAAAAATAAAATCAACACTACCAAGTACAATCAAGCATTAAATGATCTCTGCATGGCCATTTGTAGAACTGGCACAAAATATATCTAAACAGAATCTATTTTTATTTATTGTACTCAGACATTCCCAGTGGAAACTGCTGATTATGCTAGGTTTAGTGTACCTATAATCTTAATTTTATTACGGACAGGAGGAATATTTTGCTTTACTTTCGTCACTCAACTCGACAGAAGCAAAGAACCAGATCAAAACAGAGCAACCAATCAAAAGATAAGTTGTAGGTAATATAAGTCATTGTAACAAAGGGTGCAATAGAAAATTTAGAATACCTGTTAAGGTATAAAGATCCCTCTCCATACACCAATTACTCTAGAAATTCAGTGCGAAAAGAGGTAGCATCTAGTGGCGCCTTTGGCCCATGAGTCCCATAAAATGTCCTTAGTTGTTGGCTATAGGACATTGACATTCCAAGATAAAAATCCCGGGAAAGAGTCCAAGCCACCAGATGCACATGGTTTGTGAGAGGACGAGGGTTCCCCTGAGAAGCGGAAAACGGTGGAAACAGAAGTGGATCCTGATAACTCAATTCCAGAACATCTAAAAACCATGCCTTGCTAGGCCAAAGCAGGAGATAGGAGTAAATTAAACCTCTTGAACTCGAATCTGACGCACAACTCCTGCAATGCATATCCGGAAACCAGCTGAAAACATTTGGAAGTGTCATGGTCTCAAGCAGGTCAGGAAACAGACGATTGCCAGGGTTAATGTTTGGTTCTTTATTGGTAACTTGACATAGTTCCACACAATTTAGTATACCTGGCAAGCCAAAGAGGAAGAAGGTACTACAGAGGAAGATAAGTGAAAAGGGGAGAACTGAAAGAGATTTAGGCAATATGCCCCAGACAGGTATTAGGTAGATGGAGAACCTATAAACGAAATTATAGGCAACAGGTAGAAGGGGAACCTATAATCGAAATTATAGGTAAGTAAGTATTATCAGAGATACCAGAAAAAAGTTAGGCAATATGCCCCAGACAGGTTATTAAAACGATATGTGCAGAGAGAACTTGCTGGCATTTCGGATCTGGACTGCCCGTATGGGTGGGACCAGTCTGATATGTTTCAGAGATGTTCTCTCTGTAATGGCACAAGATGAGCAAAAACCAGCTTGAGATCTGAGCGGGGACCCAACGAAGGGCAGGCTATTTCAGCTGCTGCCCGTTCTCAGTATACTCTTGCGACCCATTTTTTTTTTTTGCTATTAAAAAGATATATTTAGATTGTGAGGAAACCTATAGTTGAACGTATAGGTTTTTAGAGAGACAAGTAAAACAGAACAGAAAGGTTTCGGAGTTGTAAGTAAAATAGAGGTTTAGAGAATCAGCCCCCTTGTTTGGAAGGAGCACTGATAATGCAATTAAATTACACTTTGTAATTAAAGGAACACTATCGGGTCAGTACCTATAAAGTTTAACCCACCATTTAGGGTTTTAAAACACCTTATTTCCAGAGCCGCGCGGATCTGCTGGCGCTAGCTCCACCCCCTTGGTGACATTGAAATTGACGATTTTTATTGGATTGGTTAAAATCAGAAAGGGGCGGGGCCAGATGCAGTTTTGGACAATCAGCACCTCCTCATAGAGATGCATTGAATCAATGCATCTCTATGAGGAAAATTCAGCGTCCCCATGCAGAGCGTGGAGACGCTGAATGTCACTGCTGCCTACTGTGCAGCACTGATCCAGGAAGCATCTCCAGTGGCCATCTGAGGAGTGGCCACTTGGAGGTAATGTAAACACTGCCTTTTCTCTGAAAAGGCAGTGTTTGCATAAAATGCCTGAAGGCAATGAGTATACTCACCAGAAAACATTGATACTAAATTGTGTGTAACTATGTGAAGTTACATTAAGCTGTAGTTCTGGTGACTATGGTGTCCCTTTAAGGAATCTAGGATTACATGCAGACATATGATTATCTGTAGAAGGGTTATTTGACTTATGGTTGGAGAGTCTCTGGTTATTCGTAAAATCAGGTAAGGAGGTCCTTATTAGCCTTCAAGAGTTGGGCTATGCCAATTAGGAAGGTTTGTACCAGGCTGGCAAAGTAAAGCAGGTTGGTATTATGAAATCAGGTAGAGTTGATCAAGTTGGTATTCACCAGGCTGGTAACAAAGTAGATTGGTAATGTAGATCAGGTTGGTATAAAGAAGCTTGGTAATGTAGATTAGGTTGGTATAAAGAAGCTTGGTAATGTAGATTAGGTTGGTATAAAGAAGCTTGGTAATGTAGATCAGGTTGGTATAAAGAAGCTTGGTAATGTAGATCAGGTTGGTATAAAGTAGGTTGTTAATATAAAGTAGATTGGTAACAAAGTAGGTTGGTAAGCGTAGATTAGGTTGGTATATAGGAGCCAGGAACAGAAGTCTTTTAGGTAGACCATCAACTTTAATGTAAAGGCCCAGTATTGAACTGGGTGTGACCTTTTGTAGGAGAAGTAATCAGCCCAGGCAGGTGAGGTAGAGTTTGTGGATTAAGACTAGTGGCTAGGGAGGCCACGAGTGGTGGAAAACTGAAATTGCTGAAATAAAACATGATTTTGGATGTCAGGATAGGATCTTGACAAGAAGTTGATAATTGTCCGTGAGGCAAAGTGCTCTAACATGAACACGAAGGCATTGGATGACAGATATGACTGGATAAAAACATTAGAGGGGGAACTCCTCTATTGAGAGCTAGTTCTACCTCAGGCACCTCTGCGTCGGTCCTAGTCCCAGGTAGGAGGGAAGAATGTCAAGGCAAAGTACAATAGGAAAAAAAATAAAATGGTTGCTGTCTGGAATCAGTAGGCAAGAAACAGCTGGTGGCATGGCAACTCTGCAGACCAACCTATACAAACACACCACAGGATGGAGTGGATCTACACACCTTTATTTATTTTATTATTTATTATTGCAATTTATATAGCGCCAACAGATTCCGTAGCGCTTTACAATATTATGAGAAGGGATTTAACTATAAATAGGACAATTACAAATAAACTTACAGGAACAATAGGTTGAAGAGGACCCTGCTCGATCGAGCTTACATTCTATAGGAGGTGGGGTGTAAAACACATTAGGACAATAGAAAACCGATCCACAGCAAGGGTTAATAGTTGCTTCCTGCAACAGTTTTAAGCCTGGTCAAGAGCCTTGTCAAGAGCGTTAAATGAGTGGATGATCAGAAGAGGACGTTTCTCCCTCCTTTTTCTTCAGGTAGTCTGGTCAAGAGCCTTGTCAAGAGCGTTAAATGAGTGGATGATCAGAAGAGGACGTTTCTCCCTCCTTTTTCTTCAGGTAGTCTGGTCAAGAGCCTTGTCAAGAGCGTTAAATGAGTGGATGATCAGAAGAGGACGTTTCTCCCTCCTTTTTCTTCAGGTAACAATCTTCCTCCTTCCCCACTGTCTGGGGTGTTTGGCTGGCCACTCTTTATACCTTGTTGAGGATAAACAAATTCACATGCTTGCGTAAATCCTTATTAAAAATAGAATGCTCAAAACCAAATAGAATGCTCAAAACCACAAACCCAGGTCGAGACTTTTGAAGCAATCCCAATTACATGGCTCCACGTCGTTCAGTGCAGATGGCAGCATATGCATTCCCCTGGCAGAAGGAGCATGAGACCATTTACATATTCAAGTGGAGTCTCATAAAATGTCTTTGAAATAGCAATATATGCTGTGTATATAATCTTTGCAATAGGCCTGATGATCACTGAAGCTTATCTTGAGCAATAAAGCCTTCCTCAAAGCTCTTGTGCGGCTCGAGTCCATTCCTGGCCTTGAAGATGAGGACCATGGAACCCAGTTCTGGAATCTGTGCTACTTTAACTGGAAGGATGGGTCAAGTGCATTCAGCTTGCAGACAGTTATAAATCGCATCCTCCGCATGTTGGAGAAAAACCTTCAGCTCACCCACGATTGGCTTCCTGACAAACTGGGTGTTACCCTCAGGTTCATCATACCACTGTTCGCCTTTGTCATTAAAGAGTGGCCAGCCAAACACCCCAGACAGTGGGGAAGGAGGAAGATTGTTACCTGAAGAAAAAGGAGGGCGAAACGTCCTCTTCTGATCATCCACTCATTTAACGCTCTTGACAAGGCTCTTGACCAGGCTTAAAACTGTTGCAGGAAGCAACTATTAACCCTTGCTGTGGATCGGTTTTCTATAGCAGTGTTCACCAACCCAGTTCTGATGGATCACCAACAGTCCAGGATTTATGTGTGTCCCCGTTTTTATTCCAATGGAGACACTGACAAAACCTGGACTGTTGGTCCATGAGGACTGGGTTTGGGGAACACTGCTCTATAGGAGACATCTGAATCTACCTGTTCCTCTTTGTCTCAAGGTGCTTCAGGAGCACTTTTTTTGCAACCTCTGTTCTTGCAGGAGTTGAGACATAACTCTGTAGAGCAGTGGTCCCCAAGCCAGTCCTCATGGACCACTAATGCAGTGTTTCCCAACCCAGTCCAGGATTTAAGGATTACCCAGTTTTGTCTAAGGTGTTTTTAGAAAAAAAAAAGAAAAAACACCTTAGACAAAACTGGGTAATCCTTAAATCCTGGACTGGTAGGTGTGCCTTGAGGACTGGGTTGGGAAACACTGCACTAATGGTCCAGGATTTATGTATTTCCTTTTTTATTCCAATGGAGATGCTGACAAAACCTGCACTGTTGGTGGTCCATGAGGACTGGGTTAGGGACCACTGCTCAGAGTACCTTCACTACTGATGTAGTGTTAAGCAACTTCTGGATTTCATGTGATTGTGAAGGGTCCTCCATGTTTCCACAGGAGGAACCAGTAAGCCACTATAGAGAGATAGTGAGAAACAATTAGATTACATATCCAATAGGGCATAAGTAAGTAAGTGCACATTAGCTCCCCCGCACCATAAAACTCGGGGCAGTCTGAGGCTCACCCAGGAAATAGGAAGGCAGTCTTGGGTTTACCCAGGAAAGGCATAGCAAAGTTGTCAATCCTCTTGGTAGTTGATGCACTAGGAAGGCTAGGGCACTGATGAAACAGGCCAATCACAGCGATGACAGTCTGCCAGCAGGAGGTGATGCTGAACAGTAATGTGCTTGAGAGCTGCCACAGGGGAAAAAAATCCAAGATTGCAAGAAAAATCAGCATATACATACACACATACATAGAAGTGGAGGCTCACCCTAGGATATAATGCAGGATAAAGCAGGCCAGTGGAAACTGGGGAGAGGAGAGGGGCGGGGAGGAGCTCAATTAATACTTACTGCTAGGGCTCCCCCAGTGTACAATAGTATAAATAATTTTAAGTTACCATAGAAATAACAGTAAATGTATCGGCAAAGGCAAATACCTAATGACAAAAAGACAGCCAGGAAAAGGAAATGGCATCAGCTGCAAGCAAGGGCACCACAGATATGGTTCTACACATAGTAAGCTGAAGTCCAAGATGGCCACTGTGTGCTCAAGTTGGTCCAAAGGACACAGTTTACTGTAAACAGAGGGGGATAGAAAAACAAAGAAAATAAAAAACAAAACAGATAATAAGCCCTATCTCACCAGACCCTGGAGAGCCCTGAGAATGGTGCCAAACACTGCAAAGCCAACCACAGTACAGAGAACAAGCAGAGTGGCTAAAGGGAACCATAGATAGGCAAGGACATTTTACAAATTCCGTGAGACTTGAGGCCGGAGAACGATGAAAAAGTGTGAAAAACTGGAACTGGGAGAGGAAGATGGCAAATAATAAATCAATAAAGTAGCAGAAAAATATGACTGAGAACACCAAAAAATTACACAAAGCAACACTTTTACCTGAGCTGATGCAGCAATTGTAGCCCATCCCAGTTATAATTCAGAAATTCACCCCGCTACGTAGGAGTATAAGGCAATGTAGAAATACTTATGTGGGCTGACCCCAGTGCCTAGCAATATAATGCAATACAGGAATTCTTGTGGAAGCTCACCCCCCCCGGTGATTATCAGTATAATGCAATTCAGAAATAATTACTTTTGGAGGTTCATCCTTTTGCTTAGCAATATAATGCAATGCAGGGGGTATTTATTAGGGGTTCACCCCTGTGCTTAGCAGAAATATTTGTGGTGCTCTGTAGCTCTAACCCATTTAGGCAAAAAAAAAAAACCAAAAAACAACACAAACTATATATATATATATATATATATATATATATATATATATACACACACACACACACACACACAATCACTGTGCTGATACATGAGCAGCAAAGACAGAGGAGGTGGCTTTTCGGTCAATGGCTTAGATTACCTCCTACTACTGTGTTGATTGGTTATGTTCTGATCTGTTCCTTTGCTGCTATGGAATTCAGTTAAGAAAGTAAAGCAAAATATGAAGCCTCCTGTCATGTTATATAATTCCGAGCACTGGTCATAAATCCCCATTTTCTATTAACAATTTATTAGATGCAGATCAATTACTATTATAATCTCTGCAAAATCTATACGCTATACTCACTTCCAGGCTTAGACACAGTAGTTGCTTCTGCTAAGCTCCCCTGGCTGTATATCGGCACAAAAGGTGATCCACAGCATTCCTATGCTTTTCAGTGGAATGATTTTACATATTGCATTTATAATGTGATCTTACTGGCAGATGTGGCAATCAGCCTGTCACCCGATTCCTGCTGCTACAAGGATTATAGTTTTTCAATTAGCAAGTCTCCCCCACTGTTTGTCTGTGCATGTGTGTGAATGACTATTTTGCCAATTGTATATTCTATTCTCATCACAGAAAGTTATACAATGTACAAGCAAATAAAATAAATGTTTAGAGACGAACTAAAATCAAGGTTTGTAATAAAGTATATTTAAGGCATTTATATACGTATGAAGCAAGTATAGACAATTCATGCCAAGAAATGCCACATTGATCCCAATAAAATACTATTTACATCTGATAGTATAATGGAGGGGAGAGGGGATATTACTAGCCAGAATATAAATCAAAAACTGGAAACCAATATCTAAACTCAAACGAGTGTCGAAATAGAGATCATTTGGGATTTTTTTCTTATTTACATAACAGTCCTGATAGGTATAGAGGGATCTAAATTCCAAATAAAAGTTGAAAGTACAAATGGGTCAAAGCGGACATGGGAATCAAATACTGAAATTGAAACTATATATGAATTTATTAAAAACATTGAAACGGTAATCATTCAGAAAGCATAATTTAGCAAAGGAAACCAATATTTGTAACACCCTCACCCATCCCAGAAACCAAACAAACCAGCCATACAATGACTGCCACATCAGAAGTGATAATGGTGAGTAATGGCACTTGTGATATAGATACGTGGCAGAGAAGGGCTGGCTGTAATACAATTTTACAAGAAAAAGGGAGTCATGGTTGAGAAGGCATGACAAATGTGCTGGTCATCAGAGCTGTTTTGCTATGGTGTTCAGGAGGGTAAAGCAGATACACATCATGAAACAACGGAAAGTGCCGATATGTATTTTCGTCTGTCATTTTCACTAATCAACACAGGCAGAGAGGAAAAGAGACGTGTTTAGCACAGCGACATTTATTCAGTATGCATTTATACACGCATATTATTGAGCAAAATGAAACAAATATACAAATACAATAATGAGCAGTTTTAATGATAACTGGCACTAGTGTTATAAGCGGGATAAACTGGTGAGAAGAATCATGGAATAGGATTGCAGCACATGGCAGAACAGTTTTTTTCTTCTTTTCACTCAATAACATTCAATAGCACCGTCTTGGCAACACTTACAGGAAACAGGACGGAACAGCAGCTGTTTCAGAACCAATATGTGGGTTCTGCATTGTCAACGTGAATTACATTGCAAAATTTAACAGTGCAAGTTCTGTGACCACCTCTGGGTTGCTATTGTCAAGAGCTATTGTAAGCTAAAAGCATAAACTAAAATTGCCAGCTGTAATCCTTATCCACCCTTTGTATTGTAGTAATCAGCGTACGCGTGCAGTACCTGCACTGTGCTTTATCTATCCATTGGAGATGCATGTGTCTTTTGTGAAAAAGACGTCATTATGCTTCCTCTAAAGCCTGAGTGAGTCTTTGGTAGGCTAATACATTTGTATTAATTACATACATTTAGAATCTACCACAGTCATTGATTTGCCTATGATTCCCCACTTGAATCCCCCAGGTGGGCACAGGAGACCAAGGAAATACATAGTAAAAATTCACAAATGACCAGGCACTTAAGACCCAGTCTTTCTTTGTAAAGGCACCAAAAAAATCAACAGAGGGTGGTCTGCTCCCCAAAGAAAAGAAAGGTGACAATCCTGCCCTTTAAAGACTTCTGTGAAAGTTTTGATTGATTTTGCAAGTGTCTTATTGGCGCCATTTTGTGGAGTTCAGTGCGTTGAACACGAACGATGCCTTAGCTTGGTAATACTCTTGTTACCTATTTTAAACATGTACCAGTTCTCCTTTAAACGAGGTGTGCAAAAATCACCAATACCCTGCTCATATCATGTATGCAATAATCTCTTTGCAAAATCAGGTACCCATTGCTGTACCCTCCCTTTTAGTGACAACTTACAAGTTTCCACCCAACCCCACAACTTGGAATGAAGTTCTACTCAGCATTATAGAATTAATTTAGTGACAACCCTATTATTTTTTTTTTTTTTTTTTACAGCAACCAAAATAAAAACCCTTTCCAAAACACTGTTTATACATGCATCCGAAAATACGGCTTTGCATTGCTTTTAAGCATTTTTTTCATTAAGGAGTTTTAATTATTGGGACTATATTGCATTGGTGTCGTATTACCAGTAACCTAACTTTTCTCGTTAAATATAGGTGCAAACAGCAAACACTGGAACTTTGAAAAAGCCAGAACTTTACCCCCCTGTCCTTAACCCCATGACCAGTAGCAAAGATTTAAATAATGGACTTTCTGAATCAATGTTACAGGCAGGTTTGGGGCTTTAATTCTGTTAAAATCCGGAGCGGTTTATACAACTTGACGCAAAATGTTCAGTGTGAGCAGGGCTGGCTAGTGGTAACAGTATTGCAGCAATAACAGGCCTAAATGTCTGTCTGGATTGCACCATTTAGTTCGTGATGGGTATTTGCATCAGTTGAGGTTTTGCCAGCATCTTCTCCAGCACTTGGGACACGGTGACACAAGCTCTCCTCCGCGATGTAACTCAGCTGGGGGATATCTGTGCATGGCACGGGCGTTGTAACAATTGGAACCCCGCTTTGGTGTGGAGAACTTTCTAGACGGTCATTTTCCACTTCTGGTAGAGGGCTGACGGTAACAAAGCGAGAGTGGTAATCGGTGGAACCGTGGCTACATGAGGTCTTCATGCTTTCCATGTCTGAGCAGCTGAATTCAGAGAAGTGACTAGAGTGGGAATCGGCAACTGATGGTATGCTGTCACTAAGGGAAGGGGAGTCAAACTCGCTGGAGTTAGTGCTTTGTTGCTCCAGAAGCTGAGCGTCCATATCCTCTCTGGTCTCATTGATCTTTGTACTGCTCTTCTTTTTTAGCTTTCCTTTACATTTTTTACCAGCTGTTCCCTCTTTTGACCACTTGGTGGAGCTGCATTTACTTTCTGTTGAGCATGCTGCAGACCCACCAGCATTGCTGCGGCTTGGTGCACTTCCGTAATCAACACTGCTGCTCCCACTGTTGTGTCTGAATTTTGCAGGCTTAGACTCAATGTCCACTTGCACCTCCATACTGTTACCTTCCCTGGAAGAAATAAAGAGTGATTTAAAAATACATAAATAGAAATCTGTAAAATTTACAAATCAAAGTGAGAGAACATTCTCAGAGCGTATCTAATATTATTGGCAGTAATCATCCTAGTGCTACGATTTCCAACTCCCATGACTCTCAGCCAATCTGTAAGGACCATGTCTCACACATACTCCAGCACCTGGAGTTTTGAGGATTGTGTATGTATTTTAATCAGGGCTCAAAATTTCCAATCTCCCACTACTTATTGGGGAGATAAAATTCAGCGCTGGTGATGGTGTGTCAAGAAGCACAGGACTTAATTACTGATCTATACTGGATTACATGAGCACTGAAGGTCTGAAAACAATTTCCGAATAAAAATAAAAATCCTCATGCTCTGGGTGGTAGATGTTTTTTTTTGGTTTACTTTCCATTTTGCAAATAAAAACCCATACTATGGGAACCTTCTTATTCTTAACACAAACTAGCTAAATATCACAGCTGCCTACAGATTTCGCCTTACCTTGTTTTGTAATTACACAGATAGACAGAGGGGGCTGGGGAGCCAAGAATAGCAAAAAGCCATGTTAATCCCTGCACTAGTGACTCACACTATAACACATTATGAAAACACACATTTATATCAAGGCTGTTTAACCTTTACTGCTGTGTACGGAAAAATAGTACAGGGGGCACATCATCATAATTTCAGGTATTTAAAAACGGAAGATACAGTTCTGGGGAATACATTGGCAGACAAATATGTTGGCAATGGTACGCGGATGGAAAAAGGGTAAGAAGCAGTGAGTCAAATGATATAACAGATACTGGAGAAATACGGTAAATATGACCATAAAACATTTTGTACCAGATTAACTTTAACCCTTAGGGTTACAGGGTGAAAATTTTGATTTATATTCATATTTGCAAGCTGCCACAAGCCACACTTCGTCCCTGATTATGCCATTTTCAATTACATTGGCAAATCAGCCTAGGGGCTTCCATGCCGTAAAAATCAGAGCTAAACCAGTTGTTCTTGAATACTAGCAGGAATATAACAAGGGCCAAGACCTATCAGCCACAGCCAGTGTGTTGCTAGCTGATTGGAGCCCATTTCCCCAATTTGGATGGTGGGAGTATAATTAATTACTATTTAAAAACATAGAAGACAGATGTTTTTCGCTCTACTCTACGGTTTCATACACAGCTAAGATGATATCAGCGCTAGATATATCTATGAAATACTGGGTAAATTTAATTAACAAAGCACTCAATATTACCTGTCCAGAGGGGTGTAAGAATTTAGAATGGATCCAGCCATGGCTTTGGTGCTTGCATTGTCGCTGACCGTTCCTAAACTCACAGTGCCAGATTCCCCACTTAAACTGCATCGTTCCTTCTGAATGTCCGCTTGGACTTCCAGCCTACAACAAAAAAAAAAAGGAATGTTAAAGCATCCACGTGATCCAAATTACTATTACAGATCAATGTAATCCGCAACACTTCACAATTAGCATCTCAATTAAACAAAAATTACAAATGAGGGAACATTTTTTGTTCTTATATTTTTACAACTCTAAGATATGGTATTGATTTTAGTAGCATAATTATGACAATTACAAGCATTTCATCAGCTCATATATTATATTACAGAGCATTCTAAGGATCCAGCCCAGCAGCTAATATTATATTACATTACAGAGCATAATAAGGATCCAGCCCAGCAGCTCATATTATATTATATTACAGAGCATTATAAGGATCCAGTCCAGCAGCTCATATTATATTACAGAGCATTATAAGGATCCAGTCCAGCAGCTCATATTATATTACAGAGCATTATACAGATCCAGCCCAGCAGCTCATATATTATATTATATTACAGAGCATTATAAGAGTCCAGTCCAGTAGTTTATATTATATTACATTCCAGAGCATTATACGGATCCAGTCCAGCAGCTCATATTATATTATATTACAGAGCATTATAAGGATCCAGTCCAGCAGCTCATATTATATTATATTACAGAGCATTATACGGATCCAGTCCAGCAGCTCATATTATATTATATTACAGAGCATTATACGGATCCAGTCCAGCAGCTCATATTATATTATATTACAGGGCATTATACGGATCCAGTCCAGCAGCTCATATTATATTATATTACAGGGCATTATACGGATCCAGCCCAGCAGCTCATATTATATTATATTACAGAGCATTATACGGATCCAGTCCAGCAGCTCATATTATATTCTATTACAGAGCATTATAAGGATCCAGTCCAGCAGCTCATATTATATTACAGAGCATTATACGGATCCAGTCCAGCAGCTCATATTATATTATATTACAGAGCATTATACGGATCCAGTCCAGCAGCTCATATTATATTACAGAGCATTATACGGATTCAGCCCAGCAGCTCATATATTATATTATATTACAGAGCATTATAAGAGTCCAGTCCAGTAGTTTATATTATATTACATTACAGAGCATTATACGGATCCAGTCCAGCAGCTCATATTATATTACAGAGCATTATACGGATCCAGTCCAGCAGCTCATATTATATTACAGAGCATTATACGGATTCAGCCCAGCAGCTCATATATTATATTATATTACAGAGCATTATAAGAGTCCAGTCCAGTAGTTTATATTATATTACATTACAGAGCATTATACGGATCCAGTCCAGCAGCTCATATTATATTATATTACAGAGCATTATACGGATCCAGTCCAGCAGCTCATATTATATTATATTACAGGGCATTATACGGATCCAGTCCAGCAGCTCATATTATATTATATTACAGGGCATTATACGGATCCAGTCCAGCAGCTCATATTATATTATATTACAGGGCATTATACGGATCCAGTCCAGCAGCTCATATTATATTATATTACAGGGCATTATACGGATCCAGTCCAGCAGCTCATATTATATTCTATTACAGAGCATTATACGGATTCAGCCCAGCAGCTCATATATTATATTACAGAGCATTATAAGAGTCCAGTCCAGTAGTTTATATTATATTACATTACAGAGCATTATACGGATCCAGTCCAGCAGCTCATATTATATTATATTACAGAGCATTATAAGGATCCAGCCCAGCAGCTCATATTATATTACAGAGCATTATACGGATCCAGCTCAGCAGCTCATATTATATTATATTACAGAGCATTATATGGATCCAGCCCAGCAGCTCATATTATATTACAGAGCATTATAAGGATCCAGTGCAGCAGCTCATATTACATTACAGAGCATTATAAGGATCCAGCCCAGCAGCTGAATATTTATATGATTACTCTCCAATATTTCAAACCATTCACTATAGCCTCCAGGCAGACATCATCATTTATAATAGACTCTTAACAGTGATATTAAAGGGACACTCCAGACACATACAGCTCTTCTGTCTTTCTTATTTGTGACCGTTTAGAAAAGGGATGATTTTAACAGCAATTGACACTTTTATAATTGGGACCTGAAACGCCTATCCATTGGGACACTTTCTCCTTAACTCCACAGGGATAGCAGGTGTCTGCCTTTCCCCCTTTTAATGAGCTGACCTACAGCTTGTTGAGAAGCATAGGAAAGCTTCATTAGCTGCTGAAGTCTTCTTGCGATCTCATCCAATCCAATGCTTCTCATAGCATTGTGGAAGAGAAACGCATGCGCAGCAAATCAGCCGGCTGGTGATCCAAGGTGCGAGGTATAATTATATCTTAAGGCAGTTACAGGGTTCTTATGTGAGGAACATGATCGTGCATCACGTGATCACAAGCAGGCATTATGGAAAAGATTTCTCAGTTCTGTGCATCTTAGGCAGTATGAAAACGTGTATCTTGATTTTCAGATAGTATGCAAAGAGAAGGGCTTATCGAACTTAGAGCCACAAACACAAAATGATCACATCAAACTGTATTGAAACATAAGGATTCCCTATTGAGTCGGATGCAAAGCAGCATAGCAAAAGAACATATTAAAATGAAGGCATTGTTTGCTTATGGACTTCATGCTAAGTAACAGAACTGCTTTAACAGGTAAGGACAATTGATGGAGAAATAACACCATGACATATGATTATATCTTTACCTATTAAAACAATTCACCATGGCACTCCCAGACAGACTGCCCGTGATACTGGCCCCTGCCAAAGCCATGGTGCTGGCGGTTTCACTGAGATTGTCCCGAATTGCGCCAATCCTGTCCATGTGGCTTCCACTAGCGCTCAGACTGCCGGTCATCCCTCCTACACTTCCTTCCCCGATACTGGGATTGTTGCGTGCTTCTGCGACTGAAGTGGCATCTACAGAGAGGAAAGACAAACAAATAACAGTGATAAACAGAGTGAAAAAAAAACTTGTGCATCAAGCTGATCCATAAAGTTAAAATTCACTAGTAAAAAACTAATATAATCAAGCATTGAACAGGAACCTGGGAATGCATTAGGTCCTTTTCTGGCACATAGCATTTAATGTAAGGGAGTAAGACATGACAAAATATGGAGCTCACACTCTCCTACAACGAGTTGGAAATTAGTTTCCAAAGGGAAAAAAGTATATAATCATTATAACAAAATATTCTCACCACCATAAATAAGATCGGCAGACCTGCTCCAAGGAATCATTAGAACTATTTAATTCACATATAATGTCAAACTACATGGAGGTTTCAGATTAGGAAACTACAGAGAGAAACTGCTTTTGGCTTGTACACCCGGGTGTTGAAAATGTGGACTTTGCTTTCCTGTCAGTTTTTCTCCCTGCCAAAAGACAGGAGTCCGGAGAGTTGGAACTGCCAGGATTTTTGGCTGTTTTTACATGGAAACAGGATGGAAATGCTGATGTTTTGGACACCATATAGAGCATTTCTTACTTTGGAAAAATAAACATGCAGTTGACAAAAGAAACACAAGGGTCATTAAACTTAATGTGCACCCAGTATGTGCCACATCCAGCATTGTTTGGCAAGGCTTGGTTTAAATCCAGCTCACTGGAATGCATATTCCGTTTAATGACGAGGCAGCTGATTACAACCCGGGAATGTGCATCGTAACGCATAAACAACCAATTTCCATCATCTTAAGCCACCACTGTGTAATGGCACGTTTAACAGAAATTTCACACACTGTGCCAGTATCAGGGCAATGCCTACCTAAATATTATGATCTGCTAGGAAACAGACTGTCTCGATTATCAATAATTTTCAGAAAAAACATGTATTTCCAGCTTAATATTTAAAAGGGTTTCCGTTTATGTAATCCTTTATATATTGGCCCTCAAACCACTGCTATGTCTATTGGGGAGCAGTTCTGATTTCCATACACACATCTGAAATTGAACCTGGGTCATTCTAAGTTATACGAATTACAGTGTATCAGACTTACAGAGACTTAAAATGGTCGTATGCTGGGGGCGGAGCCTAACCGCAGAGCTGGGAAGACGCTCCAAGAATCAGCTCCCGACGAAAACCTACCTAAATACCCCCAAAACTGGAGCGTCTACCAGCCGGAGAGCATGGGACACATCAGGGAAACCCAGGGCTACAAAGAGACACCAAAGCTGAGCTCCACAATGCCCGGGAACCCACAGACGCAAATGGGGCCTACATGCGGACGAGCCGGGGAGAGCCGGCCGCTCTCCCCATCGGTAAAGCCACGCACAGACTCCTCAGCAATCACTCACTTGCACACAATCCTGCGGGCAGTTGCCTCCCTGTACCCCTAGTGGTATTCCCTGGCACCCAAGCCTGCATGTCAACCAATTAACATGTTTAATATGTCTTTGTTGCCTATTTTGTTTTTATTCTTAGTTGGAGGACCCACAGGCTCCCACTATAGACACCAGGACTAAAGCATAATCAAACCATTGTTTAGATACTAAAGCGATGACACTCAATATAACTATTAACTCTAAGCTACTGTTACCAAACGACAAGTAACTCATTCTGACAAATGTAACTAGCCAGTTTGTACCTAGCCTGTTTTATTAACAAAAAATGTGTGCGTTTCATCTAAATGCTACATAACAGTTAACAAATCAGTGTGCTCAAACTGTCTGAAAATGCTGTTGTGGCATTACTGACACGCTCATGTTATTCATGCAGAGCAAAAATAAAGAATATAAAAAAAAAAATTGTCATATGCAAACCTCCCAAAATGAAGTTCCATTCCTGCAAACTAAATTGTTGTTGTTGAGAAGTTATTCGGATGAGAATTAATTTTTGCCTTTGCACTGCATGCATTTAGTGCAGGAAGATGCAAACATTTGCACACGTGTTTTACACTTTGTGAATATAGGGTTAACAATCCCACGGGAGGTGAAGTGCTGCAGCTGACAACATTTGAGAGGAAGCATAATAAGAAGTCCATTTAACTAAAACAAACAAATATAAGGTCACGTGACTCCCCCAACTTCGGAAGCTCTTAGCATTGTATGGCTTGGAAACAAGAATTGCATCTGCTCATTAGAACACATTTTCTCCGTCATGATCAAAAGGGTTCTTTTGTGGCATTTAATTGTCCCTAGTATGGAATACTGCTGGGCTTCCAAGAGGAGAGCAGCAGGCTTACCGTTCTACCATAAACTGGTGAAAATATCCTGACAAAGGATCAATCCTAAATTTGGTCAGCTGTTAAATAGTAAAAAACGTAATACAGGCGTGCACCTATGGCAAATTAAACCATACTCAGATTAAATAATCACAGGCAGTTGTAGAAATGAATATTACCTCTGATTTGTATATTTAGATCAGGTCCTGAAGGGGTTAAAGTGTCTCAATCACCAAAAATGTACTTGGCAATATCACACTCAAAAACACAAGCTACTTACGTGTTGATAAATCTGAAATCCATTCAGATTTTTTTTTTTTATATCTATAATTTTAAGAAGAAAAATAAATCAAATTGATCTCTATGTCACTAGGGCTTTATCTGAGTCCTAATGACATTCTGACTCATTAGGAAGTTCAAACAATTCCATCCTTTTCTCTACACAATGAAATTATCGAAGATAAAAGTCTCGAGACACTGGCAACCTGGGGTCCTGATTGGCTATTGACTTCACATGTGAGTATTAGCCAGTTTTTCCATGAGAAACTTTAAAGCCCCTTTCCAATTTCACTGTAACAGCACATAATGTCACAATGTGGCAAGAGACTGAATAAAATCAACCTGCCAGACTAACAAAACAGCCCAGTTTAACTCCATTACCACCCGATAAAAAGTCATTTGCATATATAAAAACTGGATGAGTCCACAATAGTCAAAACTAAATTCACTTGTGCCTACAAAGCATGATATTGTATAGACAACATATCAAATGGCAGGTTTTAGATAGGTCACACCACCAAATACCTGTTACATAAAATGGTTAAAGGGACTCTATAGTCACCATATAAAAGCAAGAAAGACAGGTCCCCCTTCCTTCTTGCTTTTATATGTACTTTCATTCATTAAAAATAATTTTCGAGGTGTTTTTATATTAAAAACTTACCTCCGTTCCAGCGCCGAGCTCCCCGCTAGGCCGCGCCCCCTTTTTCATCAAAATGACGAAATCGCGGGGCCCAATAGGACGCTTCTCACAGAGAAGCGTCATCGCGATGTGGTGCGCATGCGCGGCTTCGCGCTGCACCAATCGCGTTCTTCATAGAATGCCGCCCCTATGAAGAACCTGAGCGCTTTACCGCGCATGTGCGCGGAATGCACGTTCGCGAGCTGAGCTGTCTGACTGACAGCTCAGCTCGCTTTCTAAAATTATCAATAAGGGGGGGGACCTACTGTCCCCCCCGGCCCCCACCCCTGAGCGGCGGGTGGGGGCCCTAAAATTATCAATAGGGGGGGGGGGGGGGGGGGAATTTTCCTTTGGAGTTCTTTGGAATTTTCCCACGCTTGTAAAATGACACAGAGCACTGTGATTGGATGGCTTGAAATCCATCCAATCACAGTGCTCTGTGTCATTTTACAAGCGTGGGAAAATTCCAAAGAACTTTCCCACGCTTGTAAAATGACAAAGCACTTTGATTGGCTTAAACCCACCAATCAGAGTGTTCTTAGCCTAATTGCAGGGCGGGGCAAGGCTTTATAAGCCTTCCCCCACCCTGCGGAGCTCAGTCTGCGCGGAGCCCTCCATGGGTGAAGATGGATTATTATTTTTTGCGCTTTTTTTTTTTTTTTTTTTAATTGCGTCGGTTATTATGGATTTTTATTTGGCCTTTTTTGGGGCTGAAGAAAGAAGATTTTAGAAGAAAGAAAACATCGAATGGTAAGTTTTTTTTTTATCTCATTTTTTTTTTTACAGGTTTTTAGTTAATGTTCCCCCCCCCTCATTATTTTTAGGGTGAGGGGGGTAGGTAGGGAGATAAAAAATTATTTTTTGGGGGGGGGGGGGGGTTAACTAGGGTCCCCCCCTTTGTATTTAGGGCCCCCACCCACCGCTCAGGGGTGGGGGCCGGGGGGGACAATAGGTCCCCCCCTTATTGATAATTTTAGGGCCCCCACCTGCCGCTCAGGGGAGGGGGCCGTGGGGGGGGACAGTAGGTCCCCCCCCCTTATTGATAATTTTAGGGCCCTCACCCGCCGCTCAGGGGTGGGGGCCGGGGGGGGGCCAGTAGGCCCCCCCCCCCCCCTATTGATAATTTTATTTACACACACTTGCCCTTTAATAAGCAGAACATGCTAGTCAGTGGTATAAACTGTCAAACCGCATACTAACAGTTAAAATGAAGGCACACATTTCTTGGTACGAGTGGCTGCAGTTCCATTAATAGAGGGTACAGAGTATGTTTATTTTGGTAACATTTGTGAAACACATTTATCAACTGCTATAACCCTGCAGATTGAATATGTTACATATTACATGGAGATGCACTGTACTGTGAAAATGCTATCACAGAAAGCAGTTTGGAAACCTCACGTCTACCTATAAGTGAATACTGTACGTGAATAAATGACACACTCTGCTAACCGTAACCAGTCTCCTCCACACATAGGAAGGAATTTTACAGTCTGTGGGTAACGTTAACCGTAAGTGCGTGCCTGAAGGGGCTGAAGAAATAATAATTAAAAAATAGCTCATGGGATAGCTGGTCTACTAACTGAAGCCTTAAAGGAACACTTAGGAGTCTAGCCAACTCATTGGTTTTGCACCCCTCCCTGTTACAGGTGCCTCATCCCAGGGCCCTATTTAGCCTTGTACTGCAGAGAGCCCCAGGTGGAATTTTTTCCCCGTGTAAGTGGGTTAATCTTATAAGAGCAAACATTAGGCTGTTAGAGTAGGACCTGCCAAAGATGGGGTACATTGACGTTGTGGCAGGCTTATGCAATGTATGATCATATAATGTAACTAAACCCCCATTATTTTTGCCTAAATTAGGTGTTTTTAAAAAAACTTCTAAAATCTGTCAACATTGAAGTTGCTGTTAAGTGGATAGGTGAGTGCGCTGGATCTTGTGTATTGTATTATATATATATATTCATTGGGTGTATAGTCTAAAAAGGCTTGAGCTGAAGACACTTCCTGTCAGTCCGGGTAGAGTAAACTGAAGATCCGCTACCCGCAGATCAGCACACTACAAAGTCGGCAGGCACAGGAGGGGGAAGGGGGACTGAGACACATGGCGGGGAAAGAGACAGAATACAAGAACTGATTGGCAGGACGGGAGCACTTCCCCTCCTGCTGGGCTATTAGAGTGCCTGCTATTTTCATTAGCTCAATGGAGCTAACGGAAGTAGAAAGTATATTTGTCCAGCCATTTGATTCTTATTTTGAATTACAGAAGTGCTAATTTCACAGAGAAATTGTCACTTTTATAAGTGGGGATTTTAAAGGGATGCTCCACAGCCATATAGCAATTCAGCAAGCTGGAGTGCTCCATGGGTTTGGAGTGCACCTTTAACGATGATGGGTTAGAGAAATTCTTTTATATCATGACATATCTGGTAGGAACTTTCACCTGTAGCCGTATTGGCTCCTCCAACATTGATGTCATTTTCATCATCAAATTCAATCCGGACCCCTTTGCCATTCCCAGCAGACACTCCACACCCTCCACTTCTACAGAGTGATATGGGGACGACTCCATATACGTATGCCAACATAATGGGAACACCAATACCTGCAGCGAGAAAGAAAAAAAACAGGGGTCACAACACAGACTACAGGAAATGGGACTCCTTCTCTATACCAGTCAGAGATCGGTTGGGAAGAAGATACATAGTCCTCATTCGTGACTTCAAAAGAGCCCTCCAGCTGTTCTAGAACCACAACTCCCATGATGCTGTGCTAGCCTGCCGGTATATTTTTTTCATCATAGCTACATGTTGAATAAGCAGGTCATCTACCTGAATAGTGCAGATTCTTTATCTGAATGCTATAATGCTGACTGTGACTGATCCCTGTATCCATGCCATACTGGAAGAGAGGCCAGTCATGTGACAGAATAATGAGAGGATGCAGATTTGTAAATGTATTCCTTACCCACAGTTACTGCAGCGACAACTGGTGACACTATGACAGACAGGGTGACACTGCCTGCTATGGCCAAATTCCTCTTGTGTTTGGAAATATCTTTGCCTTCATAACGATTGTGAATCTGTGAGAAATGAGCAAACTGAGTAAAAACACCTCAAGAAAAACAAACAACCAAGAAATGTAAATTATGATAAAACTAAACCACTGGCCTGTAAGTAAACTTTACCCAGTTTAACATTACATGAATGGTAACCTTATAGCAAAATGAAAGGTCTCTGAGAATGTCTCACAGCTTAAAAATCTTATTCATACCTGGGAATGTTTGGGTTTTTTTTTTTTTGCGTAAAACGCCAGTGGCCATTACAACTTAGCAAAGAAGGAAATAAATATTGCTACAACAGGATTAAAAAACTTTAAACCTGAAGTACAGGAACTACTTTTGAAACATGGCTCCATTTACTGGGTGGTAAAACGTGTTATTTATTAATGGAAAGGAGGCTGCCACAGAATAGTCATATCTCAGCATATCAAACCTAGTGACGCAACACATTATTTCCAGTAAACGTCTGGCTGAACCTGCCTCCCAATCCATCTTAGTAGAAGGATATTGCTCAAACCGTATCACTCCCAACGTGTCTGTACACGTACTCACTTTCACTTTACGCAATATAATCAATCTACACCGAAGATGGTTTCTTTTTACACGATATAATTCTCGCCAAGGAATTATTACTATTCCGTAAGTTACGTGTGGGGGGGGGTGGGTGGGGAGGCTTGTAACTCAGATTTAATAATACAGTGATTGCTGTTTAAGAACACAAACAGCAATGAATATTTTATGGTGAGCAGGCAATAAACCAAAGTCCCTTACCGGATCACAGACAGCATGATGTTACAGGGAGAGTCAGAGCAAAACGTCTGCCCACTTACTTACATGCCAGCTGCAGCTACTCCCTGAAACCTGTGCTGGTGCAACTCAAAGAGGCAGGATGTGATTTAAATTAAACATGGTAAGTCTAGATCGACTTGCGGCCAAGGCTGCTATATTTAGATAAAAGGCAAGTGATCGTCTGATGCAAATTAAATGAGGCTGGTTCTGTGACCTGTTCCCTGGAAGTCAGAGCTTCTTTGGAAACAGTGTATGGGTTACTCACTAAGCTGGGAATTGTTTGCAAAAGCAGCAGAGCAGGAAACGTTTCCAATTTTGCTATTTAGGTGTAAAATGTGAAACTCACTGGGTAAGTGAATAATCTTGTGTAAAATGACTGCATAACTACCTGTTATTGTTAATCACCAAGTGTGAACTGCCAGGAATTTAACATGAATTCCACAATTTAGGTCAACATTGTTGAACCAACATGATAGCCGGGTATTGTGGCCTAAATATTAGTGAATAAGAAACTCCATTGTTTACATTGTGGCACCAAGTCTGCCTCCAGTGGCTGTCTACCAAAACAGGGCCCGAGGGACGGGGAGGCAGAGGGAGCTATAGTGCCATGAATACAGCTTTGTATTCCTGGCACTTATAGTATCCCTTCAACATAAGCGGCCGGTTGGCTATATAGACTGTGATGGCAATGAGTAGTATTTTTGTGTGTTTGTTGCTCTGTTTTCACGTGTCCTCGTAGCAGTGAAAGATGATTATTCCTTACCTTTCGCCCAACATACACAGGAATACCGATGATCATGGCTGGAATGGCGATCCCGGCTATTAATGCAATACCAACTGGAGCTCCCACCAGGGTCCCCAGCTGCCAAAGAATCTTCTTTTTCCTGCTCCATGGCTTCTTGCCCCAAAAAGTGCATCCAGATGGGCTGGAAAACAAACCAGAACAACACCCTTGAATGGCTGTCATTTAGATAAAGTATTACCGCAGTCAATACAGGTCGGCAAGAATTGAAAGCACAAAGCTCTCTGTTAAAGGAGATGGCTGGCACTATTCACCACTCACAATAAAACTAGGATGGAATATAAAAGAAAGAGATAATACACAAACATAATATTTTAATAAAAAAATAAATCAATCTGAATTCAATCATCCAATGCCTAGCATAGCAGTTTATTGTCTGCATCGGAAAAGGGTATTAATGTATGATCCAAGATAGAATCACTTTTTGCTGCTGAATTAGGGCTTAAAATTTGAAGTCATTTGCCACTAGACATGTGCAGTAGGTTACAATAAACGGGTGTATTTACTAAACACTGAATGGATACTGGTAAAAACTAAATTGCAAACTTCAGGCTAAAATAGCTCTGCGTAACAGGCTGTGTCGCCACTACCTGTTATTTGGTAAATACACGATATACAAAGGTGGGAACTACTTTCAGAATAAGAGCTACGTTTAATAACACAAACAAAATGATTCACTAAAGGGAGAATCGTTGGGGATTCAAAGAAGTTTTAAAGTCAACGCCAAAGTTGTCAAACCGGAAGCATTAGTGGACTTGGAGAATCTTTCCAGCTATTTTGGCCTTAAACTCGAAAACCCCTTTCAATTGATTTCTCATTCCTGACAATTCTCACTTTATTGAATACATTTGAAATTCCCCACACTTTCATGGAGGGGTGTGTATTTGTATATTATATCAAATGTATTTTATTTTGAAGAAGGGACACGAGAATTGCACATTTTTGGCCACAACAGTCAAGCTGTAAAATGAGATGAGTCTGGGAATTTTCCCAGCTTTGCTATTTTGTAATATTCAAATCCTCTGTCAATTCCTGGTTGAATTCCTAGTCTAGTGAATCAATCTGATTGTTCATTTCCATTTTTATAGCACATCCAGCAAGGAGCTCATACTGGATCTGGTCTGTCCGGTTGTGGCTTTCTATCTGGATCTATGAACTTAGATGAACAGCAGAGCCATTGTTGCTTAATCTTACTCAAAAATAAAAAATAAACTGATCAGTTCCCACACTGGTTTTATGTAGTGACAGCACACAAAGTACCTCTTCATTACCAAAACTACAAGTGGAACCTCGGTTGTTCAGTCGGTCACTTGTGTACTCACCTTAGGTAATGTAAGTCTGAGATCTCCTTCATGCAGAGCCAGCAGAATTCACAGCCGCACACTGCGCAGGTCATGTGATTACAGCTGCCGTCATTCATTTTTATGATATAGGCGGCACACCTGGGGCATGGTTTAATATCGTCCGCTAGTTACAAGAAACAGAATTGAAATTTATCAGACACAGGCTGGTAACTATAAGGGAATAGTGAGACGAGTGATAGCTCAATAAAATCATCATAACAATACTTATCAAAACATTGTAACATGTGGAAAATGTTAGTGGCTGATAAATATTAATAATATAAATAATTATAGTCATGCTAAAATACAGTGATCGTTTGCCTTGGCAATGCAGATACTTGTGGTCTTTAATTTATCAACGGGACCATATTCTGCCGTCACCATTGCAAGGTAAGCCATACTTTACTCTTTTATGTACTGCTAGTGTAAAAAATTATCATGTTTCAGTCAGTACATGCACACAAGGTAATAGAAAGTTATCTGTACCTTAGTCTAGTAAACATGTTAGTGTTATCAACCTCCACCCAGGCCATAAGAGGTAGATGCTAAAGGTTCCCATGTGAATACGAGAGAAAGGAAAAGGAATGCATCAGGCTTCGCTAAATCCTGCGCAGGTAGTTAGAGAATTGTGCTATGATGCAGAGGATCTAAGTGATCCTGAAAAGTGGCACTTGGTTGTCAGTGGAAGTGTATGGGAATCGCATAAGCTCTATTTTGTAATGTGATCCAGGGTTTGAATACCAGGCACCCTGCCAGCACTTCAATATGAACGCACCTACCAAGGAAAGACTAACACTGTCTTAGGACTGCTAACGCTTAACAGGAGCTCTTTACCGTGGAGAGGAGATTGAGAAACCCTAGTTCTCAAAACATCTCACAGGGTTATTCAATAAAGTGTGACATGTCAAGGCTGCAAAGTGAATGTAAACGTTTAGGCCAAACATTAGAAATTCACACTTTTGAGAATAACCCTGTAAATATATTTTCCTGACAAAACCACAAAGCAATAAAGCGGTGTTTGGAGCAGTGATTGGGTTCTAGTCTATTTATTTTAAACAAATACATTTATCTACATCCCTTTATTTCATATTTAGATTTGTGTTTTCACATGGGTTTGAAATATCTACATCTGGTTTCATTCATTTGTGAGTTGTTCCCTCTATGGGCACCAATTACTGTGAAACATACTACAAAACCTAGTTAACGTTCACAAGGGATTAATGGAAAAGTAAGGCCAGTTTGTAGTGGAAATACTGGTGTCCAATAATTAATTCCGTATGCACCCACGCATTAAACTTCACAAGCACTTTCCGACACCAAATGTACAGCCAGCACGAAAGAGGTACGAGCTGTAAATAGTAGTATGCGACATTGCAGAGCTGAGATATAAAGTAATTACTTAAACACTAGAAAGCATGAAACCAAATCCTCTGCTTTTTCCCCTAAACACACAGGTAGAAAACTAAATTGAGATGTTTATAGAGATCTTGAGTGGAAAGCCTTATTTTCAGGAATGTAATATCCCCAATAACCAGAATTCCATGCGGTTTCATGAAAAAAAGAGTATGTTGCTATGGTGTGTGCTGTGTAACTGTGGCAACATGCTTCTTTAAGAATCAGCACTGTATCATAAAATCAGAAAAGACTCCTGGAAATCGTTTCCGTTTAATTCTCATGTTTTCTTTCACTGCTTCGTTATCAATATATACAAACACATGACAAACTGCAGAGACGAAAAAAAACAAAAAAAAATGCTGACAATATTTTGTCCGTAAAGCAGTGCATGGCCTGAAAAACATGCGAGTGTAGAATTCCACCTCTGACTGTGAATTCTAAGAGTGCTAGAATCCCTGTCATTTGATGTAATTTTACACTTTCCTATGAAAATTGGTGGCTGGTATAAAACACCCTGGCTGTAAATCGTGAGAAAAGCGCAAATTTAATTTCTGATTAGAAATCCCAGGAAGTCAGCTTATATTATCACTGTTACCAATGTTAAACGTCATTAATAGGCAACACAATCCGACCGACATTACCTGCTGCGCCAGACTCCTGGCTGTAGCTGATCGATGATGAACGGATTGTCCGTAAGCGCAAACTCTGGGCTCGCTCTTGGCGAGCGGCATCACACGTCTGGTTCGGATGCCAGATCTGTTTGCAGTGATAGCAGAACTCTGTCTCGCATCCATCACGGCCACAGGTTAGCTTTGGGCAGCTGGCGCATCCAAATGCAATTACTGCGTATCTGCAGGAGATAGGAGGGGGAAAAAAAATAGGTGTAAATCCTACTTGTGAGGGAACCATTACAGATTCTGTAGGGTAGTCTAATACATTCTATATAGATATCCATATCAAAATCTGCATGTAAACACTTTATAATTTTAAAGTGCTTAATAGGGACACCACAAGCACCATAACCGCTACCCATAATAGTGTGCTGTATTGAAAATGGTGCTTGGAGAGATCCTTTACGCATTATGACAACCTAGAGAGTACAGTAAGATCTTCATTAGAACATACAAACAATTGGTTATCATATTATGATATTCAATTAAGTAAACAATAAGCCCTCAGTTATGGTACTCAACAGCAAAATAAATAATTAAATCACTAAACAATGCAAGTTTTACATACCCACCATAGAGCAGCAATTAAACTCACAATAACATGTGTGGTGTTTGGGTTATCCCCCAGCTCCAGAGCAATAAGCCTCAGTTATGTGTGGCGTCTATGGGAACATCCCAAAACTCCACATCAATAAACCTCAAAGTAATGAGTAGTGGGCCGTAAACAGCTCAAACAGCATATATTTAAAAAAAAAAGCAATGTTTGATGTTAGGGTGTTCTTATAAGGAAGAATTTTCATGTAATGCAAAGATATAATGAATCGTCAAAGTGAACAAGGAGTGTTTCAATACACCATGAAAGCCATTTCGGCCGAGTGACACTATTCCTGTAGAATTACCAATCCCAAAATGCGCTATCAGACATCATGGAAGCTGTAGCTCTACAACAGCTGGGGGTGTAACCTTATGGGCACCCGTGCTTCAGGAATGAGAAGACATTAATAATTCTACTCCGTGGCAGAAAACCAACGTTTTATTTACAGAACACGTAAATGTCAAGGCTGGTAGAAAATATCAAGCATGGCATATACCAGACAATGACATCTTTATTCTTATTTATTGCCAGATGTGTTCTAAGTTCACCTGACAGGCTTCATTTTTCTTTAATTGTATAAACTACATTTTTAATCTACTGGTAAAATTACCAACCTGATTATTATTATTATTATTTTTTAAATCACGGTCATTAAAATCCGGGTTGGTTAATAGAAAGGAAAGTTGTACACTCCCATCCCGGAAAGTGCAGACACTGCTTCCATAAAGTAAATACACAGGCCTGCCTGTGAGTCATGGACACTTCAGCTAACAGTCGCTCTTCCTAAATTAAAGACACAGAACACCAATCCTTGAAGGCCGGAAGCCTTTAAGTTGTAGTTCTGGTATTATCATTTAACAAAAATAAATAAATGTAACTGGTCCACAGCAGGTACTATTCTGAGGAAAGTGCTAAATAAAGAGCTATCTCCATGGTAACCAATTCAATGCTTTACAAAAGTCACCAGTTAGCACTCAAAATAGCAACAGTTTTGCTTTGATAAATCCCCTCCAAGGTGTACAAATAACTAACAAATTCCTTAACACTGCATGGGAGTATGGATTATTCACTTAAAGGACCACTATAGTGCCAGGAAAACACTGGCTCTATAGGGTCATTGGGTCCCCTCACCATTTGGGTCCCACTCCCGCCGGGCTGAAGGAGGAGGAAGGGGGTTAAACACTCACCTTTCTGCAGCGCCTGGCTTTTTTCGGCGCTGGGGACTCTCCCCCCTCTTCTGATGTCACCGGCTGAATGCGCACGCGCGCGCATTCAGCCAGTCCATAGGAAAGCATTTCTCAGTGCTTTCCTATGGACGCTGGCGTCTTCTCACTGTGAAAATCACAGTGAGAAGCGCGGAACGCGGGAGCGCCTCTAGCGGCTGTCAATGAGAGCCACTAGAGGATGGATTAACCCATATGTAAACATAGCAGTTTCTCTGAAACTGCCATGTTTACAGCAGGCAGGGTTAATCCTAGATAGACCTGGCACCCAGACCACTTCATGAGCTGAAGTGGCCTGGTTGCCTATAGTGGTCCTTTAAGTAAGACTTTAAAGTGAATGTCAAATTTAAGAGAAAAATAGCCAAATTGAAAACATTCTCTAATTCAGTTGTGCTTCCAGTTTGACCTATGAAATTCACCTTAAATTCTCACTTTAGTAAATATGACACCATATTTCACTCTGTGGAAAAATACCGGCAGCAATGGCTCAGGGCATAGGTGTCAAATGCACAAGGAAGTAGAATTCGGCTCAGTGAATCTTTTCATCTACACACTTGTTGCTAATGTTGCCCATATGAACAGATTGCATCCATGCCCACCTAAAGAATGTCATCGCCAGGTTCACTTTAAGAAACAATTCACAGAGTATTTCTCAGTTATGGTAGAAGGCTGGAGTTCAGAACTCAGGGTACAAGCCGGTTTCACTTTCAGAATTAGCACTTGCTTGGCACAAACAAAGGCAACTGGATGCACGAAGGGGGTATAAAACATAACTTTAGACATAGACAACTCTATTGTTAAGAATCCATTTTGTCATCATTCCTACCACAATAGAATCGAACGCCATAGAGTGAGAAAGAATTAACATAATTCAGTGTAAATATGTCCAAATATGATCTCAAACGGCTCTTAGGCCTGTCCACCAACTGCATTAAAGGGATATTTTAGTTAACAATTGCTTGATTAGTTCTATCATATAAGGACACGGCATGTTTTGAGCCCAACCATCTGTTGGAGGGGAAATGTGACTGCTGATGGCTTTTTACCCATCTTCATGGTAACAACGGAACTCGTGGATGCAGGTAACGTTGAATGGAAGCAGATGGTCGGTTCCATGATAGTCCTGTAACATTATCTACCAGGAGGTTAGGAAGTAATGGTGCGAAAGAGGCCATTAAAGGGACGCAAGGTCAAACCAGGAACCTGGAGCAGGTGGCTGCTAGTTTTAGTTTCCAGACCATTTTGGAGGTTAGAGGAGCATGTTTCACGAAATAAGCAAAACTCCCTACAAGCCATTTAAGGACACGATGAAGTAGGAATTATGTGTATTGAACATCTTTTAAACCTTACAGATACTGACAAGACACTGGTTAGTTTCCAACTAAAATATGTTAACATAGAAGTAAATTCTCAGTAGCCACATCAGCCAGGGAGAGATCTGTATGTTGGGCAATCAGCAGAAACTTCTACAGGTCTACAAACTCACTGCCCACTGTATAATGCGAATCAGTGATATCAAGAAACATTGCGCACAGCAACCACAACACCATGTGTCAGCCCTCTCTACTAATCAATGTGTCACTATAGGGTATAGATTATTAATTCTATATCGAGAAAACAGAATAAGTTTACTTGGCGTACGTAGCCCAATACTATATTTACATATTACTAGTGATCTGGTTTTCTTTTTTCCCCTCTGTTTGTCTTGGCCTAAAAAGATGGCAAGAAAGTATTTTTGGCACTGGCAGCATGGTATATTGGCTGAAGAAGGCTCTTCGATTGTTATAACGTTCACAGCCAGATAACGATCACCAGTCTACACAGCTGGTTACTTTACTGTTCTCTTGCTATAAGGTTCTGACTACATAGAAGAATGGTTTGCTCCTATTAACGACAATATAAATCTGAAGATTAAAACACATTGCATTGCAAGTCCCCTCTTCTACAGCTTGGACATCTCTGCTTTATCAGTACAAAGCTGTCCAGTTTGTTTTTTGGCAATTATAAGCTGTGAATACTGAACGGCCTTAGACAGATAATAGAAACGTAGCTACAGTGATCTCAGGGTGCCTAGTCAGCCCATTTATTTAATTATTATTTTTTTTAAATGAGAGAATGGTGCAAAAATGTTAATTTAAGCAACTAAAACGACAGAACACCACAAATAAGTTTTAATGTTGAGACATTGCACGTACAAAGTCTTGTCCTTGAAGCATTTTTTACATTTTTGTTATATATCTATGAAGCATAAATTAAGCATAAAACATCAGAATTTGACACTTTTATGGTATCAGCAGCCCTAAACCCGTCAGATGTGGTTTACATCACATGCTCTGTGTTACACACTGCTACAGCTGCCATCGCATGCTATGTGTGGCCATCCCTCCACTGCCAGTGTCATTAAAGGAGAGGCCACCTTGTCTCTGCACATGTGCGTCAAAGTATAAGTATAAGAGGGGACTTTTCTTACCCGCAGTCTGGAGCTGGACACCATCTACAATCAGGATCTGCAACGAGCCACCTCCTGAGCATGAACTCTTCATATTTCTCCATTAATACATCATCGTTCAGTATTAAGCGGATATCGTAAGGATTAAAGCGTTCGGAGCATTCAGGGCAGCTAATGTTAACCCTGCTTTCAGAGATTTCTATCCGCAAGTACTGGCGTAAGCAGTCCGCACATGACCGGTGGTGACAGGTCATTATATCTGGGAATCGGTCCTTAGAGTACCGTAAAAGGCACAAAGGACATTCTAAAAAGTCTCCGCTCAGCTTGCTAGCTGGCACCACGACATTGTCTGAAGAGTTCACTGAGGCAGAAAAGATAGAATTTTTATCCGTGCACATCTCTGAGTGAATGCTTTCAATACTTGCAATGCCATCCACCCCTCCATTTAACTCCCTGGACTTGCGCTTAGTGTCTTTTTTCCTTCGGAATATGGAACCCCATGGCATCCTTCGTTTCTTTGGTGCCTTTTTTACAGGAGGAAGGCTGACTGAAGAAGTTGACGACTGCAGGTCTCGATCTGAACCCATTTGCAGATGTAAACTCATTTCCACAATACAAATAAAAATTTAAAATCTCAACGTATGTGCATGGCAAAGATTGTTTTTAAGAATCTTAACCGTGGCTAAAAAGTGCGGTCTAAGACGGCAAATCAATTCTACTTTTCAACTGGATTCATTCAACAATGTTGTGGTGTCTTGGTCCTGCAGAAAAATAAAAGCAAAATTAAAACAATTAGTAGAGATATAAGTTCATAGAAACACTAATATATTATGGCAATACAACTAAAAAATGCTTAATCTTGTAACCAAGTTTGAATTCAATGTATAGGCGAAAAGTTTGAATAGCCAAGGCTCATAGAATACATTTCCCGCAATTCTAGGTCATAGAGCATTTGCGACATAACACAAGGTCTAAATGTATTTCAAGTGGTCACTTCAATACAAAAAAGTAAAACACCCAAAAAAAAAAAAAAACTACCAAGATATCCATGGTGATAAACAAACCATAGTTATTTTCACTAAATGATGCAAAATATAAAGTAAGTAATTGGCTAATAAATTAGTTAGAAGAAACAAGAAACAAATGGAACAGCAACATTTCTTCTGACACACCTGTGGTCAAGTATGAATTAACTTAATATTGCAGAAAGACAAGACACCCAGAAACCCTGACATTATAGGCTGTGGTGCAAGTGAAGCAGTAGGAAAAGACCCCAAGATGCTGTCACAAATATCAATGAGAAGAGTCCAACTTAATCTGCAGATGACCTGGGTTCAAAAGCACAGATCATATTTAAGCGCATTAACAGAGATAATGTTAGTGTCGCAAGCAAAAAAATCTCGCTTAGGTTGGAGTATGCAGAACCATTGCCGTCTCCATGTCACATGGCGTTCCATTGTAAAACGTCACATGGCTTTCCATTGTAAAACGCCACATCGTAGTAGCAGAGGGGAACTCCAGTAAATTCAACATGGGAATAATTGGTGTGAAAAATACAAATGATTTTCATATATGTTCTATGTCTTTCGATTTAACAAGTAAAACGTCCCCAACTCCCCGCTCTACCACCTCTATTCTCCAACTAGCCGAGGAGACAGCTGGAAAGGTCACCTAAGGGTCAGCAGTCGGAAGTCATTAAACTGTTGAATATCTACAAGCATAACGGAGAACATTTACCAGAGTGCTGCAGAGTACCCTTTTCCAAAAAAATTTCTAGAGTGGATGAAAAATAAAATTCTGGCTGGCTTTTCAATATTTTTTACTTTTGCACCAGTCCTGTCACTTATTTTTTGCACCTTGCATTTATTAATAAATACATATTTACTGCACCGAAAAAAAAAAGTATTCTACGTCCTAGAGTTTTCTTTTACCTTCAAAGCAAAGAAGAAAACATGCAAAATATTCAGTGCAAAAGCCCAGGTGATCATAAGAACCCTATTGGTATGATTATATACCAATTCTTCTCTTTTGCACTTCCAGAAATGAAATAGGAAAAGTAGAGTGACAAAACACTCCTGTATGAGTTCCTACGTCTGTGCACAAGGCATGATGAGGGCCAAGGTAATTTGCATCATATGCCAAGGTAATTTGCATCATATGCCAAGGTAATTTGCATCATATGCCAGGCACCTTGCATATTATGTAATTCCAAGGAGGGAAAAAAATGATATATCAACCACACACTTTTAAACACACACGTATAAATGCATATATTGTACAACGCTACGGAATCTTATAGCGCTATATAAATAATAAAATAATATATTTAGACAGGGCTCAAAATTAATCTGCCGAGTGTGCCACAGACCGTACAGGATTGCCGTGGCAAGTAATTTGTAGGTCTGGCTAGTGTAGGACTTAATTTTTATATAGATTTTTATCTATACATCTATGGATATATAGACACACAGATGCAGACCATAGATATGTTTAAGCCATATGTCTGTAATTTATAGCTAACATTTAAACAATTGACTTGCTTTTCACATTTCCCCTGAAGGAAAATATCAAGGCTTTTATTCCTGTGACCCTTTCCTTTAACTTTCATGTACAAAGCAACATACACCAGCATCATGATTTCCATTTACCCAATATAGCAGACAGCCACAATGTACTGCCGCGTGTTATTTAAACAATATTAATACAAAGAGCATATATGGTGTAGGAAAAAGGCATGATGGTGCTATGTGGTTTGAGTGTACTAGATGAGAGGCCTTTGATCTTCATCTGAGCAGACTGAAGAGAAATGATTAAATATAAAAAGGAAAGTGTAAAAAAAGAAAAAAAAAGTAGATTGTACTAATGAGTGGAAATGGTTTAGGTAGCATAGAAACATAGAATGTGACGGCAGATAAGAACCATTCGTCCCATCTAGTCTGCCCAACATTTCGAAATACTTTTAATTAGTCCCTGGCCTTATCTGAAGTCTAGGATAGCCTTATGCCTATCACATACATGCTTAAACTCCCACGCTGTGTTAACCTCTACCACTTCAGCTGGAAGACTATTCCATGCATCCACTACCCTCTCAGTAAAGTAATACTTCTGAATATTATTTTTAAACCTTTGCCCCTCTAATTTAAGACTATGTCCTCTTGTTGTGGTAGTTTTTCTTCTTTTAAATATATAGTCTCCTCCTTTACTGTGTTGATTCCCTTTATGTATTTAAATGTTCCTATCATATCACCCCTGTCTCGTCTTTCCTCCAAGCTATACATGTTAAGATCCTTTAACCTTTCCTTGTAAAATTGTATACTGCAATCCATGAACCAGCTTAGTAGCCCTTCTCTGAACTCTCTCTTAAGTATCAATATCCTTCTGGAGATACGGTCTCCAGTACTGCGTACAATACTCCAAGTGAGGTCTCACCAGTGTTCTGTACAATGGCATGAGCACTTCCCTCTTTCTACTGCTAATACCTCTCCCTATACAACCAAGCATTCTGCTAGCATTTCCTGCTGCTCTATTACATTGCCTGCCTACCTTTAAGTCATCAGAAATAATCACCCCTAAATCCCTTTCCTCAGATGTTGAGGTTAGGACTCTCAAATATTCTGTACTCTGCCCTTGGGGTTTTACGTCCAAGATGCATTATCTTGCAGTTATCCACATTAAATGTCAGTTGCCACAACTCTGACCATTTTTCTAGTTTACCCAAATCATTTGCCATTTGGCTTATCCCTCCCGGAACATCAATCCTGTTACATATCTTAGTATGATCAGCAAAAAGACACACCTTACCATCAAGACCTTCTCCAAGTACAGATCCCTGAGGTAGCCACTGGTAACTAGACCTTGCTTCGAATATACTCCGTTAAAACACTTTTTCAGATGCATTTTTGGCAAACTGGACGCCTCTTAATGCATTATCAGCCCAAACTTTGTTTATTGTGCAGATATAATCTACTTAACTGCTTTAGAGTACAAAGAAACCAGTTCAAAGCTATGGGTACACGCACCACCACTAGTAATGCAATTAACAGCCCACAATGTCTTCACATAATTGGCTTTCAGATAAAACACCACACCAACAACATCCTATATGTATTTAAAATCATCAAACCTGGATTCTACTGCTGCAAGAAGCACAGCGTTTTAGCAGAAAAAAGAAATAAGAGCTGCAGGGAGTCACAGAAAATACATAAAATCTTAATTTCTAGCAAGCAATACACAATTATTTTGTCTTCAACCATGTCTGCAAGAGCATGCACAATTACACATAACACTGAGCATATGTAATTCAATGCCACACACTCACCAGCACCTGTGGACACATTTGAATTATGCAGAAATATTTGTTGGGAGCAGCCATTTACCTTTCAACGGTCACTCTAAGTACCAATACCACTTGATTTTTAGAGGAAACCGGCGATTTTTACATTTGTCTAAAAAAATCATCCCATTGAAAGCTAGTAGGGGTACTTCCAACTTAAAGGGACACTAGTCGCATGAACAACTACAGCTTATTGTAGCTGTTCTGGTGTCTGCAGGCTTTTTCATTTACATTGCTGCCTAGGGACACCTCCCGTGGCAGTCACTCAGATGGCTACTAAAGGTGATTCCTAGGTCAGTGCTGCACAACTTGCAGCACTGACGTTTAGCATCTCCACACTCTGAATGGAGGCACTAAACCTTCAGGGAAACTATAGTTCCAGGAAAACAAACTTGTTATCCTGGCACTATAGCTTTCCCCTCCATATAAGATATATTTATTGTTATTGTAAGAGGGTTCCTTTGTGTATGTTGGCAATAAAGTTGTCCTGCCCCATATCTCACCATGAAACATACGACATATTAAACTGCATTAGCGACAAAATTATTTCCTCTTAGAAAAAACAATTTACTGGAAATCCAAGGTGGTGTTGTACGATAAGGATCACCGTACTGTCAGTAACTTGTTTAGCTAAATATGCAAACTGTGAAACTAATTAAAAATAAATATTTGTGCGTGTGTGTCATATATATATCTTTACACAAGAGGAAAAAACAAAAACATTAACAGTTTTCTAAAGAAAGTTATCTGAATTTTAATTTTTAATCTTTGTATCATAGTTTTATGGTAACACTGAAGAACACTGGAAGTTTTATGGTAACACTGGAGGACAAATCTAAGAATTTGGGGGAATATTTCCACTCGAGACAAAAAGTACTTATTGCATTTCTCTGGAGATAAGTAGAGAAGTGATTTGGCAGCTGCTAAAGCATCATTACCCAACACAATCACATAAGGTCTTTTATTTCATGTTTTTTTTTTACAAGTAGCCCTAATAGATTTTAATGAGATTAGCTCCTTGAATAGGTTCTGCAGACTCTGAGAATGCAAATAATGGTATGACAGTGCCCTAATATGAATGATTTCCAACTAGAACATTACCATCTAAAGGAGTTACTAATGTAACCCATGGCTGTTTTTGCACATACATGCAACTGGCTGAGGTCTTAATTTCTGACCCTGTCAAAGGCACTAGCAATAGATACATATTGATAAAAATGCACATCTGACAGCCCAAATAAATTGACTGCATTTCCAAGCAATTAAAGCATTGTAAGTCATTTAGCACTTTCACGTGGGTGGCTGACTACAGACATACTGTATATAGTTTATACAGGCCTTTAGCTAGCATTCACTTGTACCAATCACTGTACACCCACTCTTAGGAATAAGAGAAGGCACATTTCAACATTAGCTATTCTACACCCTAATAAACTGCACTGGAACCGGACAACATCATGGAAATAAAACTCAAAATTTGTGACGCACACCTAACTAAAGACTAGCGAGGTGTCTCTCTCATGCATGTGTTTTAGAATATATCCTGCATTGGGCAGAGCTGGAGTGGAACCTTTCTCTGGGGTCAAGTATGGCTGCTGAAATTCAAACTCTTCTTCTTCCGCACCATTTAGTGATGCCGGAGTGATGTCATATTGCGGCACCTGGCATCGCAGCAGGGCGCGCGAGGGAGCAGAACAATAAGAGCTAGGAGATTTCAGCCCCCTCGCTGTCTGGCTCTACCACCCCTCCATGGTGACCTGTGATTTGTCAAACCCTGTACTGATCCCTAGCTAGAAGGCTCCAAACAACTATAGCCTCTGCTACATTTCTTCACTGATTCATAAGTACACTCCTTCCAGGTCTCTCCACTCTGACTGTGACCTTCTCCTGTCCACTACTCTTACTCCAACTGCTAACTCACTCTTACAAACTTCTTGAAGGTGGCTTTGTTCCTTTCGAACAGCCTACCTCCCCCCATAAGACTCTCCCCGAGTCTTCAAACACCCCTCAAAACTCATCTCTTCAGAAAAGCATATGGCCGCTCAGAGTAACTTTGGTTTCACAAACCTGTCTCATGTTTTCTTTTAAAGGGCCACACTCCACTCTCACCTAGTTCTGGTACTTTTACACTTTGTTGCGATCCCCCACTCCGCTTTTTTAAACCCACCTTCACTAGACAGTAAGCTCCTTTTGTAATGGCCTCATTTGTCAAATTTCCCTGTTATAAGACTGTAAAATGCTGTGGAATAAGTTGGCGCTATATATAAATGCCAATAATACTTGGGTGGCAAATGGGTTACTTTGAGTCTAGACACATGGAGATACTTTGTACGCATTTCATCTGCTGTTATCTTTTTGTCCCACAGTACTTTACATTGTGGGCTGTAAAACCACATGTCTGTTACTTGTGATCAAAACATACTGAGTAGGAGACTTCACACAACTGCAACATTTATACATCAAGATCCCCAGCTGAGTTAAAGCATAACTCCCACAAGCCCCTTTAGGTACTTCTAAAAGTTATTTTAATAAAATATATATTTTAAAAATATTTTGTAGTTCTGATAAGTTTGGAGATCCCCACACTTTCTGCCCTAAGTTACAGTTTCAGTTCTTCACAACACTCAAAGACAGACTTTTCTGTTATACTGTAACTACTATACATTTGGATGAGATGACCCACTGTGGCACCAACTACAAACTCCCATTATGCTCACCCAGTCTTCATGGAACCTTAGTACACAAAACAACTGGGTGCCTATGTTAGAAATCACAAATTAAGTGTGGTCTAAGCACCATAAACACTACAGCCTTCTGTAAAGGTTATGGAGCTAGGAGGTCGAGGGCACTGCCCCCATCTTCCCCCCTCCCCAGTTGGCTAAGCACTGTCCAGGATCTCTCCGGACTGGTATTGCAGTAGTTCCGCTACACAACATTTAGGGTCTAACTTTTTGGCCAGTCAATTAAAGCAGAAGGTAAAGATAGCATCTTTATAAGAAATTTAGAAAATATCAACAAAATTCCAACACAAGCAACAGTTCATGTCAGGGACATTTAAACCACAGCTGAAAAACAAGTACACAGCAGATATTTTTCCAACCAGCAACGTACTCGCTAATATTTTGTAAACACCCATTAAAATTCATAGAAATAAAACGAAGGAAACACTTTGTGAGAGGAGTCACTGTTTGAAATAACCCTAGGGTATTTTTGCCAATTTATTCAGTCAAGGAAAGGAATACCTTACTTGAATTTATTATCAACAATATAGGCTGACATGAAGAAAATGGAACGCAATGGTTTGTGAACACTTATTGAATATTCGACTAAAATATGTCTATTTGATTTTCTCGATTAATTTGTCTTTGTGCTTCAGCTGCAACTTGGAAAGATTTGTATTTTATTTTTTTTTAATTGCAGCTCCTATTTATATTATGTGACGAACGCCAAATACAATCAAGTGGAGGAGAATCTTGTGATGCTGATTGCAACTCCTATGGCATAACAAGTGTGTGAATCAGGCAGGTTTAGCTTTGCAGACCGCAGTTCATAATATGACAAGTGCAGGAAGCAGGCAGACACGGCTTACTTTGTCGCTGACTGCAGCTCAGACCTCAGCTCAAAAACGAGTAGGATGCAGCTCCACTCTATGTATCATTGCGATGCCATGTTGCAGACAGCAGCTCCAGTGAGCTCAATTATGTGCACAAAGATCTGAACAAATGTGATGTTATATGGTGATCAGAAACATCAAACAGCTTACTTGGTTCAAACAGAAACACTTCTCAAATCATTAAATATTCTTAAAAAGTTCAAAACCATGGGGGAAAAATGCCAAAAACGTGGAAAATTTCTGCACATGTTTTCATAAATTAATGATCAAAACGTAAAAAGAGTTCTAAACAAAACCGTAACTTATTTGCAGACAATATAAAATTGACAGACTCCTTGAAAAAAAAAGGAGTTGAGAAAAGAAGCCTGCTATATATTATTGCAGACTATGTAACAAGGCCCAAACAATAGTATAAATCCAAGGTGCAAGAATATAGCCAACGTATTCAAAATATTGAAACTTTATTGTTTTCACAGGAAATAACAGGGCAGCTCCAGAAAGATGTAAACAGGTCCCATTGGAGGAAGCACCGATTCTCCCCCCCCCCTTTTTTTTTTTCTCCTTTTAATGGATAGTTGCACTTTATTTTTCCTGGTTCCTGAGTCAACTCCCAATTATAGCCTCTGGAAGAGGAAGACACTTTGCTCTAAGCACTAAAAACTAAATGCAGATTTTGTTCGGTCAGGTAGGGGAAAAAAAAAAAAGCTCTAACTAATTTCCTCCAATTAGCAAGTCCATATACTTGTCAGACAGCCAACAGAGACAAGGAAGTTTAACAGAAAATTAGGTTTTACCTACAAATGTACTTGAAAAGGGGAAAAAGAAATTATAAATCAGCAGATTAGTGAGTATTATCCACGTAGATCAATCCAACAATGATACACATTAATGACAAGTCTAACATGTGTATTTAAAAGCTGTAATATCAAATTGTCTTCTACTGACTTTAACAATTGTATATGCTTGCTAACCAATACATAGGATTATTCAGTACACAATAAAATACTTTGGATGAATTCAATTACAAAAATGGAAAGTTTAGGCCATGTTGGTCAAGTTCTTAAGATAACCGAATCACACGGTCTAAATGTATTGGTTTGGATTTGTAATTACAATTGCCTGTTTGGTGAATAAACCCTGAGAATGTACAGCTACAAACAGGTTATTAGGGTGTTAAATGTATCTGATATTTATAGGTTACAGAAAGTCTACAGGGGGAGGTTTTCTTTAAAAAACAAAAAACAAGATGACCATCCAGCCGTTTACGAACAGGATATGAAACCAAATATTTAATGGTTGCCTACAGTACACAACTTTGAGCCAGCAAATTAAATTAACATGTAACAAAGAGAGCCAAAAACACACATTTCTTTAGAAGCATTGTCCTACCCACTAGCAATACAAAACGGATACAGCCACAGTCAAAGGGTTAATAATGTGACGAAAGTCATTGACTTTGCGACCAGTGCAATACAATAATCACCTTCACTCTGTACAGAAACACATGGAACGGCAATCAGCCATAAAAACAACGTAAAGGAAAAATGAAAGCATTCCTTACTCTGAGATCCGAGAAGTCTGAGTGCCAGTAAAATGTTCTAACGCTCTTCACATTTGGGGAAACCTCCTTCCCCTCCTCTCTGATCTTGCTCGACTGGCTGCAGTGTTAGTGCACTGCCCATAAACTCACATCATACAGGAAATGAAGTCGAACCTTAAGATTACAGCATACAATAAAGGCCAGACAGTGGCATTTCAAGGAACTCACAGGATTTGCTTGCAGCCACAAACAGACACTGGGAAATGTAATTTACCTTGTGAGACACATTGCAAACATACGCCACTCACAGTACAGTTCCATAGAATAAAAAGGACGAAAAAAAGAAAAGATATCACATATGACTATCACAAATAAAACATGTATTCGCGATTTTTTTTCTCTGTGTCTTTTCCCAGAAACACATATTAAAAGAATTACTGCCTTGCAGCTTCTGCACTGAGGAAGATCAAACACTGAATTTGTAAGATACTCCATTTTTTATTCTTTTTGTATAAAGCCAACAATCTGCTGCATTGTACAGTGGTTATGGACATAAAACTACACAGATTAGGAGCAGCACTCTGCTAAGAAAGTAAACTTTTACTCGAGCAAGGGAATGACCAACGGAATGGTTCAGATTTTAAAAATAGTCAATTATTAACATTAATGGAAACAAGAATTCTATGAAATAAAAGGATTGCTTGCTAGGATAGGTAGGGGTTGTTCATTTTACAGAGTTTTTTTTTTTTTTTTAAATATGCTTTTTTTTTTTATTTCCTAGATTTAATACAGGTTTTCTGAGGTCTGAAAAATAAAAATAATGAAATGTAGAACTCTGCCCTGCTGTGTTTACCTCTATTGGAAATGAGAGCTTCCATCTTGACTCCCTGTTAATCAGTTATAAACTCAGTCCTTTTCTAGTATGGCATTAGGTCACTGAATGCTTTATATTGCCACTACTTTACATATTTATATAAACAGGATGCAATCAATAAAAACGCTCACTGAAAAGTATACACTTTTGCATTAATTGTGCCTTTTTGAGAGGCAGAGCCTGACAATATTCTCGACCATAAAAAAAAAAAAAGGGAAAAAAAAAAAAAAAAAGGAAAATAAAAAAAAAAAAAGAAGAGGGGTTGTACTCCTCCAAAGAAAAACAGGATGCTTACCTGAGCCACGGCCAGTACATGACTTACATGAAGTACCGGTATGTTATAATAAAAAATAAAAGGCTTTAGGCACTCACTATGTAAAACGTTAAGCAGTTTTCACCATAAAACACTGCACATACCGAGTTTAATCCCCTATCTGCCACAAGGTGTAACTCCACCTCCAGCAGAGTCATTGGGGCGTCACTAGCCAGCCCAGAACAAAACCTCCAGGCTGCCTAAATTATATTATGTGCATTATTTTAATTATTATTTTTTGCACGGTGCACCGTTCATTGGCTGAAAGAGGAGAGGAGACTTGGAGCCCGGCAAAGTAAGAGGGCAAACCATTCCTAATCGTCCCAGGCAATAGAACCACTACAGCAGGCTCTAATCGTTATTAATCTTTAAAAATCAAAAAAGCTTTTCAGTAAGAAATCCATGGTCTTTGATCCTTCTTTAGTGCTTGCAAGATCATGCAGGAAGTGATTAAGGTCACCCAAAGATGTCTATAGGAAATTTGGTTGGTGAGCGCGCGTATGGGCGTCGCAGAGGTTAAACAAGCTCACTCAAGTGAATGGAAAAAGTGCCAAAGAAATAATACAGTAAAATAGTGCTCACCTATTGTGAAAAGGCTATATACATAGCAGACCCTACGAATGGAAGGTGGGAGCAACAACAGGACTGTTCATTGCATCACTGTACTTTTGGCCTGGCATATCATATGATAAAAATCAGATATTAAAGCTGGAGGTCACCTTGCCATGTTAATCATTACATGGTGCAAAAACAAGGCATGCCATAATTGTTTTGGAAGTGCCTGTAGATATAGATCAGTTATGTACCTTAAACACAAAAGAACACGCTTTTCTATTGCCCTTCAGTATTAGACCCACGTGTAACCTAGCAGGAATTGTTTTGAAATAATACAAACGTTGAAAACCAAAACTATATTGAATGGAGAAGTCACAGCTGTGACAGCAGTGTCAAAATTCCAGTAATCCTTTCAAGGAAAGGAAGTTCATTGGTCTAAGTAAACTAATTGTAAAAGTTACACGGTGCAAATGCAGAAGTTTAAAAAAAATCCAAGGAGGTAGTAAAATATTAAAGGAACATTATAGTCACCAGAACAACTACAGCTTATTGTATTTGTTCTAATGAGTAGAATCATTCACTTCGGGCTTTTTGCAGTAAACACTGTGTTTTCAGAGAAAATGCAGTGTTTGCATTACAGCCCAGTGGTGACTTCACTGGCCACTCTTCAGATGACTACTAGAGGTGCTTCCTGAGGCAGTTGCACACTGTGAGTTCTGCCATTCAGTATCTCCACCCTATACATGCAGACATTGAACTTGAGGATATGCTGATTGGCCAGGACTGTGTTTGACTTGTGCTGGCTCTGCTTCCTTGTCAGTCTCAGCCAATCCTACAGGGAAGCATTGTGATTGGCTCAGATCACCAGCAGACATAGGCAGTAGCTGCAGACTTAAATACAAGTAAGATTTTACTATATTTAGGGAGGCATAATACATGTTTGTGGTCCTGACCCTGTAGTGGTCCTGACCCTATACATGGGATCATATCATCATCAGGATTAAAGGGAGCCGTATCACATTTACTGGTATTTAGACTAAACTTAGCAAGGTTCACTACTCAAAGTAATGCTACATTAGGCCTTAGTGCAAACAGTTTACTTATAATGATTTCACGGATTTGCATTTAAAGGGACCCTATATGCATCAGAAAAACTTTAGTTTAATGAAGCCGTTTTGGTGTATAGATCATGTTTCTGCAGTCTCACAGCTCATATGTCTGCCACTTAGGAGTTAAATCACGTGCAACCCTAGTTACACATCCCTGTATGTAACTTACACAGCCTTCCTAAACACTTCCTGTAAAGAGTCATATTATGTTTACACTTCCTTTATTGTAAATTCTGTTTAGGATTTACCATCTCCTGCTCTGTTAATAGCTTGCTAGGCCCTGCAGGAGCCTCTTGTATGTGACTAAAGTTCAGTTTACAGAGCAGGAGATAAAAACATTAAATTACATCAGATTGAAAATGCAACCATTTTGTTTATCAGCAGACTGTGAAAGTCACAGCCAGGGGCGTGTGGCTAGGGCTGCATATATATAAAAATAAAGTGATTCAACTCCTAAATGGGAGAGAATTGAGCAGTGAAACTTCAGGGGCATGATCAATACACCAAAACAGCTTCATAAAGCTAAAGTTGTTTTGGTGACTATAGTGTCCCTTTAAGGAGAGAAAACACATAGGAAGATTTTTTTTTAATAGTAAACAGTGAACGGTAGGCTACAATAGAAGACTTCAGCTCAGCTATATACATGCCTTTTTAGCTTTAGATCAGAAATTCCTTTTTCAATTCAAGTCACTGTTTCGGAGAAAGCGAATCAAAATGAAAAAATGTTCTTTACGAGAAACCAATTTTGTATGCTGTGCACAAGCAGTTGTTTTCACTTTATTTTACTTCAGTTTCACTTTGTGCATTATGACCCCCGTGGCATCCAGCAGAAATTACATTGGTGTTTAATGAAAAAATATTAATCTTGGAAGATGAAGATCAACGAAGGGCTCAACATTTTCCAGAATCCAGAGACAAACAGCTCTTAGAATTTCACATTAAATATTCAGGAGCTCATGGAAATATTTATATGGGTGTATCTTGGCTCCAAATAAATTGTGAAGTTGATTATATTTTTTTTTATTTGTAGAGACATTCATAAAACAGTCCAACATAAAGCCAGGAGTAACAAACAGTTTTACTTTAGTTTTAAGTTTTCCTGGGACATTGCCAAACCCTCCATTAACATCTTTAAAGGGACTCTATAGTCACCATATAAAAGCAAGAAAGACAGGTCCCCCAGCCTTCCTTCTTGCTTTTATATGAACTTTCATTCATTAAAAAAAAAAAAATCGGTGTTTTTATATTAAAAACTTACCTCCGTTCCAGCGCCGAGCTCCCCGCTAGGCCGCGCCCCCTTTTTCGTCAAAATGACGAAATCGCGGGGCCCAATGGGACGGCTTCGCGCTGGACCAATCGCGTTCTTCATAGAGCGGCATTGAATGCCGCCCTATGAAGAACCTGAGCGCTTTACCGCGCATGTGCGCGGAATGCGCGTTCGCGAGCTGAGCTGTCTGACTGACAGCTCAGCTCGCTTTCTAAAATTATCAATAATAATTTAGGGCCCCCACCCGCCCTGTGTGGCGGGTGGGGGCCCTAAAATTATCAATGAGGGGGGGGACCTACTGTCCCCCCCCGGCCCCCACCCCTGAGCGGCGGGTGGGGGCCCTACAATTATCAATAAGGGGGGGACCTACTGTCCCCCCCCCCCCCGGCCCCCACCCCTGAGCGGCGGGTGGGGGCCCTAAAATGATCAATAAGGGGGGGGACCTACTGTCCCCCCCCCCGGCCCCCACCCCTGAGCGGCGGGTGGGGGCCCTAAAATGATCAATAAGGGGGGGACCTACTGTCCCCCCCCCCCCGGCCCCCACCCCTGAGCGGCGGGTGGGGGCCCTAAAATTATCAATAAGGGGGGGGACCTATTGTCCCCCCCCCGGCCCCCACCCCTGAGCGGTGGGTGGGGGCCCTAAATACAAAGGGGGGGGACCCTAGTTAACCCTCCCCCCCCAAAAAAAAAATATCTCCCTACCTACCCCCCTCACCCTAAAAATAATGAGGGGGGACCATTAACTAAAAACCTGTAAAAAAAATGAGATAAAATCAACTTACCATTCGATGTTTTCTTTCTTCTAAAATCTTCTTTCTTCAGCCCCAAAAAAGGCCAAATAAAAATCCATAATAACCGACGCAATTAAAAAAAAAAAAACGAGCGCAAAAAAAAATAATCCATCTTCACCCATGGAGGGCTCCGCGCAGACTGAGCTCCGCAGGGCGGGGGAAGGCTTATAAAGCCTTGCCCCGCCCTGCAATTAGGCTAAGAACACTCTGATTGGTGGGTTTAAGCCAATCAGAGTGCTCTTTGTCATTTTACAAGCGTGGGAAAGTTCTTTGGAATTTTCCCACGCTTGTAAAATGACACAGAGCACTGTGATTGGATGGATTTCAAGCCATCCAATCACAGTGCTCTGTGTCATTTTACAAGCGTGGGAAAGTTCTTTGGAATTTTCCCACGCTTGTAAAATGACAAAGAGCACTGTGATTGGATGGATTTCAAGCCATCCAATCACAGTGCTCTGTGTCATTTTACAAGCGTGGGAAAGTTCTTTGGAATTTTCCCACGCTTGTAAAATGACAAAGAGCACTGTGATTGGATGGATTTCAAGCCATCCAATCACAGTGCTCTTTGTCATTTTACAAGCGTGGGAAAGTTCTTTGGAATTTTCCCACGCTTGTAAAATGACACAGAGCAATGTGATTGGATGGCTTGAAATCCATCCAATCACAGTGCTCTGTGTCATTTTACAAGCGTGGGAAAATTCCAAAGAACTTTCCCACGCTTGTAAAATGACAAAGAGCACTGTGATTGGATGGATTTCAAGCCATCCAATCACATTGCTCTGTGTCATTTTACAAGCGTGGGAAAATTCCAAAGAACTTTCCCACGCTTGTAAAATGACAAAGAGCACTCTGATTGGCTTAAACCCACCAATCAGAGTGTTCTTAGCCTAATTGCAGGGCGGGGCAAGGCTTTATAAGCCTTCCCCCGCCCTGCGGAGCTCAGTCTGCGCGGAGCCCTCCATGGGTGAAGATGGATTTTTTTTTTGCGCTCGGGTTTTTTTTTTTTTTTTTTTATTGCGTCGGTTATTATGGATTTTTATTTGGCCTTTTTTGGGGCTGAAGAAAGAAGATTTTAGAAGAAAGAAAACATCGAATGGTAAGTTGTTTTTATCTTATTTTTTTTTTCTTTACAGGTTTTTAGTTAAAGGGTCCCCCCTCATTATTTTTAGGGTGAGGGGGGTAGGTAGGGAGATAAGTTTTTTTTTTTTGGGGGGGGGGGGGGGGGAGAGGGTTAACTAGGGTCCCCACCCCCTTTGTATTTAGGGCCCCCACCCACCGCTCAGGGGTGGGGGCCGGGGGGGGACAATAGGTCCCCCCCTATTGATAATTTTAGGGCCCCCACCCACCGCTCAGGGGTGGGGGCCGGGGGGGGGCAGTAGGTCCCCCCCTTATTGTGAATTTTAGGGCCCCCACCCGCCGCACAGGGGTGGGGGCCGGGGGGGACAGTAGGTCCCCCCCCTATTGTGAATTTTAGGGCCCCCACCCACCGCTCAGGGGTGGGGGCCGGGGGGGGGCAGTAGGTCCCCCCCCTTATTGTGAATTTTAGGGCCCCCACCCGCCGCACAGGGGTGGGGGCCGGGGGGGACAGTAGGTCCCCCCCTATTGTGAATTTTAGGGCCCCCACCCACCGCTCAGGGGTGGGGGCCGGGGAGGGGGGCAGTAGGCCCCCCCCCGTTATTGTGAATTTTAGGGCCCCCACCCGCCGCACAGGGGTGGGGGCCGGATGTCCCCCCCTTATTTTTTATTTTAAGGCCCCCACCCACCGCACAGGGGTGGGGGCCGGGGGGGGACAATAGGTCCCCCCTTATTGATAATTTTAGTGCCCCCACCCGCCGCACAGGGGTGGGGGCCGGGGGGGCAGTATGTGCCACCCTTATTTTTAGGGCCCCCACTCACCGCTCAGGGGTGGGGGCCGGGGGGGGGGGGGGGAGGAGAGTAGGTCCGTCCCCCCCCCCCCCCTTCAACCACTATTGTGGCCAGACAGCATCCCTGTGGGTTCGGGCTTCAGCTGTCAGCTGAAGCCACGCCCACAGCAGTGCTGACAGGCTGTCAGCACACAAAGCGCGTTCACAGTGCTTTGTGTGCTGATAGCCCGTCTGATGCATTCACCCAGAATGCATCGGACGAGAGGCCTTTTTAGGGCCTCTGAACTCGGAAGTCCCTCTGGTGGCCGTCTGATTGACTGCAACAAGAGGTGTTCCAAGCTTCCAATGTAAACACTGCATTTTCTCAGAAAATACAGTGCTTACAAGAAAAAGGCTCCGGGTAGCTGTAGCACTCACCTAAACAACCTCATTAAGCTGAAGTTGTTCAGGTGACTATAGTGTCCCTTTAATTAATCAAATGGGTCCAAACAGTGGTTTTTAAAGTCTTGTCCTGGTAAAAAAAAAAGTGTTCTAGGCAGATCATATCTTGTTCAAGGAGGGTCTTTATTAATCTCTTTATGCCCTGTGTATCTTTCGAATTTCAATGGCATTCCAATGCAGTCAACGGTATTATATAAATATTGTATCACTATGAATGATTTTAGCTAACTGGAGGGTTAGGGCTGTGCCAAAAAACATTAGAACAATGACTGTTAACTTTACAACACAGTTGTTTGTGAGTTGAATATACAAATATGATCAGACAGAGAAAATGCTTGCTAAGACGCACGGGAAATTTAGTTCACAAACTTACAAGTTGTCACTGTTCTCCATACTGGGCAAGTTAAAATAAGGCCGAACCCACTGACATATGACAAACACTGCATCGTACAAGGAAGGAGGAAGGAGACATCCATCAAAAGAATAATGTTCCTAAATAGGCACATTCTGTACAAAATGTATAACCTTTTCTTGAACAGCTACTACATTTAAAGTGTACGTATCAAGCAAACGTTGAAGTGTACATAGTGCCAACGGTGTGCCTGATGCGCTTGGCCTATCATTGCTTTATCTCTGCTAAACAGTGAGTAAACCATTTAAACACTGATTTAGGAACAGACACTTACAGACTCCAGGCACCATGACCACTTCAGTCAGTTGACGTGTACATAGTGCCAATGGTGTGCCTTTAAGAGAGGGGAAAAAAGCAAGCATCAGGTAAGTATAGGTTATACTTTAGCTTGTAGATTAATTATGTATTTGAGTAAAGATTCAATATAAAAGTCCTTCTAAGTCACGAACACCTTTAGCACCTTGGTACATTCAAGAGTACAAAGATTGGATTTTACCTACATTGTATTTCAACAAACATATTGTAACGACATTGGACTCAATTACACCTAAATCTATTTCTCACGACAGACACCCTACACCACAGATAACTAACCTGTGCATAAAAAAAAAAAAAAAAAAAAAAAAAAAAAAACATTTTCACACTACATTTCCCATGATGCTAGATCAGTTGCTGGGTAGGCAGAGAATAACAGGAAAAAGAGTTTACGAACATGCATAGCGGGAGGACGTCCAGCGCCAGTTAAGCAACTAAAAAAGTTGCTTACCACCCCAGAAATCACTCTAGTGGCTGTGTGGTAGACAGCCACCACAGGTGGAGTTAACCTTAGCAATGCAGCACAGAAAGGAACAGAGGCCAAGAGGCTGAAATGCCAGGAGCTAGAGTCCTAACTTCAGAGTTAAACTGTTTAACCCTGTAGATGCCTAGAGACTCCTGCCCCCAAAACACAACTTAAAGTAGATTATGTTATGGGAGTGGGAGTATTCCTTTAAATGAATTATACAAAGACCATGTGAAAAACAAGGTCCATTTCTGGTAGATAAGCAAACACTTTTTACAATGTGCAAAGAAGATTTTGCCCACATATGATAGTCACCTCTAAGACTACCTCCTCTACCTCCTGGTTAGGCCAAAGTGTAAATGCAATTAAGAACACTTTAATATTGGTCTCCTCATATGAAACCTCCTTTTTGAAATCTGTAATCAAAAGCATTGCTTTGCTCACCTACTATATTCAAGATTTTGCTTGAAGTGCTTCAAAACCATTTAAGACATGGTCTACAAGCCAGACCCAACTCACTAAATCAGTAATCGAAGAAGAAAGACCACTCTTCCCACTGAACTGTATAGAAACTGCACATAATTAATTGTTTACTGTACCAACACTGGGAACAGACCATAGTGATGTTGATACACACACACACACACAATGCTATACATGTAATTTGGGTTCCACCCAACAAAAGGGTTGAGAACCACTTAAACAAACTGACACAGGCCTTACAAGAACAATCCAGGCACTATAACAACTTAACCTTAATTAAATTGATATGGTGCCTGGAGTCCTAACCCCAAACTGATCCAGACAGCACCCATCCCCCAGGGCTCTGTGCCTCATCCACATGTCCTGGTTTTAATGCAGGAGACATGGACAGGGCAACGTTGATCACCCTTAAGGTGCCCAGGAGATCAAGACACCAAAACAACGTCATTGAGATTAATACGTTATTGTGCCCAGAGTTTTTCAAAAAGAAACCCGAAGTACCCAAAAGATGAGACACATATGACATTGCTATCTGATGCCACCCCCATCAATAAAAGAGGAAACTATAATGATTTGATTATATAAGTCTCTACTGCCCTTTTTCCATCTATAACAAAAAAAAGGGTGCTGAAATTCTAGAGATGATGCCAGATAACAATTACCATAAATAAATGCCTTCCATTGGCCAACAGGCCTTGAAATAAAAAAAAATGTTGCTAATAAGGCTTCTCTGCGTAATCTGGGAAGGGCAAAGAATGAGTCAAGGCATGACAGGTCCTGGACTCTTCGTAACCTTAAAGGGAGGACAAATGAGCATTTATGATAGTATACGATCCTAAGGAAGTGTTTGAATCCAAAACTCATCTGAGAGGGCAGGACCTAGAAACAGCCAGTGCAAGTTCGTTTGCAAGGGGGTTCTGACAAAGCCATCACAGCTTTCCTTCCTACACAACAGTAACGCTCCAGGAAAAAGCCAGCAGCTTGGTTTTATATAGCTACTTGAACATCAGTGCTTATATGTAAGCAAGCCTTATTGGTTTTACTCAACATTAGATACAATTTTTTATATATACAGTTTCCTCGCTCCTACAAACCAATAGAAAAAACAAAGCTGCATACACAGGAGCAGAGTTTGGGTTCCTAATCTATTTAACAGTACACACATACACTTTATATTTTCATCAACTTTCTCTTTCACCCTTTTCTATATTTTAGATTGTATTACCTTCCCATACGAAGAACAGAATAAACCATACTGATATAAAGTACATATTTAAGATCATGTTTTGACTCACACTTATTAACACAATCTTCAGCACACTTCCGTTTTATACTGGTATTTCACCCTGCCGGATGATCATAGTTAGAACCTGTCTAATGCTGGTGAGCTCTAATGCCACAAAATAATGTTAATCTCACTTTGTATGTTCTCCTAGTCTAATCAAGATATGCTGCTGTGGTTTATGGGAGTGACGAGAGAATTAAGTAGTGGATTTACCACAAACTTGTACTACAGAGAAAATGGAAAAAAAAGATCATATCTCTGAACGCCTTTTTGCAATGTGCCCAGAGATGAGAAGCAAGTTCAAACTCTCAAATAAAGAGAAGATTTAAAAAGCTAGCCATTCAGAAACAAGTTGAAGTGCCCCACCAAGGTTCACTAATGCGCAGGGTGGTGTGCATCACTTAGAGGACCTCATCTGGATACTCCCAAGTACCTATTCCACAGACTACCCTTATGCTTCATTCCAATTAACGGTCTCAGTAATATTGTATAAAAGACATACCGGAGAAATGTACAACCCCGGAGATCCTCCCCAAAGGGACAAAATCAAGGAACAGCCTAGCACAGGAGAAATGCTCAATAAATATTTAAATTTTGTTTGCACTTCATTTCATATAGAACCATTCCAATTAACCATACTTGTTTTTCTTGGCCCCGGTTGTTAAAATGAGATATTTAGCTTTATGGAGCTAAATTTCATAAATTAAGATGCTCTTCCTTAATGTCCTGGAAATGGGGCAACGTAATCTTAAAAACGAGCTATTACATTTAGGTACATATAGACAGAAAGAATGGCAGTAACACCACCAAGCGTTCCACCGAGAAGGATATTCTTGGCTTTTCTTCATAGAACATTTTAAAATTGTTTAGATCACTGCTGAACAGGAAAGATGTCCTTGTACAGTGCGAGGCTGCATGAAAGGCCGGATTCTGGGGACGTGGAGGAGAGGAAATAATGCTTTTGTTTGTGTTTTCAAACAGCTGGCCAGCTAACCTTAGCGTAGCCTTACCAAATCTTCATAACCTTGGCCCGGCAAATGTTTGCAAACTAAAGGCGATTATTATGACAAAACGTGATTTACAGATACCTGCAGTGCCAAGATTAGCAATTACTGCTAATGGTTGGACACCATTCGGAAGATTTCCCTGGATGTTTTCCGAATTTTCTGTCTAAAACTATTATGAGTTTCATACAAGATATCCTACGTAATGTACGACAGTACGCTATGTTCGGAACCATATAATACAATAAGTCAGTCATTAATCTGTTCCTCAGTTCCTTGAGATATGATGAGCCTTTAATAAAAATATATATTTTACAAAAATGCCGTGGATAAATACACTTTCATTTCAGATCTCCCCCAAATAAAATCTGTTACTCTTAAGCAGTTGAGAGCAATAAAGCAGCAAAGTCTGAACTCAAACAGATTTGTTTCCAATATAAATTACTACATTATCATACCAGCACACTGTGCATCAATACTCAATAGTTGGTAAGCAGACTTAGAAAACGCACAGCACAGTTAGAATCCCCCATATTTACTTTATTTAAAATGCATTAGGCAACTTGACAGCATTATACAATCTGTTACTCAAAGAGGATTTTAGCTTACAAGTATCAAAAGTGACAACAGTAGCTAAATTAATAAAAAAAAAATAAAGCAAGAATAGACAAGCTTTCTTACGCAGGGAAACAGTCACACCATAGGATTTACATTATTATCTTTACTTATAAAATAATAATAATAATGTAATTAGAGATGCAAACCAGCAATTTTCTTTTGTTTTCATTAGTATGTAACTTATGTGTTACCAGAGAACAAATAATGCAGGCTTAATAGTATCATCAAAAAATTATACATATCCCACGTGCAGGTAAAAAAAACAAGGTCATATTTACCAACTCTGACCATGAAATAGTGCCAGGTCCCAAGATATTTCATAAGTTGCTGACTGCATGAAGATTCAGTCAAGTTTCACTCTGCGTGTCCAGAACAAAGTGACTACTCCACGTGTAAAGTGTTAATCCCTCAAGTCTTATTTGAGATATTCCGTTAACAATGTTCAACATAGAACACTTACCTGACCAAGATCACAAACGTGCCAAAGACAGGATTTTCATTAACTTGCTGAAAGCCAGGAGTGCGTCAAGTGAATTAAAAAGCAATGCGTTGGGTACAGCTGGGACATTCTACGGTCAAAAAAAAAACAAAAAACAGAACAAAAATATGTTCCGTAAGCATAATTAAAAATACTTTTCAAATAAATTATATATATATACACACACACACTTTCCAAATATACTCTTATAGTTCAATTTGTTCATTAGTAAGATGTCCAACACAACTGCTAGCCAGGGCTTTAAGAATAACGTTTTTACAAGTGTGTATTTGAAGGAGTTCCACCTTTGATGTCAATTCAACCGCAAAGCTATTAGTAGCAACAGCCTGGCTTGCAAAGCAAATGTAAATAATAATAGGATTATAAAAATAACCAAAAGCTTCCTTGCCATCCTTTACGCAGCTAACTGCAATCAACATGGAATTAACTCTACAATCTGAACACAAGGACGAATAAAAGTACTAAACATGAAATGAATTCCATTCGTTGCAGATGGTTATGGTAGTAAGTTTGGTATGAATGTATTTAGTCTTCCCAGGACAGACCCAGTGTCTATATAAATATGGCAAGCTTTATTATAGTACACTATAATATTATAATTTATATACAGCCAACCTATTCAATAACACTTGACAATTGTAATATGGCTATCATTTCAAGTCTGAGAAACTATCACATATGTCATCAGACAAAAAAAAACATTAAAAGGGACCAACTTGAACGAGATTACTATCTAGCTTTATACATATACAAAGTACCTATGCAAGCAAATCATTAGAAATCTATTTCTGCAATAGAACGTGTGTGACCACCCCTCCCCCTGTTTCTTTTAGCCGTCAGAACGCCATCAGTCCCTCTAAGTGTCTATTACTCTCCTCATCTGTCCACATTTAATTTATTTCACACTGTTCCTCTCCATGATTGCCATTATATTGGCCCTCTTAACATGGCGGTGTGCTCCCCTTCACACGGTGGGTTGGATCATTAGAAGCTTGAGCTGGCCCATACCCAACATCAGTACACAGTGCTGGGTAATCAGAAGGACAGGGATACTACGTCTCCCTACACTCGCTAGCATATCTGAGTGCTAGAACAGTGCTGAAAGCCTACAACGGCAGGTGATCCTAACTGTACTACACCATGGGAGTGTAGTAATCAGAAGAAAAATGATTAAACCATATTTATGATGCAATATAGAGGGAGTAATGTGGCATCATCACATAACAAAGGTATTAAAATTAACACTATATGAAATATGTAAAAGTAAACCAAATCAATAGTTTCCAGTAGTGATTTGACTGTCACTAGACCATCAGCAACAACATAGATGACTGAGGGTTTTTAGGAGTTGTAATTCCACTTCACCTGCAGCCGTACTGGTTGTCGTACCTTGAAAAGGCTAATCAATATGTAGGAAAGAAAGCTCAAGGCCAGCAGACAAAGCATAGCCTATGCTTGCCTGTGATGTTTAACTAAGTTCCTATGTATACTTGTACAGTACACAGAGTGACATTCCTCTCATTCCAGCCATGGTCACTACAGTGAAAGGGTACAGCCGTAGATCCACAATGCAATGCCCCATCTTGGCAGCATGAACACATATACAAAGTTCATGGCGCTAAAGGGCAGAGTTAAAGGGACACTATAGTCACCTGAACAACTTTAGCTTAATGAAGCAGTTTTAGTGTATAGAACATGCCCCTGCAGCCTCACTGCTCAATCCTCTGCCATTTAGGAGTTAAATCCCTTTGTTTATGAACCCTAGTCACACCTCCCTGCATGTGACTTGCACAGCCTTCCATAAACACTTCCTGTAAAGAGAGCCCTATTTAGGCTTTCTTTATTGAACGTTCTGTTTAATTAGGATTTTCTTATCCCCTGCTGTGTTAATAGCTTGCTAGACCCTGCAAGAGCCTCCTTTATGTGATTAAAGTTCAATTTAGAGATTGAGATACAATTATTTAAGGTAAATTACATCTGTTTGAAAGTGAAACCAGTTTTTTGTTCATGCAGGCTCTGTCAATCATAGCCAGGGGAGGTGTGGCTAGGGCTGCATAAACAGAAACAAAGTGATTTAACTCCTAAATGACAGTGAATTGAGCAGTAAAAATTGCAGGGGAATGATCTATACACCAAAACTGCTTTATTTAGCTAAAGTAATTTAGGTGACTATAGTGTTCCTTTAAAGTAAAATGAAACAATCGTAGGGGACAGAAACACCCAGTGTTCCGTGTCACACACAAACCGGCCCCTTCCTGCAGCAGCTTGGACATGAGGTAGGCACAAAACAGGGTGTGGGCCACAGGTTTCTTATTCAACTAAATAAAAAGAATGCAGTTAAACAAAGATTCCTAATTGTTTGAGTTTACAATGGGCAAGGCTCTTAAAGCAAATATATTAATAGATCACTACATTTACTGTTCAACAGATATAAAAATAAATCACATATTAACAAAAAGACAGACTTATTCCCTTTTTAACGATCATTTATAGATAGAAATATGCGGGTTTTATTGGTTTTGTCCCGCTTTTGATTATGAAATGAACACTAAAGTGTTAGGAATACAGTTTTGTATTCCTAACACTCGAGTGTCCCTCAGAGGCTCCCTGGTCCTCTCCAGCCATGAAAGGGTTAAAGAACCATGTCTTCGCTTATCTGGTGGGCTCCTCCTCTTCAGACGTCAGCCGATCGGGGAAAACCTAATGTGTGTTCCCCACAGCAAAGTGATTCTAGTGGCTGTCTGGTAGACAGCCACCAGAGGCAGTTTTAACCCTGCAATCTAATGCCTCGTTTCCACTGAGCGGATAGGTTCGGGTTGGTACAGTTTGGAAGGTTTAGAATGGACCAGCCCATTCTGGTGAGCGTTTCCACTGCAAGTCAGACCTTCAGGGCCATGCAGGGTTTAGAAAAAATGCTCTTCCTGTCCACCAATCAATGGATTGTATAGTAGTTCCGCCCTAACTGAACCGTTCCATTTTCTATGGCCCTACATCTGAAGCAGGACCCTGAATGGATTGGTACGGTTCGCTTGTATGGATCACTTTCATAATGGAAACACCCAAAATAGCGAACCGTACCGAACTGAACCGAACCGAACCGCTCAGTGGTAACGAGGCATAAACATTGCAGTTTCTCTGAACAGGGGACAGGGACACAAATAACTAAACTGGAAAAATTCTCAAAATCAGCTATGTCAGTTCGACTACTCTGGCCCTAAACTTGAAATTCACTTTGAATTTTCACTTTAGTAAATAGCCCATTATAACAGTGGTTTCCAAACCAGTTCTCAAGGCACACCGTCCAGTCCAGGAATTCGGGATTATACAGTTGTGTCTAAGGTGTTTTCAGAAAAAAAAAATAATCCCTTGGACACAACTGAGTAATCCCTAAATCCTGGACTGGTAAGGGTGTCTTTTGAACTGGTTTGGGAACCACTGGACTATAATTTAGATGACAATAATCTACTTACGTAATTTTTAAACGTATTTATGAAGATACATTTTCAGTTGATGGTGACACCTCAAGGTTGGGAAATATTCACACATATCTTGACCAATAAAGGCTATCACCGGAGATAGAGCACTCCCTCTTCTGGTAGTTTACACTGGTTCCCCATAATAGAAAGTCTCAGAGAGAAATGGTAGGATTCCATGCCATGGTCTTTACTGCCCGGCAGTTATAAGGAGCTAGCAGGTGTTTTCTTGTACCATCCAAATCAGACATCACCAACTGAAAATAATAATGCGCTATAACATGTCCTTAGGAACTAAAAACAAGCCAGAGATTACAAATCTTTCTACCAGAGTTCAAGTATGTGAACGAAAATGCCATAGTCACCGACTAACTCACATGCATTAATACAAAGATATCATGAAACGGAAGATTAATTTGACTATCACACTCAAAATGGAATAAATTAATTATTTAGATTGCACATGATAACCATATTCAAAAGGTTAAAAGGGCAACAGCTCTTTCTACTGTCTCTCACTACTTTTACCCTACGTATGGCAGGTTTCCTTTACATTTAGTATACCATTTGACGGACAGCCGTGCAAAGGTAGCAACTGAGTAAATAAACATATTGGAGATGTACACGACCACAATTATTCTCTCGCCTGTGACACACAAGACATGGTTACTTGGCAAAACAATAACATGATGACTTGAAACTTGTTTTAGGTTTTTTGCTTGTTTTTTTTTTTTTAATTGCTATGCTGTTCAAGCCCTTATACTTTTATTTTTATGAGTAAATGTACCGTTACATATCGCTTAATAAAATGAAGAAGAAGGTTTATGAGAAAAGTGAAAGGGACCATATAACCCATTTTGGAACAGAAGAAGGCTACATACAAACAGGAGACACATTAGTAGAATTAGATGTGCTTTTATTTACAGATAGCATTTTTCAATGAGCATGGACTCCAGTCCAGACTACAAGCCGTGACAACAAAACAAATGTTATGACACCTTTAACATTATGTATTCTCAAATTGTGGAAAAATAAATCGTTTTACAAAACATTTCTTTGGTAGCTAGTGTTATCTGCTCTTAAACTATGCTGCTTTCTTTATATAATAATACTTAACATCATTTATTTTTATCTTGCACTTAGTAACCGGTGTTTCAGGATTGTTGAATTCCATTATAACAACTGAAAACAATAGCTTTTTCCTGCAATCCCAACCCCCTAAATACTTTATTTTTGACTGGCAGCCAGCTGTGACGCTCTACACTGCAAGATAAACACTGAAAACAACATCTGTTTTTTTTTTTATGGAAAAGTCCTAAAAAAAAGGCATTTTTACAAGATAGCAGCATTATTAGGCCACATTGCAAGTGCTTTAAAATCATTTGTAAACGGTTTGCAACGATGTACTATATATATAGTAAGAGCTCGATCAGGGACATCACCTGATAAATAAGTGACCGACTATAGAATGGGAAGCCAGAGGAATATTAATGTACTGGATTTAAAGAGATGTCGGTACTAAAATGGAACCTGCAGTACTGTATGAAGGCATGTGTATGGCCCAAGTCAGGTACGTGATATAGGAAGAGAGACTTAAAGGGGAAAAAATATCACTTAAAATGTTATGCTGTGCAGTGTCACTAGATTACTAAAATCTGAAAGGACACCTGGAGTCAATTAGATTTCCATTTTCGAAAGGAGGAAGAAAACTCCAAATATCTCTGCTCTAAAATGTAGAGAAAATCTTTTAAAAAATTGAATGTATTCCATGTTGCATTAATCAATACTGAATTAGAATATTTAACCTGCTGCTTGTGTACAAGAAGAATCTTGTTCTCCAAGTGTACATGTCAACAGTTATATTATTATTATATAACGCCAACAATTACCGCAGCGCTGTACAATGGGTATAGTTATATGACTCTAAAAAACCTTTAGTAAGTTAATGTGAACAATAGCAGTATGCTAGATCTGCTGCTGTTAATGTGGTATAGGCTGGAATACTGCCAGAGTGAATCAATAGAACTACATATAGCATGTAACATACAAATTGTACTCTACCCAGGACTTCTGATTTTATTAGTATACATAGCTCTGGGGGGGGAGGGGGGGGAGGCAAACAAACCTTTTCTATGTATCGATAGTATAATATACACATAATGCGAACTGAATAGGGCAACTTTCAGGTCTCTGCTTGAAAATTTTACAAGCTAAGGTTAAAAAAAAAAAGAGAGAAGGCTGCTACATTTTACATAATATTACCATTTAGCACTAGTATTCAAAGAGTTTCTAAGAAACTGACACATACAGCAGCACTCACACATAAGTAGCCATTGAACTGCATGAACATTCTAATTTGACACACGTACACACACGCCTAGAAATAGGGGGATTACCCAATTACTAGAAGCAGTCCCAATCCCTCCCAGAGAGGCCAGCCATCTTCCTAAGGGGAACGCCTAAAGGACTGGACCTAGTGGCCTTGAAACATGAAAGGGACACCCTGTGCACAACATAGACCTAGTATTAACCCTCATAAAAAGCAATAATATATGACAGAGACTGAGGCCAGAATCATTCATCTGACCAGAGGCTGTAAAACAAGTGGGAATGAGGAGAACCCTCTTACTAGCTAGCTGGTTAGCTGTGAGACCTAGGAGTGGACGTTCGACCAAGAGAAAGCAAGAGCAGCAAATGTCTCTAGCTTTACGACCTCTGGTAGCTGTGAAATGGCCGCTTGATGGGGTTCTGGTAACAGCTTCTTTTTCTTTTTTTCCTTCTAAATGACTGTTCTTTCTCACGAGGATTTTTTCTCTGTATGTTTTTCTTATTTGGAATACTAGGAAAACCTCTAAAAGCAAGCAATACACCAATCCTGCTCAAATTAACGAAAAGATAGAGATCTCAAGGTCATTCCTTCACACCCTACGGTGATAAAGAGAGGACAGGATGGACACACTAATACAGAATCTGGCACCTACCTGAGGTGCCACTAGGAACTTTCAAGACAGAGAAATACAGTATATACAGTACATCAGGTTTGGTTGGCATTACTGGACAGACCAGGAAAGTAGCGGTCTAATCATATTAAATAAAAAGAATCATTATCAAATCAAAACAGTAAAAATGCAACAATTTAGCTATACGCAGTGCAGTTAAAGATTTATAAACTGTCCCACCAAGGACCATAAATAATCACACCTGCTTGAAGGAGCACTCTACAAATGTACAGAGTCCTGTAGCAGTTTAGTTTCTAGGTCCCTTCTGGAATGCATGAAAAGGGTTATTGACTCACCTATTGCCCCTTGCCCGGTTGCTCTCTCCAAGCATTCTTGGCTGAGATTGCAAACATTGGAAGTTTAGTGCACATGCGCAGCTGATTTCTGCGCTGACCACCTGATTGAAATAGCAGAGTTTCACTCGAATACTTTGGCAGAAATGCCTCTAGTGGCTGTCAGTGTGCATTCCCAACATTAGTTAGTGTTAAACTAGCCGTTTGGCCGCCAGTCCTTTCAGATTGCTTTGAAATATTGTTGTTTAAACTTTCTCCCTCTCTGATCTCGCTGTTGCTGATGGAAAGGATTGGGACGATCCTTGAGTGGCAAAATGCAGCACTGCGCAAATAAGAATCAATGCATCTCTATGGGGTAAGTGCACGGAGATAGGAAGCACCTCTAGTGTCATCTGAGTGACTCCCAATAGAGGTGTTCCTTCCTTTTTTTTCTCTGAAAAGGCAGGGTTTACACTGAAAAGCCTGCAGGGACAGGCTATAGACACCAGAAACACTACATTAAGCAATTTAAACACTGCTATGTGAACAGCAATGTTCTCAGTCGCATGGTTATGACACCCAGACCATGTCATTGAGATAAAGTGATCTAGGTGCCTACAGTGTCCCTTTAATAAAAGCACGTCAGAGGGGAAATATTTACAATAGTGGGTAGACCTATCAGAAGTACGCTAACTGGACAAACTGATCCTAAATTGACTCTGGTTGGTACCTGTGAGGCAAGTAAGAATCCAGCAATCGCCTCTCCTGTAATAACTCAGGATAAAAGTTACAATAAAATATATCGTCACATGGAAATAATCCAACAACCTTTAAAGTGCTTAATAATAACGACAGAACCACAAGCTAGACAGAATTACTGCAACTAATCACAGTTCAGTGGGTTAGATGTAGACAAAGGAAACTGCAAAGAACACACAGTGCAGTACATGAATGAAGATGCCAATAGCATTTAGGCCTTTCACTCAATCCATACAAATATAAAGATGTTCTATACATTAAAGAATTAGGTATAAACCAATTTTCAAAGACTATGCATAAAGTAAATGCAAACCCACTAGGGTAACACTGACAGCACAACGTAGCTCTCAGTCAGACCCAGATGTCTCAATAGGAAATACATCCTCAACGCCAAGCTTGCAAAAAAACCTCAAATTCTTATTTATTCAGTCAGAGCTTCAATGACTCCACCTTCCTTTCTGGGAAACCAAAAAATAAACTCAGCAAACAATTTTTTGTGGTAGGTATAAAGCCAATCTATAAACCTGACATATACATGCACTATATGAATAAAATGGCATGCTCCATTACACACACACCCGCCATTTTATCTTGAGCAGGCGGACTCTATGATTCTCTATAAAGCATGCATGCTGTTCCAATCACCAACAGTGACTTACTGCTACTGATTCACCAATTAACCAATACAGTCCTGGGAATTTTCATCTATGGTCAATACAAAAATAATAAACCTAAAAATCTACGGGTGAATACGTCAATAGGTTCCCTGCCCAGATTGAGGGGTAATGCACTTGAAGACTTTCCTGAATAACGCTAAGGAACATTAATACCAGATGTACCAGCTAACGCTTCTTAAAACAGGGTTCAAGTTGAAAGCAAGGATCAGAGAAATTGCTGTCAATTAATTAGGGGTATAATGTCCAAACAGACACAGTGTGAGTGCTGTGATACAGCTGAATAATCTATATATAGACTAACAGGGTTATTTACTAAGGTGAGAATTCATAGTGGATTTCTAATTTTAGGCCCAAGTAGTAGTACTGTAGTTGATTTAGTTATTTTGTACTTTTTGTACTTTTTAGGGAATAACCCGGTCAGTACATCTATGCCATTTCTGCAAGACTTGGACAGCAGGGAGGGAGGAAAAAGAAGTCTAGAAACACAAACACAAGAAAGATCAAACGGGATCATGAACCATTTTGGCTATTTTAGCAAACTGGTATTTATCATTGATTTACCAATCATCCAAAACGCTGTGCACAAGTGGATGCTCTTCTTTTGAGTTTAGAAGAGGCCTTCAATGAATCATGGTTCAACAAAGACAGAAATCCAGCAGATGGAGGTCAGTTTCGTTTTTCAAATTCCCCAGCAGAGCACTTACTATGGCAGATAAGGCTATGGTGGGGGTGTCTCATTTTGGCAATCAGCCACAGTTTGTTTACATTGCGTGACCCCATGCTTCCTGCTCTTGGTAGTACTTCCAAAGGATTGCACAGTACTGCACACGGACACACACACACTTTAGGAGAAATCTTTATTGTACCATATATAGTAATCTGCAAGAGATGACAGATGTAAAAAAGACACAAAGGAGTCCGTAACAAACTTTAGACTCTACATATTTACACCATATACCGAGTAGTGACATCTACATGGCTCAAGATATTTCTCCAGACTTATTTATTTAGCACATATCAAGGGAACAAATTATCTTACCTTAGAAAGTCAAAACACTTTTCAGAAAACTCTGATAATTTCAGTAGACATGTGGAAATGTATTGTCAGTCCACTAGAGCAAGTCATATGCAAGACACCAAATTATATTTTCTGACATTTCTCATATACTGAGTTTAGCAGGGGCATGGGTGTTTGCAAGGTTTAACAGAGTTTTAATTCCTAAAATTTAAACCAAAAAACTGGATCAAAAGGTGACATCATGGGATCTATATTTCACTTTAAAGCAAGCAGTCCTATGTGTGCCATCTCCTGGTCTCTGTAATTACAGCTACCTACACGGTTAAAGGACCACTCTAGTGCCAGGAAAGCATACTGGTTTTCCTGGCACTAGAGTGCCCTGAGGGTGCCCCCACCCTCAGGGACCCCCTCCCGCCCGGCTCTGGAAAGGGGAAAAGGGTTAAAACTTACCTTTTTCCAGCGCTGGGCGGAGAGCTCTCCTCCTCCTCTCCGCCTCCGTTCCTCCCCGTCGGCTGAATGCGCACGCGCGGCAAGAGCTGCGCGCGCATTCAGCCGGTCGCATAGGAAAGCATTCATAATGCTTTCCTATGGACGCTTGCGTGCTCTCACTGTGATTTTCACAGTGAGAAGCACGCAAGCGCCTCTAGTGGCTGTCAGTGAGACAGCCACTAGAGGAAAAAGGGGAAGGCTTAACTAATTGATAAACATAGCAGTTTCTCTGAAACTGCTATGTTTATAAAAAAATTAGTTAACCCTAGCTGGACCTGGCACCCATACCACTTCATTAAGCTGAAGTGGTCTGGGTGCCTAGAGTGGTCCTTTAATAACCCAGCCAAGCTTTTCTACATATACTGCAGATGATTTTGGAAACGATTTACCATGCAGATTTTTAAATTTATTTTATTACACACGTCCAGTATGCCTAAAATTTAGTTCTAAGTGCAAAACATTAGCACAAGATATAGAAAGATATACAAAGGAATATCACATGGGAAGGACCTCTCTATTTCCACACAGAACAATATCATTTTGCAAGTCATGTGCTTGTTTAAACCTCCAACCCATTTTTCCAGAGCAGCCCATTTTTGGCATCAGTACATTATATTCCAAATAAGGAAAGGGAGCCTTACAATGACATATTTGCATACTTCCCTGAGTGCTGTGTCAGTCATAATTATGCAGCAAAACACTGACCGATTTGTATTGATCTATCCCTCACTGCAGACCGTGTTACTAAAAGTGCCATATACCAAAATATGAGCCCATTAATGTTCAAGAAAAATGCTACACAAGTCTTTTCAAAGTGAGACTTATTTCAAGGTAATTTTTTTAAAACTTGCAACAGGCCATCAGTACTGCTTCTGTAACAGCCTACTAAAGCCAGATACAAGATGGCAACCAGGCACACCAAATTCCTAACTAAGCTCTCAATCCGTGTTCCCAACATCCCAATCTCCTGCAGTCAGCTTAGCCAGAAGTACGCCAAGCATTTTGCAAAGGAGCTTTGTTAATGAACACCCTGTTCTTGTAAACGCCACACACATGCCTTCCTTCAGCGAAGCCCAAACTCCATGGAAACATAAATGAAAAGTTATTTTTATCTTCTTAGAGATACAAAATTCTTTCCAACAACTTCTGCTGTAGAAAAGAGGGGGGCTTATGTGAAAGTGAGAATGCAAAGTGCTACACGAGCAGACTGAATGGCGACCGTGCAACTATGGGGGCTCATGTAGGACCGACAATTTACTTTTTACGCCAGAGGGGTTAAAGCATTGGCTTTACGTTACTGCTAAAGAGGCAGTAACAACATATAAAAGAATATTATACAGGCCGCTTTATATCCTTCTCATTTAACGCTTTGGTTGCCAGGTGGGTGTGCTAGACATTATAAACTATATTCCATTTCCTTGTACACTAAAAATACAGTTTTTAAAAAAATTTTTTAATAACAATAAAGGAAAATAAATAAATGTTCCCCATGCAAAAATACCCAGAAAAAAAGGTAAATACATTAGATGGTATCCTATACTAAATGCCAGAGTGCCTGCCTTCCTTTATTGCAGGGAGACGGGAGTTTGATGGTTCATGTTAGGACTGGGTAAAAGGTCAGATACATGCCAATTAATATAAAATACCTTTCAAAATTAGAAATACAATGAACACCAAAAGTAAAAATAGGCAACGTGTTTGACAGAGATCGCCACACCCTAAAAAAGAGAATATAGACAGGGCTGTGTGTTTAAAGCCAGAAAGGGAAGTTGTTACTGTGGAAAGCAGCTGACATAAGGCTGACAGCAGTATTTTAATCCACCAATGAGTCACCCAGGGAGAGGAGACTGAGTGTTAACCCTCTGGATATCAGTTTACTGTCGAATGCACCGTAAAGCGTTACAACGCTGCCTCCAATAACAAAGGGTTGGAAGGGCCAGGTTATTTATCTTTTTAATGGAGGCTGGGAACATCCATAGGATTTTACAGATAATATAACAGCCACCAGTGCCAGTTTAATGACATATGCACTCTAACTATGCTATAAATGTTGCATTTCCTTATTGTTTCACATTGTGCTTATCAAATTTTTTTTTTTTTATTACCACCAATAAAAGACATTTTCATATCATTTCTACTTGCTTTAAAATTCCAAAAAAAAGACACCCTTCGTGCGATCAGAACGATTTCTATGTGTCTAATAATACGGAAATTACCTAAACCTGTGATGATTCCCGCTGCAGCTGTAAAAATGAATAGACTGCACTCCAGGTATGGCTGGCAATTTCTTTCCTCCAAAGCTCAGCTCTAATTGATTCTGACAGCAGGTAGGTACAATTAGCCCACTTTATACATAAAAACAGAAATGCTTCATTCTTAATTTCCAGCTCAAAGGCAGCTACTCCTAATATCTCACACCTCCGCTGGAAGGTTATTCCATATATCCAGTTCCAGTTAAAAAATGTCCAATCAATAAGCCTGAGATTGTCTCAAATAGACTTTTCAGACCAAAAGCAGCTGAACACATACTCTATGTAGTACCCTGCACTCTAGCTATGCTTGATTCAACCACCTCATCTGGACAGCAGTTCAACAAAGAAGATATTCCTAATAATACTCACAGGCTCATTCCTACTAAAACTGCCTCAGGTCTCATAAACCTTACCTATATTGTCTGATTGAAAACTAACCACATTGAGAATTTGCAAGCATTTCATCTTCAAGATAAGTAACAGTTACATTGTGTTTGGTTTTAGTTTACTGTAAACACATAAATGAAACATTACAAAGCCTCATGAAAATATGCATTAGAAGTGTTTATAAAATACAAATGCTATGACAGAGCAAGGTGCTCTACTAGGCATGTGCACCTTTCACCATCAGGTGTCATTTCCGCCATACCAAGCAATGGCATTGACCTGTGCTGGTATTTCACAAGTTTCATGTGCAACTGGAGAACGGCAGGACAGAGATATAGTGGAAAAACTTAATTAACGTTACTTTGGTGACATCACACTAAAGGGAGCAGCAATCAGCAGAAGCTATATTTCTAAATTCTACTTTTTAATGAATAATCTGGATACCCACATATAAAAGGTGTTGTGTTGAAGATAATTAAGCTGGGTGCGGTTTTAGTGCTTTGTTTTTTGTGTTTTATTATTAAACTCATCCCTTCTGTTGCTCCCCTGAAACATTTCAGTTTTCCCTTGGAATAAGAGACCTGTACATAATCATAGATGACAAATTCTAAAAAATTGAAGAGCAGTGATTTTTTGAGAGTTTCGGTCCTGCTGAACTTTCTATACTGGAGTAAAAAGTTCAAAGATTGGAACTAGATCAATGGCAAAATCTACCCCCGTCCTACATAGGACGAGCTAATATAAACAAACTGATTAGCTTTACAAAACCAATACCCTTACAGGTTCAATGCCTGATAAGGGAGCCTATGAGGATTTCACTGACGCTAGGTGTCTACATGCAGAGCACGAGCACATCCATTGTCATTTAGGGCAGTGCTCCCCAACCTTTTTATCGCCGCGGACCGGTAAACATTTGATAATTTTTCCGTGGCCCACTTGTTTTGATTTAATAAGACAAAAAAAAAAAACAGTCACATATATTAAAAAAACACGCAGACACATACATAGTCAGAAAATCACAAACACAGTCACATAAAGACATAGACTCAAAATTGTGTGTATGTGTGTGTGAGCGGTGCAGTGTGTATGTGAGGGTGGCAGTGTGTGTGAGAGTTGCAGTGTGTGTGTGTTTGGGGCGGTGTGTGTATGGGGGGCAGTGTTTGCGGGGCAGTGTGTGTAGTGTGTGTATGGGGCATTGTTTGGGGGCAGTGTGTGTAGTGTGTGTATGGGGCAGTGTTTGTGGGGCAGTGTGTGTATGGGGGCAGTGTTTGCAGTGTGTGTATGGGGCAGTGTTTGGGAGCAGTGTGTGTAGTGTGTGTATGGGGGCAGTGTTTGGGGGCAGTGTGTGTAGTGTGTGTATGGGGCAGTGTTTGTGGGGCAGTGTGTGTAGTGTGTGTATGGGGCAGTGTGTGTATTGTGTGTATGGGGCAGTGTTTGGGGGTAGTGTGTGTAGTGTGTGTATGGGGCAGTGTTTGTGGGGCAGTGTGTGTAGTGTGTGTATGGGGCAGTGTTTGGGGGCAGTGTGTGTAGTGTGTGTATGGGGCAGTGTTTGGGGGCAGTGTGTGTAGTGTGTGTATGGGGCAGTGTTTGTGGGGCTGTGTGTAGTGTGTGTATGGGGCAGTGTTTGTGGGGCTGTGTGTGTAGTGTGTTTGTGGGGCAGTGTTTGTGGGGCAGTGTTTGTGGGGCAGTGTGTGTAGGGCAGTGTGTGTAGGGCTGTGTGTGTAGGGCTGTGTGTGTAGGGCTGTGTGTGTAGGGCTGTGTGTGTAGGGCTGTGTGTGTAGGGCTGTGTGTGTAGGGCTGTGTGTGTAGGGCTGTGTGTGTAGGGCTGTGTGTGTAGGGCTGTGTGTGTAGGGCTGTGTGTGTAGGGCTGTGTGTGTAGGGCTGTGTGTGTAGGGCTGTGTGTGTAGTGTGTGTATGGGGCAGTGTGTGTAGGGCTGTGTGTGTAGTGTGTGTATGGGGCAGTGTGTGTAGGGCTGTGTGTGTAGTGTGTGTATGGGGCAGTGTTTGGGGGTAGTGTGTGTAGTGTGTGTATGGGGCAGTGTTTGTGGGGCAGTGTGTGTAGTGTGTGTATGGGGCAGTGTTTGGGGGCAGTGTGTGTAGTGTGTGTATGGGGCAGTGTTTGGGGGCAGTGTGTGTAGTGTGTGTATGGGGCAGTGTTTGTGGGGCTGTGTGTAGTGTGTGTATGGGGCAGTGTTTGTGGGGCTGTGTGTGTAGTGTGTTTGTGGGGCAGTGTTTGTGGGGCAGTGTTTGTGGGGCAGTGTTTGTGGGGCAGTGTGTGTAGGGCAGTGTGTGTAGGGCAGTGTGTGTAGGGCAGTGTGTGTAGGGCTGTGTGTGTAGGGCTGTGTGTGTAGGGCTGTGTGTGTAGGGCTGTGTGTGTAGGGCTGTGTGTGTAGGGCTGTGTGTGTAGGGCTGTGTGTGTAGGGCTGTGTGTGTAGGGCTGTGTGTGTAGGGCTGTGTGTGTAGGGCTGTGTGTGTAGGGCTGTGTGTGTAGGGCTGTGTGTGTAGGGCTGTGTGTGTAGGGCTGTGTGTGTAGGGCTGTGTGTGTAGGGCTGTGTGTGTAGGGCTGTGTGTGTAGGGCTGTGTGTGTAGGGCTGTGTGTGTAGGGCTGTGTGTGTAGGGCTGTGTGTGTAGGGCTGTGTGTGTAGGGCTGTGTGTGTAGGGCTGTGTGTGTAGTGTGTGTATGGGGCAGTGTGTGTAGGGCTGTGTGTGTAGTGTGTGTATGGGGCAGTGTGTGTAGGGCTGTGTGTGTAGTGTGTGTATGGGGCAGTGTTTGTGGGGCAGTGTGTGTAGTGTGTGTATGGGGCAGTGTTTGTGGGGCTGGGTGTGTAGTGTGTGTATGGGGGCAGTGTGTGTAGTGTGTGTATGGGGGCAGTGTTTATGGGGCAGTGTGTGTAGTGTGTGTATGGGGCAGTGTGTGTATTGTGTGTATGGGGCAGTGTTTGGGGGTAGTGTGTTTAGTGTGTGTATGGGGCAGTGTTTGTGGGGCTGTGTGTGTAGTGTGTGTATGGGGCAGTGTTTGTGGGGCTGTGTGTGTAGTGTGTGTATGGGGCAGTGTGTGTAGTGTGTATGGGGCAGTGTTTGGGGGCAGTGTGTGTAGTGTGTGTATGGGGCAGTGTTTGTGGGGCTGTGTGTGTAGTGTGTGTATGGGGCAGTGTTTGTGGGGCTGTGTGTGTAGTGTGTTTGTGGGGCAGTGTGTGTAGGGCTGTGTGTGTAGTGTGTGTATGGGGAGTAAGGAGGGTAGGGAGGCTTTTTTTTATTTATTTATTTATTTAATTAAATATAATATATTGATGTCCCCCCTCCCTTCTTACCTTTACTGGGAGGAGGGGGGACATTTCTTAGTCCCTGGTGGTCCGGTGGGGATTCCCTGGTGGTCCGGTGGTGGTGAGATGAACTCTAGCCCAGTTACAGGGCTAGAGTTCACTCTCGCGAGATTTGGAGCGTTGCCGTGGTTACCGCGGCAACGCTCCAAATCTCGCGAGAGGAGGACCCGGAGGAGCTGCAGGTAAGAGCTCCTGGGTCCTCTCTCCCTCCCTTGCCGGCTGCCAGCACCGTGCCTGCGGACCGGGGAGGGAGATCTCTGATCTCCCCTCCGGTCCGCAGGCACATTGCAGGGCTGGCACTTGGCAATGCCAGCTCTGCATTAGCCGGCAGGCTTGCACACCCCTGGGCGGCCCGGTACCGTTTGATCCACGGACCGGTACCGGTCCGCGGCCCGGGGGTTGGGGAACACTGATTTAGGGGACCTAGAGTCGTTAGCATGCTTCTCACTGACCGCCACTAGAGGCAGTCTTTGTCCTGCAAGGTAATTATTATTGCAGTTTCTCTAAAACTGCAATTATTTACATTACAGGACTAAGTGGGATATTGCACCCAGACCACTTCAATAAGATGAAGTCGTCTGGGTGACTATAGTGTCCCTTTAAGCCTAACTAAACCAAAGCAAATCAAATAGGGGACTTAATCTTTCAAACGCTAGAGAATACAGTAGCATGTGCCAGATTCTATCCAATCACAGCAAAGATTTTCAGATCTCGCTTTGAAGCCCTTTTTGGCACTGCTGGATTCCTCGCCGTCCCTTGTCCACAGACCACAATCAGCTTTCTCGCAGCATTCATGCAAATCCCCTTCTGGGAACCCAAACACTATTCTGGAAGTTGTCTAGTTCCAGTCTGGGAGCCAGGCCCCTTTACTGCCTACACATAACCCTACTCCTCTACCCTAACTTTCAGAATGGATTCAATGACTTTCCTTTCACATGTGGTCAACATATAGAATTAAAATACTGAGCTCCTTTGTGGATTTTAACTCTTAAAAATGTCTTTCCATAGACAGCACCTTCCTATACCCTGATTTCAGTAGAAGTATTTTCCTATCAAACAACAGCACCATTAGATGATTAGAATAACCCTCTAGATCAGTGGTTCTCAAATCAGTCCTCAAGACCCACCAACAGTCCAGGTTTTGTTAGTATCTCCATTGGAATAAAACAGGGAAATACATAAATCCTGCACTGTTGGTGGGTCATAAGGACTGGTTTGAGAACCACTGCTCCAGATTAACTCCTATGCACATCCTATCCTGCACTCTACTCCACATCAAAATTCTATGCAATCTTACAGTATACACCTGACTGGACCAAGATTAAGACGGGTTTAGGAAAATGAAAAAAACACTTTCCTGATGTAAATACTTTGCCCTAAAATGGCTCTGTCCCCCAGCTTGTCTATGCCTCCCCACAGCCCTCAAAAAATGTTTATCAGACCAGAACTGCTGATACTAAAATCAAGTTGTGAAGGTCCCTCCAGGTCTTCATTTATAGCGCAACTACCTTAGTAGCGGCTGCTGGAAATCTCCAACTCTGTCCTTCATACGGAGTTCCTGTTGAAGAACTAAAGAAGCTCACGTCAAGTATGTTGACTCTCAAGATCGCACAAAAAGTTTGACAGCCGTTGCCAAAAGATGTGGCGCTTGACTATAGCTCCACCCTTTGTCAACCTGCAGGTTATATACAAAGAGACGGTGTCTCTACTTTTCCTGATGTATAACTTTTATAATAATCATAATTTAAATAAAAAATAAAAAAAATGGTTTGCACAAGGGACTGGTGGCGCATTCTAAGTAGATAAAAACCATGACAAAGCGGCTTTAAATTGTAAAACACTGGTTTATTTTAGTTAACCCTCTGAAATGTGTCAGTTTAATCCCATAAGAAAGGAAGCTGTTCTAAAATCTAAACAAAAGATATGAATAAAACTATTCTGGAATATCTGAAGGACAACATTATCTGACCCAAACAGTAATAAACAATTCAGAACATGACAACCTTTGCCACTCCAGTTGTTGTAAATTAGGTTTCCCATGATACTCAGCCAGCCAAGTGCAATATGGTATATGTAGTCCATGGCAATGCATTGCCAAAGATTAGGCAAACACTGGCCTATGCATAACCCCTTTACTGTTCTACAGGGGAGCTGTGACAAGGAGATTTGTTCATCAAAATCCAAGTTAAAAAAGAGAGAGAGAGAGAAAAGTCCCCACTTACATGAAAATGTCAATACAAAACAAATGCTTAAGGCTCAAAAGATAAGATGGATCAGGCTTAATCGTGTGTTTATACAGCGAGATGAATGGAGAAAACATTTACAGACATAACTATGAATATTTCAAACTAGTGACCAGCGTACAACAGATTCCAAATGGTAACATCACTTGTTGATATTGCCATTTACAACAACTGACATCATTGGAATGCCTGGTAAACAATACAGACAGTTTATTCCAGTTATTCACAGACAGCCTCACACCCATTACAAACAAACAGGCAACATCCACATAGTCAAGTTTCTTTCCTTACCTTTTGTGCCACGAGTTATGCTATAAGACGTAGTTACTTGTATGCAAAATACTCTACAAACCATCATAGACATTTAACCACTGGTCTCCTGTGAGGTCAGTACATGGTGTCAGCATTAAAGGGAAACCTAAACACCAGAACCACTACATCCTAAGGTAGCTGTTTTGGTTTAAGGACCCTGTCCTTGCACTAAGACATATGTAAACATTGTTGTTTGTGACAGTCACTAAATATCTCTCTCTCATAAAGACTTTAACCCCTTAAGGACACATGACATATGTTACATGTCATGATTCCCTTTTATTCCAGAAGTTTGGTCCTTAAGGGGTTAAATATATGTAATAAAAATATAAAATGTTTTAATGTAAGAGTACTCCATTGAGAGAATTTAGCAACATATTTCTTTAAATACATACATAATATTTTGCGGTGGTATACATTACAAATATGGCTTCAGCATTTTGATACTCTTGAAAAAATCCTAAATAATGGAACACGCTATGTTTAAGAGGAAAACAACTTAAACAGACAACGACGCTTTCAATGATTTAGCTTGTGCTTTGTTTTGTACCAAAAACACAGAAGAGATAAAGAACGATGCAATCCGTCTGAACAAAATGCACTGTGTCTTAAATGTACTTTTGTGTACAAATTCCAAGTCATTTTGGTTCTAGAACAAAATTCAAGTTAAGATAATGTGATGTAATTCCAGTAAAATACAAGTTTAGCAGGCTAAGATTGCCACAAGGCATATGTATGTATATGTGTTTGTAGTATCAGTTAGTTAATTATACGTAGCTAAGATACTGTTATCACTGTACTGACCAGGTGCAGGAATGTAAGAACTGGAATTACGCGTCCCTCTCCTTTGTATCAGATGAGCCACGTGGTTAGACCGGATGGATGAGTTTAGACTCTATTCATTAAATAGGTTAAGGGTATGTGTGGGTGTAGTTAATTGTGGGAGGAGCTACAGTGCTATATAAGGAATGTACTCTATGTATTCAGTACTCAGACTTTGCTGTATTTTGGTGACGCTAGTCCCTCTGAGTCCCGATCGGTGATCCAATAAAGAATCTCTTCCTTCCTGAAGAAACCTGTGTCCATCTCTCTGTGCTTGGCTTCCGTCAGTTTCTCCGGTATCATTTGGTGCATTGGCCGGGAAGCTCATCGTTCAACGGTAGCTGAGAGGCAGAGGCGTGAGACGGTCTATCTTTGCCCACGTTCTCTACGGCTGCACCCCTGAACTTCTGCGTGGACCTCCCTTCGTCTCGGCGCCACTGGTCTGTTGTCCAGGAGATCATCGGCCTCTACGTAAGAAGTGCTGGGGTGTCCCCGTCGATGAGTGTGAACTCAGGTTCAGGAACGAGGAGGTAAGACAACTGCTGTTTTAGACGGCAGGACCCACTAGGGGTATACCGATTGTGCGGTAGGCCCAAAGGGGTTTTGAATCTGTGTATCTGCCCCCTCTGTCGGAGGGAAGGAGCGAAGGCGCACCGCTCGATCGAACGCTCTTTAGTCAGACCGTTTGATTTGGTTAGTCAGGCGGGGTCCTGGTGTAAGATAGCCCTAGCCGGACACCGGTGTCTTGTCTAGACTAGCGTTCTAGGGTGTATATTACGTTCGCTAGGTCGGAGGGACCGGGAGACTAAGCGGCGCCTGTGTAAATTCGGTTCGCTAGTTCTCATCCTATCTGGGCTAAGTGGGAAGGCGTGTAAATTTGGAACCCACTAGACTTTTGATAGTACGACTAAGAGGCGCCTGTGTAAATTCGGATCTCTAGCTCGTTGTATAGTGCGACTAAGAGGCGCCTGTGTAAATTCGGTTCTCTAGCTCGCTATGTATATGTGGTGATTGGGCAGTGTGGCTAACCAAAACGGGTGTATATAGTTTTAGGTAGTCCATTCAAGGTACTGGCCAATAGTTTAGTTGGGAATTGTAAATGTGTTAACGATTGTTTTAGTAAAGTGTATATCTTGTTAGATAGCGCGAGCTCAGCCGTCTAGCGAGAGTGTTAATAGTGTGTTGCTGTATTATAGTGCACGGTACCATAACCCTGTATATTTACTGACATTATATAATAAGTACTAATCATTGTCGTCCATTGCATGTTTAACACCATAACCACTAATAATTGTATTGTGACCTTAACTTGTGCTTTGACCTATGCTAACCGTACTGTAACCGCTATTTGTAAAAGACGATGTTACTGGGGTGTGTTATAGACGGGTAATTCGTATATAGAGAATTATAGCGTGGGTGACTGTATAGTTACGCCAAAGGGCATAATATTGATTATATAGTGACTGGTGTAACAGCTGTGTGTGTACGGGAATTCCCTGAGTGTTTATTGTTATTGTGTACGTTTCACTTGGTAACCGTACCACGTGGTGCTGTTGCCAGAGGAAACGGGTGTGACTGTTGAATAGTACGCGTGTATAGTATTCGTTGTCGACGACGTTCCATTGTTAAGTATGGGTGCGTCGCAGTCAACGATTCCGGATCCCTTAGGATGTATGGTTAAGAATTTTAAAAAGGGATTCAAAGTTTGTGATTTTGGGGTAAAGATGTCTCCTGTACGTTTGGTCACTTTGTGTACTAGGGAGTGGCCTACTTTGGTTGCGGCATGGCCGCCACGTGGCAGTTTGGATCCAACTCTGGTACAGCGCTTACACGTGGCTGTATCGGGTAGGCCTGAACTTTACGGCCAGTTTCCTTATATTGACTGTTGGAGACAGGCCGTAAATGACTCGCCAAAATGGCTCCAGACATGCCACGAGGAGCAGTGTCGCCTCATGGTAGCTAGGACTTGCTCGTCCACTAGGACTGGTGTTAGGCCCATTTTGGACACGCCCCCTGAGTCCGAGATCCCTTTGCCGCCCCCTTACTTTCCGTTAAGAAGAAGTGACGCAAACGCAGGAAGTCCTGCACCCCTCCCCTCATTACCCTCATCCACTTCCGCTTCCTCCTCCAGTACAGGATCCACCCCCCCTCGTACTAAATCTCCCCTTCCGGAACCAGAATCCACCCCCATTAGAAACGAATATCCTGATTTGGCGCCACTTCAGACTTCCGGTCAAGCTTCATCTAGCTCGGCTCGAAGTGTTTTATTTACGACCTTTTCCCAAAACCGACCTCCCACATCCCCATACCCTATCTCTCCCCGACCGGAACCCATGACTGACGCCTCTCTACGTAGCCCCATCCAAACCCGACAGTTGACTGGTGCCCAACAATTAAAGCACTATCAGATGCCTCTTCGTCTGAATCCCGGGTCAGCTTATATCGATGCCGCAGGTCAAATGGCACACGCTGACCCAGTCTTCGTATATGTCCCATTTACCACAACCGATCTTTTAAACTGGAAGACCCATAATTCCTCGTATACTGAGAAACCACAAGCTATGACTGATCTGTTCACCTCAATAGTACAGACGCATAATCCGACATGGGCTGATTGCCAGCAGTTACTAATGACTTTATTTAACAATGAGGAAAGGACAAGAATAAATCAAGCAGCCATTAAAGCATTAGCGGATAGAGCCCGTGCTTTGAACCAAGCCAATCCAGCAGCATGGGCCGCGACACACTATCCCAACACCGATCCCGATTGGAACGTAAATGGTGCTGATATGGTTCAACTCAGAGCCTATAGAGACGCTATAATTGCTGGCATGAAAGCCGGAGGAAAGAAAGCCATTAACATGTCGAAGACAGTTGAGGTGATCCAGAAAAGCGATGAAGCGCCCAGTGTCTTTTATGACCGATTATTGGAGGCATACCGCTTGTATACCCCCTTTAATCCGGAAGACGCAGACAATTCCCGAATGGTTAACTCCGCCTTTGTCAGCCAAGCATACGGAGATATTAAGCGCAAGCTACAAAAGTTAGAAGGGTTTGCAGGTATGTCCATCACCCAACTAATGGAGGTAGCAAATAAGGTCTATATGAACAGGGATACAGAAAGTAAGAAAGAGGAAGAGCGCAAGATGCGTAAAAAGGCTGATATGCTAGCGGTAGCAATCGCAGGCGTAGATAAACGGGGCCCAGATAGAGGCAATAATAGATGGAGTAGGGAGCCTTTGAGTAGGGATCAGTGTGCGTATTGCAAGGAAGAAGGGCATTGGAGGAACGAATGTCCGCAAAGAGAGCAGTACGAGAGAGACCAACCCAGGGCAGGCTACGGAAACTTTAGAGGCAGAGCGAGAGGTAGAGGAGGCCCCGGAGGGAGTAATGGGTATAGAGGGAGTAATGGGAACAGAGGAAGTGTTAGGGAAGATAGGTATATTCCAGCAGCGCAAAGGTCCCGCGATAGAGAAGGTAGGGACTTCGTAGGATTGGCTGACACGGTCATGGAGGACTATTGATACCGACCGGGCTCCATCCCCCTTGGTCGAGCGGAGCCTATGGTCGATGTATCAATAGGGGGAAAGAGGAGTGCGTTCATGATCGACACTGGTGCTGAACATTCAGTGGTGACTAATCTAGTTGCTCCTCCATCTGGAAGGACTATTACTGTGATAGGAGCAACTGGAAGAAGTGCTGAAAGACCGGTTCTTAAAAGTCGACTCTGTACATTGGGAGGCCACGTAGTAAAACACCAATTCCTTTATATGCCTGAATGTCCAGTCCAATTGCTGGGACGTGATATGCTATCCAAATTACAAGCGCAGATTACGTTCCTACCAGATGGAACAACATCTTTAAAGTTTAATGGACCTTCAGGTATTATGACTTTATCCGTACCAAAGGAAGAAGAGTGGCGACTTTATACAGTGTTGACTAGCCAAAACCCTAGGAGTGATGAGACATTGTTTAACATACCAGGAGTTTGGGCAGAGAACAACCCACCAGGACTGGCCCGCAATATTCCACCAATAAAAATTGAACTGAAACATGGGGTTTATCCAGTGAGCCTAAGACAATATCACATTCCGCAGAAGGCTAAGAAGAACATCCAATCCTATCTGGATAAGTTCATACGGTATGGTATCCTAAAATTCTGTACTTCCCCCTGGAACACCCCATTGCTGCCTGTTCAAAAGCCCGGTACAGATGAGTATCGACCTGTACAGGACTTAAGAGCAGTCAATGATGCGGTTGTTGGCATACATCCAGTTGTACCCAATCCATATAACCTGCTTGCTTTAATTCCGGGCGGGGCTACTTACTTCACAGTCTTAGATCTCAAAGATGCCTTCTTTTGCCTCCGAATTGCCGCAGAAAGCCAATGTATTTTCGCTTTCCAGTGGGAGAACGCTGTAACGGGCTCAAAACGCCAAATGACTTGGACAAGACTGCCCCAAGGGTTTAAAAATTCACCTACCCTATTTGGTTCAGCTCTAAGTCAAGATCTACTGGATTTCGAGTCTATCCCAGGAGAATGTGTATTGTTACAATATGTAGATGACTTGTTGATAGCAGCAGTTACAAAAGAAATCTGTCAGCAAGCAACGCACGATCTACTACACATTCTCTGGAAGGCAGGATACAAGGTGTCTAGAAAGAAGGCTCAGTTGTGTTTGCCAACTGTCAAGTATCTGGGATTCCATATCTCTGAAGGTCAAAGAATTATGGGGCCAGAGAGAAAAGAAGCTGTCTGCCAAATACCAATACCCAAGAATAGAAGACAAGTGCGAGAATTCTTGGGGGCAGCAGGCTTCTGTAGGATATGGATTCCCAGCTATGCGATACTAGCAAAACCTCTGTACGCAGCTATCAAAGGTACAGAGCACGACCCCTTCTTATGGACCCAAGAACAGCAAACGGCATTTGAAGATGTGAAGAAGGCTTTGATGAGTGCCCCAGCATTAGGTCTACCTGATCACACACGACCATTCTACTTATATGTACACGAGCAAAGAAGAATGGCTGTGGGAGTATTGACACAGTACTTGGGATCATGGCAAAGACCTGTTGCCTACATGTCTAAGCAACTGGATGCAGTGGCCAGCGGACTTCCACCTTGTCTAAGAGCCGTAGCTGCAGCCGCCCTGCTAGTAGCTGAAGCCGATAAACTCACTCTGGGTCAAGAACTTTATGTACGAGTCCCACATGCAGTACAGACGTTGTTGGATTACAAAGGAAATCATTGGTTTAGTAACAGCCGTATGACCAAGTATCAAGCAATGTTGTGTGAAAACCCAAGAGTGCATTTAGAGACTGTAAACACCTTAAATCCAGCTACCCTTTTGCCACAACCTACTGAAAGTCAACATGATTGTTTGGAAGTAATGGATGAAGTATTCTCAAGTAGACCAGATCTTCGTGATTTTCCCATCCAGAACCCCGATGTTCAATATTACACCGACGGCAGTAGTTATGTGAAAGAAGGGATCCGCTATGCAGGATATGCAGTGACAACAATAGACAAGGTGATAGAAGCTCGGCCACTGGCGAAAGGAACATCAGCACAAAAGGCAGAATTAATAGCACTAACACGAGCGTTACAATTGGCTGAAGGTTTAAGAGTAAATATCTATACGGACTCTAAGTATGCGTTTTTAACCACTCATGCCCACGGAGCTTTGTATAAAGAAAGAGGACTACTGAATTCAGAAGGCAAAGAAATCAAGTACGCAGCTGAAATCCTACAACTATTGGAAGCAGTGTGGGAGCCGAAAGAAGTCGGTATCATACATTGTCGAGCGCATCTGAGAGGAGATGGTGATGTAACCAAGGGAAATCGGATGGCAGATAGTGCAGCTAAGCGTGCTGCTGAATCAGGAAGACAGGAGTATGTGGGGCATATAGCTGCTCTTATACCAACTCCACTGTCCCAATGGACTCCAGTTTATACAGCTCAAGAAGAGGAGTGGTTAAAGACTGAACCGGGAAAGTATTTGGAGAACAAGTGGTATCAGCTAGAAGATGGAAGAATAGTCATACCAGCATCACTAGCGGTAGAAATTGTCCAAAATTATCACAACGGGACACATTCTGGGAGAGACAGTACTGAAGAATCTCTCAGGAAACATTTCTACATACCAAGATTGTCCAACTTGACTCAGGCCATTGTACGCAGATGTGTAACGTGTGCTAAGAATAATGCAAGACAAGGACCAGTAAAGCCACCAGGAGTCCAGTTTATGGGGGGACTCCCCATGTCCGATCTACAAATAGACTTTACAGTAATGCCTAAATCGGGTGGACATCGTTACCTGTTGGTAATTGTGTGCACCTATTCAGGCTGGGTAGAAGCATGTCCTACTCGTACAGAGAAAGCAGGAGAAGTTGTGAGATTCCTGCTACGAGAAATAATACCCCGATATGGACTACCCTGTTCTATAGGATCGGACAATGGTCCAGCTTTTGTTCATCAGTGCCTACAACAACTGACTCATATGCTTGGTATAAAGTGGAGGCTTCATACTGCATATAGACCCCAGAGTTCTGGTAAGGTAGAGAGAATGAATAGAACTATAAAGAATCAGTTGGCTAAAATGTGTCAGGAAACCCAACTTAAGTGGAACGTTCTCTTACCCATAGCTTTATTGCGAATCCGCAGTACCCCTACCAGAAGGATGGGCCTCTCTCCTTTTGAAATCATGTATGGGCGACCACCTCCCGTACTTGGTAACTTAAGGGGGGACTTGAGTCAGTTGGGAGAAGGAATTACCCGGCAGCAGGTTGTAGAGTTGGGTAAGACTATGGAGGAGGTACAGAAATGGGTACAAGATAGATTACCTGTGAATATTTATCCCCCTGTTCATAGTTATCATCCAGGAGACCAAGTGTGGATTAAAGAGTGGAATAATGTACCGTTAGGGCCCAAGTGGAGAGGTCCTTATGTTGTTCTTTTGTCTACCCCTACAGCGATAAAAGTAGCCGAAGTAACTCCGTGGATACATCACTCCAGGGTTAAACCAGCAGCAGTCGATTCTTGGCAAATTACAGCAGATCCAGAGAATCCCTGCAAGATCCGGTTGAAACGCACTACTCAGTCGGAGTAACGAGGAATTATTGTGGATTACAAATTTTATTGTTACAGGTGTGAGTGAGAAGGCCATAATAAAGCCTGTCCGCTTACCAACACATAGTGTATAAGCCAGGAAAGTCTCGAAGGGACACCTGTGAAGACGAGCAGAACTCCATTCCCTGCAGCCCTCACATCCTGGAAGCTGAGGTTCCATCGCACGGACGAAGACTGAGGATGACGGCGAAAGATGTGCTTTTGATTGTGTTTATTTATATGTGTTTTTATATTCAGGAAGGTAGAGGTACCGACACTCCTAGCTGTGAGGTATGCATTAAGACTACGAGAACAGGTAACCATATTTCCCAAACCCTAATTTGGCATTCACAATACGAATGTAAAGGAGAGGTATCAAGATGTAGATACCTAAATATAGACTATAGTGTGTGCCATTTAGGAGTAGGAGAACCTAAGTGCTTCAGTCCAGAGTATCAACCTCGTACAATTTGGTTGACTCTCAGGAATGGAGATCCTCAGGGGACCCTAATTAATAAGACGGTGTTAGAATCCGTACATTCTTCGGGTGTTCTGCTATTTGATGCATGTAAGGCGATATCAAGTGGTAGAAAGCCGTGGAATGTATGTGGGGATCTTAGATGGGAGAGGACGTATGGGTCTAACGATAAATACATTTGTCCCAGTAGCAAAAATAAATATGTGAGTCCTAGATGCCCAAATAAAGACTATAACTTTTGTCCATATTGGTCTTGTGTGGGGTGGGCGACTTGGGGACAGACAGTAGATAAAGACATGATAGTGACTAAGTTGCCGACTAGCCCTTATTGTAAGTCTATGGAATGCAACCCAGTCCATATACTTATTAATAACCCCGACAAGTTCCTAGATAAGTATGGAAATTTATTTGGGTTTCAGATATACGGGACGGGTTTAGATCCTGGGACATTATTGTTTATAGGAATAGAGACTGATACGGTATCCTCCCAGACTCAAGTATACCATTCCTTTTATGAAGAGATGAGTATAGATAATAAGATCCCCCATAACGCTAAAAACCTGTTCATTGACCTAGCTGAAAGTATTGCCGGTAGTCTTAATGTTACCAACTGCTATGTGTGTGGAGGTACTAACATGGGAGACCAATGGCCTTGGGAAGCAAAGGAGGTAATGTCCGGTTCTGAGGCAGTTGACCAACTAATATCTACACAAGCCGATTATCATTTGAGTGTTAGAGGTAAATCTGAGTGGAGATTAAAGACCTCCATCATAGGTTATGTTTGCATAGCAAGGAAAGGAATAATGTATAATACTTCTGTAGGAGAATTAACTTGTCTAGGGCAAAAAGCTTATGATGATGATACAAAGAATACAACTTGGTGGTCGGCTTCAAATGTCTCAGAACCATCTAACCCGTTTGCTAGATATGCCAATTTAAAGGATGTGTGGTTTGATTTATCCATCACATCTACCTGGAGAGCCCCAGCAAATTTGTACTGGATCTGTGGTAAGAAAGCCTATTCGGAGTTGCCACAGGACTGGGAAGGGGCATGTGTGTTGGGTATGCTCAAACCATCCTTCTTCTTGTTACCGATTGAAACAGGTGAGACTTTAGGTGTTAAAGTGTATGATGTGAATCATAGGAAGAAAAGGGGACCCTTAGAGATAGGCACCTGGGAAGATGATGAATGGCCTCCCCAGCGTATTATAGATTACTATGGGCCAGCCACGTGGGCTGAGGATGGTACCTTTGGTTATAGAACCCCTATTTATATGCTCAACCGTATTATAAGATTACAGGCGGTGGTTGAGATTATCACAAATGAGACATCACAAGCGCTCAATCTTCTAGCGAAGCATAATACCAGGATGAGGACAGCAGTCTACCAAAATAGATTAGCCTTGGATTACCTTTTGGCAGTAGAGGGAGGTGTATGTGGGAAGTTTAACCTAAGTAATTGCTGTCTTCAAATAGATGACGAAGGGCAAGCAATAGCTGAGCTTACTAGCCATATGGTTAAACTAGTGCATGTGCCTACTCAGGTATGGAAAGGGTACAATCCAAGTAGTTGGTTTGGTAGCTGGTATGAGTGGTTTGGAGGGCTTAAGGCAGTGGTAGGTGGAGTCCTACTGATTTTACTGTTGTGTCTACTCCTACCGTGTCTTATACCCTTAGTAGTTAGGTCTGTGCAAAGCCTGATAGGAAGTATAGCAGAGAGGAAGGCTGCTGCACAGATAATGGCGATATATAAGTATAAGGCTCTAGATCAAGGAGAACCAATGCAGGAAGATGAGTGTTAAAAGATTCACATCATAAGATAAGTCTGGTCTGGTTCATGGTAACCTGAGGTATATGCAAACCAAGGTTAAGTGATGCCTCAAGTAATTGTGAAATATCAGAGGCATCAAAGGGGGGAATGTGATGTAATTCCAGTAAAATACAAGTTTAGCAGGCTAAGATTGCCACAAGGCATATGTATGTATATGTGTTTGTAGTATCAGTTAGTTAATTATACGTAGCTAAGATACTGTTATCACTGTACTGACCAGGTGCAGGAATGTAAGAACTGGAATTACGCGTCCCTCTCCTTTGTATCAGATGAGCCACGTGGTTAGACCGGATGGATGAGTTTAGACTCTATTCATTAAATAGGTTAAGGGTATGTGTGGGTGTAGTTAATTGTGGGAGGAGCTACAGTGCTATATAAGGAATGTACTCTATGTATTCAGTACTCAGACTTTGCTGTATTTTGGTGACGCTAGTCCCTCTGAGTCCCGATCGGTGATCCAATAAAGAATCTCTTCCTTCCTGAAGAAACCTGTGTCCATCTCTCTGTGCTTGGCTTCCGTCAGTTTCTCCGGTATCAATAACTGTCTTTTTATTCACAGTTGCTAATGACTAGAAGCATGTTGCTCCCAAAGCCATAAGATGCACCATAACATAGGTTTAGGAATGCCGAAAGAAAAATCAGGATTCCCAATCCGTTTAACAAGTGCACAAAAGTAATAGATTTACTAATATGAATGTAGAACTGGAACAATTGCAGAGTATTAGGGCGATGGATTTGACAAGGTTATCGCACATTTTAGGCAGGAATAGCCTCTCTTGTCAATTCGTAGCTATTCACAGTTTGGCGAATAATTTGCAGATGAGCAAGACATTTAGCCCCCCCCCCCCCCTCCCCCACACACTCTTTAAATATGCATTCACATGAAAATGGGAGAATGAAAATGAAAGCATTTAGCTATGTAACACTTGATGCAGTGTAGTTGGACTCATTCCCAGACATGTCATGCATGAAAACCACAGGCTGGTGCTCAGAGAGACTAAAGGGATTTTTCTACATTGAATCTTAAACTTTTACTGAATTAATGGATATGGAGCAACAGGGCTTTAACCGGACAATGACTATACCTGAATCAGCATTCACACATATTAAAAGAAATTGAGAAATCGTGTTTACATGACTATCCCAGAATTCCAAGCATGCAAATGAACAAAGACAGGCAGTGTCAGGGTGTGTTTCAGACATAGACGTATATAGATACAGACAGACGGGCATCTTGAACCAAATGTATTCATCATTGTGTTTGGATAATAAAATTGAAAGTTTGTTTAATAGGAGGATGTCAAAATACATTTAGTTGTTTTTAAAGATCTCCAAGCAGGAAACTTCTATAACAATTACATACATATAAATATATATATTTTATTATCTTTTTACCACATTTTGCATTTTCCCCCTCCCAGCATTACTTGAAAGGGTGGATTAAACCAGGTAATAAATGGCTAGCCAGAGTCTCCATAAATATAATATATTGGAAGAAAATATGCTGCAATTGTTCATCAACATTTCTTAAGCGTGATGAAGTGAAAATCCAGTAACATTTTGGCAATGCCTGAGCAAACGGAAAGTTTCACATAACCTTTCCTCCCCATTAGAAGGAGATAAGTTAAATGAGGTTTTCAGGGAAATTTACAGCTTTTAAACAATCTGTGAAGAAACAAACCTTCCACGGACTCACAAGCCCTTTATTCACACGACAGGAGCAGTTTGCACAAACTAGATCACACTGACATCAGTCATCCAAAAGGCCACCTGCAAGAAGCTTTTTCCAGATAATTTAAGAAAGTGCTTATTTTTTGCTGCATCAGACCTGTGTGCAGGCAAAACACATGAATAAACAATTTTTGAATTTAGGATTTATCTTAACTCTTTGTTCTGGAACTTCAAAGTTGAAAAGGAAACATATTTGCATCATAACCTATGGTACATTATGCCCCTGCGGGCATTTTTATGTAAACACTGTCTTTTCAGAAAGAATGCAGTGTTTACATTACAGCCTAGGGACACCTCTAGTGGCAGTCACTCAGACGGCAACTGGAGGTGCTTCCTGGGTCAGTGCTGCATTATGTGCAGCACTGACGTTCAGCATCTCTATGCTCTGCATGGAGGCGCTAGACTTTCCCCATAGAGAAGCATTAATTCAATTTATTTCTATGAGGATTGGCAAGCACTGTGTTTGGCTCTGTCCCCACCTCCTTGGCTGAGATGGTCAGTATTGATTATCTCAGCCAACGGGGTGTATCAGAGGGTGGGGCTAGTGTCGACAGACCTGCATTAAAGCTGAGTTTTCTCCTTTTTTTAAGGGGGTGACAATGTTTTTAACAGTATAGGATCAGGAGTATACATTTGTGTTCCTGACCCTATAGTGTTCCTTTAAGATAAAAGTAGCTGAAACAGGAAAAAAAATCTCTAGGCCAGCTATGCTCCCAATTTTCCTTTGCCCTTAAATTTAAAAAATTCAGCTTTATTGAATAACACTGATAGTCTTCCCAAAAACAAAATAAATAATTAGTTTACAACTTGGCAAAAAAAAAAACACATTAGAAAGTCTGTAGCGCTTACTCATTTGCAATGCTATCAAATGTGACTTTGTTTTATTCATTAGAACAGAGAAACACTGCATGGGTTCCTAGATACAGTCTAATCTCCTACATTCACATCTCACAGGGAAAGCAGAACAAAAGCAGCCAAATGATCCAGGGTGTTACTGTGGCTGAAATGTTGATTTTGTGCTTTGTCAGCCTCGGCTGATTGTCAAAGTTTCAGGCCCACATAGCAACAAATGGCAATGTGCAACCAAACGATTGTGCTCAGTCTCAGCTTTTCAATTATTAACCCCTTAAGGACACATGACGGAAATATTCCGTCATGATTCCTTTTTTTTTTTTTTTTTTTATGTATTTCTCTTTATTAAATTATTTGTCTTGAGACATTTTGTACAAATATACATACAATGAAACAATGGTTCTGTTAAGAATCAAACATAAAAATATTCATACCATAGTCATAGAAAGATAGTTTTTTTTCCCTTCCCCTTTCCCTTTAATTTTGCCTTTTTTTTTTATTATATTTTTATATCTATACAATTACATTACCGTATATACTCGAGTATAAGCCAAGTTTTTCAGCACATTTTTTGTGCTGAAAAACCCCAACTCGGCTTATACTCGAGTCAATGTCTGTATTATGGCAATTTACATTGCCATAATACAGACAAGGGGCTGTGTGCGTTTACTTACCTCTCCTGCAGCTGCCTTCTCCTCCGCGCCGGTCCGTTCAGTACCTCTGTCAGCTCCCAGTGTAAGTCTCGCGAGAGACCTGCGGGTTCATAGTGCGGCCGCGAGACTTACACAGTGAGCTGGCAGAGGTGCTGAACGGACCGGCAGGGAAGAGGAGGGAGCTGCAGGAGAGGTAAGTAAACTCTCTGCCAGCCCCCCTCCTACACAGTGCCCATCCACTGGACCACCAGGGAGTGAGAGCCCCCCTCCCTGCCATGTATCAAGCAGGGAGGGGGGGACAAATAAATTATAATAATAATAAAATATTAAAAATAATAATAATTAAAAAAATAACAATATAACAAAAAATGAAAATAATAATTAATAAAATAAATAATATAACAAAAAAATGATTAAAATAATAATTAAAAAATAACAATAATCAAAATGCCCACCCCCCACCAACACATACACAAACACACACTGCATCACACACACTCACACTTCATTCATACACACGCACTGCATTCATTATATACACACACACTGTAAATAAATATTCAATTAATATAATTTATTTTTTTTAGGATCTAGGGGCGTGGCTTGGACGTCGACCAGGATGGACGCATAAACAGTGAGCTCCGCTCCACCGGTCCGCCTGAAGCCCTTTTTATAAGCATATTTTCGCTCATATGGGTCGCAATCGCCGGGGTGATCCTCCCGGGACCCCCAGAGGCACGCAGAACAGTCAATCGCTAGGTCCGATGGACGGGTTCCTAGTAACAACGACGGATGCACGAGGTGAGGCCGGAGGCCCCAAGATGGCGACCGCTCCCCAACCACAGGGAGATCCCCCAGCTTCTACCCTGGAGAGCATCGGTGAGGAGATCCGCACGATTGCGGCATCTATGGCATCCATGGCCACGAAGGCCGACCTTCTGGTGCATACCACCACAATCCAGGATGCTCTCCGTGCCGAGATAGCGGGACTCCGGACAGAGGTCTCCGCACAAGGGAACCGTATACAAGAACTGGAACGCTCCCGAGAGGCACATGTAACCAGACAAGCGGCAACTGACACAGCCCTATCCCGACAAGGCGAACTGCTATTACAAATGCGCAGAGCAGTGGAAGATCTTGACAATCGCGGCCGCAGATGTAATATCCGCGTCCGCGGCATGCCTGAGGCAGAGGGCGAGGAGCACATTGAAGACACCCTAACCGCACTTTTCCGCATGATCCTGCCTGGAGACGCCCCGCTAGAAATCCAGTATGACAGAGCACACAGAGCCCTGAGGCCTCGCTCAGTCGAGGAGGGCCCGAGGGACATTATTTGCTGCATCCATTCGTTTGCCACGAAGGATGCCATAATGAAGGCGGCCAGAGCGCAACATACATGGGACTTTCACGGCACACCTATTTCTCTGTTTAATGATCTATCCCCAACCACTCTAGAAGCAAGGCGCGCACTGCGGCCCATCACTACATTGCTCAGGTCCCGCAACATCCCATACAAATGGGGCTTTCCATTCGCATTGTTGGCGAGACACAGAAATGGCTGGGTGCCACTCCGCGGACCGGAAGAAGCTCCCGGATTCCTGGAAACACTGGATCTCCCTCCTGTTCAGATCCCGGACTGGATCCTGGGCCCACTGAGGGCCGACCGGGGACCGCAGCTCGCACTCCGCCGCCGCAGAGGTCGCTCACCTCGAGAGCATGCACACCGTGACCACGAGGCCTGAGGGAAAACAACATGAGGACCGCGTCCCCTCCTGGACTACTCTGTCACACAGGTACCACCTCCCCGACATATGACACGGCGGGACTGGGCACTGGCACGCTGCTCCTCGCTTGCCCCTCACCCTTTTCCCCCCCCCCATTTTTTCTTTTCCCCCCTTTTTTTTTTTGGTTCACATATTCCTACAGGGCCGCACTTGAGGTTGTTAACGGGTGGGGCCCGAGACTGCCTATCTTTTGGGAGGGCTGAGGGACAATTCTGCAATATCCTTCATATGGTTTCAAGACTCCCCCCCCCCCTCTCTCCTCCTCGGACAGAGGTTATCCCCGTGTCTATTGTTTTCCTGGACTACGCACGGCATGGGGCGCTCCCCTCTCTCCCCCCCCCCCCGGAGGGACATAAGATGGGACTTGCGCATAGGACCTTGGGGAGGGGGGAGAGGGGGCGGCATTGGGCACGTTGCTCAGTTTTGCACTGGAATGGCCTACTGGGGCCCACCGCACTCGGGGGCGAGGACATGGGACTTCTCCACCAGTCATCACTGACACTAGTCACGTACGGCACTGAATCGCCCGACTGAAGGGGTCCACCTCCTACGGACATGTAATGTAGAATGTTCACCCTGCTTTTCCGAATTCATTCTTGTTGCTGTATGCACTGTGTGGGGAATGTATTTTTCATGTGTGGTAACACACGGCACGATAATTGGGGAGGGCATGGACGGGAGGTTTATTGCTGTACACCAATATGTAAAGTGATCAGGACTGAGAGTTGAATGTAACAAACATTTAGTATTGTAATGGGAGGCGGGAGGGGAACACGGGGAAAAGGGGGACTAAAGGGCGGGTCACTGACCTTACCGTTAAAGATTCACGGCTCACGGATATGAGGCCCCTCCCCCGTAACCATGATCAACCTAGCGGCATCAGCCACATGAGGGGGGAATGGGGAGGGGGGTTAGGCAAATGCCCACTCACCTAGCTTAGCTATCCAGATCACCCTCAAGCTTTACATGAAAGCAGACACCGGGGGTGCTTGTGTGCCGATTTTGGGAACCAGAGGGGGGGGTTGGGGGGCAGAGTAGCCCGGACGGACATGATGGATGTTATCTCGTTGCCGGTTGGGTACAATTGTGCACAACGATATGTTTGTTTATGCTATAACCTGTTTGATGCAGTCCAGTTGACTTTTTATTAGCATGACCCATTCATTATAACTTTGTTGCACTTGGGCTCGGACTCGGATGGAGCAGGACGAATCGGACTACATCTCACTAACACATATTATACCATCCCTGGCGTAGACGCCAAACACTGCTCTACACACCCACTTGCGCAACACCCCCGGCGGAGCCACGGGCGTACTCACTCGCTGATCCGGTGATCGCGTGAGACGTCTGGCCACTCCCAACGGGGCGCAGGTGTCCTTCCTTTCGGAGGGTAAATTCGGGGCGCCTCCACCTTTTGGCCCTGCAGGGAATATACCTGAAGGGGGGTTGTGACCGCCCACCCTTATTTTAACTGTTATTCACCCTTCCCATTCACCACACTCACACGATACACTAATACACACACACACACTCACATACAACACATACAGGGGCTTGGTTCGGATACCGGCTGACGACTGCCTGACCAGTAAATAAATAGACAGAGACCGACGAGACGTTTGAACCCTTACCCACACGAAACCGCAGGTGACCTCCGAATAGACACTAGTCACACTGAGACTCGCAACCTATCTGGGCCGCGCCGCCGCCCCGGGGCTAGGTATCGCTCGGCGGCACCCCTAGGGATCGAGCCTGACCCCAGGGAAGGGATAACATGGCGTATCGCCGCGCCCCCATGTCTGTCTTGACACTCAATTGCAGGGGATTGAATATCCCGGAAAGACGTACCCACCTCCTGAGGATACTGCGTCGGCAGGGCGCATCAATAGCGCTACTACAAGAAACTCATTTTAAAGAAGGAGCTGCTCCTAAGCTTCGCAATGGCCAATACCCTCTAAGCTATTGTAATAACCACCCGTTAGCTCGCCGAGCGGGAGTTGCTATCCTGATAGCGGCTAACTTAGGGTTCCGAGAACTGGACAGGATGACAGATGACCAGGGAAGATTCCTCTTCCTGAAGGGGGTGATAGCCGATAGAGTGTACACTCTTGCGTCTATATACGTACCTAACTCCAGGCAAGCGATGTTCCTTAGAAAACTAAGGGATTCTCTGAGGGGGCGCTGATAGTAGGGGGAGACCTCAATATCCCCCTGGAACCACTCATGGACTCCTCAACCGGTCACTGCTGCATTCCGCAATCGCAACTTAGATCCATACACAAATCTTTGGGGGAGCTCACACTAGTCGACTGCTGGAGGACCATGCATCCTGACGATAAGGATTACACCCACTACTCTGCCATACACGACCGCTACTCCAGGATCGACTATATACTAATCAAACAGGACGGACTATCCCGACTACGAAAGGCTTCTATAGACCCTGCGACATGGTCAGACCACGGATCGGTCCAGATAGAGTTAGAATCCCCGCTCTTTAAACCGGCAATTCGGACTTGGCGCCTCAATGAAACATTACTACAAGATCCCTCGGTGAGAGATGAGATCTCCCAGGCACTAGAACACTACTTTGAGGAGAATGGATCGGGAGACATGTCACCAGTGACGGTGTGGGAGGCCCACAAAAGTGTCATCCGCGGCTCTCTCATCGGAATTGCTACTCGTAAACGGAAAGAGGCCACACGAACTATGACCGAACTTTACAACACCATTACACGCCTGGAACTACAACATAAGCGATCTCAGATGGTAGCCATATATAGAGAGCTAATGGAAGCCAGGCAGAACTTAAGAGCCCTACTCACACAACGGTACCTCCGCTCGGTACAAACGTCGAAATCCTTTTTCTATACCCACGCGAATAAGGGAGGGAAGTTCCTCGCTCGCCTCCTGAGGGGCGACGTGATCCGCACCCAGGTGAGGAAACTCCGCTTAACATCCGGCAGGGTCTCTCAACATCATGAGGACATAGCCGGGGAATTCCGGGCGTACTATAACTCTCTATACAACTTACGCTCCGAGGAAAACCCGGCCCAACGAAGGGAAAGGTCGACAAATATCCAAATGTACCTACAGGAGCATGTAGGGAGACGTGTTACCCAAGAGGCGGCTTCTACACTAGACGACCCAATCACCACGGAAGAACTGGCGGCTGCCTTGAAAAACACAAAAACCGGGAAGGCACCGGGCCCGGATGGGCTTTCTACGGGCTATTACAAAAAGTTCGCTACTATATTACTGCCTTGGCTGACGCAATCGGTGAACAGGGTGGCAGAAGGGGGAACCTTTGGTGCAGAATCCTTATCGGCCACAATAACGGTCCTACTCAAACCCGGGAAGGACCCGGAACAGTGTGGTAGTTACCGTCCGATATCCCTGTTAAACGTGGACACGAAGCTCTTCACAAAAACGCTGGCATCCAGACTACAACGTCTCCTGCCAAGCCTTGTCCACGCAGATCAGACGGGATTTATCCCGGGCCGGGAAGCACGGGACAGCACGCTACGCCTGTTCTCTGTGCAACACCATGCCCGGAAATATCGAAAGCGCCTTCTACTGCTGTCCACGGACGCAGAGAAGGCCTTCGATAGGGTCAACTGGACCTACATGGCACAAGCCCTCCGGCATATGGGATTGGGACGGAGGATCTTGGCGTGGATCTCCGCCCTGTACAGCTCTCCAAGAGCAGCGATACGTGTGAATGGAGCCCTGACCACGAGCTTTAATATCACAAACGGGACGAGGCAGGGTTGCCCCCTCTCGCCACTCCTCTTCGCCCTCACCTTGGAGCCTTTTCTACAGGCGATTCGGGATAACCCTGACATTCACGGCTATTCATGGCAACAGTCGGAACACAAAGTGGCCGCGTATGCGGATGACCTCTTATTCTTAGTCTCCCAGCCGCGACTCACATTCCCGTGCCTACTGTCGGAATTCGACAAATTTGGCCAGATATCTGGGTTCAAGCTTAACCTAGCGAAATGTGAGACTCTGAATATCACTATGCCCGTAGCGGAATACGAAGATCTTCGGTCGCTCTTCCCGTTTCGCTGGTGCACGGGAGCAATGGAATACCTCGGAATCTGGATCCCCACAGATCCAAGGGAAATTTACCAACGTAACTTCGAACCTCTCCTACAAAAAAATCGCACTAGACTTGGCAAAGTGGGCATACCCACACATTACATGGCATGGCCGAGTCGCAGTGCTGAAAATGAACGTTCTTCCACGGATCCTATATCTTTTTTAGACGATCCCAACCGCACTACCGGCAACGTTCTTCTCGACGCTAAAGACAACGGTCATTAAATACGTGTGGCGAGGGGAGAAGTCTAGGATAAGCCACGACCTCCTCTGCAGACCTAGACACAGAGGAGGTCTTGCGCTTCCGGACTTCAAGAAATATCACCAGGCCGCAGTACTACAAAGAATCCTAGACTGGCATGGCGCGGACTCGCCTAAGCAGTGGGTAACCCTGGATCAGGAGGGGAACGCTGCAAAACTGAAAGCTGCAGTATGGCGGAGAAGAGCGACTAGGAACGGTAGACGACAAGATGAAGACCCAGTGTCCCAAAATCTGCTCACCTGGGAAACTCTCAGGGAGGACCCGCGGATATCTCCGACCCCATGCCCCCTACTGCCGATAGCACATAACCCCGACATAGGGGGGGGCTTACCAACAGACACCTGGTCTTTTGTCGGAGACATGGAATATATCCCGATACACAAGGTCACACGTGCCGGCAACCTAGACACACTAGATGCACTGCTGGGCGAACGACCGCGGTCTCCGATGATAGTCTTCCGATACATGCAGCTCAAACACTTCTATGATTCTCTCCCCCACAAGGATAGATTACGGAGAGACCTTACCTGGTTCGAGGATCTCTGCTCCCGCGGTGGGACTCTGGGAAAAGCCATCTCGAGCCTGTACCAACATTTGCTGACAGATCCTACCGTGGAGAATAACACGTTCCAGCGACGTTGGGAGGAGGCGATGGCTAAGACATTCTCGCCAACACAATGGGACAAAGCCCTCATATGGCAGCACAAAAGTTCCTCCAGCTCGTATTACCAAGAAGTGAACTATAAGCTGCTAACTATGTGGTACAGGACTCCGGCTATGCTCCGAAGGATCTTTCCCGATGCCTCGCCTACGTGCTGGAGATGCGCGAGGGAGAGGGGCACGCTCTTCCACATTTGGTGGGAATGCGCACTCATTGCTCCGTTCTGGAACCAGATCGAATCCGACATCCGGATGATCCTCGGTGACGACGTGGAGTGGTCGGCAGAACTGGCCTTACTCCATATATCCGCGCAACCACTGCCCGTTTACAAGAAGTCTATCCTGCGACACCTGCTGAACGCTGCCAAATCGCTCATACCAGTGTACTGGAAGAAAACGGACATCCCCGATCGAGAAAAATGGATCCACAGAGTGGAGGACATTAGGGCAGCCGAGGCAGTCCAGGCAACTCTGATGGATAGGATGACAAAACACACAGACATGTGGGCGCCGTGGTTTGTCTTCCGCGCGGGGTAATGAGGAAGGGGCTGCCCTGGGGTCCGGGTGCCGGTTGGGCGGTGCGGCCCCTGCGATAGACACTACATACACCGGGACACCAGACTCCGTGACGAAACTAACGGACATAGCTACCTATCCCCCACGCTACACACAGGAATCTGACTAAGAAGGGACTTACACCACAAGACACATAGACAAAGCAGAAGGACACCTCACCAACCAGGAGACCTCGAAAAACACCCTCATGACGAGCTGCCCGTCATTGACTTAAAGGTCCATAGCCCGGACGACTCCAGGACGGAGAACAGACGCAACAGTACCCCACAGACGAGTAACACAACTCCAGAACCACTGGGGACAGCTTTAAGACGCTTCAGCCCACGCCACAATCTCTCCGGACTCGGTCCCGGGATCCGAACCGAACTTATACACCACCACTATACTGATACTAATCCATAGAGCCACATTGAGACACAACACACTGAGATTCCCGTGCACACTTGTCCACACACGTAGACACTTATGTAGAACAGCGACACAACGCATATGGGGACAGCTCGCTCCTGGAGATGCCCATGGGGGTCTAGCGGCGGAAACCATGGGTAGGCCCCAGGCATTCACTTAATAGTGCACGACACGATAGTTCTTCCTCTGGGAATCATCGACTATACCGACACGCCACACTGACCGCAAATGGCCCACCACGAAAAACCCCGTAATCTTAGCTCACAACTTTTGCTATGGCAGGTATCAAACACAGGATGGGTCCGCGCGCCCACGCTCCACTACGAGTCCGTGATCTCAAGACTTACTCTCCCTAAAATCTGGTGTTCAATATCTCATAATTACGTCACTACTCATAGGCAACTTTACCACACTGGAAAGTAATACGATATAGCTCATCCTGACACACCTATCCAGTCTTTGACTCGACAACAACACCCGCTCACTGCAGAGCATACAAACTGAGACACATCACATGCTACACTCCGCTCGTATAAACCTAACACTGCCCACAAGACTCGGCCCACACACCGTTCAAACACCATGGCACCTTCACACAGATGGGAGAATGATAATACACCATGGATACATATGAGATCATACTTGGTAAACTGTAAATATAACATTGTTGCGGAACAAGATATTATTGTTGGTACTGGATGATAAGACAGCTCTACTCTTTCATGTCACCGCACCATGCTCAAATCCTACTGTTGCGGGCCTGCGTGCCCACCGAAGTTTGTACCGTGACTATTAAATAACCGTCATGCATTGGCACTCGATTCTACACATATGCTATTCCAATAATAAGCGACTCCAGTATGATGGAGACCAAAGGGACACAGCACACACCGACACTACCACACAAGCGACACTCACACGACAATCACCGCTCACTATGGGGCATAAGACCCTACACATACCACACACACCACACTAACTACATAAACACAACACTAGACGACAAGCCTTGGCTGACACATCACTCATGCACCACAACACCACCTTTTCATGTGGGATACGATAACGCACCTGTATTATATGAAAGACTATACGCTGATAAAGTATACCTGTATTATTACTATCAAACGTGACACTGTTTACCTGTTGATTGTCATGCCTACTTCAATATTAACACTCTTTGTACTAAATCTGACACCGAATAATTGAGGGCCTGCGTGCCCAATTGCTCTGTTCTTTTTGCTGTTTAATAAAACTTGATTAACAAAAAAAAAAAAAAATTTTTTTTAGGATCTAATTTTATTTAGAAATTTACCAGTAGCTGCTGCATTTCCCACCCTAGTCTTATACTCGAGTCAATAAGTTTTCCCAGTTTTTTTGGGTAAAATTAGGGGCCTCGGCTTATATTCGAGTATATACGGTACTTTTGTTTAACTTGACACTTTACTCTTTGCATCAACAGTATAGATAATCTTGTTTTGCATACATTGTTCATCTTATCTATGATTAATCCACATTCACACAAACTTTATGGGACTTCGGGAGTGTTTTTTTACCCATTGAACCCTTGTACTATTGTTTATTATACACACAGGTTAGGAGCGTCTGTTAGTTCTCCTGAGCTAAGCTCTTGGGCGGATTGCTCTCAGACCAAAAAACTAAGGCCTGCACCGCTGGAAATAATTAGCTCAGACAGAGAGCATTTGATTCTCTGGCTGAGGTAGTGAAGTTGGGACTCAGTGCCCAGGGGACTCCCGGTAAGAAGTCAAGTCTTTCTAGAGCGGTTTGACTACTTACAATGGGTGGTGTTAGAGCACTACTGGCACTTTAACCACTAGAGCACATTGTAGTGGTGATGGTGCTTGGTGTATTCCTTTAAACAGATCTCAGGCTAGGAGGCAGATTGCGGTGGAGTTAGTAAAGATTATTAGCTATATATTAGCAAGCAGAATTTAGGTAAGTTTCCATTTAATGTATAAAGATGGGTTTGTTATCTATATATTTTGTGGTTGAGAGGTTCATTTAAATCATTTGCAACTCCTCTGCAACAAGGGTGGGCTCCCATCCATTGTTGCCCAAGTACTAATATAATTACTTTTTTTGACAAATAATCAAGAACAAATATCAGGAAGCTTCAATGTAATCCGTTTAGGGGGACTAACGTGAAGACTACCAGGATAACAAGGGACCTGCTTAACCTTGGCCGTAAAAGGGGTTACTAGAGGACTACTAAATTTCAAATCTACAGAGTACTGTTATAACAAAACATTTCAAATATTTAGTCCTGTTATAGCGAAATTTCTCATTTCTAAGAAGTCATAAACACACTGTTCTCAGCACCTATACAAACACGTGTGCTCATAAAATCCTGAAAGTGACATCTGTAAGAGCCTTCTGAAGCCTAACGAGGACAAATGTTCAGTTAAAACCCAGTATTGGTTCCCTTGCAGCATCCAACATAGAAAAATATGCCTTTAAATGGAAAATCTCGCAGGTTCTCTACACCTGTACAAGCACTCTTGGATGACTTCCGTACTTCAGTTAAATACATATATTATATATTCCATGACATCAGCAGCAATTTGGCAACACAAAAGCACATTAATCTCTGCAATCTTGGACATGAAAATCAATGCCCTGCTTTGTGGACTCCAAGCAGAAGAGTGTAAAGCAGCAGACAACAAAATGCAAGACTACACATTTTGGGGCTGTTTTTTTTTCTTTTTCAAAACTAAACAAGACTGAATTATAATGAAAATCTAAATTTAAAGTGATAATTCGGAAGACTTAAAATTCAGCTACAGTCACAGCTGGTCTACTATAGCCTACATTTTGCAATGCAGTTTTAAATCACTACAATCCAGTCTTTAGTTAATAGAACTCAGCGAGAAATGGTAGAGACTGCTATCGCAAAGGTAGATTCCAACCGGTTAACAAGCCGCAACTCCCATGAACTTTTGCCAGCAAAACTAAAAAGAAACAACCGGTATCTTGCAAGGTTTTATGGGAGCTGTATTTGAAAGTTTTGGAAGACATGCACGGTGAGGCATGTATTTTTATGAGGCATCACAATCATTCAGAATACCAATTTTCCACATCGTATCAAATCATATAAACATTCCGAAAACATTATATATAATTTAGTTATACAGTAGTATGATGAATAACCAAACAATATACCCCTGTCCGTATGATTTTCATACTGACACGGTTATTGCAATTAGCTTAAAGGGACACTATAGTCACCAAAACCACTTTAGCTTAATAAGCAGTTTTGGTGTATAGATCATGCCCTTGCATTCTCACAGCTCAATTCCCTGTCATTTAGGCCTTAAAACACTTTGTTTATATAGCCCTAGTTACACCTCCCTGCAGCTGAATTACACATACTTTCTAAACACTTCCTGTAAAGAGTCATCTAATGTTTACACTTTCTTTATTGGAAATATTTTTTAGCTTAGAATGTATTATCTCCTGCTCTGTTAATAGCTTGCCAGACCAGGGCTTCCTGTGTGTGGTGAAAGTTCAATTTACAGCTCAGGAGACAAAAACTTTCAAAGTAAGTTACATCTGATTGAAAGTGAAAGCATTTTTTCCCATGCAGTCTGTGTCAGTTACAGCCAGGGAGGTGTGGCTAGGGCTGCATAAACAGAAACAAAAGATATTTAACTCATATATGGCAGAGAATTGAGCAGTGAGGCTGCAGGGGCATGATCTACACACAAAAACTGCTTTATAAAGAAAAAGTTGTTCTGGTAACTATAGTGTCCCTTTAAATAAACAATTTTCAACACTGGAAAATATAACTTTCAAATATGCACCAAAAACGAAAGTAACAGTAGTTATTTGAACAGGAAATATCACCAATCACTGTAAAGTACATATATAAACAGTGCTTAA